>NC_030679.2:130414853-131633262 GCF_000004195.4 Xenopus tropicalis | reverse complement strand
CTGTGTAGGGGAAAGTCCTGGTACAGCTGTACAGGAATTGGATGGGCTGGTGGGAAAGTTCAAGCTTCATCCATCCTATCCCTGTGCGACTTTACTGGGACTTTCCCATACACACTATGGGAAGCTTTGTAGAGCACAGAATATGCAGGCACAGGAGCTCCTGCTCTCCCATCTCACATGGGCAGCTCACTGACAGCAGGGGGCCCGGTTAATCAGTAAATGCAGCACTGGTGGGCCCCTCTTGGGGGAAGGTTCCTGCTCCTGAGGTGACAGCCCCAGTGGGCCCCACACACCCCAGTCTGACACTGCTCAGCAAAACCAAAAAGCCTGGAAGGACACAAAGAGAGCTGAGCTAGATATTTGCAAAACTCATCCCATAGTCATAAATACTTTTCTGGAGGTCGGTGTATCATTTTCAAAGTCTACAATAAAGAAAACTTCATGACAGTAAATACAAAGGCTTTACAACAAGGTGCAAAGCACTGGCAAGCCTCGAGAATAGGAAGGTCCGATTAGACTTTGGCAGACAATATCTTAAAAAAGCCTGCCCAGTTCTAGAACAATATTCTTTGGGCAGATGAAGCTAAAATCAACATGTACCAGAATGATGTGAAGAGAAGATCATGGAGAAGGGAAAGAGCAGCTAATAATTCAAAGCTTACCATCGTCATCATGGAGGAGGCAGTGTTTAGGCATGGACACATATGGCTGCTAATGGGTCACGATGGTTTATTGATGATATAACTGCTGACAGAAGAAGCAGGATAAATCCTGAAGTGTATAGGTCAGAATATTATACTATATGCTCATATTTAGCCAAGTAATACAAAAAAGCAACCCAGGAGCTTTTGAAGGGAAATGAGCAGAATACTCTTCAATGACTAAGTTAGTCACCGGACCACAACCTAAAACTTTAAACAGAAATACCAATGAACTAGCAGCTACTGGAAAGCCCTAGTAAAGCAGCGTTAGGTTAGAAACCCAGCATTTGGTGATATTCATGGGTTTCAGACTCCAGGCGGACCATTGACTGCAAAGGCCTTTCAACAAAGTGATCATTATATATATGATTATGTTAGTTTGTCCCATTACTTTTGAGCCCCTGAGTCTGTAATTCATAAACGGCTCATAAAATATTAAATTAAAACTTAAAGTCTATACTTTCAGCATCTTGATTGCTTTGCTTCAAATGCATTGTGGGGGGTGCGCAGAGTCAAAATGATGTCACTGTCCAAATATTTATGGGCCTGACTGTATATTCTACACGTATCACTGGAATATGAATGGTTGCCATGTTGTTATTCTGGTGCTTCTCCTTTGGGTTCTAAAGAATACAGTATTTAGCAATATCTATTGTAACTTCCTCAGACGTTGAGAAGTAGAAATAAGGACCCACTTAGGGTGTTTACACCTCTCACTGCGGTGCTATATGAGTTTGTAGGTACAGCAGTCAGTTGGTAGGTAGTTACTATGTCAGGCAGAACAGCAGGCTGAGTAGCAGCTACTAATATTTTCACGCAGAGCATTCTGGGAATGGCAGGATGGTTGAAGGTCTAATCCCAACAACCAGATAAGAAACCTGAGTTTACTGAGCGGCACTAGTAGGTGTCACCTAGGGATTACTAAATCCACACCTGGGACAATGACAGCACCTCCTACTCACAGGACATGGTACCTCTAATTTATTAAGTAGGGAAAAAATGTACTAATTTACATCTCTACATGCAATCCCTAGTGAACTCCTTCCATCCCAGCAAGGATACCAGAAAAAAAAACTTGAAATATAAACGCATGTGAAAAAAATGTTGCAGATGCGTCAAATCGGGTGCGGTCGCGTCAAAAAAAGCATGGGCGACAAAAAAAAATAGACGTGGCAACAAAAAATAGACGCGGGCGACAAAAAAGACGCGGGCGACAAAAAAGACACGGGCGACAAAAATTGCGCGGCAAATGCATTTCGCAAATTTTTCGCCATTCCGAAAATTTTCTTGTCAGATTCGCTCATCACTAATTTCAATAGCTTCCAAAAAAGAAAATACATGTATGGGACCTATTATGCAGAATTCTCAGTACATGGAGTTTTCTGGATAAAGGATTTCTCTCTATTTTGGATCACCATTAGTGTGGAGCGAATCTGTCCCGTTTTGCTTTGCTGTATTTGTGAAACAACACGAAAATTTGCCAAACAGTAAAAAATCTGTGAAACGCATCTTTTTTTTTACGCAACCACGCCTATTTTGATGTGACCGTGTCCATTTTTACGCAACCGTGCCCAATTTGATGCGACTACAACCTTTTTTGATGCCCAACGCATTTTTCCAATGTGAATTTTTGCAGAAGTTGCGCAAAACAATTCGCCAATGGAGAAATACAGAAATTCGCTGCGAATCAATGCTTGGCGACAAAATTCGCTCATCACTAAACACCATACCTTGAAGTTATCATTTCAATATTTTTTGCCACTATTATGGTTTAATTGCCTCCTAGTTGAAATCCAGTACAAGGAACTGCTTCGCTATTATACTTTTTAAAATAAATTTGAATTATTTACATAAAATGGACTCGATGGCAGATGGCCTTCTGGGAATCTGGAGGCATTTTTTCCTTTATACAGTAACCGCCACCAACTGGTCCTCCAACATACTGTCTACTCCCCCAGAGAAAAATACCCTCACAACAATCTAAAAACTAAGAAATGGTTAATATTACATTTCTATATATCAGAAGTTTATCCAGGTCACCATAGAGATTTATTGTTTGTGTCAAATGTAGTTACACCATATAAATAAATAATTCAAGGGAATTTAATGCACAAATGTATTTTTGCTGTGTTGTTATTCTGGTCCTTCCTCTCTGACTTCTGAAGAAAGAGATTTCCCAATTTTGGTCCAAATAACATTTATACATGGTGGATAGGATGGCTCTTTGGGTTTTACACCTGAAACACCAATATTTGAAAGATATCTGTTAGGGAATGGAAACCACGAAACAAATCAAACTTGATAAACCCTTTTTCTAAAAAAGGCTTCATTTAGTACCAAAAGATTAAAAATATTACCCAATAGTTATAAAGTACAAAAGGCAACAAAATCAGGAGGTAACATACTGTATTACAGCTCATACATCATGAAATTAGCAAACATATCATTTAGTAGGACTACAGAGATGGAAGAGCACAAAAGCCACATAGTTGTTTTGATCATTGGCGTTAGGTCTTAGTGATTTCTTTGGAAAGCTATAATTGCAATGAAAACAAACTGCACAGCCCTGAACTACTTTGTCACCTCTGGTGTGTTTTTGTCTTTGGTTGGGGGGTGCACTTATACATTTATATAGGCATACAACTGTAGTCCCCCCTCATTGGAACTAAAATGAGATATAAAACTTCTATGTGTAGATGTGTAGTGACTGTGCTTCATTAACTTGTGCTGAACACAGCTAATGCCAAGAATAGTAAGCAATGTATGTGCCAAAAGTGTTACACACAATGTGCAGGAATTGAACTGCTGCCTTTGTATCAGGTGCTTGGGACTCCTCCAATTACATGGGAGTAGGAGAAACAATAGGTTAGCTTAAAGCAGTTCTAATGTGTAGCGCTGGCTCCTTCTGAAAGCTCAGACTCAGGCACACTTTACTGCTGCGCTGCAAGTTGAAGTGATATCACCCCCCTCCCAGCAGCCGATCAGCAGAACAATGGGAAGGGAGCAAGATAGCAGCTCCCAGTAGATATCAGAATAGCACTCAATAGTAAGAAATCCAAGTCCAGCTTGGGACTCCTCCAGTTACATGGGAGTAGGAGAAACAATAGGTTAGCTGAAAGCAGTTCTAATGTGTAGCGCTGGCTCCTTCTGAAAGCTCAGACTCAGGCACACTTTACTGCTGCGCTGCAAGTTGAAGTGATATCACCCCCCTCCCAGCAGCCGATCAGCAGAACAATGGGAAGGGAGCAAGATAGCAGCTCCCAGTAGGTATCAGAATAGCACTCAATAGTAAGAAATCCAAGTCCGGCTTGGGACTCCTCCAGTTACATGGGAGTAGGAGAAACAATAGGTTACCTGAAAGCAGTTCTAATGTGTAGCGCTGGCCCCTTCTGATGAAAAATGATACCATACAGAAAATAAAGACTATTTTAAAAAATGAGAATCTAAATAATCTGTGAATGTTTTGTCACAAACGTGAGTCAAGGGAGTTCGGCAGCAGTTGGGAATGGAGGACCCTCCTTTAAGACCGCTAATCCATTTGAGGTGTAAATGCATGCAGGCTTTTAGCAAGGTGTTTTGTGGAAATATTCAGAGATACAAGTGGTGCCTACTAGAGTCATTAGAGATCTGGTTTTCATTGGATCAGGACTTCAGTATGTGTACCTTCAAATTTTAACTTCAAATATTTAACTATTGCATGGATTGAATACATTGTAGTTAACAGAGAGCAGATTTTTATACTTTGGAACCATGCAATCATGCTTGTGTTAGTCACTACAAACACACATATAACAAACTTATGTGCGTGTCAGCCTGAACCTGCCCAACACACTGGTTTACCCGCAGGCCGGCACATCACTAATAGAAAACACTTCTACATTGCTTTTATACAAAAAAACTAGAATGCAGTGTCTTAACCAATGAAACAGAGATTTAGATCCCTTATACAGGGGTGTCAAACTCAATCACATAAGGGGGCCGAAATCTAAAACACAGGCTAAGTCGCGGGCCAAATTTTTTATTAATATACTTAGTAATATACTAAGGGGTATATATATCATGCTGTGTAAAAAGTGGAGTAAGACATTACCGGTGATGTTGCTCATAGCAGCCAATAGATGCTTTGCTACTGTTGAAATCTGATTACTGATTGGATGCCTTGGTAGGTGTGGGTTGTGTGTGCTGGGTTTACTTGGATGGGTTGAACTTGATGGACTCTGGTCTTTTTTCAACCCTATGTAATTATGTAACTATGTAGCTATGTAACATTACTAGTAATACTTCACTCCACTTTTTACTCAGCATGATAAATATACCCCTTAGTCTTAGTTACTATGTAAGGAAAATGGAAATTGATCAGGCTGGATGGTCAGACACAGTCACCAAGGGCCACATAAAACAGCCAGGTGGGCCGGATTTGGCCCCCGGGCCTTGTGTTCGACATATATGCCTTAGATTCACATTATAAATACTGCTGCACAACTATTGGCTGAGGTCACTTAACCTCTTTAAATCTTTCATGTGTTTCTTATAACTATTACAATATCTGAGCTAAACTATATCAAGAAGGGTAACCATGATATTTAGGCTACAGGCAGTAAATAGCTTATATTTTAGAACTCATAATGTATATAAAGATACTTTATGCTAAAACACATTACAATTCTGATATTTATAATTCTGCTGTCAAAATAACTTTTTAACAATTTTAACCTGGCATTTGCCTAAATAGGGTGTTAATGTTTGCAATACTTCTTCTGTATAAAAGAGTTAATACATAGAAACTTTCCTGCATCTGCTGTTAATGAAATACATCACATTGACTATAACATTTTAAAATGACAGCATATTTCCATGGAAATGTACTTTTCTTAAACAATTCTACCCAATCATATTCATATACAGAATTTCACAAACCATTACTGAGTAAGTACAACAGAAACCCTATTCTGTGATTATTCCCTTTTTCATTAACAAAGAGTAACTCCATTTCTCTTCAGTCCTGTCTCTTTTATAAAAACAGATTGGTCTTTCCATGGGACATTGGGGGTTACACAACTGGCCATTCTGTGCATCAGGTTCTCTTGCTTTTGTAACATTACAAACCTGAGCTTGCCTTTGCATTATTCCAGAATTCTTATCAACCTTCAATACTTTTTTACTTAATTTTCTCAATGTAAAACGCTTTTTCATGAAATGACTTATTTTATTACAGAACCAGCATGAAGGATTCTTCTAGGACTTACTGTAAAGTCTGTAAGCATATTAAACCTTTACAAAAGCTTGTACCATCTCCTGGGGAACTTAATCTTCTCTAATACTCTTAACTGAACTGTGGGCTTGCTCAAATATAACCATAATCTTTACAGTTCTTAAAGGGGACCTGTCACCTTAAGAAATAATTCCAAATTGTTTTCTATCGTGTTTGCCAAGCAAAATAAACTTTACTTACACTATATAATTATTTTAATCTTATTTTCTTCAGCCTTGGAATTCACAATTGTAGCAAGTAGGCAGGTGCCATTTTGTGGAGCCAAAATCTTGTTTCTGTGCTAGTATAAGGGGACCAGATACCCATGTCCATGCACTGGTTACAAAATTACATGGTGAGGAGGGAGGGGGAATGTGAGGGGCACAGCAACATCTAAGAATTTCTGAATTGAAAGTGAAAGTAATTTATGATTGACAGCTGGGATTTTTAAATGCTTTTATAATGAGTATGAATGTGGTAATAAAAAAAATGATTTGGGGTTTCTTGTTTAATTTGAAAAGGGTTTTTATTATACAGCTTTTTATGTCTGGGTGACAGGTCCACTTTTAAGGCACCTCTATATCAAGTACATTCCCCATATAATTGAGCTGCAAAAGCCGAACCTTTCTTGGGCCATGTATCAGATTACTATCTACATCAGTTTCCTGAGCACTCACAGGTATTGATTAGCTCAGGCAAATACATGCTGGGACCCAAAGTTTAACCACTTCCTCACTTAACTCTTATTTCTCTATATGGGACTCAAACAGATCAGAAATCATTAAGACTTTTCACAATTTGAAACAGCGGGTTAAATTGCAGTTTTGCCCTATCATAATCTAATCCTGGGTTGTCAAGATCCGGATCTCTGTTCCTCTGCAATAACCAAAATCTGTTTTTTTCTTTGCAAAACTAATTCCATTTCTTACTTGGCAATCTCTTTATCCATACAGCCAGTGCTAACTGAGTCACATTCTACTTTTCCCTCATCTGAAGCAGTAATCTTTCCTGATTCATTTTCCTTCCTTTTTAGGCTCATTAATGTATTAAACATTTTAACCATTAACATAGCATTGTTAATCTTGTGCTTTATCTTGGAAAATGCCATTCCTTTGAATTTTCTCTTTCTAGCCAAATTATCAAGAAAATCCTTACTTACTGGAAAGCAGAATATTCCTCATTGTGCTCACTATTATGTCAATGCTTGTAATACTTATACAAATCACTTCTAGGTTTTTACTAAGTCATAACAGGATTCTGGGAAGAAATTCCTTAAGGCTCCTAGAAAAGTCCATTTACATGGGTTTATCCTATAGACTAAAGCTCACCCACTGGGTTTAAAGCAGTAGCCGGGATAATAGCTGATCAGATTCCCAACTACAGACCGGTTTCGCCCTTTTTGGGGCTCATCAGTGTAGCGCAGGGTTTTCTGATCAGCTTAGATAGAGCCAGGAGTGGGGGATTCACGAACAAGCTAAAAGGGTTGAGGAGACCGCCTCATACGTATGCAAATAGGTTTTTACTCATATAGACATCTGGAAGCTTCAGTTCAGCTACATCCTTCTGTCCCACTTTGAAGCTGAGTGTGTATATTGTAGTGTCCAGGTCTATAGGTAGGGTGGATCACCAAAATGTAAAATATTCTGTATGGATACACAAACATGATAAAATATCAAATTCCACATCACTATACAACTTTAAAAGGGGACTTGGATAGGAGGTAGAATTCAGGCTTCAGGCCTGGGCTCAGGGTTGGTCCCCTTGGATGATAGAGGGTATTGTTACTGCTGTTTAATATTTTGTTACAATAACTTGTGGCTGTTTATATACATTAATTTCTGTTAAATATCCTTCTTAATAAATAAACTATGACCTTTATGTCCCATTTGTGGTTGGTGTTCATTTTTTGTGTGTGGGTGCAAAGGGGGGGTGCTGCACTGGTCATGTTGTATTAAAGTGTATATTTAATTGAGATAACAAGGTGGGATATAGAGAGTATAGGAGCCAGATAAAGATTGCTCCATCTGTATATACACACACATTACAGCATGTAATCCTCATGGAAAGCATCCAGTCTCTCATTATGATCCCTCCTGCAGGTCATCAGGTTCTGAGGTGCCAAACTCATTTTATTCTGTTTCAAACTGGCACCATCAGAACAGGCACAGTAATTACAGCCAGCCATTCAGTGCTTATTGTTATGGTATTAATTTAGCCCTGTCTTCTGTATATGAAACAGTCAAAGCTTTCATTCTGTTTTTTGGTACCAGTCTTTTTTGTCCAATTATTTCTGAGCCCTTGAAAATTGGGGAAACAATGTATGTATAAAAATATCTATAATTCTTAAATATTTTTGCTAAACTTCTTGAATTAAAGCTAAAAGGCTATACTTCACTCTTGACTATACTTTCATACTGAGTCCATGGTGGAGTACAGAGTCAAAATTATGAAAATTGTGTCACTGTCCAAATATTTATGGACCTAACTGTATATTCTGTAATAAATGATTTATGTCACTGACAAACAGATGTATTTATAATGTTTAGATATGTAACTCAAAGGAAATTCCCTTACATATGAATGTTTGCCAAGTTGATATTCTGGTTCTTCTCCTTTGAGTTCTATAGAAGCAGATATTTTGCAATATCTATTGTTACTTCCTCAGACTTGGAAAAGACTTGACTGAGAGCTAAAAATAAGGACCCACTTGGTGGGTTTTCTTTTTCAGATGGGCACTATATGCTACTAAAAGGGCTAATTTACTAATGGTTGACAGGGTGCAAAGTGCAAAAAATTATGTGCAAAGCCACAATTGGCTGAACGACTTTCATGAGAGGCAGGCTGGTGGAGGCACATGAGTATCCCCCTTGGGGATCCCTAGCTTGACATCATTGAAATGTGCATGACAAGGAGTGCCAATGGGCACAAGATGCTAGGATCCCTTGCAGTTCCATCTGAGATAGTGTCTGCATAGGTGAGAGTGATTTTTTGTTTGTGGAGGCTAATTTAATGCATTTTCTACCCAGAAATGGAATATAAAATTCGACCCAGAACATCTTGCAGGTGTGAGAGTGACCCTAGGAGCCAATTTTGTGTATAATTCCCAGGAACACATGACAAATGCAGTTCCGTGTGGAATACACCCACGTCTCATTGCAGAATATAGTGGCAATTGCATGAATAATATCTCCAGAACACAGGACAAATTCAGTGCCAGCTTTATGTACAATACATCCATCCTGTTTGCTCTAGGAAATTCATTGGAGTTGTTTTGGGGAGACTTGGCCTTTCTAAGCCTTTTTCAAAATCTGCCCTTTGCACTCTGCAGCTTGAGCTGAAATATCTGGCACGAGGTGAGGAGCAGCAACTCCCACAGGCACAAGCACTCAATGGATGGGTCCTAATGGTTCCCCCTTAGGGCTCTGGCATTTGCACCTGTGGGATAAGAAATAAGCCCTAAAGTGTTTTATCAAAATAGAAAGAGAAATATGTGTTCTTGTCGGCTGGTTCCTAGGGTCGTGGATATGTAGGAACCTGAGATCACTTGAGGTAGAAAGATGAAATTTATTTGACTTGAACTGCTTGAATTCTGTCTCTTTCAAAGAGTCAGAATGGAGGACAAATGATTGGAAGGGTTTTATACCCTCTCACAAATGCGTGTAAAGGCACATTGTATCAAAGCCATGCAAAAGGGAGTATAGATAGTGATTTGTAGGAGTGCAAGCAAAGCCTTGAGAAAGGAGCACTCACAGATGTGGCTCCACAGCAATAAAACATTTAAACAGTACAAAGCAACTGCTAAAAACTAATCTGGCGCTGTAACGAGTGATGAGCAAATCTGTCCCATTTAGCTGCACCGGAAAATTCACAAAACTTTTAAAAGATTCACGAAAAGGTGAAAATTGCGTCGAAAGGGTGATTTGCAGCAAAATCTTCTTTTTTGACACATGCAAATTCTTTTTGACGAATGCCAAATTTTTGCACCCGTTTTGCAAAATTTGTCACTCATCACTAGCTGTAACCCCTGTAGTGCCAGAATGAGGGGCAACATGAAACTGCTTCACAAAATCCTTAATGAGCAACTTGAAACTGCACTGACCACTGAAGCCATTAGCCATTGTACCTGCAATTTCTGTTTTCCTACTTTGCTAATAAGCTATCCAACCCTTGCTTGAAACTATGTATTGTATCGCGAACATTGTATTCTTCGCCTGTAAATCCATTCACTTTTAACTATAGGTATATGTTATGCTTCTTCATGCTGTCAATAAGATCCATTGCTTGCTAAATTAATTATGAACAGTTCTAAAACTTCTTCTCTATTAAGGATTCTGCCTTACAGGATGTTATATTCTGCATGTATTCAATTATTAAGATACTTTTTTATGTATTTATGTGTGTATGTATGAATTATTTAGATTAGATTAGATTCAACTTTATTGTCATTACACACATACAAGGCAACGAAATGCAGTTTAGGTCTAACCAGAAGTGCAATTAGCAGAAAGTACAGGATAAAGGTATAAGTTCTAAGTGCATTTAAAAGGGATATGTGCAGGGAGAAGCTATGGGTACCTATTACAGAAGATATTTTATCATGTTGTTATACTTCCTCTTCCCATTTAAGTTCTACAATGTGACTTACAATGTCTTTATTAACTTTCTGAACCAATGAACAAGAAATAAGACACTGATTGTTGTCAGAACATACACATTGGATTGTGCTGTAGGTCAGAGATGGCTCTTATTCACTTGCATGCAGTTGGCTGGCAGAAAGTTTACATCAGATATGATAATCCAGGATTTACCAGTATCCCAGAATTATTGCTGTGCCGGCTCCATAACAGGCCAGGCATACCCATGGTCTTCAAACTCACTTTAATATTCATCAGGGAGTTCAGGTCAAATCTTATATTTCCTATATTTGTGTAAAATTTCAATATATATTGCTCTGAATAAACCAGAATAAATTTTCATAATATAGAAACACAGTGTGCAACATATTCTCCATATGACCCATGTCTAGTGCTGAGTGAATCTGTCCCATTTCGCTGCGCCAAAAACTGCGCAAAACAAGGACATTTGCGAAATGGCGGAAAAACCATGAAACGCTCTTTTTTTGTCACACGCCTTTTTTCCCCCCGCGACCGCGCCTATTTTTTTTAAAAACGTTCAACAAATTTTTCCACTGCGAAATTCACCATGGAAGTTTCGCAAAACAATTCGCCAATGGCAAAATGTGGAAATTAGCTGCAAATATATGCCTTGAGAAAAAATTTGCTCATCTCTACCCATGCCCTCCCAGCACAATTGTACCAATAATGTGAAGTTTCCTGGAGATTCCTGACTTGACTACAGTAGATCAAAACCCACAAAAGCCCACAATTCAATTTTGAAAGACTGCCCCAGAAGTAAGCATTATATTGTTGTATTGTCAATGCACTTGGTAAATTTCAAAATATATGCATTTTCAATTTTAAGAATTTATAGCCAACATTTTGTAAAAGTAGATATGTCACTGAATACAAAATACAGGAAGACATATTATATTACCAGTGATGGGCAAATCATTTGCCAGTCATGGATTTGCGGTGACTTTCGCCATTGGTGAGTTTTTTTGTGAAAAAGGCAACAAAATTTGTTGCAGAAAAATTCGATGCATCACAAAAAATTGTCGAACACATAAAAAAAAATTGTCACGTGGCAAAAATATGCCGAACGCACCAATATTTTAAATGTGCAACATTTTCACCATTTCACCATTTTGCAAATCTTTTGAAAGATTTGATTTGCAAATTTTTCGGTGAATAAACAAAATAGGATTGTTTTCCATCCAATAAGGATTAATTATATCTTGTGGTTCTGTTCACACCCGCTGCTAAAATGATTTCCTGTTATCTGATTCACTCAGACCTTTAGATCCATTTATTACTTTCACTTCCCCTGTAGAAACCATGGTATGTATGTATGTATATTTTTATTTATAAAGCGCTACTTAAGTACGCAGCACTGTACAGTAGAATAGATTAAAACAAACGGGGTTAATAAGATAATAGATAAATACAAAGTATAACAATAAATACAAATAAATACAAGATACAGTTACAGTTGCAATAAGTTAAGAGTCAAAGACACAAGAGGAAGGAGGTCCCTGCCCCGTAGAGCTTACAATCTATATGGGAGGGTAACTTACAGACACAAATAGGCAAATATAAGTGCTGTAGGTCACAGTGGGTGACACTACAGTATAAGTGCCAGTTCCCAGATCAGGTGCTGGGCGGGTGCTCCAAAAGGTAGTCTTTTAGTTTATTTTTAAAAAGACTGAGGGAGGATTCTCTCCGGAGGAAATCAGGGAGGGCATTCCCAATGTAAGGGGCAGCAAGGCAGAAAGGTTTAAGGCGGGAAACAGCAGTAGTAGTGGGGGGCACAACCAAACGATTGCTCTGCGAGGAACGAAGGAGTCGGCCAGGAACGTACAGAGACACAAGGGAAGAGATGTAGTGAGGAGCAGAGGAATGGAGGGCTTTGAAGGTTAGGAGAAGGAGTTTGTAAGATATTCTTTGTTTAATAGGAAGCCACGATAAGGCCTTTAGCAGGGGAAGGGCCTGAACTCTCCTGGATGAGAGGAGGAGAATTCTGGCAGCAGTATTTAATATAGACTGTAGGGGGGAAAGATGGGAATTAGGGAGGCCGGTTAGCAGCAGGTTGCAGTAGTCCAGTCGTGACAGGATGAGAGCATGCATGAGCAGCTTAGCTGTTGCAGTAGAGAGAATGGGAGGGATTTTGGCAATATTGCGTAAGAAAAAGTGACAGGTTTTGACAGTGGAGTTAATGTGGTTACAAAAGGAGAGACTGGAGTCAAAGATCACCCCCAAACAACGCGCCGAATCGACAGGGTTGATGAGGGTGCCATCAATAGAGATAGAAAAGGAGGGGGTAGGACCAGGCTTAGGCGGAAAGATCATTAGTTCAGTTTTTGTTAGGTTCAGTTTAAGGTGGCGTTGGTTCATCCAGTTAGAGATAGCTAGGAGGCAGTTAGAGATTTGAGTCTCAGTTTCAGCTGTTAATGAAGGGGTCGACAAATAAAAATGGATATCATCAGCATACAGATGATATTTAAAGCCAAATGAACAGATAAGATCTCCCAAGGACAGCGTGTAAAGGGAGAACAACAACGGCCCAAGTACAGAGCCTTGGGGTACCCCCACATTAAGTACAGAGCCTTGGGGTACCCCCACATTAAGAGGAACTGGAGATGAGGTTTTATTCGCATAGGAGACAGTGAATGAACGGTTAGAGAGGTAGGAAGAGATCCAGGATGCAGCCTGACTACGGAGACCAATCGAATGCAGAATTTGCATCAGGAGGGAGTGGTCAACCGTATCAAACGCAGCCGATAGATCTAGGAGGATTAGTATAGAGAAGTGACCTTTGGTTTTGGCAACCTGAAGATCGTTTGTAACTCTGCACAACGCTGTCTCAGTAGAGTGCGCAGGCCGAAAACCAGATTGCAGCAGTTATGGGACCAAAAGAGCTTAGACATACGGAAGGGGGCTGAGGAAGGAGGAGTTGGTTCGTATTAGTAGAGGGGGGATCTGATTGCGAATGGACTCCACTTTGTTCATAAAGAAATCAGCAAAGTCCTGGGGAGAGTGCATAAAGTGAGGTAATGGGGTCTGCGAGGGACGCAGAAGGGTATTAAATATGGAAAACAGGCGTCGCAGGTTGGATTTATTGTTATTTATAAGTGTGTTGTAGTATTCCTGGTTAGCCTTCGACAGGGCAGAATTGAGGCAGGCCAATAGGAATTTATAATGGATAAAGTCTGCTTGCGTACGGGATTTCCTCCACATACGTTCCGCAGACCTCGTACAGGAGCGTAAGAATTTGGTCTGCACATTCAGCCAGGGGCGTGGGTTTTGAACCCGAGTACGCTTAGGTTGATGGGGTGCAAATAAGTCAATTGTGGAGGCTAGAATGCTGTTGTACTCGCTAACCAGGGTATCAGGGTCAGACATCATGTCAAAGGAGGAGAGACTGGACCTGAAAGAGCGAGCTAAGGCCGGGAGATCTACATCACGTGTATTTCTAATTAATACAGCGGGGGAAGGAGCAGGTTGGAAGGGAGAGTGAGAGACAGAAAATGTAACCAGGTGATGGTCAGAGAAGGGGAAGGGGACTCTGTTAAACTCGGAAAGGGACAGGTTTTTAGTAAAGACTAAGTCCAGAAAGTGTCCATCCTTATGAGTAGGAGCATTTGTCCACTGCTGGAATTCAAAGGAGGAGGTTAGGCGGAGAAAACGTGATGGCCAGGGTTGCGAGGGATCATCAATGTGGGAGTTGAAATCCCCAAGGATGATTGCAGGGCTGTCAGTAGAGAGGAAAAAGGAGAGTCAGGTTTCAAAATCAGAGAGGAAGGTAGCAGGGGAGGAGGCTGACGGGGGCCTGTAAATGACAGCCACCCATACAGAGAGAGGATGGAAGAGTTGAAGTGCATGCACATCAAATAAGTTAAAAGAAAAAGCCGGGGGAATAGGTGCGAACCGGCAATGGGAGGAAAGGAGAATTCCAACTCCCCCACCACGTCCAGTGGTCCGGGGGTGTGGGAGAAAGACAGACCGCCATGAGAGAGCGCAGCTTCAGTGGCGGTGTCATCCTGTAAGAGCCAGGTTTCTGTTAGTGCAAGGAGATGAAATGATTTAGAACAGAACAGATCATGGATTAGTGTAGCTTTGTTAGTCAAGGAATGGATATTAATAAGGGCACAAGAAAACGGAAGGTAGGAGGAGGGAATAGTGGGAACCTGAATAAGATTAGAAACAGTAGAGGAGCGAAAGACTTTAAGCAGTGGGGCAGAAGGACGAGGACGGATATAAGTAGGTGTGGAGCAGGGCCCGGGGTTTGGCGAGACATCCCCTGCAGCCAGCAATAGTAGGAAAAAAAGTGTATTGAAACATTTAAAAGAGGCTGTTCACTGATTACGTGCATGTCCTTTAATGCTATTTTGCATTTAATAATTAAAGAGGAAGTAATGTAAACTACAAACCATAATATGTTATGTGGACTATGAAAATGAAGTTTTTAAAAGAACCTGCTAATGATTTGTTGACACACATGACCTTAGCTAGAGTGGAAGTGGGTCCCATCATCACAGAAACCACCTCCTCCCCAGCACCTGCTATTTGTGTTATGGCCGAATCTACTAAAGGAACTGTTGTGCCCATACCCACACCCTTCTCATACAGATGCAAAACTCCTTACCAAATTTTAAATGGGCAGATCCATTAAATTAGCAATAGCATTAAAGGACAAGGAAGGGCTTAATAACTAGGGGTGCCAATTTGTTAGGACCCCCTTAGTCTCTGTGACTTGCCGAAAACTGCACATACTTTAAAGCTGTTGGGTTGCTGCACATGATTGAGTCAATGGCCACAGGTAGTAGACATGAAGTGGAGTAGGCTGTAATGTCACCCAAATCTTCTGACAAGGTTTAAACATTTCCACCAGTGTTGTGAAACAGCATTAAGAGGGATGCATAACAAATTCTAAATTCCAGTTTGACTGTAAGTTTCCAAATACATATGCTAAGGGGCCAATGCATTCATTAAAGCATGATGACCACGAACTTTTTGCTTTTGGCGTAAATTTGCACTAAAAAGTGCCATTGAGCCCTATGTGAGGCTTTCCTTGGGCCGGGTTGGAGCTGCAGAGTGCCATTGAGCCCTATGGGAGACTTTCCTTGGGCCGGGTTGGAGCTGCAGAGTGCCATTGAGCCCTATGGGAGACTTTCCTTGGGCCAGATTGGAGCTGCAGAGTGCCATTGAGCCCTATGGGAGGCTTTCCTTGGGCCGGGTTGGAGCTGCAGAGTGCCATTGAGCCCTATGGGAGGCTTTCCTTGGGCCGGGTTGGAGCTGCAGAGTGCCATTGAGCCCTATGGGAGACTTTCCTTGGGCCGGGTTGGAGCTGCAGAGTGCCATTGAGCCCTATGGGAGGCTTTCCTTGGGCCGGGTTGGAGCTGCAGAGTGCCATTGAGCCCTATGGGAGACTTTCCTTGGGCCGGGTTGGAGCTGCAGAGTGCCATTGAGCCCTATGGGAGGCTTTCCTTGGGCCGGGTTGGAGCTGCAGAGTGCCATTGAGCCCTATGGGAGACTTTCCTTGGGCCAGGTTGGAGCTGCAGAGTGCCATTGAGCCCTATGGGAGGCTTTCCTTGGGCCGGGTTGGAGCTGCAGAGTGCCATTGAGCCCTATGGGAGACTTTCCTTGGGCCGGGTTGGAGCTGCAGAGTGCCATTGAGCCCTATGGGAGACTTTCCTTGGGCCGGGTTGGAGCTGCAGAGTGCCATTGAGTCCTATGGGAGACTTTCCTTGGGCCGGGTTGGAGCTGCAGAGTGCCATTGAGCCCTATGGGAGACTTTCCTTGGGCCGGGTTGGAGCTGCAGAGTGCCATTGAGCCCTATGGGAGACTTTCCTTGGGCCGGGTTGGAGCTGCAGAGTGCCATTGAGCCCTATGGGAGGCTTTCAAAATCACGCACTGAAGTTTCAAAGTTTTAAAGGTTTTCGCACCGTTTCCGATAGTTCAGATACGGAAATACTTTAACTTTCGGATCACAACCACAATATTTTCGTACGACGACAACACAAATTTTCGTGCACATCAGAAATTATAGTGGTTACTACAAAATATTTCCAATCGTGCTTTTAACAATCGGGAATTCGTGTGGACCCCTGTAGAATATCATCTATTTATTATAAAATTTTGTGTAAGTATTATGGTCAAAGAACCACTCACTAAGGTGATAACAAAATATCTTTATTGTGTGGAGTTACAAATTATATGCAAAGTACAAACAGCCAGTCAAACATACCCTTGACAGCTCACAGGAGTAATCTGTACAATTAATGCATATAAAAATAATGTTTAGTATATGTAATATGTGTGTATGTTTCATATATGTGTGTGCCTGGATGTGTGCCCATCTCTCAGGAAGAGAGACCTGTCTGTCCCTCCAGGGCAGAGAGAGATGTGTGTGTCCCTCCTGGGAAGAGAGAGAGAGATAGCAAGCGACTTGTGTCCCAGAGTATATGCCGGGTGTCAGTATGTCCCTACCCCCCAAGTATCTATAAAAGGCAAGAACATATGTTAAAAGGCGTGCTCAAATTAACTTACAAGTATGTGTGAATAGCAGGTATACATTTCATTTGTTGTGGAATTATAATTCTGTGAAAATATCTTACAACCCCTATGTGTGCAGACACCTTCTGCAATTTAAGGAGAGGGGTAGTTAATGTGCAAAGTGCAAAGCCCCATATTCCCCTGTATGATTTTAATTGGGTAGGCTGGATTCATTTACCAAAGTGGAGGTTCCCAGGGGCTAATGGAAATGGGCTCGGCACACAAGCCTAACACCACTATGTGCAATGCCATGTGTTAGCTAGAGTGGTGCAATGGCCATTGGCCTTGGAACAGTAGAACATAGCAACAGTATATTAACTGGTGTTTAAACTTGAAGTAAAAATGACTTAAACCCTTAACTGCAAGGAGCAACTTGGGAATTTTTCTTTTTACAATACTAAGTTGGCAAAAGCAATCTGTATTTACCCACAGAAACCATCCAATCCTATGGTTACATACTTCAGATGGGGCCTTACCAGTGCTTTCTAAAGCAGCAACATAATAGAAGCATAATCTCCTCCTGTGATATTCCCCATGTAGCTACAGGACAGTATTGTAATGTCCCATGCTGCTGTTGAGATCCATTGCTTGCTAGAGCTACAGTACGCTATTTATCCACATGCTTTTGCCAACTTAGTATTGTCAGGTAGAAAAATCTCCCAAGTCCTTCTGTATCAAGCATTCTCCTGGCCTCTTGCAGGTATAAACAGCCTGTATGTTAAAACCCAGATGACAAACCTTACATTGCTCTTACATAGCACCTGTTTGCCCACGTTTGCCTTACAGGGTGTTATCCCCTGCGTGGTATCAGTTATACAATTAGCAAACAGATGGATTTACACAGTATATAAGGGAAATTGGCTGAAGATTAAGGGGCTGATTTACTAACCCACGAATCCGACCCGAATTGGAAAAGTTCCGACTTGAAAATGAACATTTTGCGACTTTTTCGTATTTTTTGAGATTTTTTCTGCGTCTTTACGAATTTTTCGTTACCAATACGATTTTTGCGTAAAAACGCGAGTTTTTCGTAGCCATTACGAAAGTTGCGTAAAATCGCCCGATTTTTTCGTAGCGTTAAAACTTACGCGAAAAGTTGTGCCTTTTTCGTAGCGTTAAAACTTAAAAGGTGTGAAGTTTCGCGTAAGTTTTAACGCTACGAAAATAGCGCAACTTTTTGCGCAAGTTTTAACGCTACGAAAAATCGCCAGATTTTACGCAACTTTCGTAATGGCTACGAAAAACTCGCGTTTTTACGCAAAAATTGTATTGGTAACGAAAAATTCGTAAAGACGCCGAAAAAATCGCAAAAAATTAGAAAAAATCGCAAAATACCGATCATTACGAAAAAAACGCAATCGGACTCATTTCGACCCGTTCGTGGGTAAGTAAATGTGCCCCTAAGTATTATGTTGCTATTCTGCCTCTTCCCATTTGATTTCTAAAGAAAAGGGTGATTCACACTGTCTTTATTAACTTCCTCAGACTTTAGGAACTAGAAAACACCTTCTCATTGCATCACTACAGAGCACTGCTGTATTTTATATGCTGAAGCTACCATACCAGCCCAAATGTTCATGAGCCTTAAAGGGGTTGTCCACCTTTGAGTTATTTTTTAGTATGATGCAGAGAGTAATATTCTGAGACAATTTCCAGTTGGTCTTCATTTTTTTTCATTTGTAGTTTTTTTAATAACTTCAGTTTTAGTTTGACAGCTCTCAAGTTTGGAGTTTCAGCAGCTACTTGGTTGATATGATCCAAATTACCATTACTATTACTATTTGAAACTTGATGGATAGAGCCTTTAAAGGGCATATTTATTATAGCGTGTAAGCCAGCATCAATGTTGATGTTGCCCATAGCAATCAGATCTTTGCTTTTGTTTTCTAACTTTTAGGCGACTTCAGATCTACTTGTTGATTGGTTGCTATACTGTTTCTATTTTTGCTGATGACACTAAATTGTGCAAAACTATAAGTTCCATGCAGGATGCTGCCGCTTTGCAGTGCGATTTGACAAAATTGGAAAACTGGGCAGCAAACTGGGAAATGAGGTTCAATGTTGATAAGTGCAAAGTTATGCATTTTGGTAGAAATAATATAAACGCGAACTATCTACTGAATGGTAGTGTGTTGGGGGTTTCCTTAATGGAGAAGGATCTAGGGGTTTTTGTAGATAACAAGTTGTCTAATTCCAGGCAGTGTTATTCTGTGGCTACTAAAGCAAATAAAGTGCTGTCTTGTATAAAAAAGGGCATTGACTCAAGGGATGAATAGTTTTGCCCCTTTATAGGTCCCTGGTAAGGCCTCACCTTGAGTATGCGGTGCAGTTTTGGGCTCCAGTCCTTAAGAAGGATATTAATGAGCTGGAGAGAGTGCAGAGACTGCAACTAAACTGGTTAAGGGAATGGAAGGGTTAAACTATGAGGTGAGACTGTCGAGGTTGGGGTTGTTTTCTCTGGAAAAGAGGCGCTTGCGAGGGGACATGATTACTCTGTACAAGTACATTAGAGGGGATTATAGGCAGTTGGGGGATGTTCTTTTTTCCCATAAAAACAATCAACGCGCCAGAGGTCACCCCTTTAGATTAGAGGAATGGAACTTCCATTTGAAGCAGCGTAGGGGGTTCCTCACGGTGAGGGCAGTGAGGTTGGGGAATGCCCTTCCTAGTGATGTGGTAATGGCAGATTCTGTTAATGCCTTTAAGAGGGGCCTGGATGAGTTCTTGAACAATCAGAATATCCAAGGCTATTGTGATACTAATATCTACAGTTAGTATTACTGGTTGTATTTATAGTTTATGTATGTGAGTGTATAGTTTGGTAGGTGTGGGTTGTGGGTGCTGGGTTTACTTGGAAGGGTTGAACTTGATGGACTCTGGTCTTTTTTCAACCCTATGTAACTATGCTATGAGCAACAACATTGGTGATGCTGGCTTACACACAATAATAAAAATACCCCCAAGTACGGTGGAATGGTTTCTTGTAAATTAGTTACATGATAAATTACTGAACATTAGTGATGAGCAAATCTGTCCTGTATTGTTGTGCCGAAAAAATTCCCCAAACCGAGAAAAAAAACTGAAAAATTAGCAAAGCGGCAATTTTTTTTGCTATAACCACAATGTATTTGCCACAATTTTTTGCGCTGAATTTTTGTGCCCATTTCATGAAGAAATCCGGAAATGTGGAATTTTGCTGCTAATCCATGTCTGGCAAAAAAATTTGCTTATCACTATTAAACATACATATATACAGACATACTGTACATACTATTTCATACTGTTATATGTATACAGTGGGGAAGGGATAGCATTAATTAAAGGTAGAGGAATGTTTTGTGGGTTTTTTAGAGTAAAGTACATGAGTCCAGTAAAGTGGGTTTGTTTTGCAAAGCAGAGGCTGGAACAGAGCCATGAACATTGAAGGAGGAGAAATCGGAAGAATGGCTGCACATGCAGGGCGTTGCAAAACAATTTTGTGACAGGAAGTGTCATCAAGTGATGTAGGAAGTGACATCATCGCATATGCGTACAAACCCATCTGAAGCCGTTTGCTCCCATTTCTCCTCTGACATCACTGAATTTATCTGTGCATGCACACAATGGCTTTCACCAGAAAAAGTAGAAAACCAGAAGGATTAGGTAAGGAGACAGAGGGATAAATCGTGTAACTCCTGGGGAAATAGATGCCTACATCTTGGACAGGGGATCCACATCTAAATATACAAATACAACTAGAAAGGGAAGTTTGAGAACAAACTTCATGTTGGTGAAGTCACCTTGGACCCACAGTTATATAGTAAAAACCACTGTACAAAGTTTGGGGACCCTGGTTTTAATAGTGTCTGAATGGCAGCAACTTAAATTTCCAAATAGCACAAAATACCGGCACAACAGGATTTGTTTTAGCGGGATAAACCCTGCTGATTTAATAGTAGCAAACCATGTTTCTTTAAGTACTGTGCACCAGGTGGAACAGAGTGGAAAGGCCAGGGTCTGTCAACTAGTAACATCTGATTGGCGTTTGGTGGCTCCACTCACTCTTCCTAACCTGGAACTGCAGTTACCCAGTGACTAACTCTGCAAAGTTTAGGGACCCTGGGATTAATAGTTAAAGAATGGCAGCAGTTTAAAATTAAACCAATAAAATTCAATGGATGAAATCTGATTGGCTGTTAGTGGCCCAACCCACTTTTCCTATTTTTGAACTGCAGCCCCCAGTGACCAACTCGGCAAAGTTTGGCGACTCCGGTGAAAAAATTGTGAGACTGACAGAATTTTACATTTCCACATTGAAACTAATTAGGTAAAATGTGATTGGCTGTTGGTGGCTCCGCCTACTTTTTCTAACTTTGAATCTCAATGACAACCTAGCCTACATGATAACGGCGATGAGGAAACTCCAAGCTTCCCCAGGCCATAGCTAAACTTAGAGATACACACAGCTCATGACTGGAGTTAACAATTATGGGGATGTTTCTAGGTAAGGGAAATGCAAGTATTTATAAATGTCCCTCAGCACTGTACAATAGTCATACAATATAAAAAGAATAAAGCTAGGATAATGTGGGAAAACAAACAAAAGCGGAAAAAAACAAAAAAAACAAATCTGTTAAGAACAGCAGGGTATATATCAAGTTTTGTCTAAGCGTTTATACACTGTCTGACCTGTAGTATAAAAGCACCAAGGACAACTGCCAATGAATGTGGAAAAAATTAGATCCCCATCAAGCACTATTTATTATAAATTATTTAAAAATGTAGCTTGTTTTTATGTTATTTTCACTTTATTTTCTTCAAATATATTTGAATGATGTTTAAATGACTCAGTGGCAGTTTTAGCCTAGCCTTAGGAGCCTTTTTGAATCTATTTATGAAATATGTTTGTATGAAATATGAAATTATCGTATACAATCTGAATTTTTCCCATCCGGGATTCGAACTCATGTTTTAATGAATCGGCCCCTAAGAGTCAAGTTCCTGCTGATTGGCTCAGATCCACATTCCTAAGGGGGGGAGTGAGTTCTTAGCATTCTTGAGGGAAGGGGGAGCAGGAGGGGGGAGAGAGCTGCGTGTCTCTGGCAAAACAGACATAACAAATTGTTTGACAGAGAAGTCAGTGCAGTGTTTCTGTGGGTGCTTATGGCTGTATTTACATAGACCTTTCTGATAAAGCTTACTTAGTTTTTACCTTTCCTTCTCCTTTAAGACCAGCTTGAAGGTGGTGTAATTTCAGTATATCTTAACTGTGGACAAAGGCAAAATTTTTGCATTGTGAATATATTTTCCACTACGGCCACTTATTAGATGGGAGGTTTACACGTTATCAAACAATATAAAAGTCAATAAAGATGTAGGTAAGCTCTTTTATCCCATCACACCTTAATCTGTCTCACATGCTGTTCATTTAGTCAGATTTAGACAGGTTAGTGGATAATAATTGTGGGTAAAAACATTAAGTGCTGAGTTATAGGCATTGCAGGCAAGTTGTTTGTTTAAACCCTTGCAACCTTTAATTGCCTCCATGTACTTAAAGGCCTACAGTACATTCTAAATATAGAAGTATAGCATGTACACAGCAATAGTAACAGCGGTCTCCATATCACATTTGAAGAGTCTCTTAAATGCAAAGTTTACATTGTTGACCTGCCCCTTAACAGGAATCTGACCCTGGAGATCTTGAGCCATCTTTAGCCCTTTTTGGCACCCGCCGGCTAGGCCCCTATTTGTACTACTGCCCAAATACCTATGCGGTGTGTATTCCCTTTGTCCCTGTCTCAAAACAGCCTGCTGTAATGCCTGATGCACAGGAAGGAAAGGAGACTTTTCACTAGGTAAAAATAAATGTCTCTAAAAAACAGAATGAGCTCTTCGTGTGGCTTTGTATAACAGGATTTGCTATAGACATGTGGATTCACTTGCACAGACTGTGGGTGGGTAGGAGGGAAGGGAAAAGTGACTCTTTAAACCCCAGTAGTGCAGCCTTGCTATATTTATGTGCAGGGGGCGCAGAGTGAAAGTCTGACAAATAATATCAACTAGGAAAACTCTCTTTACAATAGGGGAGTGGTACTTTAATCAATCTCAAGTGAGAATTTGTACAAATTGGAAACAAATCTACAAAACAGGGACATTTTAATTATGATTATTATATACAACTTTGATTTATGAATGCAAGTGTTGTCTTAAATTATTCCTTAAGTTATTCAGGGCCTTAAATGCCCAAAGCAAACCTTGGGAACCCCATTAGCAGGAATAGGGGATGCTGGGAAATGCCAGTGCCTCTTCCTGGGCTCTAATAAAGAACCCCTGGTAGGCACCCCATAGAACCAAGCACAATTCATTAGGCAATTCTATAATCACATAGAATTATTGTGAGCAAACCCTTTAGAGTCAACATTAGAACTAACAAATGAACTAACCAAAAGCAACCCACAGCTATTGCAATAGCATTGTGTGTAACCTTCTTAAAGCAACATTGAGAGGAAAACTATGCCCCCTGAACAATGTAAGTCTCTCTAAAAATATACCACATGAAACAGCTTACATACTTTTTTAGTAGTATGATACTAAAATTGCCATTTAAGTTAGGGCCACCTACTGGGATCATATGATTCATGGTGCACAACACCACCTGCTGGTCAGTTCCTATAACTGAACAGTTAGAGAGAGACATTTAGAAGAAAAACAGAGGTTTTCTGATGTTGTTCTGCAAAAGTGCTTAGAAAAGCACCCTAAACAATTTTACATGAAATGTTTTTAAGCTTTACTTATCCATTAAGGCAGTGCTGTCCAACTTCCACGGTGCCGAGGGCCAGAATTTCTCTAGCATACATGGTGGAGGGCCGCTAATGGAAGCCAGTTTTGACCACTCCCCTTTTTAAAACCACACCCCTTTTATCACAAGAGGTTTTAAGACCATGCCCACATTAATGGCGATAGCACAGCAAAAACCCAAATGGTTGGTGTAGGGATATCACCCTTCATTCATATGTGAAAGAATTATATTATGTCATATTAAGACGTACCCTTAAATCCATATGCCTCCTGCTCCCCTGTGGATAGCTCAGCAATCCCCAGCATATAATTACATAGCTTAGGGACCATTTAATGGCTATTTTCAACTGCTAACAAACTCCCAGAACAAACCCCTGCCAGGTTCCCCTCCCACAGGCATCATAGGGCAGGCAGAGTATGGCACACACAGGCAGCACTCTGCCTGCCCTATGCTGCCTGTGTGTGCCATACTTTGCCTGCCCTATGTTGCCTGTGTGTGCCATACTCTGCCTGCCCTACCCTGCCTGTGCATGCCATACTCTGCCTGCCCTATGCTGCCTGTGTGTGCCATACTCTTCCTGCCCTACCCTGCCTGTGTGTGCCAAACCCTCCCTGCCGTATGCTGCCTGTGTGTGCCATACTTTCCCTGCCCTACCTGTGTGTGCCATACCCTCCCTGCCCTATGCTGCCTTTGTGCCATACTCTGCCTACCCTATACTGCCTGTGTGTGCCATACACACAGGCAGCATACACCAGGCAGTACATATAATGTCTGAGGTGTGCACAGGTAAAAAATGTGGGTGATTACAGTCTGAGCCTGAGGTGTGAACTCTGCAGGGATTAAAAGGTGTGGACAGTACAGGGGATTACATGTTTAAACAATACAGGGGAATTACAGCCTGAATCTGAGGTGAGAACCATGCAGGGGGCCAGTTAATCTCAGTACTGATACCATTTAAGGATTACTCAAAGGTAAGTCATCAAAGCAGCCAGACAGGTGGGGGGCCACACAGAGGGGGGTCGCGGGCCACTAGTTGGACAGCACTGCATTAAGGTATCACTTGTACAGAACTGAGACGTTGATTTATAAGAGCTTGGATAAATGGATTACATTTACATCCTATAATAATACTCTATTTTTGTCTACACATTTCCTCGAGTCAGCATTAATAATATAAAAAATGAAAACAAAACATATTAAAACTAGTAAAACTACCCAACTGCTCTCTATTTAAATTGACCATAGTCATTATCTTTAATTAACCCTTGGGCATTAATATTTCCAAACTCTGCATCCACCCAGCTTCATACTTCAGTTGTAGTACCATCAATTGTATTAGTAGGGAATGTTGTTGGTAGCAAGGCAATTTGTATTTTAAGTAATATTTACTGAATTGATCATGACAAGTTGGGGGCAGGAGGTGTAAGCATTGGTGTCCCGACTTGCCCCTTCTGGAATTTTGCACACCTCCCAAGTATCCATTTTTTTAACTCACAGCCTGCTGCCCCATATCGCTGGTTAGATGTCCCATGTTGTGCTGCTTGTCCTCGTTCTTATCAGCTACATGCTCCTTGAGAAAAAAAATAAAGATAGCCGTGTACAGTGGAATGCATGGCTATCTTGGATTTTTTACAGGAGCCAGGCAGAGGGAGGCAGAAAAAGAGAGAGACAAGCAGCATGGGAGCAGAAGAAAAGAAGAACTTTGGTGTTGGTATTCTGCCTGTGCAAGTCTATGTGAGGGAATAATTTCAATCTATCCATCTCTACATTGATCTTACTGGCATGTCTGTAAATGAAATGCCCATTGTCTATTTTTTAGTGATTTTACTGGTTAGGCTGGGGTTAATGGGATGCTCATTGGCCATTCCTACAGTGATTAGATAGGCATGTCTGGGGTTAATATGCCAATTATTCATTTTCCGTAGCTATTATACTGGCACATCAGGGGTTAAAATGCCTGTTATCTATTTGATTTACTGATTACACTGGCTCATCTGTGGTTAATATGCTTGTTTCCCTTTTTTTGTAGTAATTATCCTGGGCGTCTGGGGTATGTTTTGGTAAAATAAGTGTGTTATTTAGGGGTGTGCATGTGACCAAAAAATTTTCACAGCGCTGCACACAGAATATTTTTGTGATTTATACACAATAGCCCTACAATTATGTAAGCAGTAAGTGAGTCAGTATGGGCTTTGCCAATAAATTGGTTTCCTACAAACTTGGAACCTAATAATTGTATACAAACTTAGTCTAGAAAACAGGTTGTTTTTGCTTGATCACTTTGCCCCCCTCCTGGAAGTTTTTCTGTCAACACCCATGTGTTAAGGTTAGTATGATGCTTTTCCAGCTTGAGAAATGGACTCATGGGAATTTACAAAAACGGAGAAAGCATTTTTTGGAGTAAAAGTGGTGTTCAAACTGGTGCAAATACAGTCCCTGTATTCACAAACAGAAATCTGCCAAAAATCAAGTCAGCCACCAGTTTTAATTTTCAGAAAAAATGTTGTGTGAAAGACAAAATCTGAAAACTGTCTGTGTAAAAGAGAAATTCACATACATGGACTATCTCCACTTTTATTTTGTCACCACTTTACTGAATTCCCCCAGTTGAGACTGAAACATTGTTGTCATTATGCCAGGTGGTTTATTGGTACACCATGGGAAAGTTGCAATATTTTGTAATTTTTATACTGAACTTTACAAAAATGGATGCAAAATTTGCAGTGCATTTACGTTATTAACTGTCATACACTGATGAGCACCAATTCCCTGCCCTGTCTGCTCAAATTAATGGTACACAGAAATGAAGGGAACCCTGCCATGTTCCTGTTTTAGTGAAGACAGTGATGCAATTTTATATACTGGGGAAGTTCCTTTACCACCCACTGATAACCCAGTATATATAAAGCCCTTCTTGCTCCTGTACCTACCACACAGGGTATTAGTGTCTCTATGTTTTGCTTGCCCTTTAGTGACCATGAAGATGATGCTGAGTCTGGCTTGGCTGCTCATAGCCATAGCCCATAAGGCTGAACCCCTCATCTCTGAGCACTTTAATGTGTGCAGGGATGTTTTCTACAGAGGACAGCTCCCTCAGGGCTTTCACGGCATTGCTCTCCCTCACCGATTTAATCCCTCAGACTTACCAGATGGGATCAAGGCAGAAGAACTGACCTCTCCAGCTTATATCTGCCAGCAGTATGGGAACCAGTATCACTTTGCTTCCCTGTATGACAGAGGGAGGCGCGTGCCCCTCTATTCTGCCTACATCTTGGAGAAGAGACCCACAGATAAACCAACAAATAAGAGGCCAGGATTTTTCAATATAGAACCTCGGGTAAGAAATATGTAATTATAAATGGTATGGTCTTGATCCACCATTTAGTGATGGGCTGTGTGCTCCCTCAGAGATCAGCTGACAGGAAATAGTGCAGCTCTAACTGTAACAGGAAGTAGTGTGGGAGCAAAAGGCAGAACTCTGACCATTCATTGGCTGTATGTGTGCCCTTCATGCCCTTAGTGAAAACACAGTAAATCATATGAGCCCTTAGCTCTTAAAATGACAATTTTCTAATTAGGATTACCGAATGGCACATAATACTAGAAAAATATGTTTTCTGAAAATGGTTTATTTAGATAAAGCAGGGTTTTACATGTGGGCAGTTTTATCTGATATCTTTATACAGATCTGCAATGTTTAAAAGTATAGTTTACCTTTAAGAATTTTGCTCCTTTATTATGATTTATTACAATGATACTGGGTGAGTGCAGAGAATTTATTTTCTTTGCCTTTATTGCACCCTCACCTATTTTTATATGTATACACATACATAGAGAGAGAGGGAGGGAGAGAAAGTACAATGTACCCCCTACTGTATAAGGATAACTGAAGTCACTGAGGAGTCCCATGAGCATAGGAAGTGCTTTTACAGGGGCCATAACACTCCTGTGTGCCCCCTAGTTGCAGCCATGGTGGGATTGCTGGAAATGCTTCCCTCTTGAACTATTAATTCCCGTGATACACAGTAATTAAATAATTCTATTGTGCCACCTCCTTCTGTTCTTTCATCTAAGCTGTATATACATTAAAGTGCCTTTGTGTTTATTATATAAAAAGAATGCATGGAAACATTAAATGTGTCTCTTATGGATATGGAATGCACAAATTTTAAGGGAGTTATAAAATAAAAGGCACTAAGTTTGCCCAGGAGCAGTAACCCATAGCAACCAATCACCAGGTAGCATTTACTGATCACCTGTTTAAAAGCAAGCATCTTATTGGTTGCTATTGGTTACTACCCCTGGGCAAACTTAATGCCTTTTATTACATATGGCAGTTACAGTTTTGGTCTATAAAAGACATGTAAGAAATCAGTAGAAGTGTTCCTTTTTTCTGTAGCCACAGCCCCATTTCTGGTATTGGGGATGATGATGAGGCATAGGGTGATAAAGGGGAGTTTATAAATTGGTTTGTGAAGATACAAGGTTGATGCTGATAGATTGGGTGGGGTGTGGAGAAACATAAAATGTGCCTCTAACGGATATGGAATGCACAGATGTGTAGTTTTTAGTGATTTTACTGGTTTGTCTGGGGTTAATGGGATGCTCATTGGCCATTCCTACAGTGATTAGATTGGCTTGTCTGGGGTTAATATGCCAATTATTCATTTTCCGTAGCTATTATACTGGCACATCTGGGGTTAAAATGCCTGTTATCTATTTGATTTACTGATTACACTGGCTCATCTGTGATTTATATGCTTGTTATCCATTGTCAGCAATATGGGAACCAGTATCACTTTGCTTCCCTGTATGACAGAGGGAGGCGTGGGCCCCTCAATTCTGCCTACATCTTGGGCAGGAGACCATCAGATAAACCAAATTACAAGCCAAGATTTTTCAATATAGAACCTCAGGAACCTCAGGTAAGAACTACTTTATGTAATTATAAATAATGTTAAGGCTTTGAGCCGCCATTTAGTGATGGGCTGGGTGCTCCCTCAGGGATCAGCTGACAGGAAATAATGCAGCTCTAACTGTAACAGGAAGTAGTGTGGGAGGAACTGACAGAACTCTGTCCATTCATTGGCTGATGGGGCCTAGCATTTATGTGTGCCTTGGTTTTAGTGAAAGCACAGTAAATCATATGAGCCCTTAGCTCTTAAAATGACAAGTTTCTAATTAGGATTATTGAATGGAACATAATACTAGAAAAATATGTTTTCTGAAAATGGTTTGTTTGGATAAAGCAGGGTTTTACATGTGGGCTGTATCTTTATACAGACGTGCAATGTTTAGAAGTATAGCTTACCTTTAAGAATTTAATGAATTTATGATTCATTATAATGACACTGGGTGAGTGCAGAGAATCTATTTTCTTTGCCTTTATTGCACCCTCGCCTAATATATTTATATATGTATACACACACACAGAGAGAGAGGGAGGGAGAGAAAGTATAATGTACCCCCCCCCTACTGTATAAGGATAACTGAAGTCACTGAGGAGTCCCGTGAGCATAGGAAGTGCTTTTACAGGGGCCATAACACTCCTGTGTGCCCCCTAGTTGCAGCCATGGTGGGATTGCTGGAAATGCTTCCCTCTTGAACTATTAATTCCCTTGATACACAGTAACTAAATAATTCTATCATGCCACCTCTTTCTGTTCTTTCATCTAAGCTGTATATACATTAAAGTGCCTTTGTGTTCATTAAAGATAAGGAATGCATGGAAACATAAACTGTTCCTGTAATGGATTTGGAATGCACCAGATTTGTAGGTTAAAGACTTTGGTTGCTATGGGATACTGCTCCTAGGCAAACCTAGTGCCTTTTATTTTCTAACTCCCTATCACCAGGTAGAATTTACTGGTCTCCTGTTTCATAGCAAACATCTTATTGGTTGCTATTGTTTACTGCCCCTGGGCAAACTTAGTGCCTTTTACTACATACGGCAGTTACAGTTTTGGTCTGAAAAAGACGTAAGAAATCAGTAGAAGTGTTCCTTTTTTTATTTCTGTAGCCACAGCGCCATTTCTGGTATTGGGATGATGATGAGGCATAGGGTGATACAAGGTTTATGCTGATAGATTGGGTGGGGCGTGGAGAAAGCAAAAAGAAAGGGATGCTGGTTGTGGGTGTAAAAATTACATTAAGATCCTCATTTTTGTCTAAAGGAAATGTTAAGAAGTGAACGTGTGTTTGTTACAGTGTATAATGTAAGGGATTTCATTCTACTGACCAAAAACTTTTTCATATATGCAAGAAAATTCACCAATGAGAATGCTGATTACCGGCACTATGTCAGGCATCTTGCTGTTATCTTAAAAGGAAAATATACCCCCCCCCCCCTTTTTGACTAAGGTTACCAGATTTCCAAGGTGAAATTGGTGGACAGGAAGGGACTGAGGCACCCGCATCCTGCCACTCAGAATGGTTATGTGCCACGGCCACTCCCCCATTGCAGTACAGCCACTCAACATCACAGCCACATAAGATAATTTTAATATATATCCCAAGTAAAGTAAAATAATTTGAAATTATTCCCTCATATAGACTTGCAATCCATCCATCTCTACATTGATCTTACTGGCATGTCTGAAGTTAATGGAATACCCATTGTCTATTTTTTTAGTGATCTTTAGTAATGAGCGAATCTGTCCTGTTTCGCTTCGCCATAAAATTTGCGAAACGACAAGAAAATTCTTGAAACAACGAAAATTCCACAAAACGCATTTGTTGCACGTCTTTTTTGTCATCCGCATTGTTTTTTGTCACGGCCGAGCCTAATTTGACACGACCGCACCATTTTTGGGCGTGCAACAATTTTTTCCACAGCAAACACTTTGCCAATGGAGAAATGTGGAAATTCAATGCGAATCCATGCCTGCTGAAAAAATTCACTCATTACTAGTGATCTTAATGGTTTGTCTGGGGTTAATGGGCATCTGGGGTTATTATGCCTGTTATCTGTTTGATTTACTGATTACACTGGCTCATCTGTGGTTAATATGCTTGTTATCCATTGTCAGCAATATGGGAACCAGTATCACTATGCTTCCCTGTATGACAGAGGGAGGCGTGGGCCCTTCTATTCTGCCTACATCTTGGACAGGATAAACCAAGAAATCACAGATAAACTAACAAATCACAGGCCAGGATTTTTCACTATAGAACCTCAGGTAAGAACTATGTAATTATAAATAATGTTATGGCTTTGAGTCACCATTTTTTGATGGTCTGTGTGCCCCCTCAGAGATCACCTGACAAGAAATAATGACGCTCTAACTGCAACAATAAGTAGTGTACTAACTGTAGATATAAATATCACAATGCCGTCACCATGAAAACCCCCTACGCTGCTTTATATGAAAGTTCTGTCCTCTGATCTAAAGGGGAGCCTCTGGTGCATTGATCTGCCTTTTATCCCCTCTAATGTACTTGTACAGAGTAATCCTTGGCAATCACAGCGCTCAGCTCATTTAATACCCTGGGATGAATCCCATTCGGTCCTGGACCTTTGTTTACCTTTACATGTTCAAGTCTTTTTTAAATTTCCTCCCAAGTGACCCTTGTGTCAGTAGTTATATTACTAGAACTGGGTATACTAAAAGGGAAGCCTTTATTACAATTCATTATAATGATACTGGGTAGTGCAGAGAATTTATTTTCCTTGCGTTTATTACATCCTTGTCAAATATATTTATATACGTATACACATACATAAGGAGAGAGGGAGGGAGAGAAAGTATAATGTACCCCCTACTGTATAAAGATAACTGACGTCACTAAGGAGTTCAATGAGCATAGAAAGTGTTTCCACAGGGGCCATAAAACTCTTGCATTGTCATTATGATTCATTATAATGATAATGGTCAAATGCAAAGAAAGTGCTTTACCAAGGGCCATAACACTCCTTTGTGCCCCATAGTTGCAGCCATGGTGGGATTGCTGGAAAATGATTCCCACTTGAACTATTAATTCCCTTGATACACAGTACTTAAATAGTTATGTCATGCCACCTCTTTCTGTTCTTTCTTTTAAGCTGTATATACATTAAAGTGCCTTTGTGTTTATTAAATAAAAGGAATGCATGGAAACATAAAATGTGCCTCTAATGCATACAGAATGCACAGATTTGTAGTTTAAAGACTTGCTGTTATCTTAAAAGGAAAATATACCCCCCTCTTTGACTATGGTTACTAGATTTCCAAGGTGAAATTGGGGGACAGGAAGGGACTGAGGCACCCGCATCCTGCCACTCAGAATGTTTATGTGCCACGGCCACTCCCCCATTGCAGTACAGCCACTCAACATCACAGCCACATAAGTTCATTTTAATATATTTCCCTAGAAAAGCTCCAAAATAATGTCATACATATGCCTTCCTTCAAAAAAGCTGAGGCGGGAAGTTTGAAGGACATGGGAGATGGGAAGGGGCTGAGGTAACAGAAGATGGCTCCTTCCTGCCTCCTGCCCTGGAATAGCAGTGATTAGCTGGGGGGCTGCTCTGTTGCCACAGACACAGCTGGGGGCTGCTTTCCAAGGCGGGGACACTTGAATTTTTCACATGTACAGGGAATCTAAAACTGGGTAAGTCCCCCTGAAATGGGGACTGATGGTGACTATATATTTGACATGAGTTAATTCAGTTGGGATTATGTAGAAAAGGTAAACACTGTCCCAACTGCCACATATAAAAATCTTTTTTTTTTTTTACACAAACATACCTGATTCCACAGATTAAAAGGAACCATGTTAGTCTATTTCTGTTCACACCAGTTGCCCCCACCCCTTTAAGCTTCCAGAGTAATGCAACCCCAACCTTCCCTTATTTATTATTGATATTTATTGTGAAATGATGGATTCTGGGACTTAAAGTCCCTCAACTTTCCAGAGAATCTCTGCACCACCCACTATGGAAACCAAAGGGATATCAAGTCCCCGAATCCATCACTTCACCTCATTACTCCATCACTTCACCTTAGTGTGTCTAAGGGATGTTGGGAAATTGCTCATAGGAGGTAAATGGTTTCCTTTCAATCTATGGAATCAGGTACAGGTATGTTTGTATAAAAAAGACATTTATGTTAATTTTTTAAAGTTCAGATAATGTTGATGCACCTTTTGCTCATAAGACCAACTCAATGAGTTTGTGTGGTATATTTCCCCTTTAAACAAAGATTATTGTGCCAATTTGGTTTCATTATATTACACAGTAATCAAACAAGGAGATAAAGGACAGACGGGACAGTTTTAGGAAAACTATGTTTAATGCTTCCAACTTGATTTGCAGGAACAAAATGTAGTCCAGCAACAACTAACGTGGGGTTGAGCAGTGGGGTGGATCAGTATTTAGATCCCATTAAATATCCTGTGTGTTAAACAGAGATGTCCTGTACAGGTATATTGTCACTTTTAATGCTTACGGAATAATCCCCATTTATACCTTTCAGTTGATTTATAGGGGATTGAGTGGCACAATGTCACGTGAAAGAGACACCAGATATGCAATAATACAATACAACAAAGATCATGGCATTGACAATAGTAAGGAGAAAAATCGCCCATCTTACCTTATTCCGACAAGCCAAGCTGATGATGATGACTATACAAACAGTGGCTATGAAAGGGGCCATGTGAATCCCAATGGGCACCATGCAGGCAGTGACAAGCAGAATGCAACATTCACCTTAACCAACGTGGTGCCGATGACAAAGAAACTGAACACAAATATTTGGAACAAATATGAGAATAAAATGATTGGCTATGCTGATGGCTGCAAGGCTATGTATGTGGTTACCGGCATTGTACCGAGCAACAATAAATGGATTAAGGGTGACCGTGTGAATATTCCCAGCCATGTGTGGAATGCTTATTGCTGTGTAGATAATAATTACAAGCCAATCAAATCAGGGGCGGGGCTACGGGAAAATGATGATTCCGATGATCCTGTTAATGAGATGGGACTTAATGAGCTTCAAGAGCAACTCAAAAATCTTTTAGGAACGATTGCAATATTCCAAAATAATTGTGCTTAATAACATATTAAAGCAGCCTGAAACAATGCTGAAAAACCATGAAAAGCAAAAAGCTGAATGTCTTATTCTAACTGCTCACAATGCCTTCCTACTGCCTTCAACTATTACATTTTTAGGCATAAATACAGAATTATATATTAATCAGAAATAACCTTTTGTAGACTATTTCCTTAGCAGACAAGTGATGCTATTACAAGACCATGAGTGTGCTAAGGGGTTTGCAAAGTTTTGCACCAGGTTTTATAACACATAGCAGCCAATCAGAGGTCTGGCTTCAAACATATGCAACTTGGTTGCTGTTATTACCAGACCCGGTGCAAATTTTGCAACTTTTCTTAAATTATCTTCCTGGGTGGTTGGGTGATCATGGTGGCTTTTTAGGCAGAACTGATCCAAATGCTTTGACCTGTTGGAAGCTTCTTTCTATCCAAGTGTATAGGAAATGCTCTGCTTATGGTTCAGGATAGTAATGATGCTAACGTGTGCAACTGCCCAATAAATCTGCTCTGAGCAACTGCAAATCCCCAGTGTCACTTCTTTTCTTACTTCATTAGCAGCTCTGATTCCTGCATAGAATCCACTTTTAGTCTTTCTATCTTTCTCTGTCATAGATAGATAGATAGATAGATGATAGATAGATAGATAGATAGATAGATAGATAAATAGATAGATAAATAGATGATAGATAGATAGATAAAGATAGATAGACAGATAAAGATAGATAGACAGATAGATAGATAATGATGCTGATAGATAAAGATAGATAGATGATAGATAGATAGATAGATAGATAGATAGATAGATAGATAGATAGATAGATAGGAAATAGATCAATACTTATTGTACAGCGCTGCGGAATATGTTGGCACTTTATAAATAAATGTTAATGTAATGTAATAGACAGATAAATGAGAAATAGACAGATAGATAGATGAGAAATAGATAGATAGATATTGAAAAGTGCAATATTACACACATTTACAAGCTATTTCCAAAGGTATTTGTGTCAATACACAATCTTCTATAGCAAAACACAAGGTAATTGGGCTTTGTGGTACACACAGATACACAAAAAATTAGGCAACTTGCATGTGAGTTACCAAGGTGGATGCTAATTTGCCATTGGAATGGTAAATTTCTCAAGTGTCATTGCACAATATTTTGTGAGCAGCTGCCATTATGTTGGAATTTTGGGGAATTCTGATTTTAAGATGAACTTTCCCTTCATAGAAACTATATATATGGAAACATATAATGTGCCTCTAATGGATATTGAATGCACAAATTTGTAGTTTAGAGACTTAGGGAGTTAGAAAATAAAAGACACTAAGTTTGCCCAGGAGAAGTAACCCATAGAAACCAATCACCAGGTAGAGTTTACTGGTCACCTGTTTAAAACAAACATCTTATTGGTTGATATTGGTTACTGCCCCTGGGCAAACTTAGTGCCTATAGTCTATAAAAGACATGTAAGAAATCAGTAGAAGTGTTCCTTTTTTTTCTGTAGCCACAGATGTCAGGCATCTTGCTGTTGTCTTAAAAGGAAAATATACCCCCACTTTTTGACTAAGGTTACTAGATTTCCAAAGTCAAATTGGGGGATAGGAAGGGACTGAGGCACCCGCATCCTGTCACTCAGAATGTTTATGTGCCATGGCCACTCCCCCATTGCAGTACAGCCACTCAACATCACAGCCACATAAGTTCATTTTAATATATTTCCCTAGAAAAGCTCCAAAATAATGTCATACATGTTCCTTCCTTCAAAAAAGTTGGGCGGGAAGTTTGGAGGACGTGGGAGATGAGAAGGGGCTCAGGTGACAGAAGATGGCTCCTTCCTGCCTCCTGTCCTGGAATAGCAATGATTGGCTGGGGGGCTGCTCTGTTGCCACAGACACAGCTGGGGGCTGCTTTCCAAGGCGGGACACTTGCCAGGGTGAATTTTCCACATGTACAGGGAATCTAAAACTGGGTTATTCCCCCTTAAACAGGGACTGATGGTGACATTGGTGATATCTGACATGAGTTCATTCAGTTGGGATTATGTAGAAAAGGCGCATAAACACTCTCCCAACTGCCACATATAGATATTTTTTTTTTTTTTACACAAACATACCTGATTCCACAGATTAAAAGGAACCATGGTAGTCTCTCTCTGTTCACAGGCACCAGTTCCCCCCACCCCTTTATTGCTTACACAGTAATGCAACCCCACCCTCCCCTTATTTATTATTGATATTTATTGTGAAATGATGGATTCTGGGACTTTAAGTCCCTCAACTTTCCAGAGAATCTCTGCACCACCCGCTATGGAAACCAAAGGGATATCAAGTCCCCGAATCCATCACTTCACCGCATTACTCCATCACTTCATCTTAGTGTGTTCTTACAGCCTCGTTTTGAACAGTTTGAGCAATAGTAACAACATTCTCCATGAATAGTCTCTTGAATGCAAAGTTTACATTGCTTTAACAGGAATCTGACACTGGAGATCTGGTGCCCTCTTTAGCCCTCTCTGGCACCCACTGGCTAGGCCCCTCTTGGTACCATGGGTTGTGTATTCCTGGCCAGATTCCTTCCAGCCCTATTTCAGGAAGATAAGGACACATTTTATTAAGTGAAAAATAAATATTTCTAGAAAACATTTGGGGGTGGGGGAAAGGTTAATTTCATGTCCCCAGGAGGGATGTGGACAGCTATGGGCTGGTCCTGATTTCCAGTTGGGAGAAGAAAATGTTTTTCAATCCTGGGTTAAAGTATTTTGCTGGCAGTTCAGTAACTGACCGGCAGGTTCCTTGGTTTTCTAGTAAAAGGGAAAGGCACCACATTCTTTCTTATTTAGTCCACACATGCTGGAGGGGGTGATGGGCTGAAGGGCATCAGTGGATATGGGTTCCAGTCGATGAAGACAGTGTTAGAAATTTTGTGATAGCTTACCATAGGAGTTAAAACCAGGATCGAGGTAGCTAATAGAGCAGCCAATCTCCAATGAGGAGGCCAGGAAGGGTTAGTGTCCGGTGGTGTCAATGCCGCCGGTATAGGGACTCAAGCCATCAGGCTCATGGATAGGAGATTCTTGGTATGGGGGGGGGGCACTGTGAGCTCCATCTAGTGGTGGGGATTGTGTGACAAAGGTAGTTAGGTTTTGAGGCTTAGTAAACACTACAGCTGTAAAAGTAGCATCTGAGGGATGAAAATGTTTAAAGTAACTGTAAAGTGATTGATGCTTGAACCATCACATCAGCCAACCAAAGTGATTGTCAATAAAAAGTTTAATTTGTTTTTAAGAATCATTGCCACCCAAGTTATTTGTGAGATCAGGTTCTGTGGGTGGAATCAGTGCAGTTACCCCTTCCTCCAACAGTACAGCACGGGCCCAGCTGAGAGGAAAGAGCCCTTATTAACCTGTGCTTTCCTGGGAGGGGCAACTGGGCAAGTTCCTGTTTGATAAGATCAACTCTGGTTTTGGGGAGCAAGAGGCACCCCATTCTCTGAATAGGGTTACAACAGTAAGATTCTTCATGCGGTTTCCTATAACAGGATTTACTTACACAAACTGAAGGAAAAGTGACTTTAAATCCCAGTTGCGCAGCCTTGCTATATTCATGTGCAGGGGGACTCAGAGTAAAATTCTGGCAAATCTAATGAACTGAAGAAAAACTGATTACAGTAATGGTACCCTCACGTGAGAATTTTTTACAAATTGGAAAAAAAAATCTACAAAACAGAAAAAGTTATTAATAACAATTCTTATATAAACCTTTGGTATATTACTCAGGAGTTTATACAGCTAAGGCAAACCTGGGAACCCTCAGTAGCAGGAATAGGGGATGCTGGGTAATACCAGTGGCCTCCAAGTTGTGATGAAATACACATAATAAAATGTATCCCAATGAAGAACCCCTAAAACACCACTCAGATCTGTTCACAATTCATTGGGCAGTTCTCTATTCACATACAATTAGTTTGAGCAAATCCCTTAGATTCAACACAAACTTCCCATGTGACCGGTGAATTGATGAACTAACACAAAGTAACCCACATATCTTGCAACAGCCTTGTGTGATAAACTTTACCTAAAGCCACACTGACTGTTACTTATCATGGCAATCTCTAGTTTCTTTTGAAAAAAAAGTTGCAAGTGTTCATGAGAACTTCATCTTATCTGCATGGTGCAACTGCCTGCCCTGTAACAGCACCCGTACATATTTCCATCTAATAAAGCAATAATAAAAACAGCCATTCAATTGCATGCCAATCTCACATTGCACACATGAGGGCTGATTCACTAAGGTGCATTAAAACGAGCGCTATTTATAGCATGAGGTAAAAATTTTATCGCGTCTTATTTTTCGCATCTGAATGCATGATTCACTACAAGTATATTTGCGTTAATTTAGACGCGATGCTGTTGGCGTTAAGTCGTGAAGACTATTTCTGTGCGGTATTTGACGCAATGCGTGCACGCGCAAATTGTCACCGCGTGCAAATAAACGCACGCCATATTAGCCTTACACGGCATTATGCTTGTAAAACTACTGTTCTGAAAATGCCCATTTCCCTGCAAACTGGCGGCTGCATCACTCTGGGGCCAACACAGACTTGAATAAATCCCACTGCAAAGTCCATATTGTGTTGCCAAAAGCTCATTAACTGTAATTTCTATAATTACCACCTGCCAGGGCCGCCATCAGGGGGGCACAGGGGGTACTGTTGTGCTGGGCCCGGACAATATCCTCACTTTAAAGGGGGCCCGGCCGTGACAGTTTTTTTTTTTATTTTAAAGAACTCCGGGCCCTGGCTGTCATTGGTGGCCCGTGGGAAATTTGATTGGTTGCGCCCCGTGCGTCCATACGCACGGGGCGCAACCATATGAAAGGTGCAGATCAGCGGGGGGCCGGGCACAGATCGCGAGGACGCGGAAGAGGAAGGTGAGCTGGAGGGAGTCGCTGGGTGTGGGGGGGGGGCTGGAAGAAGTCACTGTGGGGGAGCTGGAGGAAGCCACTGGGAGGGAACTGGAGAAAGTCGCTGGGTGTGGGGGCTGGAGGAAGTAGCTGTTGGGGGGGAGCTGGAGGAAGTTGCTGGGGGTGGGGCTGGAGGAAGCCGCTGTTGGGGGGGAGCTGGAGGAAGTAGCTGTTGGGGGAGGGGCTCGAGGAAGTTGCTGGGGGGGCTGGAGGAAGCTGCTGTTGTGGGGAGCTGGAGGAAGTAGCTGTTGGGGGGGGCTCGAGGAAGTTGTTGGGGGGCTGGAGGAAGCTGCTGTTGGGGGGGAGCTGGAGGAAGTTGCTGGGGGGGGCTGGAGGAAGCCGCTGTTGGGGGAGCTGGAGGAAGTAGCTGTTGGGGGGGCTCGAGGAAGTTGCTGGGGGGGCTGGAGGAAGCTGCTGTTGGGGTGGGAGCTGGAGGAAGTTGCTGGGGGGGCTGGAGGAAGCCGCTGTTGGGGGGGAGCTGGAGGAAGTTGCTGGGGGGGCTGGAGGAAGCTGCTGTTGGGGGGGAGCTGGAGGAAGTAGCTGTTGGGGGGGCTCAAGGAAGTTGCTGGGGGGGCTGGAGGAAGCTGCTGTTGGGGTGGGAGCTGGAGGAAGTTGCTGGGGGGGCTGGAGGAAGCCGCTGTTGGGGGGGAGCTGGAGGAAGTAGCTGTTGGGGGGGGGCTGGAGGAAGTTGCTGGGGGGGGCTGGAGGAAGTTGCTGGGGGGGCTGGAGGAAGCTGCTGTTGGGGGGGGAGCTGGAGGAAGAAGCTGTTGGGGGGGGCTGGAGGAAGAAGCTGGGGGGGCTGGAGGAAGCTGCTGTTGGGGGGGAGCTGGAGGAAGTAGCTGTTGGGGGGGCTCGAGGAAGTAGCTGTTGGGGGGGCTCGAGGAAGCCACTGTTGGGGAGGAGCTGGAGAAGTTGCTGGGGGGGCTGGAGGCAGTCGCTGGTGGGGAGGGAGCTGAAGGAAGTCGTGGGGGGGGGCTGGAGGATGCTGGGGTAGCTGTGCAGATGTTGGGGGGAGCTGGGTCACATATCAAGAGGGGGGAACCGCAGGAAGTCACTGGGGGAGCTGGAGGATGCTGGTGGGAGCAGGGGGGGGAGCCGGAGGATGCTTGGGCAGGTGGGTCCAGAAAATTTTCTTGTGATGGGCCCCGTGATTTCTGATGGCAGCCCTGCCGCCTGCCCCAAGTAGGTGTTCATTTTCACACAGACTAATGCGATATTTAGTGCGCCTAAGTGTTTGTGAATCATACGTTAGTATTATTTCTGCGCGAGAATTAACGCAATGCGGTAAAATTAACACATTCGGTTGCACGCTATTTAATGCACGCGATATGCGACTTAATGCATGCGATAATACTTTAGCGAATCGCACATTTTTTTTGCATCAATTTTAACGCAAAAAAACATGCGATAAGCATTATCGCACTTTCGTGAATCAACCCCATTGTGTAAATATTAATTTGAAATAGCGCATTTTATTCCTAAAATCCCAGAATAAATTCTCATGTAAAGCTGTTGGAGTGCGTATAAAGGACCATCTATAAAGGACATATTTTCACCAAAGTATTGCAGTGACAGCTCTGGTATCCCACTCATAAGTGACACTTTTTCATTGGCCTGTTCTGCTCCTATGCAGAAACAGAATAGGAAGAACAGACCCCAGTAGCGCAGTATGATTAAATGCGAAATGGATTAAATAGAGCTGTTTTACATACAAATGCACATTATCCGATGGAGTCAAAAGTTAAATAAATATTTACATTATTGTAAAATTGCTCAGGAAGTTTTTCTAAGCACTTTTCCAATTTACATTATTTTTTTTTCAGTTTCCGAGCTATTTGAGTGTTTATTACCAGCCAATACAATGAATTTTGTAATGACAGTGCCACCTGCTGGTCAGTCAGAGAGATATACCTTCAAAAGGAACACAGAGAAGTGTTCTGATGTTGATCTGCTCAGGAAAGAGATAGGAAAAGGCATCTGAGGCTTCTGATCACTTTCCTGTGCAGAACAACATAATCTTGGATTTTTACAGGAGTCAGGCAGAGGGAGACAGTGAAAGAGTAAGATCAATTCAGGTTTTGGGGAGCAAGAGGCACCCCATTCCCTGAATAGTGTTACAACAGTAAGATTCTTCATGTGATTTCCTATAACAGGATTTACTTACACAAACTGCGGGAAATGTGACTCTTTAAATCCCAGTTGCGCAGCTTTGCTATATTCATGTGCAGGGGGACTCAGAGTGAAATTCTGGCAAATCTAATGAAATGAAGAAAAACTGATTACAGTAATGGTACCCTCACATGGGAATTTTCACAAAGTGGAAAAAACAATCTACAAATCAGAAAAAGTTATTAATAACAATTTTATATAAAACTTTGGTATATTACTCAGGAGTTTATACAGCTAAGGCAAACCTGGGAACCCTCAGTAGCAGGAATAGGGGATGCTGGGAAATACCAGTGGCCTCCTGCAAGTTGTTATGAAATACACATAATAAAATGTATCCCAATGAAGAACCCCTAAAACACCACTCAGATCTGTTCACAATTCATTGGGCAGTTCTCTATTCACATACAATTAGTTTGAGCAAATCCCTTAGATTCAACACAAACTTCCCATGTGACCGGGGAACTGTTGAACTAACACAAAGTAACCCACATATCTTGCAACAGCCTTGTGTGATAAACTTTACCTAAAGCCACACTGACTGTTACTTATCATGGCAATCTCTAGTTTCTTTTAAAAAAATTGTTGCAAGTGTTCATGAGAACTTCATCTTATCTGCATGGTGCAACTGCCTGCCCTGTAACAGCACCCGTACATATTTCCATCTAATAAAGCAATAATAATAGCAATTATTGCATACATATTGCATACATTGTGTAAATATCAAATTGAAATAGCGCATTTTGTTCCTAAAATCCCAGAATAAATTCTCATGTAAAGTTGTTGGAGTACGTATAAAGGACCATATATAAAGGACATATTTTCACCAAAGTATTGCAGTGACAGCTCTGGTATCCCACTCATAAGTGACACTTTTCATTGGTCTGTTCTACTCCTATGCAGAAACAGAATAGGAAGAACAGACCCCAGTAGCGCAGTATGATTAAATGTGAGATGGATTAAATAGAGTTGTTTTACATACAAATGCACATTATCCGATGGTGAAAAAGTTAAAGAATAATTTATATTATTGTAAAATTGCTCAGGAAGTTTTTCATGGTGCTCTTCCAATGTAATCTTTTTTTCCAGTTTCAGAGCTATTTGAGTTTTTATTACCTGCCAATATAATGACTTGTGTAAAAACAGTGCCACCTGCTGGTCAGTTCCTGTAACTGTACAGTCAGATATACCTTCAGAAGGGAAACAGAGAAGGGTGCTGTTGTTGCTCTGCTCAGGAAGGAGATGGGAAAGGGCACCTGAAGGGCATCCATTTTCTGAGCAAAACAACATCATCTTGGATTTTTTAGAGGAGCCAGGCAGAGGGAGGCAGTGAAAAAGAGAGACAAGCAGCATGGGAGCAGCAGGAAAGAAGAAGTTTGGTGTGGGTATTCTGCCTGTGCAAGTGTAGGTAATGGAATGATTTCAATTCATCCATTTCTACATTGATCATACTAGGATGTCTCGAGTTAATGGAGTGCCCTTTGTCCATTTTTCAGTGATCAGACCAGCATGCTCATTTTCAGTGATCTTACTGGCTTGTCTAGGAGTGCTCATTAGCCATTTCTACAGTGATTATACTGGCTTGTCTGGGGTTAATATGCTTGTAATGCATTTTCTGTAGTAATTATACTGGGCATCTGGGGTATGTTTTGGCTAAATGGGTGTGGTATTTAGGGGTGTGTTTACAAAGTGCTCGTGGCCAAAATATTTTCACAGCACTGAGCACAGCAAAATTTTATGATTTATACTCTCTGCTTAAATAGCCTCCCTAGTTATACAATTATGTAAGTATGAGGACTTTATGGCCTTTGCAATACATTGATTTCCTACAAACTTGGCACATCACAATTGTATACAGGCTTAGTCTTGAAAATCAGGTATAGGGGACCCTGTCCCCAGTTTCTCAGTCTGTGATCTCATCCAGCCTAGCCACAGCCTGGGGAGGGATCCGATTGGATGGCTGCCCCAGTGCACGTCTGGGAGAGGTGTGCCTAAGTTTTGGAGCCAAAAATCTAGGGGCAGGCCCAGCAGTTTATAAACCCTGCTGTAGTTTGCCAGTGCAGAGGGAGAGTCCCAGAGTGAGCAGCCAGCACAAACTGTGTGAGTTCAAACTAAAAGGAATCAAAGTCTGCTGGGCTGCGAGGGTGTATAAAATCCTCTGTGGAACTCTGCTTGTATGTTCCCTAGAGTGAACAGGTATTGCTGTTTGCCTGCTACGTGGAAGTAGCCACCCTTTTCAATGGGGAAGGTACTCTGGACAGGTAGCGCTACCTGGGGGGACTAAAGAGCTCTTGGGGAAGGGACTGAACTGATTTAAGGGTTGGGGGTCTATTCGGATCCAAAGTGGGGCTGGGCAAGTACAGAGACTGGGCCAGCCGTGGATAGCCCTCACAAGTTTCCTCAGGACAGGATTATCAGTCATCCCTAAGCTGTTCTGTACTGTTTATGTCAAAAAGTTATATAAAGTTGGATATTGCTGCAACCCATGTGTGATTAATTCCTAGTGGAAATCCTCTAGAGGTGTGTTCCTCAGTGTCCACTAGGTGGAGGCACTGCGCTGTTCCCAGTTCCCAGTATCAATATTACTCTGAGAACACATATCTCCTGTGAAATAAAGCCAATAGTAAGTGAATGTGCCAAGAAAGGGTTACACAGGTCTTGCCCACACATGAAGGCTAGTATGATGCTTTTCCAGCTTGAGAAATGGACTCATAGGAATTTACAAAAACGGAAAAATAATTTTTTGGAGTAAAAGTGGTGTTAAAACTGGTGTAAATACAATCTCTGTATTCCCCAACAGAAATCTGCCAACAATCAAGTCAGCCACCAGTTTCCATTTTCAGAAAAAAATGGTGTGTGAAAGACAAAATCTGGAAACTGTCTGTTCAAAAGAGAAATTCCCAGACATGGAGACAGAGGTTTGTGAAAATGGTGGGAAATCCTACAAACTTATCTCCACTTTTGTTTTGTCTCAGTATCCCCACTTTTGTGAATTCCCCTAGTTGAGTCTGAAACATTGCTGTCATCATGCCAAGTGGTTTGATGGTGTGCCATACGAAAGTTGCAATATTTAGTCATTTATATACTAAACTTTAGAAAAATGGATGCACAATTTGCAGTGCATTTACATTATTAACTTGCATCCATGCACTGATGAGCATCAATGTGCCGCCCTGTCTGCTCAAATGAATGATACGCAGGAATGAAGGGAACCCTGCCATGTTTGTGCTGTGTAACTCATGTTTAGATCATTTTGTAACTCTTTACATGTACATTTCTCATGTCTTTGTAAATTGCATGGCTTGTTTTGCTGTTCCTAGTAATGTTTTAGTTAAGACAGTGATGCAATTTTTTATTTTGGGGAAGTTCCTTTACAACCCACTAATAACCCAGTATATATAAAGCCCTTCTTGCTCCTGTACCTACCACACAGGCTACTGGTGTCTCTGTGTTTTGCTTGCCCTTTAGTGACCATGAAGATGATGCTGAGTCTGGCTTGGCTGCTCATAGCCATAGCCCATAAGGCTGAACCCCTCATCTCTGCAAACTTTAAAGCCTGTAAAAAGTTTTTCTACAGAGGACAGCTCCCTGCCGGCTTTGCTAGTATTGCTCTCCCTCACCGATTTAATCCCTCAGACTTACCAAATGGAACAAAGGCAGAAGAACTGACCTCTCCAGCCTATATCTGCCAGCAGTATGATAACAAGTTTCACTTTGCTTCCCTGTATGACAGAGGGAGGCGCGTGCCCCTCTATTCTGCCTACATCTTGGACAGGAGACCCTCAGATAAACCAACAAATAAGAGGCCACGATTTTTCAATATAGAACCTCAGGTAAGAACTATGTAATTATAAATGGTATGGTCTTGAGCCGCCATTTAGTGATGGGCTGTGTGCCCCCTCAGAGATCAGCTGACAGGAAATAATGCAGCTCTAACTGTAACAGGAAGTAATGTGGGAGCAAAAGGCAGAACTCTGCCCATTCATTGGCTGATGGGGCCTAGCATGTATGTGTGCCCTTGGTTTTAGTGAAAGCACAGTAAATCATATGAGTCAGGGAGAAGCCCTTAGCTCTTAAAATGGCAATTTTCTATTTAGGATTACCCAATGGCACATACTAAAATATATTTTCTGAAAATGGTTTGTTTAGATAAGGCAGGGATTACATGTGGACTGTTTTATGTGATATCTTTATAGAGACCTGCAATGTTTAGAAGTATAGTTTACCTTTAAGAATTCTGCTCCTTCATTGTGATTCATTATAATGACACTGGGTGCGTGCAGAGAATTTATTTTCTTTGCCTTTATTGCACCCTCACCTAATATATTTATATATGTATACACACACACAGAGAGAGAGGGAGGGAGAGAAAGTACAATGTACCCCCCCCTACTGTATAAGGATAACTGAAGTCACTGAGGAGTCCCATGAGCATAGGAAGTGCTTTTACTGGGGCCATAACACTCCTGTGTGCCCCCTAGTTGCAGCCATGGTGGGATTGCTGGAAATGCTTCCCTCTTGAACTATTAATTCCCTTGATACACAGTAATTAAGTAATTCTATCATGCAACCTCTTTCTGTTCTTTATTCTAAGCTGTACATACATTAAAGTGCCTTTGTGTTTATTAAAGATAAGGAATGCATGGAAACATAAAATGTGCCTGTAATGGATATGGAATGTGCAGATTTGTAATTTAAAGACTTAGAAAGTTATAAAATAAAAGGCACTAAGTTTGCCCAGGAGCAGTAACCCATAGCAACCAATCACCAGGTAGAATTTACTGGTCACCTGTTTAAAACAAACATCTTATTGGTTTCTATTGGTTACTGACAGAAGATGGCTCCTTCCTTCCTCCTGCCCTGGAATAGCAATGATTAGCTGGGGGGCTGCTCTGTTGCCACAGACACAGCTGGGGGCTGCTTTCCAAGGAGTCTAAAACTAGGTAAGTCCCCCTGTAACGGGGACTGATGGTGACCTTATATTTGACATGAGTTCATTCAGTTGGGATTATGTAGAAAAAGTGCATAAACACTCTCCCAACTGCCACATATAAATATAATTTCTTTTTTCCACAAACATACCTGATTCCACAGATTGAAAGGAACCATGATAGTCTACTTCTGTTCACACCAGTTCCCCCCACCCCTTTAAGCTTACACAGTAATGCAACCCCACCCTCCCCTTATTTATTACTGATATTTATCTTGAAATGATGGATTCTGGGACTTTAGGTACCTCAACTTTTCAGAGAATCTCTGCACCACCCACTATGGAAACCAAAGGGATATCAAGTCTCCAAATCCATTACTTCACCTCATTACTCCATAATTTCACCTTAGTGTGTCAAAGGGATGTTGGGAAATTGCTCATAGGAGGTAAATGGTTTCTTTCAATCTGTGGAATCAGGTACAGGTATGTTTGTATAACAAATACATTTATGTGAATTTTTTAAAGTTCAGATAATGTTGAGGCACCTTTTGTACATAAGACCAACTCAATGAGTTTGTGTGAAAAGGGGGGTATATTTCCCCTTTAAACAAAGATTATTGTGCCAATTTGGTTTCATTATATTACACTGTAATCAAACAAGGAGATAAAGGACAGATGTGACAGTTAAAGGAAAACTATGCTTAATGCTTTCAACTTGATTTGCAACAAAATATAGTTCAGCAACAACTAACGTGGGGTTGAGCAGTGGGGTGGAACAGTATTTAGATCCCATTAAACAGAGATGTCCTGTACAGGTATATTGTCACTTTTAATGCTTACGGAATAATCCCCATTTATACTCTGTTTTACTTTCAGTTGATTTATAGGGGATTGAGTGGCACAATGTCACCTGAATTAGACACCAGAAAGGCAATAATACAATACGACATAAAGAATGGCATTGACAAAAATAAGGAGAAAAATCTCCCATATTACCTTATTCCGACAAGCCAAGCTGTTGATGATGACTATAAAAACAGTAGCTATGACAGAGGCCATGTGAATCCCAATGGGCACCATGTAGGGGGGAGTGAGGAGAAAGCAACATTCACCTTAACCAACGTGGTGCCGATGACAAAGAAACTGAACACAGATATATGGAACAAATATGAGAAAAACCTTACTGGCTATGCTGATGGCTGCAAGACTATGTATGTGGTTACCGGCATCGTACCGAGCAATGATACGTGGATTAAGGGTGACCGTGTGAATATTCCCAGCCACGTGTGGAACGCTTATTGCTGTGTAGATAATAATGACAAGCCAATCAAATCAGGGGCGGGGCTACGGGAAAATGATTATTCAAACCATACTGTTAATGAGATGAAAATTAATGAGCTTCAAGTTCAACTCAAAAATCTTTTAGGAACAATTGCAATATTCCAAAATAATTGTGCTTAATAACATATTAAAACATCCTGAAACAATGCTAAAACTATGTAAAGCAAAAAGCTGTATGTCTTATTCTAACTGCTCACAATGCCTTCCTACTGCCTTCAACTATAGCGTTACATTTTCAGGCATAAATACAGAATTATATATAAATCAGAAATAAACTTTTGTAGACTATTTCCATAACAGAAAAGTGATGCTATTACATGACCAGTTTGTACCAGGTTTTATAACACATAGCAGCCAATCAGAGGTCTGGTTTCAAACATATGCAACTTGGTTGCTGTTATTACCAGACCCGGTGCACATTTTGCAACTTTTCTTATATTATCTTCCTGGGTGGTTGGGTGATCATGGTGGCTTTTTAGGCAGAACTGATCCAAATGCTTTGACCTGTCGGAAGCTTCTTTCTATCCAAGTAAATAGGAAATGCTCTGCTTATTCAGGATAGTAATTATGCTAATGTGTGCAACAGTCCAATAAATCTGCTCTGAGCAACTGCAAATCCCCAGTGTCATTTCTTTTCTTCTCCTCATTTTATGGAACCTGGCATTTTAGTCTTGGTCTCTTTCTCATAGATACAGTAGATAGATAGGTAGATAGATAGGTAGATAGATAGATAGATGATAGATAGATAGATAGATAGATATATAGATGATAGATAGATAGATAGATAGATAGATAGATAGATGAGAAATATATAGATAGTACAATATTACACACATTTACAAGCTGTTTCATACAATAATATCGGTGCATGTATGGTCAGCTTTAGAGGTAGGTTCTCCACCATTGGCCTATGGGAGCTATCACAGGGGGCACACGAATTTATTCTGCATTACTACAGACACCTTTAGGGGGTGTTGGTGGACACCAATACAAATTATCGGTTTTTGATTAAAGTAGTGTTTTGCCCGGTAGCAAGACACAAGCCATGAGTGCCATTGTGAATAAAGTAGTTTATACAAATGACTTGTTATACAACAACCTGATTACAGTGCTTTTGTCTACTTTAGGTTTTCATGAAAATACATTGATGACAAATTAAGCAAATTAAGCAATTAAGCAATCTTCTTGAGCATTTGCCCCCTAAGATTATGGCAAATGTAGGGACTTTCTTCTGATCACATGACAAATACATCCTACACATATAATGTGGGTAATTTTATTTTTTCATAAAGTGATATACATGTTTAATTTACAAGAGAGTAGCTCTTTATGCTTCAATCGTTAGCACCCATTTTGCAAATCAAAACAGAATAGGTTAAAAAAATAAAAGTCCATCAAGTTCAACTTTTTTTACATGAACTCCAGTGCATATCTATATATTGGTAAGGACCAGCACTCAAGTATAAAAACAACAAAATGTCTTTATTTCACATATCACTAACCATTAAAACAATAAATAAATATATATTTATATATTATATAAATATAAAAGTTGTTTTTTTATATTTTTTTCAGGATGGACTGTCTTAAATTGTGCCCAATGCACAAGAATTTAAAGGTTCAGAAACTCTATATCAGTAAGGATCCAGTACTTTCTCACAGGGGGTCATCATATTGGATTCTGTTAGACGTGTCAGTGACACTCACATGCTCAGTGAGCTCTGACCAGCTGATTAGAAACTGAGCTTAAAGGTTGTAGCAAATTGTCAAGCAGAAAATGAGGGCTGATTATTAATTTATAATGCAAATTGCACTGGTCTCAGAGTTGTCACATAGTAATTATCTGTATTATCAGCCTTATATTGTGAGAGTTATACTCTATATATACAGTATATTGTGACATTTATATTCTATATATACAGTATATTGTGCCATTTATATTCTCTATATACGGTATAGTGTGACATTTATATTCTATATATACGGTATAGTGTGACATTTATATTCTATATATACGGTATAGTGTGCCATTTATATTCTATATATACGGTATAGTGTGACATTTATATTCTATACATACAGTATAGTGTGCCATTTATATTCTCTATATACGGTATAGTGTGACATTTATATTCTATATATACAGTATAGTGTGACATTTATATTCTCTATATACGGTATAGTGTGACATTTATATTCTATATATACAGTATAGTGTGCCATTTATATTCTCTATATACGGTATAGTGTGACATTTATATTCTATATATACAGTATAGTGTGCCATTTATATTCTATATATACAGTATAGTGTGACATTTATATTCTATATATACGGTATAGTGTGACATTTATATTCTATATATACGGTATAGTGTGCCATTTATATTCTATATATACAGTATAGTGTGCCATTTATATTCTATATATACAGTATAGTGTGACATTTATATTCTCTATATACGGTATAGTGTGACATTTATATTCTATATATACGGTATAGTGTGACATTTATATTCTATATATACGGTATAGTGTGCCATTTATATTCTATATATACAGTATAGTGTGCCATTTATATTCTCTATATACGGTATAGTGTGACATTTATATTCTATATATACAGTATAGTGTGACATTTATATTCTATATATACAGTATAGTGTGCCATTTATACTCTCTATATACGGTATAGTGTGACATTTATATTCTATATATACAGTATAGTGTGCCATTTATATTCTCTATATACGGTATAGTGTGACATTTATATTCTATATATACAGTATAGTGTGCCATTTATATTCTCTATATACGGTATAGTGTGACATTTATATTCTATATATACGGTATAGTGTGCCATTTATATTCTGTATATACGGTATAGTGTGCCATTTATATTCTCTATATACAGTATAGTGTGCCATTTATATTCTATATATACAGTATAGTGTGCCATTTATATTCTATATATACAGGATAGTGACATTTATATTCTCTATATACAGTATAGTGTGACATTTATATTCTATATATACAGTACAGTGTGCCATTTATACTCTATATATACAGTACAGTGTGCCATTTATACTCTATATAAACAGTATAGTGTGCCATTTATATTCTATATATACAGTATATTGTGAATGGGGCCCTAAGCTCAGGTAAGTGACAGCAGCACAGAGCATATGCAGGGAATCAGCAGAAAAGAAGATCGGGGGGCTACTGGGGCATCTTTGGGGGCACAGATCTTCCCTGCTATATGGCTGTGGTTGCCTTGGGCTGGTACAGAAGCCCCAGACATAATATACAACATTTCTGCCCTACTTTTTTAGTTAGGCTTTGGTTCTCCTTTAATGTAACTTTACTCTGTCATCCCTGTAAATCTACACTGAAAAATTAGCAACAAAAGACACAGTAAAATGTGTACACACAGTGATATTCTTATTTCAGCCTCAGTTTAAATGCTTTCATGCTGCTGTCTCACATCTCTTCTTATTTTATAGGTGAGTAGAAGGTGTAAGAGAATGGGGAATAGGAATAGTTTATTGGTGAAGGGATTGAGCTCAAATAAGTAATTAGTTAGGGCATTAAAAGGGCTGGGAAAGGCAGCAGGGAATTACAGTAGGTTCCAGAAGATGGACATACAGCACCCAACTCTGCCATATTTTATTGTTTTACAACTCCATCTTGACATTTCTTTGGAATATGACTAAATTGTTTTAAATATGTAAATGAATTCTAAGTTGATTTTTAAGATCAGAAATTCTTATCTTATCATTTTCCGCTAGTCCACCTCCCAGTTTGATTGGCTTGCTGTTATTATCTACCCAGCAATAAGCATTCCACATGTGGGTTATTGTTAGTCTAGTAATTACCCAATACGAAAGTGAGTGTAGAACTGGCCAGACCAGAGAATACTTTCTCATGAGTTGGCCAGCTTAAAGGCTCTGGCACACGGGGAGATTAGTCGCCCGCGACGAGGCTTTTTCGGCGATTTCCCGAAATCGCGCCGCCGCGTGTGCCATCCCACCGGCGACTTACATTTTCGCCGGTGGGATGGCAGGTGATGGCAACTCGGGGAAATTAGTCACCCGCGAACAGGGAGTTTTGTCGCGGGCGACTAATCTCCCCGTGTGAAAGAGCCCTAAAGGAGAACTAAAGCCTCTCTGACTCCACCCAACATCCAGTTGGCCACCACCTCCTATCTACAACCTGTGGCCAGTGATCCAATCATGTCCAACAGCTTTAAAAGCAAGTGCAGATTTCAAGAGACTGAGGGGGTTCCCAACAACTTGGCTCCCCAAGTGATTAATCCCTTCCTTGTCTTTTAATGCAATTCCTAGTTTAGTGAATCTGACCATTAAAAATGTGGTAAGGAGTTTTGTATCTGTTTGGGGGGGGTGGTATGGGCACAAAGTTCCCGAGATTCAGCCATAATAGAAATAGCTGCTTAGGAGAGGGGGTCCCTATGATGATAATACCAAGTTCCAGTGTAGCCATATTAAGGTTTGATTTTTACATAGTTTCCCCTTTAATTATTAAACATGAAATAGCTTTGAGATCCTGAACATACCTGTGAATACATGTCATACAGGGAATCAAAGTAAACCCTGTTCCTATACTTCTGGCAGATATAAGCTGGAGAGGTCAGTTCTTCTGACCTTATCCCATCTGGTAAACAGGAATGGAAACTAGGAGGTGTAGCAACAGCTTCAGGGTCAAAAGGAATCTGATCTTTATAGAAAAATTGTCCACAGCCAAGAAATGTATCAACAGTGTCGGACTGGGGGAGGTGGTACCCACCGGAAATCCTGATCAAAAATGGGCGCGGTCACATAAAAAAGACGCATACGTCAAGTCGAGCACTACCTGAGTTTTGTGAATTTTTTGCACTTTTGCGATTTTTTTTTTGCAGATTCACAAATTATTCAGCAAAATAAAACAGGACAGATTCACTCATCACTAGGCCTAAGCCCTCACAGAGGTGCCTAGGCAAGTAAAACATGATCTAGAATATATTCTTCATCTATTCTAGCCCCCAGATATCCCTCTTTATAGAATTAGTGCAATCATGAACCTTATGTGTGGGAATAAAATAATATTGCCTCATTTTTCCAGTCTCCCTACCAGAAGTGAATTCTTCTCTCTTATAAAAGATCTTATTTTGTAACCCCAGCAATTCTAAAGAGTGCTGTCTTCACCTCCTTATTTCTTAGACTATATATAATAGGGTTTAACATGGGAGTGACGGCTGCATACAGCACCGAAAACCCCTGATCTAAGCCTTCACTATGTGCTGAATAAGGACTCATAACCGTGCACATTCCAGATCCATAAAACATAGCAAGTACAATAAGATGGGATGAACAGGTGGAGAAGGCTTTTCTTCTGCCATTTGAACACCTTATGGACAAGATGATCCTTATTACTTTGATATAAGAGATAACACTGAGCAGAAATGGGCAAAATCCAAAAAGCAGTGTGTCAGCATAGATAATAATGCGGAATGTAATGGTGCTGCAAGATATTTTCAGCACAGCTTTCACATCACAGAAGAAGTGGTATAATTTCCCTGGGTTACACAAGGTCAACTGAGAAACCCACAAAGTAAGAAAGAGCGAATTGAAGCATCCAGCTATCCATGTGGTCACTATAAGCAGAACATATTTCTTTTTATTCATCATTTGGTGGTAATGTAAAGGCCTACAGATAGCGACATATCGGTCATACGCCATGAAGGACAACAATGTATCTTCCGTGCAAGCTACACACATATAAAAGTACATCTGGCTGTAACATTGCATGGCTGACATGGAATTGTTCCCAAAAAGTAAAATGTCCAACAGCTTAGGGAGAGTGATTGTGGTAAATATGATATCCACGCAGGAAAGGTTGCACAGAAAGAAGTACATAGGGGTATGTAAGTTCGAATCCACACATATGACTGTAATTATACTTATATTTCCTATTATGCCAGTCAAATAGATAATGAAAAACACAACAGAAAAAATAAAGTAGCTCCCCCAACAGCTGGAAAATGCTAGAATCTGGACGAATGCTGCTGATGTTTGGTTCTCCATGAAATTAGAATCCTGAAACAAAAAAAATGGCAACAATATGTTCTAGGTTCTCAACTATAATAATGCAATGTGGCAAGAAAAGGATATTAGTCCAAATGAAGGCAAAATATAAATCAAATGTAAAGAAGGTTAAATAGTAATACTAAATGCAAAAAGAAGGGGTAATATTTACCCAGTTTTGTTGATCCATTCCTTCAGACTAATGGTGCAAGGATCCAATAGGAACTGAAAGGAACCTGTGGCACCTCACACTTCTGCACAACCAATATAAGTCAGTTACTGTCGGTACCATACGTGGCCATTCTCATACACAATTCTTTGTTTTAATAAACCCTTGCCAGCTGTATTGTACTTTCTAATGGGCATATTGGGCAATGAAATTGTGTAAGTGACGAGTGAAAATGTAAAGCTGCAACCCTGTAAATCAATTACAAACTAACCCCTAGATGTAATAAAGGCACTAAGTTTGCCCAGTATCAGTGCCCCATAACAACCAATAAGATGTTTGCTTTTAAACAGGTGACCAGTAAATGCTACTTGCTGACTGGTTGCTATGGGTTACTGCTCTTGGGCAAACTTAGTGCCTTTTACTACATATGCAATTAAAAACATGGTGCTCTCAGAAAGAATAAGGCACACTGGCCCTTTAACATAAACATAATATTATAAGGTTTCATTGGCATGTATATCAAACTCTATAGTCCCAATAAAAACATAACTGTGAATATGAAATAAGGTGAATAACCCCATTAAGAATCAGAGAGTGCTTCTTTAAAATAAAACAGTGTCCCTAAAGGATGAATGATTTAAACTTATTGAAAGGAACCCCATATACAAGGGAGGACAATTCTGTCTCATCAGTAACACGGTTATTATCATCCTGCCTGATCAAGCCAGTAATGCTTCTTTATATTCTTGTATTATCCATAGAATGAGATACTGATGAATCCGGCTGATCTATTGTAGCAAAGAAATGAGGCCTTTGTTTTATACCCTACAGACAGCAATGTATGGGTTGTCACTGCACCAAATGAGATCTCTTGGGAATTCCCTTATTTAAAATAATAAGGAATCTCCAGATTTCTGTTAATAGCTATAATTATCAGGTGTATAACAACTAATCACTGGTACTGTCATCAAAATAAATAGTGTTTACTACATGAAAACAATAGGGATCATTTAGGAGCACAAGTGGGGGCTAAATTGACCAAAGAAGGAGTCAGTTGCGAGATAAATCCCATTCAGTAAAGTGATACTGATTCTTAAAAACTACACTTCAAAAATGAATGTACATTAAGGGCAAAGACACACGGGGTGATTAGTCACCGCAACTTTAAAAAATTAGCCGCCCTGTGTGTCTTCACCCTAAAAGATACAATACCTATAAGTCACGTTGATTGTTTTTCACTATTAGGGCTGCTTCTGTAAGTAATTGTTTCTTGGAGTCCCTAAACCTGTTTTGCCAACCTGACTGTCCCATCTCAGCCTGTCAGTTATAGCTTCTAATGCTAACGGACTCCTGCTGCACAAATATGGCCGCCCCCTCATAGAGGGACATGGGGGATCAGATAGGGAATGTAAAAGAATTGGGTAAATACATTTAAAGCAAAATTATAAAGAGTGCACAAAGACAATATTATGAAAGATGTATAAAAGTTTTAATTTCTGGTGTCAATATCTCTTTAAAATGACTTGGGTCAACATGTGTTCCTTGAGCATCCATATAGCTGTAGTTGTGTTTGGCACCGCGGCCTTCCTCCTGCCCTGACACAGGCAAACGCCACCTCCATATTATTTGGTAGCTTCCCACAGGGGTTACAGCGCAGAATAGGGTGCACACATAACTTTCATACTGAATGCCGAAAAGGATGTCATCCATAAGTTTCAGCACAATTCTGTCCGATTTGCATCAAAATGCATCAGTTTTGACGAATTGGCTGACAATTGCGATAGACGCATCTCCCCATTGGGACTGCAATTATGCTGGAATCATGGGGGAAAGGCTTCATTGTGGATAAAAACTATGGTGATTTCACTTAAAATTGCACTTTGCACTTTTAGCCATAAATATGTAGCAATATGTAAAGTAAAGTAGCCAAATCCACTTTGCTTCTTGGATTTGGAGAATGGTAGAGGGTTAATTAGTTTGGCTCTGAGGCAGAGTGACTAAGTGAATCCAATGATGAAGTATTGGAATTTTGAATTGCGGGACTTTAAAGCACAGAGAACAGGAAGTGACATCACTGCTCAGAGGAAGCCAGAATCAGTGCGCTTTTAGAAAGATGTTTGTGACTGTTTTGTATAAGTGGCTCTAATGTTAACGTTTTAAGGATTTAAACAACTGTCCCACAGCCAGCACTGGCTGAGGAACGGTAGAAAAGAGGAGTGAAGAGTTATAGCTGTACCTGTAGTTGATTGATGAATGTTCTATGACCAAGATTGGTCTATGAGTAGAAACACAATTGGAAAAGGATTTACTCACTTGACCTATTTGGCACATTGGAGCATTTCCCCTGTGATGACACTATAGAACTTTATATTGATATTGTAAAGTTTCTAAAGGGGGATGTGTGAGTCCATCAGGCAAGGGACATTGAAGACAACCATTACCAGTGATGTTGCCCACAGTAACCAATTAGCAATTAGAATTGAAAAGTCACCTACTGTACAAGTTAAAAAACAAAAGCAAAAGATCTGATTGGTTGCAATGGGTAACATTATTGGTGATGTTTGTCTCCAGTGTTAATAAATACACTCCTTAGTAGTGATGAGCGAATCTCACAACTGGGAGCAACATCCAAGGGGTTGGGGAGCAACATGTTGCTTATGAGCCACTGGTTGGGGATCACTGGTTTAAATATATAGGCATTATTTTGAAATACTGCCACTAGGCAGAAAGAGGTAAAAGTATTTTAGCCCCTTTGGTTTAATCCAAACTCCATTCATATTTTGCAATGCAAAAGGTGCAAATTGTAGCACATTCAGGGAGATGTCTTTTAACATAATCTGAAACTGGGAAAGTCAGTGACTCTCCAATTTGGAATTTAAATCTCTAGATACTTACTAGCAGCCACTCACAGTTACAAAGTCACGATGGAGTATGAATAGGAGAGAGTGTCAGCAGAACGACGAGCAATAAAAAATAAGAGTAACAATACAAGTGAAGACTTTAAGACAAGCAGTTTTAGATATTAACTTGCAATCAGATTAGGGAGAATATGAAGGCAAACAATTTAAATAAGGAAGGAAGATGATGAATCTTTTTTTACTTTTTTTTTGCTATAGATAGTTTTTACTATCTATGCCACTTAAATAGTTAAATGCAGAGGTGCTTTTGATTTATTTTTTTCTTAAACTGTATTAGGCTTTTGTATTAACATAAAATAAAAATCACTAATGAAAGTCACTTCAGTCACATTCCCTGGAGAAATGACTTTGTACAAACCTAAATGAGCACTTTGGGGATTTACTATTTTCTCCTATAGGTTTTACAAAACATTTAAATACTGTTGGTTCAGGCCCATCTCCTTTATAATACCCATAAAGCTATGCACAAGCCTATCCAAAGCCAGGTGAGCTACACTTAGCACTTTGCCCTGTTCTTGCACACAATTCTCACCTTAACAGGGTTAGGAAAATGCAACAAGACACCCCAAAATCAACACCCCAAAATCCCACAATCCACCCTATTCTTCCTATAGTTACATGGTTACCCAGTTTTTTGTAATTGCTTCTTCCACATTATACACCATCTCTGTAAAAATTCAAGGTAAGACATCCCATGTAAGAATCAATATATTTGTACCTAAAACAATATACTTTGTATAGTTAAAAACATCAACCAAAATATTGCATGTGTGTCTCATATCAATGCGGATTAATAGAATCTAGATCCAATAACTACATGTAAAAAAGACGATACCATGTAAAATAAAAGTGGGAACTGGTTAAGCTGTCTAATTTTGGCAGTTGGAGCCTACTGGAAATGAGAATATAGTACAGTATTCTGGGAAGAAATAGGTTAAGGTATTTTAGCCTCTCCTTTTGATCCCTATTATAAGGACTCCATTTATATTGGAATGATGATATCAGTAAAAAAAAGTCCAAGGGGAAATGTTATCATGATTTGGCTGTGGTCTTTTAAGATGGTCTCAAATTGACCGCCAGTGGCTCTCCAATTTGGAATTTCAATGATAAACTACAGTTACTTGGGCTTCCTGTCTCTAGATGGAGGGTGAACAGGATAGGGTCTCAACAGAAGGATAAGCAATAGGAAAAATAAGAGTAACAATGCAGTCAGAGATTTATATATGAAATGGTAATAGTGAACGTCCTCTTAATTTCTGGCAGAGCCAGTTCCAGCCCGAGGTTTCTTTAATAGGACAGCCCTCGTCTAACTATTAGTGACTCTCAAAAAAGTGGCCCAAAAGTGTGCATTGGGTGTGGTGACAGGGGTATCACATCTAAAAAATCCAGCTAGAAGGGCTGCACTGATTGCAATTAAATGTAAATGCTGTTAGTGAAGCCCTGCAACATGGATTTAGATGTGTCCCTGAATATTGTTATTTCTTTCCCATCTGATGCAGTACCATGGATTATGGCATAAATATCACAGCACCAAAAGTCTTCCATCTCCTAGCATTTTCCAACTCTGAAAAAAATCCTCATATTATATTTATTGGACTGTTACTGGTGTACCTACTGGCATTAGTTGGAAACATGATGATTATAGTGCTTGTGTGCCTGGTACCCCAACTGCACACCCCCATGTACTTCTTTCTGTGCAACCTGGCAGCCCAGGACATTATCTCTGTCTCTGCCTTCCTGCCCAAGCTGATGGCCATCACAATTACAGGGGACACCAGCATTTTATTTTCTGGCTGTGTAACTCAGCTATCTTTCTTAATATTTTCTGCTTGTGGGGACTTTCTCCTGCTGGCCATCATGGCTTATGATCGCTATGTGGCTATTTGTATCCCTCTGCGTTATCACCTCATTATGAACCCAAGGTTCTGCATCCTGCTGGTAACAGCTTCTTGGATCCTTTGTGCCACCAACGCAATGTGCTATTATTTGTTTATATCTCATTTATCATTCTGCAGGCTTCTTGATATCAATTATATCTTTTGTGAGTCCAAATACATTGCGGAGATTTCCTGCAGTGACACAACCCACATACAGACATTAGTAATAGTTGATTTACTGTTAGTAGGGATCCTTTCAATTGGGTTGATCCTAACATCCTATGTATACATCATATATACCATCCTGCAGCTGAGAACCTCAGCTGCGAGGCTCAAGATATTCTCCAGCTGTTCCTCACATCTGACAGTTGTATTGCTCTTTGGTGGTTCTGGTACCAGCTTGTACATGAAACCAAACTCTCAAGAAGTAGACAAGCTGCTTTCCCTGATGTACTTGGGTTTTATCCCAATGTTAAACCCATTGGTGTACAGCCTCAGAAACAGGCAGGTTCATTCTGCTGCAAAAATAGTATTTACCAAATATATATCAAATGCACATTTAAAATGACTTTGACATGTTTCAGACGATGCCTGAACTGTTGCTGCTCATTGATTCCCTATTAACACTTGCCTGTAGGTTAAACAATCAATAAAAAAGTTCCTGCCATCTTTAAGTTCCACTAAACACAATTGCTATCGGTCTATCCGAATGGGTAGTTGATTCTATGTTTATATATAAATGAAGTGAATTGTCAGCTTCTGAAGATAAAAACTTGGGTGTTTCACTTCCAACAATACTTTTAGTAGACCTGTGGGCTCAAAGGGTTTCATCAAAACATTTTGGAGGAGTTGATAGCAGTGATGGGCAAATTTTTTTACCAGGCATGTATTCACAGCGAAAGTTCGCATTTCGCCATCGGTAAAGTTCTTTGCAAAACGGGCACAAAACTTCACTGCAGAAAATTTGCGCTTGAGTCCAAAAAAGTTGCGGTTCCATCAAAAAAATTGTGGTTGCATCAAGATAGGCGTGACCCTGTCAAAATGGGAGAGTCCCATTAAGAGAGTCCCATGGTATGATGTGTTTCTTCTTCATTAGGAGCAAAATCTGAAGGTTACAAACAATCGGCTTCAGTATATCTCAAATTACTCAAGCATCTTTTTTGCTTTTGGACTGGAGGTGTGCGGGCCCACCATGGCTGCCACCAAAGCCCCCCCCCTGCAGAGGCCCCCGCTGCACATACACACCTCCCACAGGAGCCCCGTCCATCCCAGCAACCAATAAGTATGTAGCATTGACTGGTCACTAGTGATGGGCCAGGCATGGATTTGCGGCGAATTTCCGCGTTTCGCCATTGGTGGATTGTTTCGCGAAACAGATGAAAAAATTCGCCACACACCCAAAAATTGCAGCTCGCGTCAAAAGAATAGTCACGCCCGACAAAAGAATTGTTGTGGGCATTTCGCTGTTTTGCGAATCTTTTGAAGAATTCATAAATTTTTCGGAGAAACGAAACAGGACAGATTCGCTCATCACTACTGGTCACCTGTTTAAAAGCAAGAATCTTATTGGTTGCTATTAGTGATGAGTGAATCTATCCTGTTTCGCTTTGCTGAAATATTAGCGAAACGACAGGAAAATTCACGAAACAGTGAACAATCCAAGAAACAAGTTTGTTGCATGATTCACGTCTTGTTTTGTCGCCCCGTGTCCTTTTTTTTTGTCGCCCACGTCTTTTTTTTTTTATTACACGACCACAATTTTTTTTGAAGCACAACAAATTTTTCCACAGCAATTTTTTGCTGAAGTTTCACAAAACAATTTGCTAATGGTGAAATGCGGAAATTCGATGCGAATCCATGCCTGGCGAAAAAATTTGCTGGGCAAACTTTGTGCTTTTTATTACATATGGATAGTGATGGGCAAAATAATTCTCCAGGCATGGATTTGCAGCGAATTTCTACGTTTCGCCATTGTCGGATTTTTTTCGTGAAACAGGCAACAAAATTCGGCGCTGAAAAATTCCGCATTAAAAAGTTTCGCCGTGTCAACAAATTGGCACCCACGTAAAAAAAATGATGTATAATGTTTTCGGGACAGATTCGCTCATCACTACATATGGGGCACTTTAGAAATGACAAATGGAGTCATCATTGGAGGCGCAGTAAAAGGTCTTGGGATACTCTGATTGGTGATAGCATGATGGCAGGTTCCCTTTAGCCTCCTGATTGGTTTATATATCTTCTTAGACTGTCAAAATTCCCAGTGCCCAGAGTAACAGGAAATTATTCTGAATACCTAGAAAATACTCATTACATGTCTTATGTGTGGAAAGTAATTCATTTAATTCAACTACCAGTATATTTTTAACAATAAAATTACATTTTGACCAATTTTTAGAAAATCTATATTGACAGAGTTGTATATGCAGAGTCTTCGAATGCAATAAAATTAGAATTAATGTGTTAAATTAACAACATGTACTAATGAGCACTTTGGGGATTTAATATCATTTCCTGTAGGTTTTACAAATCTTTAATTTAGCTAAACATACCAAAAAAAAAAAAAAAAAAGAAAAGAAAACCGAGGGACCTCAAGAAAATATCTAAATTGCCTTCCAGAATCCTGTCCACCCCCCACAATGAGGCTTTCCAGATAAGGGATCTTTCTGTAATTTGGATCTCCATACCTTAAGTCTACTAAAAAATTATTTAAACCCAATAGGATTGTTCTGCCCCAATAAGGGGTAATTATATCTTAGTTGGGATCAAGTACAGGTACTGTTTTATTATTACAGAGAAAAGGGAATCATTTAACCATTAAATAAACCCAATAGGGCTGTTCTGCCCCCAATAAGGGGTAATTATATCTTAGTTGGGATCAAGTACAGGTACTGTTTTATTATTACAGAGAAAAGGGAATCATTTAACCATTAAATAAACCCAATAGGGCTGTTCTGCCCCAATAAGGGGTAATTATATCTTAGTTGGGATCAAGTACAGGTACTGTTTTATTATTACAGAGAAAAGGGAATCATTTAACCATTAAATAAACCCAATAGGGCTGTTCTGCCCCCAATAAGGGGTAATTATATCTTAGTTGGGATCAAGTACAGGTACTGTTTTATTATTACAGAGAAAAGGGAATCATTTAACCATTAAATAAACCCAATAGGGCTGTTCTGCCCCAATAAGGGGTAATTATATCTTAGTTGGGATCAAGTACAGGTACTGTTTTATTATTACAGAGAAAAGGGAATCATTTAACCATTAAATAAACCCAATAGGGCTGTTCTGCCCCCAATAAGGGGTAATTATATCTTAGTTGGGATCAAGTACAGGTACTGTTTTATTATTACAGAGAAAAGGGAATCATTTAACCATTAAATAAACCCAATAGGGCTGTTCTGCCCCAATAAGGGGTAATTATATCTTAGTTGGGATCAAGTACAGGTACTGTTTTATTATTACAGAGAAAAGGGAATCATTTAACCATTAAATAAACCCAATAGGACGGTTCTGCCCCCAATAAGGGGTAATTATATCTTAGTTGGGATCAAGTACAGGTACTGTTTTATTATTACAGAGAAAAAGGGAATCATTTAACCATTAAATAAACCCAATAGGACTGTTCTGCCCCCAATAAGGGGTAATTATATCTTAGTTGGGATCAAGTACAGGTACTGTTTTATTATTACAGAGAAAAGGGAATCATTTAACCATTAAATAAACCCAATAGGGCTGTTCTGCCCCCAATAAGGATTAATTATATCTTAGTTGGGATCAAGTACAGGTACTGTTTTATTATTACAGAGAAAAGGGAATCATTTAACCATTAAATAAACCCAATAGGACGGTTCTGCCCCCAATAAGGGGTAATTATATCTTAGTTGGGATCAAGTACAGGTACTGTTTTATTATTACCGAGAAAAAGGGAATCATTTAACCATTAAATAAACCCAATAGGACTGTTCTGCCCCCAATAAGGGGTAATTATATCTTAGTTGGGATCAAGTACAGGTACTGTTTTATTATTACAGAGAAAAGGGAATCATTTAACCATTAAATAAACCCAATAGGGCTGTTCTGCCCCCAATAAGGGGTAATTATATCTTAGTTGGGATCAAGTACAGGTACTGTTTTATTATTACAGAGAAAAGGGAATCATTTAACCATTAAATAAACCCAATAGGGCGGTTCTGCCCCAATAAGGGGTAATTATATCTTAGTTGGGATCAAGTACAGGTACTGTTTTATTATTACAGAGAAAAGGGAATCATTTAACCATTAAATAAACCCAATAGGGCTGTTCTGCCCCCAATAAGGGGTAATTATATCTTAGTTGGGATCAAGTACAGATACAGATAATCTTTGAAAAGTTTTGCGAAACGTCAAAAATCCACGAAATGGAGAAAATTGACGAGCAACGAATTTTAATGTGCCAAATTTTTCTGCCCGTTTCGCAAAATTATCCGCCAATGGCGAAATGTGGAAACTCGCCGTAAATCCATGCCTGGTGAATTATTCCACCCATCACTATTAATGGTATGTGTACAGTCAATGGAATTATACTGGGGTCCCTCTCAAGTATTTACATACAGTATATAAATAAAATAAACTTAGTAGGATCTTAAAAAAATTCACATCAAGAGACATTGCCTCCAGACATAAAAGGCCAATACACCTTGAGTATAATGTATGAATTTGGACTTTAGCCCATAGGAAGAATATCCATAAGCTGCAACAAGGTCAGAAAAGTACAACTAAACTTTTATAATTGCAAAGATGAAGTCAATGTGTAAGGAGAGGTCGTCAAAGCCAGTTCTGGATATGAGGTATTTGAAGGTTAGCCCATTTTAAACAAATAGGGGGTCATTCTATTTACCTACAAGGACAAGAAGCCATATTTCAGAAATATTTGTTTAAAATGGAGGTCTTCACCCCAAGGGTGTTCAGGCGGTGAAAGAGTTTGCCTGGTGGTACGTAATGAGCAATTTCTCTTTATACTTTTCAGAAGAGCCTCTATATGTTCTTAGATTGTGTGTGCTGGCCTGAATATGTGTGCGCTCACATGTGTTTGGTTTTTTTTGGGTTGATTGGTGTTTATGGACAACATCTTATATGCAGATTTTTCTATAAAATGAAATGAGAATTAAATTAATAAATGAAACTGTTTACTGAATTCATACAGCTTAAGTAATAAATGAGCACTTTGGGGATTTAATAGTATTTCCTATAGGGTTCAAAAACATTTAAATACTCTGCTTCCAACTCTGCCCTTGCTCTTCTACATGAGGCTTGCAGCAGCCTAACAGAGACAGGAGACCCTGGTAAGCAGCAAAAACTCTTCTATTGCTTCTAGTAGCTACTGTAATGCTAGGGATCAGGGCCTACTCATCTTATTAACTTTTACAGATAAATATGAATGCAGGTTTCTCATTGCACAGGTAACTACAGGTTTGTCCTTCCATAAATTCATGGATGTGAAACTTAATGTGTGTTGGCTCATTGCTCATTGCACAAGTTAATGGACCATCTCTGTAGATTTATCTTCTGGAATTGCTTTGGGTGGTTTCTCTAACTCTCTCCATAGCAACAGTCTTCGTGTTTAACATCTCACATTTTCCAAAAATACTGTAATTTTTTTATTAATATCCCATTGTTTTCTAACCCACTCTTTACTTTAGAATTCACCACTATTTGCTCCTATAGTTAATACTCTGATGGGAGACCAATGCACCAATAATAATAAAAGTGCTGGATTGTGGCAGTTCCACCCAAAATGTATTTAATATATGGACTGTACTATGCAAAGACAAGGCTTTTATTCATATGTCCATTACCCTTTTGCTTAGGGTTTACATCTTGTAAATGGAAACTAATGCCAAGATTTGATTTTCTATGATGTGTGTCAAGTAAACATTAGCTGTTCTACATGTGTAGGACCCATTGTTTTGTAAGTTTCATCCCCTTGGTTTCAGGGAGTTGAGTAACTGTAGGTGAATATCATTTTGAGGAGGGGCTACAGTAATCTGTCTTTCATTTTATGGTGTTCCATAGGTAGATATAGTCTCCGCTACTTCCAACTTCTACCTGGTACAAAAGAAGCATAGAGTTTGGTAATTTGTTAGCCTCAAAATGAGAAGACCCAGATATAAGGAGAACCCAGAAGTTTAGTATAAAGTTCCTTAGACTAGGGTTAGGGCAAAGAAAAACCTGTTCTTATGTTTTATGACAGCCCTAATGTAAATAGAAGCCACTTCAGAATGAAGTTTTTAATTTGGTTATTGAGTACCCACACACAAATCATGCCTGGTTTTGGAGAAAGTGATATATCCTGCATAGCAATGAACAGGCATTATACTGTATGTTGCTGCCAGTGATGAGCATTGGTATTTTATTTTATGCAGCAGATTAGAGAACATCAGGGCTAAACTGCACAAGTGTGATAACATTAACCAATCAGCAATTTGTTTTGAATAGCCAATAAAAAAATCAAAATCAAAGCAAAGACCAGAGGGATTGCTATATATATATATATATTCCTATAGTACATCTATAATTCAGACATTGTCTTTTAATGTTCATGTAAATTTGTTTTTTCTTTCTCAATAAATGCAGAGCCATGGATTATACTGTGAATTCCACGGTACCAAGGGACTTCCATCTTCTAGCATTTAATAACTCAAAAGAACATCATCATATTATTTTTATTGGACTGTTACTAATGTACCTACTGGCTGTGCTTGGAAACTTGCTGATTATTGTGCTTGTGTGCCTGGTACCCCAACTGCACACCCCCATGTACTTCTTTCTGTGCAACCTGGCAGCCCAGGACATTATCTCTGTCTCTGCCTTCCTGCCCAAGCTGATGGCCATCACAGTTACAGGGGACACCAGCATTTCTTTTCCTGTGTGTATAACTCAGCTATTTCTATTTATAACTTGCACTGATGGGGACTTTCTCCTGCTGGCCATCATGGCTTATGATCGCTATGTGGCTATTTGTATCCCTCTGCGTTATCACCTCATTATGAACCCAAAGTTCTTCATACAGCTAATGGCAACATCTTGGATCCTCTGTGCCACCAACGCAATGTGCTATTCTTTGCTTATATCTCATTTGTCATTCTGCAGGCTTTTTGATATCAACCATATATTTTGTGAAATTATATCCGTGATAAAGATTTCCTGCAGTGACACAACACACATGAGGACATTATTAACAGTTGAAGCACCATTAGTAGGGATTGTTCCGTTTGGCTTAATCCTAACATCCTATGCATACATCATATATACCATCCTGAAGATGAGAACTTCAGCAACAAGGCTCAAGACTTTCTCCAGCTGTTCCTCACATCTCACAGTTGTATTGCTTTATGGCGGTACGTGCATCAGCTTGTACATGAAACCAGATCCAGAAAACTCTAGAGAAGTAGACAAGTTGCTTTCCCTGATGTACTTGGGTTTTGTTCCGATGTTAAACCCATTGGTGTACAGCCTCAGAAACAGGCAGGTTCAGTCTGGGGCAAAAATAGTGTTTACCAAATATATATTAAATGCAAATTCAAAATGACTCTGGCAAGTCTTTGCTACCTACCTAGTGGGTCCTATTAGGACACAATGACAATGTGAACACAGAGTTGAGAGCAAGAAACAGAAAGGGAGAAGGGGAAATTTGGACAAGCTGGTCTTCTCCTCTATCATATACAGGCAGACTTGTGTTGTACGTGCTGTAGGTCAATGCTTGGTGGTTAAAAAAAATTTGAGAATCATCTAAAATAAAAAATTAGCAAAACAATTTTTTGACATGCGTCATGTTTTTTTACATGCACGGCAATTTTTTGACACGGGCGACAATTTTTTGATGCAGGCAACAATTATTTCGCACATCACTAGTTGCAACTACCAAAATAAAATTTTGTTGGGAAGTTGCATCTAAGCATTTACACTATATGGGATTGTCTCTTTGCTGGGACAAACAACAAGATCAGTCCCCACAATATTATGGCTGAATGTTAGGGGTTAATTGCAGTAGAAACATGGCACACTGAATATATTTAGAGGGAAGACAGTAAAAAAAAAACCCTGTACAAAGAGGAGGAATCAGAGTAGAACACCTGACGGAAGAATCTTCAGCATTTTCTACAGATAAATGAATTATCAGTAGTGATGAGAGAATTTTTTCTGCAGGCATGGATTCGCAGCAAATCTCTGCATTTTGCCATTGGCCATTGCACGAAACTTCAAAAATTCAACGTGGAAAAAATTGTTGAGCGTCAAAGAAAGTCGATGTTGCGTCAAATTGGGCACGGTCACAGCAAAATAGGCGCAGTCGCGACAAAAAAAAAGCGTGTGACAAAAAGAGACAAGTGCAACAAAATAGTTGCATGAAATCGCATTTCGCAGATTTTTCACCGTTTCGCACATTTTCCTGATGTTGCAGATTCGCTCATTACTAATTATTGTATTTTTAAATTTAACCAATATCAATTGAATTCTGGATCAAATAAGCATTTAAAGAATTACAATATGCACAATATAGAGAATTAAACAAGTTTTACTTTTTAATAGATTTTAATAAATGTATTTTGAAGCTGGCCACCATTTTTCAATTAGCCCAACAATATTTTAGAAGGGAATTTAGAGGTAATGGCCCAAATACAATTAAATAAAAAAAGGTATTACGTTTCAGATTTTCTTTTATGCTTCAACACAATTTCCACATGATTAGCCAGGGATCCCCAACCTTTTATACCTGTGAGCCACATTTAAATGGAAAAAGTGTTGGGGAGCAACACAAGCATGGAAAATGTTCCTCGGGGTGCCAATAAGAGATATAATTGGCTACTTAATAGTCCCTATGTGGACTGGCAGCCTACAGGAGGCTCTGTTTGGCAGTATACTGGGTTTTTATGCAATCAAGGCTTGTCTCCTGACCAGAAATTCAAAAATAAGCCCCATCTTTGATGCCACTGGGAGCAACAGCCAAGGGGTTGGGGAGCAACATGTTGCTGCTGAGCCACTGGTTGGGGATCCCTGCCATAAGCCATGAGATGTGTTTTCTGATTGAATGGAATCTGTCTGGTATATTAAACTTTATTTACAGCATTATAAATACTAAATGTATCACCTTGGCTTTATGCATTATATTCTTCTAAAATCTTGCAAGACATATCAAGCCCATAGGAAGAATATCCATGATCTGGAAAAAGAGAAGTTCACCTAAACTGTTAGGAGTGGAGCAATAAAGTTAATTCATGAAGAAAGACTGTCAGAGTGGGGTTGGCTTCTCTAGAGAGGAGGTTAGCACAGTTAGACAAATAGGGGGAGACTCTTTCTAAAGAACACAAGAGGCCACATTTTAGACTAAATGAACTGTGTTTAAACTGCAGGTCTTCATTCTTCATTCCAAGGGTGGTGAGGCCGTGAAATTATGCCTAATGAAAATTATGACCAATATCTCTCTTTGTGGAATGTGTGAGCCCAAACTTTAAAACCCATGTGTGCACTTTTAAAATAATATGGGGTATATTTATCAAAGAGTGAAGTCAGAGCTCGCCATAACTAGTGTGAAATTACGCCATTTCTCATTCATTTCTATGGCATTTTTAAAAGAATATGTAACAATGAGGGAAAGTAAAAGTTCACCCTTTGCTAAAGTTACCTTCAGAAATGCCCTAGAAATGAATGGAGAGTGGTGGGATTTCACTTCAGTGGACTGTGACGAGCTCTGACTTCACTCTTTGATAAATATACCCCATGTGTGCATACAGGCGTGCGGCTCAGAATATATATCGGTTTATGCATTACAGGTGGTGTACATTGGCCTCAACATGTCTTGAGCTCAGACGCACACGGCTTAGGCGGAACATTGCCTCCAAGTAACAAGGTGCTTAAGCAGCGATACAAATCTTATGTGTAAAGTAAATTATTGAAATTCCAGACTGTAAACCTTTCTATAAAATGTTCCACAGATTTGGAGGTTTTGTTTATTGCTGTTTGTATGGACTGCATCTGATATGCAGAGTTTTCTTCAACCTAAAATTAGAATTAAACTGTTAAAGCACTTAATTCAAACTAACTGGAGTAATGAGCACTTTGGGAATTAAACACTATTTCCTGAAGGTTTTACAAAACATTTAAATACTCTGCTTCCAACACTGCCGTAACTCTTCTATAAACACCCTGGCAATTTGCACAACAGAAACAGGAGACCCTGGTAAGCAACAAACACTCTGCTTTCTGCTCTCTTCCTACATGTAATTCATGAAGCTTAACATGCCAGGTTTCATACAATGTATCAGGGACTTCAAAAAGGTACCCAATTTATCCACCACTTCCCTCCTCCACCATAGCTCTATCTAATGTTTTACAATGAGTTAAACCAGGGATCCCCAACCTTTCTTACTCGTGAGCCACAGTCAAATGTAAAAAGACTTGGGGAGCAACACAAGCACCATAAAAGTTCATGGAGGAGCCAAATAAGGGCTGTGATTGGCTATTAGGAGCCTCTATGCACACTATCAGCTTACAGGGGCTTTATTTGGTAGGAAATCTTGTTTTTATTCAACCAAAACTTGCCCCCAAGTCAGGAATTCAAAAATAACTACCTGCTTTGAGGCCACTGGGAGCAACATCCAAGGGGTTGGTGAGCAACATGTTACCCCTGAGCTACTGGTTGGGGATCACTGACTTAAACAATAGCTGCATTGTTATTATGCAATGGAATGAAATTAAATTTGCCATCGCTATCTTGTTTCTAGCCTCCTATTCTAATGATAGGGGCGAAGGACCAACTCAGCTCTCAAATCAGCTGCCTACTCTTACTGATAAATATGAAGGTAGTTTTGTCATTGTTCAGGTAATTCTATACATGAATGGATGTGATCCTCACTGTGTGTTGTACAGACTGTCCCACAGGGTGTTGCACAAGTTAAAGAGTAACAATGAGCAAGTAAGATTTTCTTGGATAGTTTCAGGTGGTTTCTCCAATATATCAACTGTCTTCATGTTCAGATTCACACATTCACTAATTTGCAAACACTGCTGGATTGTAGCTTTTCTAAAGGAAACAAATGTCAAGATTGTATTTTATGAAGTGTATAATGTAACCATTAGCTAGTCTAAATGTGTTGGATCCATTGCTTTGTAAGTTTCATCCTACTGATAATAACTGCTGATATTGTTTGTACTGGGGAGGCCCATTGACCTAAATGATGTCAGTCATTTATTAAAAGATCCAAATTGAAAAAAACACGGATGAAAAAAGACCTGGAAAAAACATGAATATCACAACTTTTTCATATTGTTGCACAAATGCCAGCAATAAACCCCCCAGAAAATCTCTAAAACTATAAAGCAAAGAAAGATCTTCTGGTTATAAAAGGGACATCTGCCATTAACTTCTACATGATCTCGTCAGGTTTTAGATGGTGTATTATTGTTTTCGGGTTTGTCACGAAATAAATTGTGAAAAAAGAGTGTTTTTTTTCTGCAACAAAACTGTATTTTGGCACAAAAAATTACGAATCATGAAAATAATACGACATTTAGTAAATGCCTCCTTAGAGGCCCATTGATCAACATTCTACTACTCATGGTTTTACAGGTTTTTGAAACCATCACTAAACTAATTTTCAAGATTTGAATTGAAAAGCATGAATGAAAAAAGACGCAAAAAACTTTTTTGTATTATCGCACAAATTCAAGCGTAAAGAAAAACCTGAAAACCTTTAAACCCACAAAGCAAAGATAGATCTTCCATTTGAAGATATCTGCAGTTGACTTTTAGATGATGCCACAGCTTTTGGATGGAGTATTTTGCTTTAGGATTTATGGTGGTTTTATCACATAATAAATCACAAAGGAATCATGCCATAATCGTACTTTGTGGTGGGTAAAGGGGAAAATATAAAGCAGTTTTAATGTCTTATGTTACATACTGGATTTTCTGGTTTCTATTAAGAAAAGAAAATATAGTTAACACCACATAATGGGTCAGATTCAAATCAATGAGAAAATTTTATCTCATTGTTTATCATGTGAAAACTCATGGATGAGATTCAACTCAAGGAGAAATCTTTTCTCCATATTCAGTTCCAGTTTTTTTCCATAGACTTCAATAGAGTTTTCACATGATAAACTTACTTTTCTAAGCTGAATTATACCTCAAATTGAATCTCATCCAGGAGTTTTCACATAATAACCTTTTTCTCGCTGAATTGAATCTGGCACAATGTTTCAAGTAAGAACTAGATCACTTCATTGATGCTTTTCCACATACAGCCACATTACTGATTGTTCTAGGTGTGTCAAACAGGCTTCTATTAACAGGTTCTTATTCAGTGAGCATTTAAAAGTTTGAAAGCAAAGTGAAAGTCTGATAGCTGCAAGGCAGAAACATCCAGCGATAGGAAGAAGCTGGGGAGCAACCTTGTGGTTGAGAATGAGGTGTTGAGTGGAGGACAGGCAAAAGTTAGAAGAGAGGGGAGTGATATGCATTTTGAGATTAAAACTGGTGGCATGAAACTCATGCCTAGACATTTTCTTTCTCTGTCAGTGTCAGCGATACCCAACCAGTAGCTCAGGGGCAACATGTTACTCACCAACCCCTTGGATGTTGCTCTCAGTGCCCCCAAACCAGGGAGTTATTTTTCAATTCCTGACTTGGGGGCAAGTTTTGGTTGAATAAAAACAAGGTCTCCTACCAAATAAAGCCCCCTGTAAGCTGATAGTGTGCATAGAGGCCCCTAATAGCCAATCTTAGCCCTTATTTGGCTCCTCCATGAACTTTTATGGTGCTTATTACATTTGAATATGGCTCACAAGTAATAAAGGTTGGTGACCCCTGGTCTATGTTAAACTGTAAATTTAATTTCTGTTATGAAGGCTTTTACTCAGTTGTGATTTTGAGACCATAGCACGATTCGCTAAAGTATTATCTCATGTGTTGTCGCATATTGTGTGCGTTAAATAGCAATCGAATGCATTAATTTTAACATATTGCATTAATTAGTGCGCAGAAATAACACTAACGCATAATTCACAAACACTTAGAGGCGCTAAATATCACATTAGTCTGTGCAAAAATTAACACCTACTTGGGGCAGGCGGTAATTATAGAAAAGTACAGTTAATGAGCTTTTGGCAACACAATATGGACTTTGCAGTGGGATTTATTCAAGTCTGTGTTGGCCCCAGAGTGATGCAGCCGCCAGTTTGCAGGGAAATGGGCATTTTCAGAACAGTAGTTTTCCGACAATGGCGTGTATGGCTAAAATGGCGTGCGGTTTTTCGCACGCGGTGACAATTTGTGTGTGCTGCATTAATTAGCGCGCGTTGCATCAAATACCGCCCGAAAATAGTCTTTGAGACTTAAATAACGCAAACAGCATCATGTCTAAATTAACGCAAGTATCCTTTTAGTGAATCATGCGTTGACACGTTAAAATTTTTAATGCATGCTATAAATAGCGCTCGTTTTAACGCACCTTAGTGAATCAACCCTAATGTCTATAATGTCTATTTCAAGTTAAACACAATGCAGGAATATAATAAAATGATGGGATTAAGACATAGGCCTGTTATTGTATATGTAGAGCTAAAATTCATGTACTGAATAGAAGCCAATGCTGCTAGTTTTAGACAGACACAGTTTTACTTAGCAGAGCCTCCTGCAGGCCTGCAGTCCATATGGGACTACCAAATAGCCAATCACAGCCCTTAGTTGACCCCCCAAAGAACTTATTTTATACTTGTGTGGCGCACAAACACATTTTACATCGGTGTGTGGCTCACAAGTAAAAACGGTTGTGGATCTAGAAGATGGTCAATGCCAATAAAATGTTGTTGCCCAAAGAGTAACAACTCAGGTACTTCAGAAGCTCTTTAACTACTGGTTGTCAGTGAACACCAGTTATTAAAATAATAACGTCACACAAAACAACCTATGAAACACATGGACAGGCTTGTATGATGTGTTATACAAACTGATCTAATACTGGTTTTCCTTGTTATTTGTTTGTTGTTGTTGTTTTTTTTAACTTTTTGTTCTTCAGCTCCCCAATGCAGAATTAAAATGGCTATAGGGTTACTATGGATTACTGTTTTTCTCTAATTCCATGCGCTTCCATCAACACGATTACTATGGATTACTGTCCCTGACATACAGGTACATGCAAAATCAAGCAACGGACATGAGACTCATCATATATAGATTTATAGATATTCAGTTTTAGATATCACTAAAGAGGAAGAGTATGAAGGCAAATGATACAAAAACCATTAAAAAGATGACCTTTGACTGGGGAATAGTATCAAAAGGTAAATGTAGGGTGTCATCCATAATGACAGCCAGTAACTAAGCCACTCCATGGACTTTCTACTTCACATTGCTGATGATGGTTTATGAGTACCCATTCACAAATCAGGCCTTGGCAAAGGCAGAATTTCCTGTATAGCAAAGACCTATTGTTAAGCGCTAATCAGTAGTAGTAATATCTGTCTGTAGTTTACATTGTGGGGCTGATTTGAGGATATGGGTGTTAAATTGTATTTGATAGAAGCAACTAATCAGCAATTTGTTTTGAATAGCCTAAAGTAGAATATCAAAGCAAAGATCTGATTTGTTTTGCCAACTACACTGGTGCAATTTATTACCATTTACACATATTTATATAGCATCGGCTTATTATACAGCGCCATATCTATATTCTTAAACCAGACCTTATATTTTTAAGGTTTTGTGTAAAATGTTGTTTCCTTCTCAGTGTAGGCAGTACCATGGAACATATCAGGAATATCTCGGTACCAAGAGAGTTCCATCTCCTAGTCTTTTCCAACTCTGAAGAACATTGTTATATTATTTTTATTGGGCTGTTACTGATGTACCTACTGGCTGTGCTAGGGAACTTGCTGATTATTGTGCTTGTGTGCCTGGTACCCCAACTGCACACCCCCATGTACTTCTTTCTGTGCAACCTGGCAGCCCAGGACATTATCTCTGTCTCTGCCGTACTGCCCAAGCTGATGGCCATTATCTTTATAGGAGTAAAGAGCATTTCTTTTTATGGTTGCATGGCACAGCTATTTCTTTATATATCTGGCACTGACGGTGACTTTCTCCTGTTGGCCATTATGGCCTATGACCGATATGTGGCTATTTGTATCCCTCTGCGTTATCACCTCATTATGAACCCAAGGTTCTGCATCCAGTTAGTGACAACATCTTGGATTTTCTGTGTCACCAACGCAATGTGCTATGCTTTACTTGTATCTCATTTGTCTTACTGCAGGCTTAATAATATAAACCATATATTTTGTGAAATCATATCCTTGGTAAAGCTTTCCTGCAGTGATACAAGCCTCATAAAGACATTAATAACAGTTGATGCACCATTAATAGGAATTTTTCCATTTGGGTTGATCCTAACATCCTATGCCTACATCATATATACCATCCTGAAGATGAGAACCTCAGCTGCAAAGCTCAAGACGTTCTCCAGCTGTTCCTCACATCTCACAGTTGTATTGCTGTATGGCGGAACATGCATCAGCTTGTACATGAAACCAGTCTCAGAAAGTTCTCAAGAAGTAGACAAGCTGCTTTCCCTGATTTACTTGGGTTTTATTCCAGTGTTAAACCCACTGGTGTACAGCCTCAGAAACCGGCACGTCCAGTCTGCTGCAAAAATAGTATTTGCCAAATATTTATTGAATTCTGTGGAAAATTAATGGCTACCTAAACCATAAAATGTTTTGATAAGAACCTATTTACCAGTATTAATCTGCTCATTATCTACTATAAATCTATGCATAGCTCATTACATACCTTCTTACATCGAAGGAAAACTTTTCAAGTCACATATAAAAGACTAATACATTTAGCCGAGACCTCTAAACTATTACTACTAGTGGATAAATACCTGAAATAATACATAGAATAAATAAAAAGACTTTGGATGGCAAAATACACGGCTGAAAGCTCTGTCCTCTCCAACTGAAGGAACAAGGGTGTGAGTGGATCTTTTGCTAATTACAGTAGTCACTATTATTTAATATTGCTTGCATTATTTGCCTTCAGGTATCACTTTCCAGGGGCAGCTAAAACTGAACTCAACAACCAAAACACTGTCCCTCTTTGTCTGTTTGTAGGGCCCCTTTACTATTCATCTTTACCCTTCCATCCTCATCAGTGCTTGATTGATATCATAAGTGTTACTCTACAGGCATGATGGCTGTTCAAATTCCAAATTAGAGAGCTTCTAATGTACCCATGCATCATTGCCCCTTTTTAATAAATAGCTTAAGATAATAGCAAAAAAAAAAACAAAACAACCCAGACTACCCTTTCCTCTTTGTTTTAAGTTGGCATTGTATAGTTACATAGTAACATAGTAAGTTAGGTTAAAAGAGACATACATACATCACATTCAACCATAATGCCTATATATAACCTGTATAACTGCTAGTTGATCCAGAGGAAGACAACTAAACCCCATCTGAAGCCTCTAATTTGCCGCAGAGGGGAAAAAATTCCTTCCTGACTCCAAGATGGCAATCGGACCAGTCCCTGGATCAACTAGTACTAAGAGCTATCTCCCCTACCCCTGTATTCCCTCACTTGTACTGAGAGCTATCCCCCCTACCCCTGTATTCCCTCACTTGTACTGAGAGCTATCCCCCCCTACCCCTGTATTCCCTCACTTGTACTGAGAGCTATCTCCCCTACCCCTGTATTCCCTCACTTGTACTGAGAACTATCTCCCCTACCCCTGTATTTCCTCACTTGTACTGAGAGCTATCTCCCATACCCCTGTATTCCCTCACTTGTACTGAGAGCTATCTCCCATAACCCCTGTATTCCCTCACTTGTACTGAGAGCTATCTCCCCTACCCCTGTATTCCCTCACTTGTACTGAGAGCTATCTCCCCTACCCCTGTATTCCCTCACTTGTACTGAGAGCTATCCCCCTACCCCTGTATCCCCTCACTTGTACTGAGAGCTATCTCCCATACCCCTGTATTCCCTCACTTGTACTGAGAGCTATCTCCCATACCCCTGTATTCCCTCACTTGTACTGAGAGCCATCTCCCCTACCCCTGTATTCCCTCACTTGTACTGAGAGCTATCTCCCATACCCCTGTATTCCCTCACTTGTACTGAGAGCTATCTCCCATACCCCTGTATTCCCTCACTTGTACTGAGAGCTATCTCCCCTACCCCTGTATTCCTTCACTTGTACTGAGAGCTATCTCCCCTACCCCTGTATTCCTTCACTTGTACTGAGAGCTATCTCCCATACCCCTGTATTCCCTCACTTGTACTGAGAGCTATCTCCCCTACCCCTGTATTCCCTCACTTGTACTGAGAGCTATCTCCCCTACCCCTGTATTCCCTCACTTGTACTGAGAGCTATCTCCCATACCCCTGTATTCCCTCACTTGTACTGAGAGCTATCTCCCCTACCCCTGTATTCCTTCACTTGTACTGAGAGCTATCTCCCATACCCCTGTATTCCCTCACTTGTACTGAGAGCTATCTCCCCTACCCCTGTATTCCCTCACTTGTACTGAGAGCTATCTCCCCTACCCCTGTATTCCCTCACTTGTACTGAGAGCTATCCCCCCTACCCCTGTATTCCCTCACTTGTACTGAGAGCTATCTCCCCTACCCCTGTATTCCCTCACTTGTACTGAGAGCTATCTCCCCTACCCCTGTATTCCCTCACTTGTACTGAGAGCTATCTCCCCTACCCCTGTATTCCCTCACTTGTACTGAGAGCTATCTCCCCTACCCCTGTATTCCCTCACTTGTACTGAGAGCTATCTCCCCTACCCCTGTATTCCCTCACTTGTACTGAGAGCTATCTCCCCTACCCCTGTATTCCCTCACTTGTACTGAGAGCTATCTCCCCTACCCCTGTATTCCCTCACTTGTACTGAGAGCTATCTCCCCTACCCCTGTATTCCCTCACTTGTACTGAGAGCTATCTCCCCTACCCCTGTATTCCCTCACTTGTACTGAGAGCTATCTCCCCTACCCCTGTATTCCCTCACTTGTACTGAGAGCTATCTCCCCTACCCCTGTATTCCCTCACTTGTACTGAGAGCTATCTCCCCTACCCCTGTATTCCCTCACTTGTACTGAGAGCTATCTCCCATACCCCTTTACCCCTATTCCCTCACTTGCTAAACAGCCATCCAAGATAGACAAAGGTTAGAAGCAGAGGGGAGTTTGATGCATTTTGAGATTAACACTATTGGCATGAAACTCAGAAAGGCCTAGTCATTTTATATCTCTTTCTCTCTAAGTCCATGTCTCTTTCTGAATCATGTCTATTTCACGTTAAACCCAATGCAGGTATATAATAAAATTAAGAAATTAGGACATATGCCTGTTATTATATATGTGGAGCTAAAATTAATGTATTGAATATCATCCAATGCTGCAGTTTTGGAAGCACAGACACAGTTTTACTCTAAGCAGAGCCTCCTGCAGGCCAGCAGTCCCCATGGGGCTACCAAATAGCCAATCACAGCCCTTATCTGGAATCCCCAAGGAACGTATTTCATGCTTGTGTGGCTCACTAGTAAAAAAGCTTGGGGATCACAGATCTAGAGGAATGTCGCTGCCCAAAGAATTACAAATCAGGTACTTCACAAGCTTTTTAAATACTGGTTGTTGATTAAAATAATAATGCCATACAAAACAAGCTATAAAACACTATGGGGCCGATTCTCTAAAGGTCGTTAACACTTAACACATAGTTTTATGCGTTAAAAAGAGATTCTTAATTAAGTACCGATTCATCAAAGCAATTTTACATGCGTTACCACCCATATCGCATGCGCAAACATCACAATTATCGCAAAGAGCTATTTCCATAGCATTGAGGTAATTATCTAATAGAAATAATACTAATGTGAAGCTCCGCCCCACTTCCTGTTCAGGTCTCTCATTACATCGACTACCTGTAGTCGAATTGGAGAGCCTGGGGGCAGCAGGAGCCAGTCTGTGCATTAGCAGGGTTTTTTTCTTGGTTAGAGACCTGAACAGGGAAGGAGAGGAATCGAGCACCTTGTAACTGAGGAACCAGGTTAGAAAGAACAGAGGGACAAAGGTAGGCAATTCTGGGAAGCTGTTTAGAGTAATTTTATTAATAGGAAAAAAAAAAGGTTTACTTATTGTGTTGGGTTGAAAAACCCCACAGACTGTTCTTCCACTTTGGCTGATTCTTCTGCTTCTTCTTCTTAGCGCCCCCTATTGTCTAAACGCTACTCCTCCTACAGTTTTAGGGGTACAACAAACTCTCCACACTTCTTCACCCTATAGCGGAACAGGCTGCTTGTGACTTTCTAAGCGATCCCGCCCCCCGTCTTTTTGTGGCGCCGCTCTGAACCCCCCAATTTCCCCATTGACTTTGACAGGGAAGATTTTCAAACTGCTGCCACTCTTACAGCTTTAAAGCTACACTCCCCAAACTTGAATAACATAATCAGGGTCACCCATCCAACTTTGCTGGATGACCCCAAAGTGGGAGGGGCCAACAACAGCCAATAAAATGTTATCCATTGACTTTAATGGGTAAATTGAAACAGCTTACAGCTTTGGGGCTACACTCCCCAAACTTGAATCATATAGTCATGGGCTCAGCCTAAATGAAAATATGATGATTGTTGGATGGCCAAAAGTAGGCAGAGCTATGAACAGCCAATCAGGTTTTACCTATTAACTTGGCGGAAATCCAACCTGCTGCCATTCTCACAGTAATAACGCCGGGGTCCCCAAACTTTGCACAGTTGGTCACTGGGTGACTACACATTCAAGTTCTTTTAAAATAGCAAAGTGGGAGGGACCAACAACAACCAATCAAATTTCACCCCTTGACTTCAGTGGGGAAATTGAAACTGCTGCCAATCTTACAGCTTTGAGGCTACACTCCCCAAACTTGAATCACACAGTCATGGGCTCAGCCTGAATGAAAATATGATGATTGTTGGATGCCCAAAAGTGGGCGGAGCTGTGAACAGCCAATCAGATTTTACCTACTGACTTGGGGGAAATCCAACCTGCTGCCATTCTCACAGTAATAACGCCGGGATCCCCAAACTTTGCAGAGTTAGGCACCAGGTAACTGCGGTTCAAGGTTATAAAAAGTGGGCGGAGCCACCAACAGCCAATCAGGGTTTACCTATTGACTTTTAATGGGTAAATTCAACCTGCTGCCATTCTCACAGTATTAACCACAGGGTCCCCAAACTTTTCACAGTTGGTCACTAGGGAACTGCAGTTTTAGTTTTGGGAAAGTGGGTGGAGCCACCAACAGCCAATCAGATTTCACCTATTGAATTTTATTGGTTTGATGCCAGGGTTCCCAAACTCTGCACAGTAAGTGACTGGGTGACTATGTTACAAGTTTAGAAAAGTGGGTGGGGCCAACAACAGCCAATCAGATTTCACCTATAGACTTCATGTGTTTAAATTTAAACTGCTGCCATTCATTAAATATTAATACTTTGCAGAGCTAGTCACCAGGTAACTGCGGTTCACCTTCAGGTGGCTTCAGAATGGCCTGGTGATATCACAATGGCTGATTTTCTTTACATATGGAGGGTTCAGTGTTCCCTCTAATTTATTGTGGTACTATGTGCGCATAGAGGGCTGTGGCTCACAATAATTACAAAATAATGCATTTTTACACATAAGCTTTTAAGAAATATAAGTCAGAGGGGACAGTAGCTGCGTTTAATGATTATAAACACTATAACAAGTGTTGTAAAACAGCAATCCGGAACGCAAAGATAGAAAATGAGGAGCGCATTGCGGCAGAGGCCAAAAGTAACCCCAACATTTTTTTGAAGTATATTAATAGTAAAAATAGTTGCAACAGACCAGAGAAGAGTATGTGCTATCTATTTATCATAGAAACGGCTTACACAAGGTGTTTTCCACCCATAACTGAATCAATATGCAAGAAAGTTGTTTAGTGTTTACGCCTTAAAATCATCACCTTTATTTAATTAACCACTAATAAAAATAAGTATAGACAGCACTCACCCCGGCCCCACACCCCGTTCCAGCAACACAGTATACACAACAGACACAGATAGTAAATTTATCCTCCTTCAAACTTAATAGTAATCATATTGAATTATTACAAAAGGGTCTTAATTTTGTTCCAAATAAGGACAAGTTTGAGTGGGTAAAAGATATCGATTTGTTTGCTCGAAAAATAGCACTACATACGTTCTTCAAAAACAAAGACGAAAAAGAAACGAGAAAAATGGGTCTTACAAGCGATGATTTACCAACACTTAGAATTTTGGTGATGATAGCAACTCTGATATAGCTGCAAATCCGTATAACCCCTGAGCTGTTAAAGGCCCTAGAGGAATTGAGAAGCTGTGACCATATTGTGATCAAACCAGCAGACAAAGGTGGCAACAGGGCAGGAACTTGGGGTAGGCAGAAGAGGCAGCTGCCTAGGGCGCAAACACTGGGGGGCGCCAGGCAGGAACCTCTCCTGCCTACCCCTAGCTCCTTTTTCATTGCCCCCGCCACTTGTCAATACGCGGTGGGGGCAATGAACTATCGCGTAGCCACCGCCCCCCCTCCCCCGGAACTGCGCATGCACGCTGAAGCGCGAGGGGGGGGCGGAAAGGTGCAGGGGCGAGGTGGCCGACCCGGATGCCTAGGGCGCCCGATCGGCTTGGCCCGCCCCTGGGTGGCAATGTGGTTTTAATTGAGAAATCAGACTATAAAGCGATTGCACTTGACCTCTTAGAGGACAAAAACAGCAATGAGGTCTTAAAAACTGACCCTACCCCTGGGTACCTAGATATACTTAGGGCCCTGTTGGAAGAAGGAAAGTACGCAGGGATAATCTCTAAAAAGGATTTTAATTTTATGTTTAATCAACACCCCACCATTGCCACTTTTTATTGTCTTCCTAAAGTTCACAAACAAACATCTAAGTTGAGGGGATGTCCGATTGTCGCCTAAGCCTGGTCCTACCCCCCCCCCTTTTCTATCTCTATTGATGGCATCCTCATCAACCCCGTCGATTCGGCGCGTTGTTTGGGGGTGATCTTTGACTCCAGTCTCTCCTTTTCTAACCACATTAACACTACTGTCAAAACCTGTCACTTTTTCTTACGCAATATTGCCAAAATTCGTCCCTTTCTTTCTACTGCAACAGCTAAGCTGCTCATGCATGCTCTCATCCTATCCCGACTGGACTACTGCAACCTGCTATTAACCGGCCTCCCTAACTCCCATCTTTCCCCCCTACAGTCTATATTAAATACTGCTGCCAGAATTCTCCTCCTCTCATCCAGGAGAGTTCAGGCCCTTCCCCTGCTAAAGGCCTTATCGTGGCTTCCTATTAAACAAAGAATTTCTTACAAACTCCTTCTCTTAACCTTCAAAGCCCTCCATTCCTCTGCCCCTCACTACATCTCTTCCCTTGTGTCTCTGTACGTTCCTGGCCGACTCCTTCGTTCCTCGCAGAGCAACCGCTTGGTTGCGCCCCCCACTACTACTGCGGTTTCCTGCCTTAAACCTTTCTGCCTTGCTGCCCCTTACATTGGGAATGCCCTCCCTGATTTCATCCGGAGAGAATCCTCCCCCAGTCTTTTTAAAACTAAACTTAAAGACTACCTTTTGGAGCACTCACCCAGCACCTGATCTGGGAACTGGCACTTATATTGTAGTGTCACCCACTGTGTCCTACAGCACCTATATTTGCCTATTTGTGTCTGTTAGTTACCCTCCCATATAGATTGTAAGCTCTACGGGGCAGGGACCTCCTTCCTCTTGTGTCCTTGACTCTTAACTTATTGCAGCTGTATTTATTATTATACTTTGTATTTATCTATTATCTTATTAACACCCTGTTTGTATTAATATATTCTACTGTACAGCGCTGCGTACATAAGTAGCGCATAATAAATAAAGATATACATACATACATTGTGTCAGGGAATGGCTCACTTACAGAGAATGTCAGTAAATTCGTAGACCTATATTTGGCACCGATCGTCCTGGGATTACCATCCTATCTGAAGGACACTAAGGATATTATCCAGAAATTACAGGGGGTTAAACTTGACCCGATTTGTCATTTGGTAAGTATTGATGTGGAGGCACTATATACAAGTATCCCGCACAATAAGGGACTAAAGGGAGTAAAGTATTTTTTGATTGACAAGTATGGTAATGAGAAGACAACCTTTCTGATTGGTTTGTTGCAGTTCATCCTCCCACATAATTATTTCCTATTTGATGGGAGATTTTATCATCAGATTAGGGGTACCGCAATGGGGAACTCTTGTGACCCCAGTTACGCGAATCTCTACCTGGGATGGTGGGAACAAGAGATAGCCCTTAACCCCTCAGGTAACCCCTTCCTCCAGAAGATTAGATTATGGAAAAGATACATCGACGATATTTTAATTGTATGGCAGGGAAATAAGACGGATTTTGACTGCATGATATCCCATCTCAATAACAATGACATGGGTTTACACTTTACCAGTGAATTTGGCCATAAACAACTACCGTTTTTGGATTTGGGCTTGGAGAGCACCCTGGAAGGTGCCATTGCCACTACTATCTATCGAAAACCTACTGCAACAAATAGTCTTTTGCATTTTACTAGCTTTCATCCCACACCCCTGAAAAAGGGGATACCAGTGGGACAATACTTGAGGTTACGAAGAAACTGTTCTGACATTGAGGATTTCAAAATCAAGGCCCTAGATTTACGGGATAGATTCCAACATAGAGAATTACGGAAGAGAATACTTGAACACATAGGGACCATAGTGAACAATAAAGACACCCCCCTAGCTAGACATATTCGGGACTTCCACAATTCAGATGTGAATGCCATTTCCTTCTTTGGGATTGAAAAAGTAAAATTGGGAACAAGAAAAGGCGACATTAACAATGCTTTATTGAAAAAAGAATGTGAATGGATCTACAGATTGAAATCTAGAGCGCCACTAGGTCTGAATTAAGGTTTTACCTTTACTCCATTTATAAGGAGGAGGTAGTATTTTACTAAAATCAATCATTTGGACATATGTAGCATTAACCTTTTTCATCACTAAAATCTCTCTATTTTTGATTATTAAAAATTCTATGTCTGCTACATTATGATTAATATTATGTATTCTTTTCTCCAGTAATTGATAACTGCTGACAGGGAGCTATATCAATGTGTAACCAATAGATGGCGCCAGCAATAATGGTGTGTGTTTGTATAGTTAGGGTATAAATAGCAGGTATCAACGAATCACTGACCAATGATAGCCCCTGAGGAAGTCACGTGAGGAAACGCGTTGGGCAGTCATGGGTGATTGGAGGGGAAGGCGAGGGCGTTGCTGTAGAGGACAGGACTGATCTGTCCGGGTGGGGATGCGGCTATTATCAGCCGCTTGTTGAGATACACTGTGGGCGGGTTACTAACAGCTGATTGGGTAGCCTGTCAGTGAGAGTTTAGAGCGGTGCGGCTTTGGTGAAGGGTGGCGCTGAGACTGGGGCGCGACTTACAGGGAAGACGCCCGCTATGCTGTGACTTACAGGTGCCGATGCAGTTACTATATGCAGGAGCAGTCCCGGCACTCGAGAGGTAGCGGCGCCTCAGTGACGTATGCAGGTTGCCGACATTAATGAGAAGACCATAAAAGCGGTCTCTGTGTATAAGTAGAGTAGCGACTGCATTACCACGTGGGCTTCAACCAACACCATTGCGGTGTAGCCCCTGAGAATCTCTATGGCTGTAGTATTCTCTGCCGAGATCAACCAACCAGGAATATTGTAACACGCTCTGTGTAAATATTGTATATAGTACCCCACCAATTGATTGGATTTATCTATTGTTAGCGCCCCCTTACTTTCCTTCCCCTCCACCCCATTGACTTTTATTTATTTACCTCTCTTTCAATAAAAGCTGGCCTAATGAAACTGTAGGGTTTATAAACAGATTTTGTAATTAGGAGTGGAATAACCCAGACTATTGATTCCCTGGCCAATTGAAAGTATGGTATTGACCCTGTGGTATAGATATGGTGCTTAAAGGGTTACACACGATAAATGTAAACAAGGCACCTGGGCCAGATGGAATACACCCTCGGGTACTGAGAGAGCTAGGGGCAGAATTGCAGTGGCCCTTGTTTCTGATATTCTCAGACTCGCTTTCATCAGGTATGGTACCTAGGGATTGGAAGAAGGCGAATGTCATTCCTATATTTAAAAAGGGAATAAGATCTCAGCCTGGCAATTATAGGCCTGTAAGTTTGACATCCGTGGTGGGCAAGTTATTTGAAAGCTTGTTAAGGGATCACATACAAAATTATGTACTGGAGAATGGCATTATGGGTAGGAATCAGCATGGCTTTATGAAGGACAGGTCATGTCAGACCAATTTAATTGCTTTTTATGATGAGGTAAGTAAGAAGCTGGACAGTGGGGATGCAGTAGATATAATCTATTTGGATTTTGCCAAAGCATTTGATACCGTTCCCCACAAACGACTGCTTTCTAAGCTAAGGTCTATTGGTCTTAGTGAAGCCGTTTGCACATGGATAGAAAACTGGCTACAGGATCGGGTACAGAGGGGGGTTGTTAATGGTACATTCTCTACTTGGAATAAGGTCCTCAGTGGGGTCCCTCAGGGTTCTGTACTGGGTCCACTTTTGTTTAACTTGTTCATAAATGACTTAGGGGAGGGTATTATGAGTAATGTATCAGTATTTGCAGATGACACAAAACTCTGCAGACCAGTCAATTGTATCCAGGATGTGACATCCCTGCAGCAGGATCTTGACCAACTGGCAATCTGGGCAGCTAAGTGGCAGATGAGATTTAATGTGGATAAATGTAAGGTCATGCACCTGGGATGTAACAATATGCAAGCCCCGTATAACCTTAATGGGACTGCACTAGGCAAATCCATAATGGAAAAGGACCTTGGAGTCCTTGTAGATAATAAACTTGGCTGTAGCAAGCAATGCCAGGCAGCAGCTGCAAGGGCAAACAAGGTTTTGAGCTGTATTAAAAGGGGTATAGATTCACGGGAGGAGGGGGTTATTCTTCCCCTTTACAGAGCGCTGGTAAGGCCCCATCTAGAATATGCTGTTCAGTTTTGGTCTCCAGTGCTCAAACGGGACATTATTGGGTTAGAGAGGGTCCAGAGAAGGGCAACTAAGCTGGTAAAGGGTATGGAAAGTCTCAGTTATGAAGAAAGACTGGCCAAGTTGGGTCTGTTTACACTGGAGAAGAGGCGCTTAAGAGGTGACATGATAACTATGTATAAATATATAAAGGGATCATATAATAACCTTTCTAATGTTTTATTTACCAGTAGGTCCTTCCAACGGACACGAGGGCACCCACTCCGTTTAGAAGAAGGGAGGTTCCATTTAAATATTCGGAAAGGATTTGTTACAGTGAGAGCTGTGAAGTTCTGGAATTCCCTCCCCGAATCAGTCGTACTGGCTGATACATTATATAACTTTAAGAAGGGGCTGGATGGATTCTTAGCAAGTGAGGGAATACAGGGTTATGGGAGATAACTCTCAGTACAAGTGAGGGAATACAGGGTTAGGGGAGATAGCTCTTAGTACAAGTGAGGGAATACAGGGTTAGGGGAGATAGCTCTTAGTACAAGTGAGGAATACAGGGGTAGGGGAGATAGCTCTCAGTACAAGTGAGGGAATACAGGGGTAGGGGAGATAGCTCTCAGTACAAGTGAGGGAATACAGGGGTATGGGAGATAGCTCTCAGTACAAGTGAGGGAATACAGGGGTAGGGGAGATAGCTCTCAGTACAAGTGAGGGAATACAGGGTTATGGGAGATAGCTCTCAGTACAAGTGAGGGAATACAGGGGTAGGGGAGATAGCTCTCAGTACAAGTGAGGGAATACAGGGGTAGGGGAGATAGCTCTCAGTACAAGTGAGGGAATACAGGGGTAGGGGGGATAGCTCTCAGTACAAGTGAGGGAATACAGGGGTATGGGAGATAGCTCTCAGTACAAGTGAGGGAATACAGGGGTATGGGGGATAGCTCTCAGTACAAGTGAGGGAATACAGGGGTAGGGGGGATAGCTCTCAGTACAAGTGAGGGAATACAGGGGTAGGGGAGATAGCTCTCAGTACAAGTGAGGGAATACAGGGGTAGGGGAGATAGCTCTCAGTACAAGTGAGGGAATACAGGGGTAGGGGGGATAGCTCTCAGTACAAGTGAGGGAATACAGGGGTAGGGGAGATAGCTCTCAGTACAAGTGAGGGAATACAGGGGTATGGGAGATAGCTCTCAGTACAAGTGAGGGAATACAGGGGTAGGGGAGATAGCTCTCAGTACAAGTGAGGGAATACAGGGGTAGGGGGGATAGCTCTCAGTACAAGTGAGGGAATACAGGGGTAGGGGAGATAGCTCTCAGTACAAGTGAGGGAATACAGGGGTATGGGAGATAGCTCTCAGTACAAGTGAGGGAATACAGGGTTATGGGAGATAGCTCTCAGTACAAGTGAGGGAATACGGGGTTATGGGAGATAGCTCTCAGTACAAGTTGATCCAGGGACTGGTCCGATTGCCATCTTGGAGTCAGGAAGGAATTTTTTCCCCTCTGGGACAAATTAGAGAGGCTTCATATGGGGTTTTTACCTTCCTCTGGATCAACTAGAAGTTAGGCAGGTTATATATAGGCATTATGGTTGAACTTGATGGACTTATGTCTTTTTTTCAACCTAACTTACTATGTTACTATGTAAGTCTTTATAGGAGCCATGGTGGTTGTGAGCGCTCTAAATTTGTGTGTGAGCATCACTGATCCAGAAAATAACTGGAATAAGTAGAAATAAAATCTTTTCCTCAAATTCCAGAGTTGAAACCTTTCTAGATTTGTGTTTTCTGTCAATTGGTGGTTATATGGACAGCATCTAATGTGCAAAGTTTTCCTCAGCATAAAACAAGAATTAAATTGTTAAACTGACCTAATTCACACAGCCTGGAGTAATGAGCACTTTGGGGATTTAATAGTATTTCCTACAGGCTTTAGAAAACATATAAATACTCTGCTTCCAACTCTGCTGTAGCTCCTATATAAACACCCTGAGGACTTGCACAAGGCTTGCAGAAGACTAAGAGAAACAGGAGACCCTGGTAAGCAGCAAATACTCGACTTTCTGCCCTATTCCTGCATATCATTCATTTAGCTAAACATGCCGGCTCTAAATCAATTGATCAGGGATCCCAAGAAGATATTGTACCAAAATCACATAGTTTTCCTTTCCACTGTGATGTTGTGATTTTGAGACCATGTCTATAATGTCTATTTCAAGTTAAACAAAATGCAGGAATATAATAAAATGATGGAATTAAGACATAGGCCTGTTATTGTATATGTAGAGCTAAAATTCATGTACTGAATAGAAGCCAATGCTGCTAGTTTTAGAAAGACACAGTTTTACTCCAAGCAGAGCCTCCTGCAGTCCATATGGAGCTACCAAATAGCCAATCACAGCCCTTACTTGGCATCCCCAAAGTAAAGTAGAATATCAAAGCAAAGATCTGATTTGTTTTGCCAGCTACACTTGTGCAATTTATTACTATTAACACATATTTATATAGCATCGGCTTATTATACAGCACCATATCTATACTCTTAAACCAGACCTTATATTTTTAAGGTTTTGTGTAAAATGTTGTTTCCTTCTCAGTGTAGGCAGTACCATGGAACATGTCAGGAATATCACAGTATCAAGAGAGTTCCATCTCCTAGTCTTTTCCAACTCTGAAGAACATCGTTATATTATTTCTATTGGGCTGTTACTGATGTACCTACTGGCTGTGCTAGGGAACTTGCTGATTATTGTGCTTGTGTGCCTGGTACCCCAACTGCACACCCCCATGTACTTCTTCCTGTGCAACCTGGCAGCCCAGGACATTGTCTCTGCCTCTGCTCTACTGCCCAAGCTGATGGCCATTATCTTTACAGGGGTAAAGAGCATTTCTTTTTATAGTTGCATGGCACAGCTATTTCTTTATGTATCTAGCAGTGATTTTCCCCTATTAGCCATTATGGCCTATGACCGATATGTGGCTATTTGTATCCCTCTGCGTTATCACCTCATTATGAACCCAAGGTTCTGCATCCTGTTAATGGCAATGTCTTGGATTTTCTGTGTCACCAATGGATTGTGCTATACTTCACTTGCATCTCGTTTGTCTTACTGCAGGCTTAATATAAACCATATATTTTGTGAAATTGTATCCTTGGTAAAGCTTTCCTGCAGTGATACAAGCCTCATAAATACATTAATAATAGTCGATGTACCATTAATAGGAATGTTTCCATTTGGGTTGATCCTAACATCCTATGCCTACATCATATATACCATCCTGAAGATGAGAACCTCAGCTGCAAAGCTCAAGACGTTCTCCAGCTGTTCCTCACATCTCACAGTTGTATTGCTGTATAGCGGTACATGCATCAGCTTGTACATGAAACCAGTCTCAGAAAGTTCTCAAGAAGTAGACAAGCTGCTTTCCCTGATTTACTTGGGTTTTATCCCAATGCTAAACCCACTGGTGTACAGCCTCAGAAACCGGCAGGTCCTGTCTGCTGCAAAAATAGTATTTACCAAATATTTTTTGAATTCTGTGGAAAATTAATGGCTACCTAAACCATAAACATTTTTTGGTAAGAACCTATTTACCAGTATTAATCTGCTCATTATCTGCTATAAATCTATGCATATCGTTACATACCTTCTTACACCGAAGGAAAACTTTTCAAGTCACATTTGAAAGACTAATACATTTAGCCGAGACCTCTAAACTATTACTACTAGTGGATAAATACATGAAATAATACATAGAATAAATAAAAAGACTTTGGATGGCAAAATACACGGCTGAAAGCTCTGTCCTCTCCAACTGAAGGAACAAGGAACATAGTAAGTTAGGTTAAAAAAGACATACAACCATCAAGTTCAACCATAATGCCTATATACAGTGGCTTGCAAAAGTATTCGGTCCCCCTTGAACTTTTCCACATTTTGTCACATTACAGCCACAAACATGAATCAAGTTTATTGGAATTAAACGTGAAAGACCAATACAAAGTGGTGTACACGTGAGAAGTGGAACGAAAATCATACATGATTCCAAACATTTTTTACAAATAAATAACTGCAAAGTGGGGTGTGCGTAATTATTCAGCCCCTGAGTCAATACTTTGTAGAAGCACCTTTTGCTGCAATTCCAGCTGCCAGGCTTTTAGGGTATGTCTCTACCAGCTTTGCACATCTACAGACTGAAATCCTTGCCCATTCTTCTTTGCAAAACAGCTCCAGCTCAGTCAGATTAGATGGACAGCGTTTGTGAACAGCAGTTTTCAGATCTTGGCACAGATTCTCCATTGGATTCAGATCTGGACTGTGACTGGGCCATTCTAACACATGGATATGTTTTGTTTTAAACCATTCCATTGTTGCCCTGGCTTTATGTTTAGGGTTGTTGTCCTGCTGGAAGGTGAACCTCCGCCCCAGTCTCAAGTCTTTTGCAGACTCCAAGAGGTTTTCTTCCAAGATTGCCCTGTATTTGGCTCCATCCATCTTCCCATCAACTCTGACCAGCTTCCCTGTCCCTGCTGAAGAGAAGCCCCCCCAGAGCATGATGCTGCCCCCCCCATATTTGACAGTGGGGATGGTGTGTTCAGAGTGATGTGCAGTGTTAGTTTTCCGCCACACATAGCGTTTTGCATTTTGGCCAAAAAGTTCCATTTTGGTCTCATCTGACCAGAGCACCTTCTTCCACATGTTTGCTGTGTCCCCCACATGGCTTGTGGCAAACTGCAAACGGGACTTCTTATGGTTTTCTGTTAACAATGGCTTTCTCCTTGCCACTCTTCCATAAAGGCCAACTTTGTGCAGTGCGCGACTAATAGTTGTCCTATGGACAGATTCCCCCACCTGAGCTGTAGATCTCTGCAGCTCCCCCAGAGTCACCATGGGCCTCTTGGCTGCATTTCTGATCAGCGCTCTCCTTGTTCGGCCTGTGAGTTTAGGTGGACGGCCTTGTCTTGGTAGGTTTACAGTTGTGCCATACTCCTTCCATTTCTGAATGATCGCTTGAACAGTGCTCCGTGGGATGTTCAAGGCTTTGGAAATCTTTTTGTAGCCTAAGCCTGCTTTAAATTTCTCAATAACTTTATCCCTGACCTGTCTGGTGTGTTCTTTGGACTTCATGGTGTTGTTGCTCCCAATATTCTCTTAGACAACCTCTGAGGCCGTCACAGAGCAGCTGTATTTGTACTGACATTAGATTACACACAGGTGCACTCTATTTAGTCATTAGCACTCATCAGGCAATGTCTATGGGCAACTGACTGCACTCAGACCAAAGGGGGCTGAATAATTACGCACACCCCACTTTGCAGTTATTTATTTGTAAAAAATGTTTGGAATCATGTATGATTTTCATTCCACTTCTCACGTGTACACCACTTTGTATTGGTCTTTCACGTGGAATTCCAATAAAATTGATTCATGTTTGTGGCTGTAATGTGACAAAATGTGGAAAAGTTCAAGGGGGCCGAATACTTTTGCAAGCCACTGTATAAAAGCTAGTTGATCCAGAGGAAGACAAAAAAACCCTGAAGCCTCTCTAATTTGCAGCTTAAGGGGGGCAATTCCTTCCTGACTCCAAGATGGCAATCGGACCAGTCCCTGGATCAACTTGTACTAAGAGCTATCTCCCATACCCCTGTATTCCCTCACTTGTACTGAGAGCTATCTCCCATACCCCTGTATTCCCTCACTTGTACTGAGAGCTATCTCCCATACCCCTGTATTCCCTCACTTGTACTGAGAGCTATCTCCCATACCCCTGTATTCCCTCACTTGTACTGAGAGCTATCCCCCCTACCCCTGTATTCCCTCACTTGTACTGAGAGCTATCTCCCCTACCCCTGTATTCCCTCACTTGTACTGAGAGCTATCTCCCATACCCCTGTATTCCCTCACTTGTACTGAGAGCTATTTCCCCTACCCCTGTATTCCCTCACTTGTACTGAGAGCTATTTCCCCTACCCCTGTATTCCCTCACTTGTACTGAGAGCTATCCCCCCTACCCCTGTATTCCCTCACTTGTACTGAGAGCTATCTCCCCTACCCCTGTATTCCCTCACTTGTACTGAGAGCTATCTCCCCTACCCTGTATTCCCTCACTTGTACTGAGAGCTATCTCCCCTACCCCTGTATTCCCTCACTTGTACTGAGAGCTATCTCCCCTACCCCTGTATTCCCTCACTTGTACTGAGAGCTATCTCCCCTACCCCTGTATTCCCTCACTTGTACTGAGAGCTATCTCCCATAATACTGTATTCCCTCACTTGTACTAAGAGCTATCTCCCATAATCCTGTATTCCCTCACTTGTACTAAGAGCTATCCCCCCTACCCCTGTATTCCCTCACTTGTACTAAGAGCTATCTCCCATAATCCTGTATTCCCTCACTTGTACTGAGAGCTATCTCCCATAATCCTGTATTCCCTCATTTGCTAAAGAGCCATCCAAGATAGACAAAGGTTAGAAGCAGAGGGGCTCGTGAGCATTTGGCAACACAACATGGACTTTGCAGTTGGATTTTTATTGCCTTGTGAGGAAGAGGATCAAGTATGTGATTGTCCTAGAGTGATGCATCCTACAGTTTTCAGGGAAAGGTCAACTCTAGAGGGATTATCAGAGGAGGAAATAGTGAGGTGCTATAGGTTAAATAGAGCAGCAATCTATGGCCTGTATGAGGTACTGGAGCCTTATCTGTGGCCACTAGCATGCAGAAGCCATGCCACGCCCCCCCCCCCCCCACAACAAATAGTAAAAAGAGAAATGTTTAATTACATAGCACTAGAATCACATAGGACTAATGTTTGCATGGGTCTTGCATTATCATCAACAATAAACCTCTTCTCCATTTCAGGAGATTGTTGTGGTTCTCTGCGGAGCAGTGTTGCTGACTTTACTTTTGGATGTTGTTCGAAAAAAAAATGACATTTTTGCCGATCTTCTCAATGATGATCATCATGACATGAAACATACAACTTCATGGACAATAATGTAATTCTGGTATTTTTGGACATTACAAAGTTCATGTGAAGAAAAGCTGTTTAGAAGGACCACCTCCAGATCCAGACTTAAACAAAATATATGAATGTTTTTATTGTGTTGGCTACAATAAGCAATCCCATCACAACATAGTGACTTTTTGCTACTTATTGTTGCCCAAATGAATCCTGTTCTTCCCAGTGTAATCAATAGAATACTAAGGCATGCTCTGGCACTAACCCTACTAAACTACTGCAACTTGCTACTAACTGGCCTCACTAACTCCCATCCCTCTCCCTTATATTCTGTATTAAACACAATGATCATCCTTCATAAAGGGGCATTAATAAGTAACAGGGCATTGACAAGTTTTGGGAATGTTATGTTACCCCCTATTTACTGTAGAAATACTGTGAAGTTTCTCACTTTCCACTTCACTTGCTTCCTCTGGATGATAATCTTTATCTGTGCCTTTAATGTCAGACAATTGTGGGCTGCTAATGTAGCCAGGCCTCTCTTCCTCGCTGTCACTGTTGGGCAAATGTGAACGTGCATGTTTTTTTTTTTGGTGTTGAGTTTGTGTTCTGTCATATTTACTAGCATCTGAACTGTCTCTGCTGTCATTGAATAGGTATTTCAATTTTCCATTAACATTTACTAACACTTGCATGTTTGGTGGTTTGGGCTAAATCTCTGATCTAGAAGTTGCTTTGTTTCTTTCTGTTTTCAATCGTGAGTTTTGTGTATTGTGACCTCTGTTTTTTTTTTAACTGTGTTGTTTGGTTTTTGGCATCTGTGAGCACTCATGCCTCCTTCATGTTATTCACTTGTTTATTACCCCCGCTACTGTGTACAATATCGCTGTGGCCCCTCGCCAAGGGTTTATTTGGTCGCTCCACAGGCGCTAATTGCGCATCTGCACCTTCTGCGCTCTCCATCTCCACACTCACAGCGGAACTGCACAAAATGGCATAAAATACCGCACAAAATGGGGCATCGCCAGATAAATAACGCAAACGACATCGCTTCTTAATTATCGCAAAGGTGTCCTTTTAGTGAATCGAGCGTTAAGTTGCAAAAAATAAGAAGCGATAACATTTTTAATTTTCTTTTTAGTGAATCGGCCCCTATATATCTATAAATATCGATATATTTTTTTTCGTTTTTGGTAAATTAGATAGCTTTAACCCCTTCTTAAAGTTATATAATGTATCAGTCAGTACAACTGATTCGGGGAGGGAATTCCAGAACCTCACAGCTCTCACTGTAAAAAATCCTTTCCGAATATTTAAATGGAACCTCCCTTCTTCTAAACGGAGTGGGTGCCCTCGTGTCCGTTGGAAGGACCTACTGGTAAATAAAACATTAGAAAGGTTATTATATGATCCCTTTATATATTTATACATAGTTATCATGTCACCTCTTAAGCGCCTCTTCTCCAGTGTAAACAGACCCAACTTGGCCAGTCTTTCCCCATAACTGAGACTTTCCATACCCTTTACCAGCTTAGTTGCCCTTCACTGGACCCTCTCTAACCCAATAATGTCCCGTTTGAGCACTGGAGACCAAAACTGAACAGCATATTCTAGATGGGGCCTTACCAGCGCTCTCTAAAGGGGAAGAATAACCCCCTCCTCCCGTGAGTCTATACCCCTTTTAATACAGCTCGAACCCCTGTTTGCCCTTGCAGCTGCTGCCTGGCATTGCTTGCTACAAGTTTATTATCTACAAGGACTCCAAGGTCCTTCTCCATTATGGATTTGCCTAGTGCAGTCCCATTAAGGGTATACGGGGCTTGCATATTTTTACATCCCAGGTGGATGACCTTACATTTATCCACATTAAATCTCATCTGCCACTTAGCTGCCCAGATTGCCAGTTGGTCAAGATCCTGCTGCAAGGATGCCACATCATGGATGCAATTAATTGGGTTTAACTGAAAACATTGATCCACTACATACACTACGTTCCCCTAAATTATTAATAAACAAGATAAATAAAAGTGGACCCAGTACAGAACCCTGAGGGACCCGCTTAGTGTTTTGAGCTTAGTACATTTTAGACAAATAGTGGGGGGCTGTTTTTTTTCCTCACCTAAATGAACAAATGAGGAGGTCTTTACCACAGGGGAGGCTTCAAAATGGCCGGGCTGGTGGTATCACGATGGCTGAGTTTCTTTACATATGTTCTTAGAAAAGAAAAATATGGAGGGTTTAATGTTCCCTCTAATTTATTGTGGTCTGTGTAGAAAAATACAGGTATAGGACCCATTATCCAGAATGCTCAGGACCAAGGGTATTCTGGATAAGGGGTCTTTCCATAATTTGGATCTCCATACCTTAGGTCTACTAAAAAATCATTTAACCATGAAATAAACCCAATAGGGCTGTTCTGCCCCCAATAAGGGGTAATTATATCTTAGTTGGGATCAAGTACAGGTACTGTTTTATTATTACAGAGAAAAGGGAATCATTTAACCATTAAATAAACCCAATAGGGCTGTTCTGCCCCAATAAGGGGTAATTATATCTTAGTTGGGATCAAGTACAGGTACTGTTTTATCATTACAGAGAAAAGGGAATCATTTAACCATTAAATAAACCCAATAGGGCTGTTCTGCCCCCAATAAGGGGTAATTATATCTTAGTTGGGACCAAGTACAGGTACTGTTTTATTATTACAGAGAAAAGGGAATCATTTAACCATTAAATAAACCCAATAGGGCTGTTCTGCCCCAATAAGGGGTAATTATATCTTAGTTGGGATCAAGTACAGGTACTGTTTTATTATTACAGAGAAAAAGAAAATCAATTTTAAAAAAATAATTTCATTAAAATGAAGTCTATAGGAGACAGGCTTTCCATAATTGGGAGCTTTCTGGATAACGGGTCTCCAGATAACGGATCCCCCACCTGTACAATGTGTGCATAGAGGTCTGTGGCTCACAATAATTACAAAATAATGCAATTTTATACATAAGTCATTATAGGAGCCATGATGGCTGTGAGCGCTCTAAATTTGTGTGTGAGCATCACTGATCCAGAAAATTACTGTGCTTAACTAATAAGTAGGAATAACATCTTTTCCTCATATTCCAGAGTTTAAACCTTTCTAGATTTGTGTTTTCTGTCAATTGGTGGTTATATGGACAGCATCTTATATGTAAAAGTATTCTACAGCATAAAACAAGAATTAAATTGTTAAACTGACCTAATTCACACAGCCTGGAGTAATGAGCACTTTGGAGATTTAATAGTATTTCCTACAGGCTTTAGAAAACATATAAATACTCTGCTTCCAACTCTGCTGTAGCTCCTATATAAACACCCTGAGGACTTGCACAAGGCTTGCAGAAGCCTAAGAGAAACAGGAGACCCTGGTAAGCAGCAAATACTCGACTTTCTGCCCTATTCCTGCATATCATTCATTTAGCTAAACATGCCGGCTCTAAATCAATTGATCAGGGATCCCAAGAAGATATTGTACCAAAATCACATAGTTTTCCTTTCCACTGTGATGTTGTGATTTTGAGACCATGTCTATAATGTCTATTTCAAGTTAAACAAAATGCAGGTATATAATAAAATGATGGAATTAAGACATAGGCCTGTTATTGTATATGTAGAGCTAAAATTCATGTACTGAATAGAAGCCAATGCTGCTAGTTTTAGAAAGACACAGTTTTACTCCAAGCAGAGCCTCCTGCAGTCCATATGGAGCTACCAAATAGCCAATCACAGCCCTTACTTGGCATCCCCAAAGTAAAGTAGAATATCAAAGCAAAGATCTAATTTGTTTTGCCAGCTACACTTGTGCAATTTATTACTATTAACACATATTTATATAGCATCAGCTTATTATACAGCACCATATCTATACTCTTAAACCAGACCTTATATTTTTAAGGTTTTGTGTAAAATGTTGTTTCCTTCTCAGTGTAGGCAGTACCATGGAACATGTCAGGAATATCTCGGTACCAAGAGAGTTCCATCTCCTAGTCTTTTCCAACTCTGAAGAACATTGTTATATTATTTCTATTGGGCTGTTACTGATGTACCTACTGGCTGTGCTAGGGAACTTGCTGATTATTGTGCTTGTGTGCCTGGTACCCCAACTGCACACCCCCATGTACTTCTTCCTGTGCAACCTGGCAGCCCAGGACATTGTCTCTGCCTCTGCTCTACTGCCCAAGCTGATGGCCATTATCTTTACAGGGGTAAAGAGCATTTCTTTTTATAGTTGCATGGCACAGCTATTTCTTTATGTATCTAGCAGTGATTTTCCCCTATTAGCCATTATGGCCTATGACCGATATGTGGCTATTTGTATCCCTCTGCGTTATCACCTCATTATGAACCCAAGGTTCTGCATCCTGTTAATGGCAATGTCTTGGATTTTCTGTGTCACCAATGGATTGTGCTATACTTCACTTGCATCTCGTTTGTCTTACTGCAGGCTTAATATAAACCATATATTTTGTGAAATTGTATCCTTGGTAAAGCTTTCCTGCAGTGATACAAGCCTCATAAATACATTAATAATAGTCGATGTACCATTAATAGGAATGTTTCCATTTGGGTTGATCCTAACATCCTATGCCTACATCATATATACCATCCTGAAGATGAGAACCTCAGCTGCAAAGCTCAAGACGTTCTCCAGCTGTTCCTCACATCTCACAGTTGTATTGCTGTATAGCGGTACATGCATCAGCTTGTACATGAAACCAGTCTCAGAAAACTCTCAAGAAGTAGACAAGCTGCTTTCCCTGATTTACTTGGGTTTTATCCCAATGCTAAACCCACTGGTGTACAGTCTCAGAAACAGGCAGGTCCTGTCTGCTGCAAAAATAGTATTTACCAAATATTTTTTGAATTCTGTGGAAAATTAATGGCTACCTAAACCATAAACATTTTTTGGTAAGAACCTATTTACCAGTATTAATCTGCTCATTATCTGCTATAAATCTATGCATATCGTTACATACCTTCTTACACCGAAGGAAAACTTTTCAAGTCACATTTGAAAGACTAATACATTTAGCCGAGACCTCTAAACTATTACTACTAGTGGATAAATACATGAAATAATACATAGAATAAATAAAAAGACTTTGGATGGCAAAATACACGGCTGAAAGCTCTGTCCTCTCCAACTGAAGGAACAAGGAACATAGTAAGTTAGGTTAAAAAAGACATACAACCATCAAGTTCAACCATAATGCCTATATACAGTGGCTTGCAAAAGTATTCGGCCCCCTTGAACTTTTCCACATTTTGTCACATTACAGCCACAAACATGAATCAATTTTATTGGAATTCCACGTGAAAGACCAATACAAAGTGGTGTACACGTGAGAAGTGGAACGAAAATCAAGTGGGGTGTGCATAATTATTCAGCCCCCTGAGTCAATACTTTGTAGAAGCACCTTTTGCTGCAATTCCAGCTGCCAGTCTTTTAGGGTATGTCTCTACCAGCTTTGCACATCTACAGACTGAAATCCTTGCCCATTCTTCTTTGCAAAACAGCTCCAGCTCAGTCAGATTAGATGGACAGCGTTTGTGAACAGCAGTTTTCAGATCTTGCCACAGATTCTCCATTGGATTTAGATCTGGACTGTGACTGGGCCATTCTAACACATGGATATGTTTTGTTTTAAACCATTCCATTGTTGCCCTGGCTTTATGTTTAGGGTCGTTGTCCTGCTGGAAGGTGAACCTCCGCCCCAGTCTCAAGTCTTTTGCAGACTCCAAGAGGTTTTCTTCCAAGATTGCCCTGTATTTGGCTCCATCCATCTTCCCATCAACTCTGACCAGCTTTCCTGTCCCTGCTGAAGAGAAGCACCCCCAGAGCATGATGCTGCCACCACCATATGTGACAGTGGGGATGTTGTGTTCAGAGTGATGTGCAGTGTTAGTTTTCCGCCACACATAGCGTTTTGCATTTTGGCCAAAAAGTTCCATTTTGGTCTCATCTGACCAGAGCACCTTCTTCCACATGTTTGCTGTGTCCCCCACATGGCTTGTGGCAAACTGCAAACGGGACTTCTTATGGTTTTCTGTTAACAATGGCTTTCTTCTTGCCACTCTTCCATAAAGGCCAACTTTGTGCAGTGCACGACTAATAGTTGTCCTATGGACAGATTCCCCCACCTGAGCTGTAGATCTCTGCAGCTCCCCCAGAGTCACCATGGGCCTCTTGGCTGCATTTCTGATCAGCGCTCTACTTGTTCGGCCTGTGAGTTTAGCTGGACGGCCTTATCTTGGTAGGGTTACAGTTGTGCCATACTCCTTCCATTTCTGAATGATCGCGTGAACAGTGCTCCGTGGGATGTTCAAGGCTTTGGAAATCTTTTTGTAGCCTAAGCCTGCTTTAAATTTCTCAATAACTTTATCCCTGACCTGTCTGGTGTGTTCTTTGGACTTCATGGTGTTGTTGCTCCCAATATTCTCTTAGACAACCTCTGAGGCCGTCACAGAGCAGCTGTATTTGTACTGACATTAGATTACACACAGGTGCACTCTATTTAGTCATTAGCACTCATCAGGCAATGTCTATGGGCAACTGACTGCACTCAGACCAAAGGGGGCTGAATAATTATGCACACCCCACTTTGCAGTTATTTATTTGTAACAAAATGTTTGGAATCATGTATGATTTTCATTCCACTTCTCACGTTTACACCACTTTGTATTGGTCTTTAACGTGGAATTCCAATAAAATTGATTCATGTTTGTGGCTGTAATGTGACAAAATGTGGAAAAGTTCAAGGGGGCCGAATACTTTTGCAAGCCACTGTATAACAGCTAGTTGATCCAGAGGAAGACAAAAAAACCCTGAAGCCTCTCTAATTTGCAGCTTAAGGGGGGCAATTCCTTCCTGACTCCAAGATGGCAATCGGACCAGTCCCTGGATCAACTTGTACTAAGAGCTATCTCCCATAACCCTGTATTCCCTCACTTGTACTGAGAGCTATCTCCCATACCCCTGTATTCCCTCACTTGTACTGAGAGCTATCCCCCATACCCCTGTATTCCCTCACTTGTACTGAGAGCTATCCCCCATACCCCTGTATTCCCTCACTTGTACTGAGAGCTATCTCCCATACCCCTGTATTCCCTCACTTGTACTGAGAGCTATCTCCCATACCCCTGTATTCCCTCACTTGTACTGAGAGCTATCCCCCCTACCCCTGTATTCCCTCACTTGTACTGAGAGCTATCTCCCATACCCCTGTATTCCCTCACTTGTACTAAGAGCTATCTCCCATAACCCTGTATTCCCTCACTTGTACTGAGAGCTATCTCCCCTACCCCTGTATTCCCTCACTTGTACTGAGAGCTATCTCCCCTACCCCTGTATTCCCTCACTTGTACTGAGAGCTATCTCCCCTACCCCTGTATTCCCTCACTTGTACTGAGAGCTATCTCCCCTACCCCTGTATTCCCTCACTTGTACTGAGAGCTATCTCCCCTACCCCTGTATTCCCTCACTTGTACTGAAAGCTATCTCCCATACCCCTGTATTCCCTCACTTGTACTGAGAGCTATCTCCCCTACCCCTGTATTCCCTCACTTGTACTGAGAGCTATCCCCCCTACCCCTGTATTCCCTCACTTGTACTGAGAGCTATCTCCCATACCCCTGTATTCCCTCACTTGTACTGAGAGCTATCTCCCATACCCCTGTATTCCCTCACTTGTACTGAGAGCTATCTCCCATAATCCTGTATTCCCTCATTTGCTAAAGAGCCATCCAAGATAGACAAAGGTTAGAAGCAGAGGGGCTCGTGAGCATTTGGCAACACAACATGGACTTAGCAGTTGGATTTTTATTGCCTTGTGAGGAAGAGGATCAAGTATGTGATTGTCCTAGAGTGATGCATCCTACAGTTTTCAGGGAAAGGTCAACTCTAGAGGGATTATCAGAGGAGGAAATAGTGAGGTGCTATAGGTTAAATAGAGCAGCAATCTATGGCCTGTATGAGGTACTGGAGCCTTATCTGTGGCCACTAGCATGCAGAAGCCATGCCATGCCCCCCCCCCCCAACAAATAGTAAAAAGAGAAATGTTTAATTACATAGCACTACAATCACATAGGACTAATGTTTGCATGGGTCTTGCATTATCATCAACAATAAACCTCTTCTCCATTTCAGGAGATTGTTGTGGTTCTCTGCGGAGCAGTGTTGCTGACTTTACTTTTGGATGTTGTTCGAAAAAAAATGACATATTTTTGCCGATCTTTTCAATGATGATCATCATGACATGAAACATACAACTTCATGGACAATAATGTAATTCTGGTATTTTTGGACATTACAAAGTTCATGTGAAGAAAAGCTGTTTAGAAGGACCACCTCCAGATCCAGACTTAAACAAAATATATGAATGTTTTTATTGTGTTGGCTACAATAAGCAATCCCATCACAACATAGTGACTTTTTGCTACTCATTGTTGCCCAAATGAATCCTTTTCTTCCCAGTGTAATCAATAGAATACTAAGGCATGCTCTGGCACTAACCCTACTAAACTACTGCAACTTGCTACTAACTGGCCTCACTAACTCCCATCCCTCTCCCTTATATTCTGTATTAAACACAATGATCATCCTTCATAAAGGGGCATTAATAATTAACAGGGCATTAACAAGTTTTTGGAATGTTATGTTACCCCCTATTTACTGTAGAAATACTGTGAAGTTCCTCACTTTCCACTTCACTTGCTTCCTCTGGATGATAATCTTTATCTGTGCCTTTAATGTCAGACAATTGTGGGCTGCTAATGTAGCCAGGCCTCTCTTCCTCGCTGTCACTGTTGGGCAAATGTGAAGGTGCATGGTTTTTTTTTTGGTGTTGAGTTTGTGTTCTGTCATATTTACTAACATCTGAACTGTCTCTGCTGTCATTAACATGAATAGGTATTTCAATTTTCCATTAACATTTACTAACACTTGCATATTTGGTGGTTTGGGCTAAATCTCTGATCTAGAAGTTGCTTTGTTCCTTTCTGTTTTCAATCGTGTGTTTTTTTACTGTGTTATGGCATCTGTGAGCACTCATGCCTCCTTCATGTTATTCACTTGTTTATTACCCCCGCTACTGTGTACAATATCACTGTGGCCCCCCGCCAAGGGTTTATTTGGTCGCTCCACAAGCGCTAATTGCGCATTTGCACCTTCTGCGCTCTCCATCTCCACACTCACAGCGGAACTACACAAAATGGCATAAAATACCGCACAAAATGGGGCATCACCAGATAACGCACACGACATCGCTTCTTAATTATCGCAAGTGTCCTTTTAGTGAATCGAGCGTTAAGTCGCATAAAATAAGAGGCGATAACATTTTTATTTTTATTTTTAGTGAATCGGCCCCTATATTTCTATAAATATCGATATTTTTTTTTGTTTTTGGTAAATTAGATAGCTTTAACCCATTTTGAAAGCTATGTAATGTATCTGCCAGCATGATTTAGGGGGAGAATTCCACAACTTCACAGCTCTCACTGTAACAAATCCTTTCCGAATATTCAGAAAGAACCTCCCTTCTTCTAAACGGAGTGGGTGCCCTCGTGTCCGTTGGAAGGACCTACTGGTAAATAAAGCATTAGAGAGGTTTTCATATGATCCCCTTATATATTTATATGTAGTTATCATATCACCCCTTTAAGGAGAAGGAAAGGCATTTTAGTTAACCTTTCCTTCTCCTTTATTAAGCACCTCTTTTCTAGCGTAAACAATCCCAAACTGGCCAGTTTTTTCTTCATAACTGAGACTTTCCATACCCTTTACCAGCTTAGTTGCCCTTCTCTGGACCCTCTCTAACTCAATAATGTCCCATTTGAGCACTGGAGACCAAAACTGAACAGCATATTCTAGATGGGGCCTTACCAGCGCTCTGTAAAGGGGAAGAATAACCCCCTCCTCCCGTGAATCTATACCCCTTTTAATACAGCTCAAAACCTTGTTTGCCCTTGCAGCTGCTGCCTGGCATTGCTTGCTACAGCCAAGTTTATTATCTACAAGGACTCCAAGGTCCTTCTCCATTATGGATTTGACTAGTGCAGTCCCATTAAGGGTATACGGGGCTTGCATATTGTTACATCCCAGGTGCATGACCTTACATTTATCCACATTAAATCTCATCTGCCACTTAGCTGCCCAGATTGCCAGTTGGTCAAGATCCTGCTGCAAGGATGCCACATCATGGATGCAATTAATTGGGTTTAACTGAAAACATTGATACACTACATACACTACGTTCCCCTAAATTATTAATAAACAAGATAAATAAAAGTGGACCCAGTACAGAACCCTGAGGGACCCCACTGAGAACCTTACTCCAAGTAGAGAATGTTCCATTAACAACCACCCTCTGTACCCATGTTCAAACAACTTCACTAAGACCAACAAACCTTAGGTTAGAGAGCAGTGGTTTGTGGGGCACGGTATAAAACGTTTTGTCAAAATCCAAATAGATCACATCTGCTGGAATCCAGTATGCAGTATAATAGGGGCCGGCAGAACAAATGTGCCTTGGGTGAAAGTGAGGAGGGTGAAATTGATGGAAATGCAATAGGTGGGGTAGTAATTGATAGGTAAGGGAAAAACTGCAGAGGAAAATGAGTGGGTCGAGTGAGCTCCATGCCATGTAGTATTGCCTTGTACTGCTTGAACTGTTTTTTTCAGATATATTTGAATAAACTGGGGAGTTGGGTGATTGAAAATTGATAAATGCATGGTTATATGTTAGGCAAAGGCAAAATAAATGCTAATGAAATAGTAAAGAGTATTGTATTAGCGACCTTCTTAATTTATAAGGAATTGTTGGTTTGTGTGTTCAACCCTAGGCATAGAAAAGCTTATCAGTTTTTATGCATACATAGAGGCATTGACTCAAGAGATGAGCGGTCAGTGTACCTTGACTATGCAGTGTGATTTAGGGCATCAGTTCATAGGGAGCATATTTCTATGCCGGATAAAGGTCCAAAACTAAACTGTTTGGATGTTAATGAATCAGGAAAGACTATCAAAGTTCATTTGGCTTAGTGTTTTGAGCTTAGTACATTTTAGACAAATAGTGGGGGGCTGATTTTTTTCCTCACCTAAATGAACAAAGGAGGAGGTCTTTACCACAGGGGAGGCTTCAAAATGGCCGGGCTCGTGGTATCACGATGGCTGAGTTTCTTTACATATGTTCTTAGAAAAGAAAAATATGGAGGGTTTAATGTTCCCTCTAATTTATTGTGGTCTGTGTAGAAAAATACAGGTATAGGACCCATTATCCAGAATGCTCAGGACCAAGGGTATTCTGGATAAGGGGTCTTTCCGTAATTTGGATCTCCATACCTTAGGTCTACTAAAAAATCAATAAAACATTAAATAAACCCAATAGGGCTGTTCTGCCCCCAATAAGGGGTAATTATATCTTAGTTGGGATCAAGTACAGGTACTGTTTTATTATTACAGAGAAAAGGGAATCATTTAACCATTAAATAAACCCAATAGGGCTGTTCTGCCCCCAATAAGGGGTAATTATATCTTAGTTGGGATCAAGTACAGGTACTGTTTTATTATTACAGAGAAAAGGGAATCATTTAACCATTAAATAAACCCAATAGGGCTGTTCTGCCCCCAATAAGGGGTAATTATATCTTAGTTGGGATCAAGTACAGGTACTGTTTTATTATTACAGAGAAAAAGAAAATCAATTTTAAAAAAAATCATTTCATTATAATGGAGTCTATAGGAGACAGGCTTTCCATAATTGGGAGCTTTCTGGATAATGGGTCTCCAGATAACGGATCCCCCACCTGTACAATGTGTGCATAGAGGTCTGTGGCTCACAATAATTACAAAATAATGCAATTTTATACATAAGTCATTATAGGAGCCATGATGGCTGTGAGCGCTCTAAATTTGTGTGTGAGCATCACTGATCCAGAAAATTACTGTGCTTAACTAATAAGTAGAAATAAAACCTTTTCCTCATATTCCAGAGTTTAAACCTTTCTAGATTTGTGTTTTCTGTCAATTGGTGGTTATATGGACAGCATCTTATATGTAAAAGTATTCTACAGCATAAAACAAGAATTAAATTGTTAAACTGACCTAATTCACACAGCCTGGAGTAATGAGCACTTTGGGGATTTAATAGTATTTCCTACAGGCTTTAGAAAACATATAAATACTCTGCTTCCAACTCTGCTGTAGCTCCTATATAAACACCCTGAGGACTTGCACACGGCTTGCAGAAGCCTAAGAGAAACAGGAGACCCTGGTAAGCAGCAAATACTCGACTTTCTGCCCTATTCCTGCATATCATTCATTTAGCTAAACATGCCGGTTTTAAATCAATTGAAGATATTGCTTCAAACTCACATCATTTCCTTTCCAATTCCCTTGCCCCTTCCCTTTTCCTTCCTTTATCGAATTTCCCTTTTCTTCCTTTATCCAATGAAATGAAATTTCATTTATTTGTACCATAGATATATTTTTTTTTGCCTCCTATTCTAATTCCACAAGTCAAGGACCTAATCAGCTCAGAAGTCTATTTTACAGATACATATGAATGCAGTATTCTCATTGTGCAGGTAATGAATAGCAGGGATATTCCTCCATACATTGATGGATGTGATCCTCTGTGTGTGTTAGTTAATAAACTGTCTTTGCAGAGATCTTCTAAGAAAGTTTTGGTTGGTTTCTCCAATATCGTTGGTTGGTTCAGTTTCTCCCTAAAGTGCTGCAAAGGCTATTTCATATGGCCATGAAGTATGGACATTATATTTCGAGCCTTTATGTATTTTGCTTTTCACCAACCTAGCAGGAAAACCAGTTGACCAAAAAGCTACCTTCAATACCTAGGGGTATTGTCCTACTGTTTATCAACCTCTACAGGGCAGGTACTTCCTTCCTACTGTGTCTCATACCACATGGCACTTACTCCCTATGTATTTATACTTATTTATTTTAATACTTGTCCTCCTCCTCGTGTGTAATTCTGTATATTGTAAGATTGTACAGCGCTGTGTACCATTGTGGCGCTTTATAAAAAGTTATACATACAGATATACATACATACTTTTTACTAGTGAATTCTCCACTATTTGCACCTATAGCTGATCCTGTGATGTGGGACAATGCATCCGAAAATCTTTCATTTATATATATACTGGATCATGTAAAGTGTACAGTTCCTTATTGTATAAAACCTATTTGGCACTCAAGTATTCCCAGATCATCTCAAGTGAGGCCACTGCACCCACAAGGCTTACATTGGCAAACACTGTAACAGAACTGCATTGTAGCATTTCCAAAGAAGACTAATGCCAGATTTATCCAAATTCACGAATAAGGAATTAAATGGCTAATTGGGGGGATTGCTTTTCTTGGCAGCCTTGCAAAAACAAGCAATGAAAATAACAATAATAATACATGTATAGACTTAAAGATATTCAATTTTTAGAGAGGAAGAATCTGAAGGCAAGTAATAATTAAAAAGAAGACTGTTTAAGATATGCCTTAGAATGGGGCAATACATTACAAGCTGAATAGCCTTCAAAATACATTTGAGGCCAAATCTAACCTGCTGACATGCACAGTGACAGCCCCAATCTAATTAGGAGCCACATCAGACCTTCTAATTGAATTCACTGATTATAGTTGATGAATGCCCACACACAAATCACGCCTCAGGCTTTGGAAAACGCAAAATCTCCTGCGTGGAACTGACCTGGTATCACACGTTTAAAGCACTAACCAGCAATAATATCTGTCTGTTATTTACACTGTCTGGTTGATTTTAAGATACATTTTCTAAATTGCAAATGTGCATTTGCCAGTATCAGCCAATTAGAAATCTGCTATGAAAAGCCAACGACAACTTTGAAAATGAAAGCAAAGATCTAATTACGTTTCCAACTACACTTGTGCAATTTATTTTCATTAACACATATTTATATAGCACCAGCATATTACTTAGCACTGTTCCTTTCTTCTTAAATCAGACTTTTTAAGATGAATTCTTTAAAGTTTCATGTAAATGGTGTTTCCTTGTCAGTATTTGCAGTACAATGGATTATGTCAGAAACATCTCAGTACCAAGAGACTTCCATCTCTTAGCGTTTTTCAACTCTGAAGAACATCATAATATCATTTTTATTGGGCTGTTACTGATGTACCTACTGGCTTTTGTAGGAAACTTGCTGATTATTGTGCTTGTGTGCCTGGTACCCCAACTGCACACCCCCATGTACTTCTTTCTGTGCAACCTGGCAGCCCAGGACATTATCTCTGTCTCTGCCTTCCTGCCCAAGCTGATGGCCATCACCTTTATAGGGGACAAGACTATTTCTTTTTATGGCTGCATGGCACAGCTATTTCTTTACATATCTTGTAATGATGGTGACTTTCTCCTGCTGGCCATCATGGCTTTTGACCGATATGTGGCTATTTGTATCCCTCTGCGTTATCACCTCATTATGAAAACCAGGTTCTGCATCCTGCTGGTGACAACAACTTGGATTTTTTCTGTCACCAATGCAATGCGTTATGCTTTACTAGTATCTTATTTGTCTTTTTGCAGGCTTATTACTATAAATCATATATTATGTGAAATTGTATCCTTAGTGAAACTTTCCTGCAGTGATACAACCCTCTTAAAAACATTAATAACAGCTGATATTCCATTAATTGGGATTTTTCCATTTGGGTTGATCCTAACATCCTATGCAAACATCATATATACCATCCTGAAGATGAGAACCTCAGCTGCAAAGCTCAAGACTTTCTCCAGCTGTTCCTCACATCTCACAGTTGTATTGCTGTATGGGGGTACAGGCATTATCTTGTACATTAAACCAGCCTCAGAAAACTCTCAAGAAGTAGACAAAATGCTTTCCCTGATTTACTTGGCTTTTATTCCGATGCTAAACCCACTGGTGTACAGCCTCAGAAACAGACAGGTGCAGTCTGCTGCAAAAATAGTATTTACTAAATATCTATTAAATTATCTGAATAATTAATGATTATATTATATATAAAGCTCCCTAAACGATAAACTCTAAACAACAAAACAGTAGCTTGTACTTGATGGTAAGTAAGCTGTATAAATCTGTATTGGTAGCAAAACAATCCTATTGGGTTTATTTTATGTTTTACTGTTTTTAAATAGACTTAAGGTAAGAATAAGGAGATCCATATTATAGAAAGATCCCTTATCTGGGAAAACTCCAGGTCCCAAGCATGCCAGATAATTTTATTGGCCAGTATAAAATCTGCTCATTATGTACTAAATAAAATTATTTTGTATCTGAGACTTCTAAACTCTATTTAAGTTGTATAATAAATACATTTGCTGGCACAACACAAAGCTGGAAGCTCCCATTTTCTCTTACTAAAGGAACAAGGACTTTTCTGCTAAATACACTTGTCATCATTTTTTAATGTTTCTTCAATCACTTGCCACTGTACTCTCTCTACAGGTTACAGTTTTAACTGAACCCAACAACCAAACCCCTGTTCTTCTTTATAATTCTGTAAGAACCCTTTACTATTCATCTTTAGTCTACCATATAAACATATAACCCAGTGCTTAGTTGACATGGTAAGTGGAACCCTAGAAGCCATCTAGCTGCTGAAATGACAAATTGGAGAGCAAGCTTCAGAAGACCAATTGCTAGCTAGAGTAGATAGAATACTATTACCTACATCCCTTTACGTCCTAACTTTATATAAAGCTTTATTTATAGAAAGTTTTAGTTAATGTTCAAGGGAGTCGTAAGAACGATGGAATACACGGCAGAGGCAAGACTTTTGTCTTTGCAGAGACCAGTAGGTCTGTGGGCAGAGTAAAAAGAACACAAAATCACCCACTTCTATGGCAATAAGCTGCATGTGGGGTGCAATTCATATATTAAAGTTAATGTGAATTCATTTGTAAGATAAATTTAAGAAAACAACTTTATCAAGTCAAAATGTGCTAAAAATTGATTTCCCTAACATTTTTCTGAAAAACACGTAGCTTAGATATATATAGCCCTTATTCACCAAGCCTGTACACTGTGTGAACTTATAAAGACCAGTGATGTTCTCCAACATCTCCAAGTAAACAGCCCCTCTACTCACATTGCACTTACATACAGATAAGTAGGAACTGTATCATTCATCACAAACTAAGCTAAGCTCTATCTTTCCTTTATACTTCAGAAGGGTTTTTTTTACTTCCTCTGGATCAGCTAGCAGTTAGGCAGGTTATACTGTATATAGGCATAAAAGGTTGAATTTTATGGACATGTGTCTCTTTCCAACCTAACTTACTATGTTACTAAGTAAGAGCCTGTTTAATTTTATTTTAGTTTGGCATCTACAGGAAGGGGCTCCTTTTCAAGGGTGTAAGAAGTTGATGTAATTTGATTGATGTGTAATAAATTCATATAATTGCTACCTTCTTGTATAGTATGTGTAAGGACGCGCGCCATTTAGCGCATGCGTCTAAGAATGTGCCAGACAAACGTCCAGGTAGCATGCGCAAAGCCGCGCGCACGTCGAAAAGGTGCGCGCGTAAAATCGCACGCATGGTGAAGGGGCGCGCGCGTAAAATCGCGCTCGGCGAAAGATCGCGCGCGCACGTCCGTACGTTGCAGCGTGCGTCTTGACGCCACATGCACTCGCGTTTATCGCCGCCTTTAAATATTCGCCATTTTCCAGCCATCATTGCTTGGTTATCAAGTTTACTTGTGCCTGGCGTTTTATTGTATCCTGATTCCTCATTGAGACTTCTGCCTGGATCCTCGCTTCTGAAACTCTTCTGCCTGCCCCGACTCGGACCCGTTTGACCTCTCCACTGCTTGATCCTCGGTACCTCGTTATTGGCTCTCCGGCCTCTCTCCACTGCCGTGCTCCCTGTCCTCATCCTCAGGCGAGCCTCCGGTTAGTGTGAGATGTTTGTGGGCTTACTCGCGACATATCGTCTGCCGGCTTGAATTACCTCCCACAGCCTGTTATCACTCCGCGGCCTGACAGTATGTGCTTTATTATTGAAATACTGGATTGAGTACATTTTTCATTCAATTTTTTTGTGTTAATTGATGTTTTGTATGAATAGCATCTTAATGTAGAGTTTTCTTTACACCATCCATTAATATAAAAAGAGAATTGAATTGTTAGATTGACATCCTTCACACACCCTGGAGTAATGAGCACTTTGGGGATTGAATATTCTTTCCTTTAGGCTTTACAAACCTTTATATACTTTGCTTCCAACTCTGCTGTAGCTCTTCAATAAAAGCCATGACGATTTGTACAAGGCTTGCATTAGAAGCCGGGAGCCCTGGTAAGCTGCAACTATTCTGCTCTGTCCCATCAGCTCATTCATCCGAGGACATTTCCTTTCATTTACATTCAAATACCACTTCCAATAAAAAGTTATCATGGATCTCAAGATAACCCACCAACCACTGCCCTTTTTTCCCTATAACCGCATCTACAGTGTTTGTAATTTATGAAAGTATTATTGCATAACTGTTTATGCAGTATAATAATGTGTCATTTGTTCTTTTCCATGGACTTATTCTTGCAAGTCTACTTGTACAGATAAATATCACTGTGGGTTTGTCATTGTGCAGACAATGAATTACAGGTTTATCTTCCCATAAAATAATGGACTGTGTGTATAGAATGTTTTCATTGGCTTAAAGACTTTATTGCATAGGTTAATTGACTATACCTTCTGATATTAATTGTTGCTTACTTTTCCTTATTGTCAATCCAAAAATTGAAAAAAATGTACTACTGTGCCTATTTCAAATAACCGAGAAAGCCTCAACAGGGTCAGTGTTTCTGTGGGCAACCAGAAACCCCACTATTTTACCTTCTACTACAGAAATGTAAACTCATATGCAGAACATTTGCAACATTTTCTGTATCCTTTCATAAAGCCAGGTTACTAGTCCCACAAGGCATCACCTCCAAGACAATAAACTAAAAGAGGAAACCACCAAAAACATAATAGTTTGTTTTGCAATAAGTTTTTGGATGAAGCCTATATGCATGTTAGGATATAGATACAAATGAGTATTTTTAAGGCTTACAGCCTACTGTAGCTGATCTGTTACTGGTATAAAAAACAGAAATGGTGCAGTAATCCTGGCATTCTACACTGACCTAAAGTTAGTCTCCCATTTTTGTTGTTGTTCTGCAGCCCTTCAATTCGGAATTCAAAGGGCTATATGGTTATTAAGGCTTACTTTCCTAGCAGCAATGTACATTTTTGAAGACATAATAAAAGGTAAATAGAAGAGGATGGAGAATGGAGAGCCAAAGTCAACCTGTGGGCTTAATAACAGTAACTGCATACAAGCAACTTTATCACTTATGTCCCAGGTGATGTTTAGTGGGCACTCACACAACCCAGCAAAGAAATTCTCTGGTATGGAATATTTTTTAATGTTGTCATTAATCAGCATTTCTATTTGCATGGTGTCTATAAGGCTACATGTAAATGCTTTTTTTCCTCAATAAATGCAGTACAATGGATAATGCCATAAATATCACAATACCAAGATATTTCCATCTCATAGCATTTTCCAACTCTGAGGAGAAACACTATATAATTTTAATTGGATTATTACCAATGTACCTACTGGCTGTGCTAGGAAACATGTTAGTTGTTGTGCTTGTATGCCTGGTACCCCAACTGCACACCCCCATGTACTTCTTCCTGTGCAACCTGGCAGCCCAGGACATTATCTCTGTCTCTGCCTTCCTGCCCAAGCTGATGGCCATCACAATTACAGGGGACACCAGCATTTCCTTTCCTGGCTGTATAACTCAGCTATTTCTATTTATAACCTGCACTGATGGGGATTTTCTCCTGCTGGCCATCATGGCTTATGACCGATATGTGGCTATTTGTATCCCTCTGCGTTATCACCTCATTATGAACCCAAGGTTCTGCATCCTGTTAGTGGCAATGTCTTGGATTGTATGTGCCGCCAACGCAATGTGCTTTTCCTTCTTTATATCTCATTTGTCATTCTGCAGGCTTCTTGATATCAATCATATCTTCTGTGAAACCATATCCATGTTGAAGCTTTCCTGCAGTGACACAACCCATATACAGACACTTATAGCAGTTGATGCACCATTAATAGGGATTCTTCCAGTTGGGTTGATCCTAATATCCTATGTATACATCATATATACCATCCTGAAGATGAGAACCTCTGCAGCAAGGCCCAAGACTTTCTCCAGCTGTTCCTCACATCTCACAGTTGTATTGCTCTTCAGTGGTACATGTCTTAGCTTGTACATGAAACCCGAGTCAGGAAACTCTCAAGAAGTAGACAAGTTGCTTTCCCTGATGTACTTGGGCTTTATTCCAATGTTAAACCCACTGGTGTACAGCCTTAGAAATAGAAAGGTTCAGTCTGCTGCAAAAATAGTATTTAGCAAATATATAATAAAAGATCCATATAAAGGTTCTTCATCAGGAAGGCAGTGAGGCTGTTCAATACTTTCTATGCTTAATGTTGTGTTATTACCTTCCCTTTATGCTTTTATGGAAAGGCTTGGATATATTTTGTAGACATACTGTATTTAGAAAGCATTGATCCAGGAACTGAACTAAAGCAAAAACAGAAAAACTATTGTTGCTAAAGTGTTGAAGATATTTTTGCTGTTGTGGATTGAGCCCAGAGTAGCTGACAAGTGAGTTAGAAAGGGAAACCAAAAGTAGTATTTTCTTTTTTTTCAAGGGGGATGGTCTTAAATAGCCAGAGTGTTATAATCTAATAGCGTGATAACTGTGCTTGGCCTAGTATTCCTGTTTCCTCTTACTCTCTTCCCATTCCATTCCCAAATGTCTTTCTGTCTCTCTTACCTTTACAGAGGCCTCCAGAAATGGGAATTTTGTTTTTTAAATCAACATAAATGACACCATTTAATCTAAATAAGATGCTGCGGTTAAGGGGCAAATTTTTCAAAAATCAAGTTGGTGTTTTACTCCCTATTTATTAAATAAAAGGTAACAAAAAGTCACCAGAAAAAAACTCAGATGGTATGGTTGCACAGAAGGCAATGGGAATATTCTCAAACAATAGTGATGGGCAAATCTGTCCCGTTTTGCTTCGCCATAAAATTTGCGAAATGGGCAGAAAATTTGCAAAACGCATTTGTCGCTCGGTTTTTTTTTGGCGACCGCGTCTTTTTTGTCGCCCGTGTCTTTTTCTTTGTCGCCCCTGCAATTTGACACGACTGCGCCCAATTTGGCGCGCGACAAATAAAAATTCCGCATGATGAAGGGCCATCCTGAAGATGAAAACCTGAAGATGGCCTATGATCGCTCTGCGTTATCACCTCATTATGAACCCAAGGTTCTGCATCCTGTTGGTAACAACGTCATGGATCCTCTGTGCCGCCAATGCAATGTGCTATTCTTTGCTTATATCCCATTTGTCATTCTGCAATTTTCTTGATATTAATCATATATTTTGTGAACCCGTATCCATGATAAAGCTTTCCTGCAGCGACACAACACACATACAGATACTAATAATATTTGATGTACCACTAATGGGTTTTTTTCCATTTGGATTTATTTTATTCTCCTATGCCTACATCATATATACCATCCTGAAGATGAGAACCTCAGCTGCAAGGCTCAAGACTTTCTCCAGCTGTTCCTCACATCTCACAGTTGTATTGCTCTATTGCGGTACGTGCATCAGCTTGTACACAAAACCGGGGTCAAATAACTCTGAAGAAGTTGACAAATTTCTTTCTCTGATGTACTTGGGTTTTATTCCGATGTTAAACCCATTGGTGTACAGCCTCAGAAACAGGCAGGTTCAGTCTGCTGCAAAAAATATATTTACCAAGTATATATTAATGAACATTCACTATGTAAAATAAGGGTCACATTGTAATATTTTACAAATTTAAAAGCAGAGCACCAATAGAATTATATAAAATACACTCTATATATGCTATATAAGATGTTTTGGTAAACTCTGAGAATTTAAAAAGAAGAACGACCTCAGGAATCATTGCTTATCACATGAAGAGTACTAAGAAGTAATATTCTATACCAGGGGTCCCCAACCTTCTTAGCGCCAGGGACCGGTACCGAGCCAAAATCCACGGACCAGGGGGTAGGGGTGGGGGGGTTGCGAGCGAATTTCAGGCGCGGGCGTGCGCTTTATTTGCGCCATAAAGTGCATCTGCATGCATTTAGTCACGCCTTCTTGTGTGTGGCGCACCAGTTTGTGCCTTTTTGTGTGCCACGCGGGAACCGCCACGGCCCATTACCTAACCGTCCGCGGCCCCGCGGTTGGGGACCCCTGTTCTATACAATTCAGTAGCTTGTGCTTTCATATTTGTGTTGTGATATTTCATTTACTTTATGGCCCAATGGGCCAAGCTAGAAACTGTCTATAGAGCCATATATTCCACACTTTTTCAAATTTACGCCGGTTATTATTAAGTAAGCTGTAAGTTTTTCCCATTTCTATAGTCCACCTGAGCCTGTTATGTACTTCTTGCATTGTTGGGGGACATACCTTCTTAACTATCAGACATCTGGTTGTCAGGCACAAGTGTTAGCAATATCTATGTTCGCTGTGTGTGCATTTGATCATGGGGCATTCCCACTACATATGTACATAATCTGCTGTTTCTTTGCATCCTTTGGGCCATTGGTCTGTTGAGCAGAACCATTTGTAGAAGTTTTTAGGGGTAAGATAGCAGTCCTGGTCGATTTGTATAAGTTTTATTTGTGTGTTGATGGAGACTGTCATCATATACCTGTGTATCTTTCCCAATTCTTCTCCATTTAAGGGGTCATTCATTCTCTGTTCCTATTTAAGCATCAATTTGTTTTTTTTCTTCCTGCGAATCAAGTAGGAGGAACTTGGAATATAATATGCTGATTTTCTTTTGCATGATGGGTTATTGCTAGTGATGGGTGAAATGTTTCGCCAGGCATAGATTCACGGCGACTCCCCGCATTTCGCCATTGGCGGATGGTTTCGCGAAACGGGTGAAAAAATTTGGCGCGGAAAAATTCACAGCGCGTCCAAAAATTATCGCGAGCATCAAAAGAATTGTCGCATGTCAAAATAAATAGTCGCACGGCAAAAGAATAGTTGCGCGTCAAAAGAATAGTCGCGGGCATCAAAATAATTAGTTGTGGCGAAAAATAAATAGTTGCTGCGTCAGAATAAATTGTCAGGGTGTCAAAATAACAGTCGCGCGTCAAAAAATTTGTCGTGGGCGACAAATTTTTGTTTTTTAACACACAACATTTTCACCGTTTTGCAAATTATTCGCCTTTTCGCTGAAACGGGACAGATTCGCTCATCACTTGTTATTGCAAAGATGTTCAACAAAGGAATAGACTGGGAATGAGTGTTCTAGATCCTATATTGCAAAGTGTTAAATTTGCTGGTATCCCATGTTAGTGGGTTTGAGTTTCTATATATATCCTGCATTGTGTAAAAATAGGGGGAAATTCACAAGGAAAATGATGATGACTGTCGGAGTAAGTGTTGAGGGTATAGACTGTGAAGGCAGAGCTAGTTTTGCTTTGTCCTACATTGAGTATTTAATGATTGTGTTATTTATGCCTCATTTAGGTCTGTGTATGGGATTCAACCACAGAAGGTCATGAAACATGTGGGGTCAGTCAACTGGATCTCCAGTTCCACCCACGCGTTGCAGTGACTCGGGTCATGCCATTAAATTAGTTGAGCCAGAATAGCTGCTTTTCTATAGTTTTCCTGGTGAGGGAAGGCTAAGCCTCCGTGTGAGGTCGGCTGATAACATATTCAAAGCCACATGCCAGACTTTATCTGACATAACAAGAGAAACAGATGAAATAAATGAAGTCTTTCTAGGTCTATTCTAGGAGGGGACACAGGCAGAGATCTAATTAGATACAAGAGTTTTGGGAGTATATCCACCCTAGCTAGGAGATTGGGAGCTTGTGCCATCAAAATATATCCCTTATGTAGGGAAGCTAGGTGGAGGTAGTTGAGGTCTGAAGGAACTGTCACACCTAAATATTTCAGTCCTTTTTTTTCCTATTGTATTTTAAAAATCAGTTCTAATAGTGTTTGGGCGTGGCTATCTAGGGTGAGATTTAGGGCTTCAGATTTGTTAGCACTTATTTAAAATGCATGATACTTTGCCACACCGTTGGAGATCTCTGTATAAATTACCTAGACTGGTCTGGGGTTTTGAGAATATGGTTTTGTCAGCAAACAGTGCTATTATGTAATGAACCTATGGTGACCCCAGTAATATCTATATAACACATACATTTTGCGCCAGGGGTTCTATACACATAGTAATAATTATTTTTTGGTGAATCGAAACGGAACTGATTCGCTCTTCACTTGTTGTGAAGCCTTTTCCATTTGTTAATGTTGCTGGGTTTCATTCTCCTCCATTTTCCCAGAGTGGATTATCACATAAACCATTTTCTTTGTAACCTTAAATCCAGTTAAAATTTAACCCACGGTGCTCCCATAAACCTCAACATAATTGTCCTCATTCTACTTTAGTAGGTGGTAAGCATTATTAAGAGACTTGAAGAAAATGATTTATAATACACACATATTCTCATATACAGTAAAACATTTAGAAAGGTTATTAATAAAAGATTTTGGACCATAGCGCCAATGAGAATGTTATGATTCACCATGTGCCTAAAAAGCAAATACCCTTTCCTGTTTCTTCTTTGGCACTTGTGAGTGAGGTGTCTGCAAAGAAGAAAAATGTTGAACATTTGGGAGGACACTGGTAAAAAAAACCTGGTGGGCCCTGCCAACCCAGTCCTGCTTCTGGTCCTTCCTCCATCCGTCATTAAGAAGACTGCACGCAGGCACATATGTGTGTAGTGGGGGCGGAGCTACACCGCAATCTTGACCAGAGAAGAAGTGGCGACTGGGGTGGGGGCCCCAAGGTGGCCACTATTTTCCTATATATAAATACATATATCAGAAACTTAATTTATTTTCTGCATGAAAATACAACTGATTTGAAAACTCCAATGTCTATTGAACACGTCATTACCAAATATGTATAGATTTTTGACACCCTGCAGAACGCTACCAAATTTCCAAAGCAGCACTTCAGAAATATATGTAATTCAGATTTAAAAAAAATAAAATAAAAAAAAATCCAATAACAGTAGGCTTACCCAAGCAAACCATACATTTCTGGAAATAATGGATTCTGTTTAATCCAAAATAAGTACATACTGTATGTCTTTTTACAAAAATTTCTGAAAAAGCTTCACGTATATCATCTGTTACAGGTTATTAAGTAACCAGATAAAACATCCTAAATATGAATGCCAGGGGTCCACTGAACAGTCTAATGCCCAAAATTCAAAGGATTACTTAAGTATGTGGCATGTAGGGGCCCTAAAATTTAAATACCCCATACAATTTATCATTTCCGTTATTTCAGCTACTGGAAAATCAACACATTTTACAAAGCATCAAAAAAGTATGTTTTCCCCAAAAAGCCATATTTTTTTGGAAAGTACACATTCTGGTGAATCCAAAATGGGTAAATATGTATGTCTACTGCAAACTATTAAATGGCATAACTTTCCAAAAATTAGCAGTTTTGATGGTATTTCTAAAAATTCCCTAAAACTGTTGCAATTTGCTGTATTTATGTCACACAATTTCTTTTTTAAAAAGGCAAATCAACCCAAATAGGAACACCAAAGGTCTACGGAACAGTTTGATGCCCAATATGCATAGATATACCAAAGTCTGTGATACGTACAGACCAAGTGAATATAGTGCATATGAATTTTCTTGATTGCCAATTCACCTTATGCCAACAAAGCCCCCTCTGCGTATTCATGGGCAGATTTTATTCAATGAGAAAATGGTTAGTTACACGAAAACTCATGGATGCGATTCAATTTGGGAAGCAATTTAATTCACAAAAATGTATCTCAAAGTTTATGACATAAAAAAACTCAATTGAAGTCTATGGGAAAAAATTAAACTGAATTTTGGAATTGAATCTCATCCATAAATTTTCACATTATAAACCATGGGATAACTTTTTCTCATTGTACAGTTAGGGGGGTCTTATGACACATAGTGCCAGATTCAGTTCAAAGACCCCTGAAACCATAAGAAAACAACAAAGATATAGCAAACAAAATTATGTGTATGTGTACTCACTAAAAAAGGATGTGTGTTCGTGTGAAAGCAATTAAATAAAGACAAATAACGCAAGGGGGTCTGCACGCATATTCCCCAACAGTAGATACATGCTTATGACGTGTCTGCTGTTTGAGGTAATCAGTAGGGATGAGCAATTTTTTTCTGCAGACATGGATTCACAGTGAATTTCCACATTTCGCCATTAGCAAATTATTTAGCAAAATTTTCAAAAAAATTGCCACGGGAAAATTTGCTGCATGTTAAAAAAGGCACGGTCACGTAAAATTAGGTGTGGTTGCATAAAAATGGGCGTGGCCACTGCAAATTGGGCACAGACACAGCAAAAAAAGACACAGGCATCAAAAAAGTCAAGCGACAAATGCGTTTCATTGATTTCTTGCCGTTGTGCGCATTTTCTTGCCGTTTCGCAAATTTTATGGTGAATGGAAACGGGATAAATTCACTCATCAACAGTAATCAGGGCTGTGATCTATCACTGGAGGGTATCCTGGAGGCCTCTGTTCATTGCTAGGGGATTAAGGTAAGCATTGGTGCTGGTTCCAGCTAAGGAAGCAACACTGGGGGGGTTTTAGCTACACAATTCTTATTCTTATACTTATGACACATCTGCAACTTATGGTCATGGGGGCTGTGATCAGGAGGGTACAAGGCTGTGAGTGTCAAATTGAGAGCCATTCTTGGCAGTTAGAGCCTCTGCTTACCAGCTTGTATAGAATACGTGCTTGGCAGGCAAAGTGGTATGGATACCTGTCTGACCTTTGCAAACAATTGATTAGTCTTCTGTTGATTACATCATCAACAGTCTTTAAGAACACCAATCCTGTCTCTTTAAGGATACTGGCCACAATCTGAGCACCAATTGTGGGGAATAACTATTTGGTCACTAATTAAACAAACAGGTTTTAAAATAATGTAACACGCAAGGGTTACAGAAGAACATGTAGTAATGTAAACTGTTGGGATTTAATATGATTCCCTAAAGGATTTATAAAACATTGAAATACCCTGCTTCTTGCACTGCCATTGCTCTTATATAAATAAGTATCAAGCTTTGCAAAGGATCTCAACAGCCAAACTAAATCAGGAGGCCCTGGTAAGCAGCACATATTCCAATGCCTGCCCTATTCCTGCACCGCATTCTGATGTTAATGTATACGGACTTTATCTCACTGAAATGACTGGGGCGCTGTGGGCTTTATGAGTGTTTTATAATCTCCTATCTGCAAATATGAAGGCAAATCAGTTACACAGTATATATAGCACTGACCTATTTGGGCAGCAATTTACAGAGGCCTGCAATTGGTCAGCCACAATCTAACCATAGCCTCTCTAGATATTTGCCTTTTTAACGTGTGTCCCTCATGATATTTAGTGGGCACCCACATACAAATCATACAATATAATATCTCATACATAGACCTGACATTATATATATATATTAAGTACTACCAGTCATTTGTTTATTCACAAATGATACAGTACCATGGATTATGGCAGGAATATCACAGTACCAAGAGACTTTTATCTCATAGCATTTTCCAACTCTGAAGAAGATCAACATATTGTTTTTTTGGGTCTGTTACTAATGTACCTACTGACTGTGCTTGGAAACTTGCTGATTATAGTGCTTGTGTGCCTGGTACCCCAACTGCACACCCCCATGTACTTCTTTCTGTGCAACCTGGCAGCCCAGGACATTATCTCTGTCTCTGCCTTCCTGCCCAAGCTGATGGCCATCACAATTACAGGGGACACCAGAGCTTCTTTTCCCGGCTGCATAACCCAAATATTTCTCTTTGCATTTTGTGCTTGTGGTGACTTTCTCCTGCTGGCCATCATGGCTTATGATCGCTATGTGGCTATTTGTATCCCTCTGCGTTATCACCTCATTATGAACCCAAGGCTCTGCATCCTATTGATGACAACTTCTTGGATCCTCTGTGCCACCAGTGCAATGTGCTATTCTTTGTTTATATCTCAGTTGTCATTCTGCAGGCTCTTTGATATCAATCATATATTTTGTGAACCTGTATCAATGTTAAAGCTTTCCTGCAGCGACACAACACACATACAGATACTAATAATTATTGAGCTACCATTAATAGCTATTTTTCCATTTGGATTGATTCTAACCTCCTATGTATACATCATATATACCATCCTAAAGATGAGGACCACAGCTGCGAGGCTCAAGATATTCTCTAGTTGTTCCTCACATCTCACAGCTGTATTGCTCTTTGGCGGTACAGGCATTGGCTTGTACACAAAACCAGAGTCAAATGACTCTCAAGACATAGACAAGATGCTTTTTCTGATTTACTTGGGCTTTGTTCCAATGTTAAACCCATTGGTGTACAGCCTCAGAAACAGGCAGGTCCAGTCTGCTGCAAAAAATATATTTACCAAGTATATATCGTATTGGCAATGTAAATTAAGAGTCATACATTATACCTAAACTCTGAGTAGTTATTTGCTAATAGATTTGCAATAAATATTTGCTATAGGTCATTATATACATACCTTTGTAGAGTGGTAGTTCTGGATCCCTGCACTTACCCCCCTCCGGCAGTGGTTTCCTGTAGTGGAGCAGTCACTGAGTCTGTGACTTCTTTTAGGAGACAGAATATCCGTTGTCTGTAGCTGCTCAGCAAACAGTTGAACGGCAATCTCAGTCTGTGCAATAAGACAACTTCCTTCAGCCCTGACATGTCTCTGAGACCTCTAATCTGGCTACTAGTCCATTTCTTGTTAACATTTTGGCTGTAGGTTGCACAACAAATGTAAAACAGAGAGACAACTTTTGTTGGTACAGGTATGGGATCCCTTATCCGGAAACCCATTATCCAGAAAGCTTCGAATTACGGAAAGCCCATCTCCCATAGACTCCATTTTAATCAAATAATTCAGAATTTTAAAACTGATTTCCTTTTTCACTGTAGAAATAAAACAGTACCTTGTAATTGATCCCAACTAAGATATAATTACCCCTTATTGGGGGCAGAACAGCCCTATTGGGTTTATTTAATGGTTAAATGATTCCTTTTTCTCTGTAATAATAAAACAGTACCTGTACTTGATCCCAACTAAGATATAATTACCCCTTATTGGGGGCAGAACAGCCCTATTGGGTTTATTTAATGGTTAAATGATTCCTTTTTCTCTGTAATAATAAAACAGTACCTGTACTTGATCCCAACTAAGATATAATTACCCCTTATTGGGGGCAGAACAGCCCTATTGGGTTTATTTAATGGTTAAATGGTTCTCTTTTCTCTGTAATAATAAAACAGTACCTGTACTTGATCCCAACTAAGATATAATTACCCCTTATTGGGGGCAGAACAACCCTATTGGGTTTATTTAATGGTTAAATGATTCCCTTTTCTCTGTAATAATAAAACAGTACCTTGTTATTGATCCCAACTAAGATATAAATAATCCTTATTGGATGTAAAACAAGCCTATTGGGTTAAATTAATATTTTATTGATTTTTTAGTAGACTTAAGGTATGGAGATCCAAATTACAGAAAGACCCCTTGTCGGGAATACCCTTGGTCCCGAGCATTCTGGATAATGGGTCCTATACCTGTACTATGAATAGTTGTAGGTTTCTTAAGGACAGGTTGATGTGGGGGACTATGGGAACTTTCATTAAACTTGCGCCCCCTGTGAGTGCTTCTAGTATGCGGGATTGTTTGATTTAATTGGGAAGCACCCAGAATTTGTCTACTGAGTGGTGAGTGCCAGCACCAGTTGTACATACATATATATATATATATATATATACTGTATATATGTATACTGTATATGTATGTATATATATATATCCAAAGGATCAGCACTGCATAAGATACAGTATGTAGAAAGACTGTTACAGTTGGGTTTATGGAACTGAGGACATTTAAGTGGTGCATCAACGAGGGACATTTATAAGGAACAGTTTGCGGCATGTAGGGCCCTCAAATGTTAAATAGTGCATATAGGTTTTCATGGGTGGCACTTTGGCTACTGCAAATTCAAATTATGTATTGTAAGAGAACATAGCAGGAAACCATATAACCTTGGAAATAACAAATTCTACCAATCCAAAATGGTTAAATATATCTTTCTACTCAAACTACCAAACTGCAAAATTATAAAAATTCAGAAAATAGTGCCATAGCTTGTATCTTACCCCATCCTACGCCCCACATAACCTAACATACCAACATAAACCATGCTAAATATGAATGCCAGCCTACTGAACTGTTTAAAGCCAATTATGCATGGATATATGTGGCATGTAAAGGCACCAAAATGAAAATATTGCACATAAAATTTTCCTAGGCAAAAAACAAATGATTTAATACAATGCAGAATGCAATAAAATCCCCTAAATCCAATTCAACCAATCAAATCAGTATTTCGTTTCACCTAGTGATATTGGTAGTCTTTCTCTTTTACACTTACAAAGGCCTACTAATATAGATATTTTATTGTGTAAAGTAACATAAAACCCATATAATAAAAATATTACAGTGCAAGGTTAAGGATGCTCAGCCTGCAGCTCACTTGTCAGGATGGAACATTTTAGCAAAATGGAGACAATGGTTTTTGGCCTTTACCTGTATCATCCAGAATCTGCAGTGGGACTATGTGTCTGATACTAAGGGGCACATTTACTAAGCAATTATAAGATAAAGTCAGTTTTTTTCTTAGTTTTCTTAATTTTCAATAGTGATGAGCTAATTTTTTTGCCAGGCATGGATTTGCACCGAATTTCCGCATTTCGCCATTGGCGAATTGATTTGCAAAACTTCAGTGAAAATTCAATGCAGACAAATGAGTTGCTCCTAAAAAAAAGTCACGGTTGCGGCAAAAAACAAACACAGGCGACAATGACATTGACTCCTATGAAGGCTTAGAATACAGGTTTGGGATACCTTATCCGGAAACCCGTTATCCATAAAGCTCCGAATTACGGAAAGCCCGTCTCCCATAGACTTTTCATCAAATAATTCAGAATTTTAAAACTGATTTCCTTTTTCTCTGTAATAATAAAACAGTACCTGTACTTGATCCCAACTAAGATATAATTACCCCTTATTGGGGGCAGAACAGTCCTATTGGGTTTATTTAATGGTTAAATGATTCCCTTTTCTCTGTAATAATAAAACAGTACCTGTACTTGATCCCAACTAAGATATAATTACCCCTTATTGGGGGCAGAACAGCCCTATTGGGTTTATTTAATGGTTAAATGATTCCCTTTTCTCTGTAATAATAAAACAGTACCTGTACTTGATCCCAACTAAGATATAATTACCCCTTATTGGGGGCAGAACAGCCCTATTGGGTTTATTTAATGGTTAAATGATTCCCTTTTCTCTGTAATAATAAAACAGTACCTGTACTTGATCCCAACTAAGATATAATTACCCCTTATTGGGGGCAGAACAGCCCTATTGGGTTTATTTAATGGTTAAATGATTCCCTTTTCTCTGTAATAATAAAACAGTACCTGTACTTGATCCCAACTAAGATATAATTACCCCTTATTGGGGGCAGAACAGCCCTATTGGGTTTATTTAATGGTTAAATGATTCCCTTTTCTCTGTAATAATAAAACAGTACCTGTACTTGATCCCAACTAAGCTGAATGAATACATATTGATGGCAAAACAATCCTATTGGGTTTATTAATTTTTTTATTAATATAAGCAGACTAAATGTATGGTGATCCAAAGTATGTAAACATCCCTTTTCCGGAAAACCCCAAAGTTAACAGAACTTATACTTGTACCATGAACTCTGCTTTGAGTTTATATTAGGTAAACCTGCTCTACCTCTGTTATAAACCTGTGGATGAAAACAGTACTTTATATATTTTATTATATATTTATGTATATTTTTTGAGTCGGACATACCTACTAAACTGATCATATTAGCGTTCCTGGAATCAGGGATTATTATTGTAGAGCAGTGATCCCTAACCAGTGGCTCTTGAGCAGCATGTTGCTCACCTCCCCCTTGTTGCTCCCAGTGGCCTCAAAGTAGGTGGCCATTTTTACATTTTCTGGAGACAAGTTTTGGAAGCACAGAGACACAGTTCTACTCCAAGCAGAGTCTTCTGCAGGCCAGCAGTCCATATGGGGCTTACAAACAGCCAATCACAGCCCTTATTTGGCCTCCCTAAAGAACTCTCTTCATGCCTGTGTGGCTCCCCAACACTTTTTACATCTGTGTATGGTTCATGAGTAAAAAGGTTTGCGGAACCCTGTTGTAGAGGAATAATGAGTTTAAAAGTTTTGAAATTTCAGAGATATTTGATGTTACACAGGGAAAATTTAGAAAACATTGGATAAACCAACAGCCAATCAGAATGTGGAAACAATCACATAACTTCTGATTTTAAAAGAATACCTTTTCTGCTGGGCTCTCAAGCAAGTAATAGGAAATGGTTCAGGGATGTGACAAAAAATCAGAAAAACAGAGGGAGAGATGGGGTTAAGGGATGAATAGTAGAAGAACAGTGAGCATAGAAAAGCAGATAGAAAGGTTTGGATAGTGAAATGGGAATAATAAAGGATATGGGGTAAATGACGATTACTCATATTTATAGAGCACCATATTTATAGAGTCTACAGTGCTGTACAATAGGGGGCACATTTACTTAGCAATTTTGAGATAGTTGGATTTTTTTACTAAAGGGTTTTTGCCAGTACTCAATTTTTCTGATACTGTTTCTCGAAAAAATTGAGTTTTCTGGGAATTTCCCCCTAAACATTTGTGATTTATTAATGTTTAGTTAACTTTTTTTTGTAAAAAAAAAAAAAATTGCCACGTTTGATCTGTCAAGTACCATTGAGTCCTATGGAGGCTTTGAATAGTAGAGGAACAGAATAATCAGGACAGCCTGTCCTTCTAGGAGAAGTTAATCCTCTCATTATTTTCTATTTCACATGTTTTCAAGGGGAAGTTGTTTTCTTTAGTTTTCTTTTTCACCCTTTTTCAAGGGGAAGTTAATCCCCTCATTGTTTTCTATTTCACCAAGTTTCAAGTGAAACTTAAACACATTATTGTTTTCCAAGAATAAGCACCAATGCTCCTAAAATGGCTGCTGGAGCACTTCCTGTTTGGGAAAAATAAAGAGGACTCGTGAAATCGAACTCGAGTTTGAGCAATACTTTCAGCTCCATAATTGAGGAAAGTTTCACATGAATGATACAAGCATTATCATGACATTTTATAAATACAGCAATGATCGACTTTAATACAAATTTATCCAACCTTGAGTTTGTGACTTTCAAGGCCAGAAAAACCAGAGTTTTAGGTTAGATTTCTATGACTATTATACTCCAAAACAGTAGAAACGTTCTCAGATTCACAAGATTTTCCCTTTCTGCTTTTTCTACTTTTTTAACTCATTTCCCCTGCTTATCAATCTCTGCCTTATTAGCCTTCCTTAATTCCTTGCATTGGATACAGTATCTATATATTCTAGGGAACTGACCTAATGGGACATTGTCCAACAAGATTTGTTTATTCCCACTTTAATATGAATTAGTGTCCACTTTTTTAATACTTGTAAAGGTGGGAAGAATCTTATTATTATCCACTTTTATAGATAAATCCAAGAAACCCATTGGTCACTGTACTCCATAGTGAAAATGGGCCTGTGAACTAACATTGAAATATCTCTGATTCTATGTACCATGCCATATCATTAGGATATCATCAATGTACCACCAATAACATTTAATATTGGAGTTGTGTATCAAAAATATGACAAGTTTTAATTCCCTCATGATGTGGAATACAAATATACAGGGACAATGATCAAAAGTACTTCTCTATAAATTTCATTCCACAATATATCATTTAATTCGGCAAAAATATCTAATTCTTAGATATTATAAAAACTACAGGGGCAAAAAATCTATCTACATAAATAGACAGGTTGGTGGTAACTGAGCCTATGCTGGGTACAACAGGGCATCCAGGAGATTACTACAATTTTTTGTGGACCTTTGGGAGGTGATTAAATATTGGAATCCTAGCATGAGGATTTCAGATTCTTTATTTGAAATGACTCCACAGTTATAAGCCTTAATAAACATCTTGTAAAATGTTCTCAAATTTTCCACTGTGGGATAATTCTCAGAATGATTCTGATTCAAATAATAATCTAATATGTTCTGTATTACCACCCCTCCCCCTTTATCAGCCTCCCTTAACACAATTTTAGTATTCCCCCTGTATAGACCAGGGGTCCCCAACCGCCGGGCCGCGGACGGCATGGCAGTGGGCCGCAGCGCCCCCTCCCCCCAGCGCGTCGCATGTATTCCGCGCCCCGCCCCGCCCCCCTCGGTCCGTGTAAAAGATTTTGTGCCTCCTACCGGGCCTAAAAAGGCCTCCTACCGGGGCTAAAAAGCTTGGAAACCCCTATGTTAGACTATTATAATATGTTTTTTAACTTTATTTTCCGAAGATCTCTTTACAACGGTTTTAAAAAGAGATCTTCGAAAAATAAAGTTAAAACAATAAGTTGAAGTACAAGGTACTGTTTTATTATTACAGAGAAAAAGGAAATTCTTTGTTAAAATTTGAATTATTTGATTAAAATGACCATTTAATATCTGCTTTTTAATGTCTTTTACATGCCCACTGCGTTATCATTACATTTCGGTAGGATGTTTTTGGTACAGGTGAAACAGATGGCAAGGACAATTGATGAGGTATTTTCTAATAAAGCTATGTCTGACCTTCACCCACACAACTGTGTCCCTATGTTCTTTCTGGAAGTTTGGTACATTGGTTTAAGTTAATGAAGGGAGGGAATAAGTCTCCACAGCCTATATTTTTCAAGTAGTCTCTTTGCAGCAGAGCAAACCTGTCTATTTCTCAAGCTGTACACTATTGGGTTTAGCATAGGGACAATGCCAACATAAAACAGAGAGAGCAGCTTTTCTTGTTCTAAAGAATCCTTTGACTTTGGCTTCATGTAAATCCCAATAGAGGTGCCACAGAAGAGCAGTACAACTGTCAGGTGTGAGGAACAGTTTGAGAAAGTCTTGAGCCTAGCGGCTGAGGTTCCCATCTTTATAATTGTACCTATAATGCACACATAGGAAGTAAGGATCAGCAAAAGGGGAAGAATCCCTACAAACGGTATTTCCAGCAACAGCAATTGTTTTATATGTGAGGTGTCACTGCATGAGATCTCCATTAGGATTTTAATATCGCAAAAGAAATGGTTGAGATCATGCGACTTACAGAATGATAAATTAGATAGCAGCAAAGAGAAACACAAGGCATTAGACACATACAAAATCCATGAAGTTACTACCAGCACTATACACAATTTTGCATTCATGATGAGGTAGTAACGCAGAGGAACACAAATAGCCACATAGCGATCATAAGCCATCGTAGCCAATAAGAAAAAATCTGTATCAGTGCAGAATGCAAATAGGAACATCTGTATTAAACAGCCAAGAAAAGAAATGCTGGTGTCCCCTGTAATTGTGATGGCCATCAGCTTGGGCAGGGTGGCGGAGACAGAGATAATGTCCTGGGCTGCCAGGTTGCACAGAAAGAAGTACATGGGGGTGTGCAACTGGGGAGTCAAACACACAAGCACCGTAATGTTCATATTCCCAAGAACAGCCAATAGGTAGATCAATAAAACCAAAAGAAAAAGAAAAGACGGATCTTTCTCAGAGCTGGAAAATCCCAGGAGATGAAAATCTTTTTGAGTTGTGTAGTTCATGTCTAATTCCATTGCGTTACCTTAGGTCAGAAAGAAGACATGTACTGGAACCTTATATATACACAGAATTACTACTGGTGCCAGATCTAGCTCCTATTTAGCTGTTGTTATGAGAACTAGGTGATGTCCTGCCTTCGGTCAAGATCAATGGAATAGTCTCCTCTGAGTTGGTACAGTCTAGAATTCAGTCCCAAATCCTTAGCAAAGAATCAGTCACCCCTCGTGATAGGGAATTTCTCTGCCCTTACAGTAAAGAAACCCTTCCTGTGTTTTTGCATTCACAAAGAATGTCGTCTGCATCATCTTATATTGACGTCGGATATACAGTAAATACCTGAACTGGTACATCATTATGGCTCATTGCATGGCAGCATGTTATACAGTTAGAAATTCTACAATAACATCTGCTAACAAGTAGTAGCTAGGCAGGCACGTAGATAAGAGAGAAAGGGAGATACAAGAGGTGCACCAATATATTTCACCTGTAAGTAAAAAGCCAGACATTGCAGATTACGAGAAACTGATGCTTCTTATACTTTTCCAAGTTGTCCTGTGTTCATTAAAGCAGCATGGAAAATAAAGTATTTAAAGGTTTTCTGTAAAGCAGTCTCTAATCCCGAAAGAGCTGTCTGTAATTAATGACTACCCCTAGGTATTTCTTGTTAGGGAATCATACAATTGACTTTTTATCCATTTAATTTTGATAAGGTCTCTTTCTACTTCATAGATCGTAAGCTCTTTATGGCAGCGGCCTCATCCAACTTTGTATTAAATTGCATAGCTTTAATATTTATTCTCACTTTATACACACACACTTGTCTTTATAAATAGAGTGCTCCTAGTCAGATACACAGAGATGCACCTCATCCATTATAGGGGAGTTAATAAAATACAGCTATTACATTCGTAAAGGGGAACTCCAACCAAACACAACTTGAGCTTTTTGAAAAGTAAACACAATTTCAAGCAACTTTGCAATATACATCAATTTAAAAACTCTAATCAATGGTAATGGTTATAAAGGAGTACAGTAAATATTCCCACAAAGTCTTTCCAGAAATTAGAGCTCCTACTGAGTAGAGGGGTGGGAGACTACCTGTATGGATAGTGGTATAAAAGAATATTGTTAATAAAATACAAACTGTTAATGAACCACTGACACCCAACATCTTTGTGCAACAAACCTTTAGGGGACCCTTGGGACGCTACTGACTGACATTTTGTTGGTATCCACTAGGATGAAGTACATTTGATACCCAATAACTGTCAATTTTTTTAGCCATTCTGTAGGCAGCCACTAAGCAAGTACAGGTATGGGACTCGTTATCCAGAATGCTTGGGACCTGGGGTTTTCCATATAAGGGATCTTTCCGTAATTTGAATCTCCTACCTTAAGTCTGCTACTAAAATTATTTAAATAGTAATTAATCTCAATAGGATTGTTTTGGCTCCAGTAAGGATTAATTATATCTTAGTTGGGATCAAGTACAGGTACTGTTTTATTATTACAGAGAAAAGGGAATCATTTAACCATTAAATAAACCCAATAGGGCTGTTCTGCCCCCAATAAGGGGTAATTATATCTTAGTTGGGATCAAGTACAGGTACTGTTTTATTATTACAGAGAAAAGGGAATCATTTAACCATTAAATAACCCCAATAGGGCTGTTTTGCCCCCAATAAGGGGTAATTATATCTTAGTTGGGATCAAGTACAGATACTGTTTTATTATTACAGAGAAAAGGGAATCATTTAACCATTAAATAACCCCAATAGGGCTGTTTTGCCCCCAATAAGGGGTAATTATATCTTAGTTGGGATCAAGTACAGGTACTGTTTTATTATTACAGAGAAAAGGGAATCATTTAACCATTAAATAAACCCAATAGGATTGTTCTGCCCCCAATAAGGGGTAATTATATCTTAGTTGGGATCAAGTACAGGTACTGTTTTATTATTACAGAGAAAAGGGAATCATTTAACCATTAAATAAACCCAATAGGATTGTTCTGCCCCCAATAAGGGGTAATTATATCTTAGTTGGGATCAAGTACAGGTACTGTTTTATTATTACAGAGAAAAGGGAATCATTTAACCATTAAATAAACCCAATAGGGCTGTTCTGCCCCCAATAAGGGGTAATTATATCTTAGTTGGGATCAAGTACAGGTACTGTTTTATTATTACAGAGAAAAAGGAAACCATTTTTAAAAATGTGAATTATTTGTTTAAAATGGAGTCTATGGGAGATGGCCTTTCCGTAATTTGGTACTTTCTGGATAATGGGTTTCCGGATAAGGGGTCCGATGCCTGTACATACAATCTGCAGTACAAATAGAACATACTGTATATAAATAGTAGATTCTGCAGGCAAATAGCATTGATGATGATCACTGATACTGACTCCAGTATGCACAATAATACCAGCACATTGCCAAGGTTACAGCCTTGTCCCCATGAAACAGACTTTACTAAGGCTATCTAGTTTGTAAGCTCTACGGAGCAGAGACCTCCATCCTCTTGTCACTTTGACTTAACTTATTGCAACTGTACCTTGTATTTATTGTTATACTTTGTATTTATCTATTATTATCTTAATAACCCCCTGTTTGTATTAATGTATTCTACTGTACAGTGCTGCGTACATAAGTAGCGCTTTATAAATGAAGATATACATACATACATACATACATAAGGCACATCCTGAATCCTATGAACATTTCATTGTGTCTCTGGTTGCTTCTAATGACCCTAACCCTATAGCTCACCTCTACATTGATCTATTACAGGAAGTAGCCTTTAAAAAAAGCTTGTTATACCTTATAGGTCTTATATCTCCTACTGAGTTTTCCTGCCAAATATGCTTTATTGCCATTCACCCCATCCAGATTGTGTAGATCAAAGAGGCTAAACCACTGCATCCTCCCCCCTGGGGAACTGACTTAACACCGCTGGTCTATGGGAAACTCCCAGTGTTCCCAGGATATGGCTTGATGGGGGAGTACTAATCGTTTCCAACTCTAATAGACTAATGAAGGTTTACATCATTTCTCCCCTGCACATATATGCAAGGCTGCCTGTGGTCTCCAACAGCCCCATCTTATAGATCTTTTTTAAACCTGGCCCAAGGTCACAATTAGTATATTTTGGGTCAAGGACCCATATGTCAGGTATTGCTTGTTCTGCCTCAATATCTAGTTTTTATCAACTGAAACCTCCCCTGTGTAGGACTTAAAAGAAGGAACTACAATACAATAGACAGAATGGGTATATAAACTGCAACCTCCCATTTGTACAAAGTAATCTAATGAGTAACAGAGTACCAGAGACTATTCATCACACATAGTACTTCCATCTTTACTGTCACATAGTGGGGTGAATTGCCAAAGAAGAGAACAGGATCTTATGAAACCCATTGGGAAAACGGCTAGAATCAGACTATAACTGCGTTCCAGGTACATATTTTGAAAGTAATATCTTTGCAGCTGACCTGACCTGTTGGTTTCTCAGGCTGTACACTAATGGGTTTAACAGTGGAACAAAACCAATATATAACAAAGAAAGAAATTTCTCTTGTTCTTGAGAATTCTCTGAGTCTGGCTTAATGTAAATCCCTATAGAGGTGCCACAGAACAGCAATACGACTGTCAGATGTGAGGAACAGCTGGAGAAAGCCTTGAGTCTAGCGGCTGAGGATCGCAGTTTTATGATCGTAGCTATGATGTACACGTAGGATGTTAAGATCAGAACAAATGGAAGAATCCCTACGAATGGTATTTCAACCAACATCAGTTGTTTTATATGTGAGGTGTCACTACATGAGATCTCCAGCAGTATTTTAGGTTCACAAAAAAAATGATTCAGTTCCCGTGACTTACAGAATGATAAATAGGAAAAAAGCAAAGAATAGCACAATGAATTGGGAATATACAGAATCCATGCTATTGCCACCAGCAGGAGGCACACTCTTGCATTCATGATGAGGTAGTAACGTAGAGGAATACAAATAGCCACATAGCGATCATAAGCCATTGTAGCCAGTAAGAAAAAATCTGTATCAGTGCAGAATGCGAACAAAAAAATCTGGGTTATACAGCTGGGAAAGGAAATGCTGGTGTCCCCTGTAATTGTGATGGCCATCAGCTTGGGCAGGAAGGCAGAGACAGAGATAATGTCCTGGGCTGCCAGGTTGCACAGAAAGAAGTACATGGGGGTGTGCAGTTGGGGTACCAGGCACACAAGCACAATAATCAGCAAGTTTCCAAACAAAGCCAGTAGGTAGATAATCAAAAGCCCCATAAAAAGCAAAGGTTGATCTTCCACAAAGAGGGAAAATGCCAAGAGATGGAAATCCTTCTGACTTGTTGAATTCATGGCAAATTTCTCTCTTTGTCAGTTTCGGATAGAAAGGAAAAATACTGGAACCTTACAAAAACAAACAGTACCGCACCCAGATCAGAGTAGCTAAGAGCTGTGCAGCTGGACTTGTTGGGAACCAGCTGATCATACAATGAGACAAACTGGACTGGGCACTTTCACATAAGGGCCAGATTCAATTTGATAAGAAAGGCTTAACTCCTAATTCAGTCCCAGATTTTCCCATAGAGCCAGATGCAATTCAAAAAAGTTATCTCACAGTTTATCACAAGAAACTGTATTGAAGTCTATAGGAAAAAAACTAGAACTGGATTGGGAGAATCTTGCTCATAAGTTTTTATATGATAACCCATTAAACATGTTCTCAAGGAATTAAATATAGTCCTAGGTGTAAACAATTCTCAATGAATTTCCAGTGCAGATACAGTAAATACTTGCACGGGTGGATTGTTTTTAAAGCATCATGTTAATGTGATGGATCAAAATGGTATTTTTACATTTATATTACCACTTTGTTTGTACAATAAAAATGAAAAAAAAACTAAAATAATTCTAATTGTGCTTTGATAGCATTATTGTTTACACAAGTCTTCTCCAGCCCTGACAACAGAACCGATATTGTAGCTTATTATTTCTCTTTGCTGGCTGCACACTGGTTGATTTATACATATATGTTTATAGGAAAATTGAAATAAACCAATGAGTACACACTCAAACTAAAATTATACATTTTTATATTTACAAAAGACACTAAATGTAGAATTCATTGTGTAAAAAATACAAAGCTCTATAGTAGTCACAACAATCAAGGTCTTAAGCTTGTGGTGTATAAATGAAATGTTGTTAATAAGTTTGAAGTTGGAGGGGTTTGCTTAGAGTTATACCTCAATAGTCAGATAAACAGAGAGAGAAAGCCATGCAACGTGCATTATAGCTCAGCATGAAATGACGAGCACCATCCAGTACAATGTTGAACGGGGCCAGTTAGTCCATAAATCTGCTTCTAATGTAGATATTTAAGCCACAAGCAGAATATGATGTTTCACTATCCTTTTGCAAGTGGGAAATACAGCATTTAAAGGTTTTCAAACTCTGATTAAGCAAATATCTCATCCCAAAGGAACTAACTGAAGTCTGTAAATAACCACAGCCCCCAGGTGCTCTTTGTTACAGAACAAAATCATACAATATAGCTTTTTCATTGTATTCTGCACAGTCCTTTTGCACTAAAAAACAACCTAACAGATAACTAATATTATGATTTTTTTTTTCACTTTTGTCCTAATACTGTATATAAGGAAAATGTATGAATGCTCAATGGCAGAATTCATGGGTTGGAATAGTAACATATGTAGGGGATCAGAGAACTCTGTCCCCTGTTTCTCAGTCTGTGACATCATCCAGCCTAGCTACAGACTGGGGAGGGATCTGATTGGCTGGCTGCCCCAGTGCACGTGCATGTGCCCAAGCTTTGGAGCCAAAAATCTAGGGGCGAGGCCCAGCAGTTTATAAAGGGAGCCCCTGGGCTAATACTGACCTCAGTGTAAGTGGCCTGTTAGTACTACAGAAAGTATTTCTCTCAATTCAATGGTAGTGGTGTGCGAATCTGTCCCGTTTCATTTTGCAGGAAAATTAATGCTAATGTCCGGCACATCCCCCCTTACCCCAAGCTGTGCAACATCATAGATACCCTTAATCCAGCAGTCTTATCATCTTCACTTAGGGGTCCACATGATTCATAACTGAATCAAACTAAGTAGATTACTGGACACTTAATGGAATGGGAGAAGAAAAAACTATAATGGGTAACACACTAGACTCTTATTCTACCACTACAAAGTAAAGGCAACAGGTACTGGTGGAGGAATGATGCCTAAGAATATTGCAGGAATGAACTCAAAGAACCATATATCACCTTAAGCCAGTGGCTATTCCCCAACCAGTGGCTCAGGAACAACATGTTGCTCCCCAACCCCTTGGATGTTGCTCCCAGTGGCCTCAAAGCAGGTGCTTATTTTTGAATTCCTGGCTTGGGGCAAGTTTTGGTTGCATAAAAACCAAACAGCCTTCTGCAGGCTGCTAGTCCCCATAGGGGCTATCAAATAGGCAATTATAGCTCTTATTGGCACCCCCAGGAAACTTTTTCATGCTTGTGTTCTCCCCAACACATTTTCTATGTTAATGTGGCTCAAGGGTATAAAGGTTGGGGATCCCTGCCTTAAGCTATAAATATTATATTTAGGGCTGTAGGAACAGGTTGCTTAGAATTACAAAGGAGCACCAGGCTGGGCTGAACACCAGGCTGGGTTGGGGCTGAGTAACCACTGAGTTTCTGAGTTGGAGCTTAAATTTCACGAGGGACTAGAAATGACATGAATTATGCAACAAATCATACAAATGTCTTATCATGTTCTACTTTGCTCAAGGATATAGAAAACTGTGATTAGAAATAGTAGCTGGGCCAAAGCATGATTGACCAATAGTAAGAAGGACGTATCAGTGTTTGGGATGTAGTCGGTTAAAACTCTCAGTCAAAAACACAATTGCAATTAAATTGCATAGCTTTAATATTTATTCTCACTTTATACAGACACTTAATAAACACAATTTCAAGCAACTTTGCAATATACATCAATTTAAAAAATCAATGGCAATGGTTATAAAGGAGTACAGTAAATATCCCCACAAAGTCTTCCCAGAAATTAGGGCTCCTATTGAGTATAGGGGTGGGAACCTACCTGTATGGAAGGTGGTATAAAAGAATATAAAGAATATTGTTAATAAAAAAAAAAACTATTAATGAACCACTGATACCCAACAGCTTTAGGGGACCTCTGTTATTTAGCTGATTGTCTATTTGTAGGAAACTAAAGGCTCTTTAGTAGTAAAGATCTGTGAAACTGTCCCCAATAGCTCCCCATCTTCTTTTCTGCTTATTAACAGCATACAGTAAGCTCTGTGCTGCTGTCACTTACCTGAGCTTAGGGGCCCACTCACTATATACTGTATATATAGAATATAAATGTCCCACTATACTGTATATATAGAGTATAAATGGCACACTATACTGTATATATAGAATATAAATGGCACACTATACTGTATATATAGAATATAAATGGCACACTATACTGTATATATAGAATATAAATGGCACACTGTATTGTATATATAGAATATAAATGGCACACTATACTGTATATATAGAATATAAATGGCACACTATACTGTATATATAGAATATAAATGTCTCCCTATACTGTATATATAGAATATAAATGGCACACTATACTGTATATATAGAATATAAATGTCTCCCTATACTGTATATATAGAATATAAATGGCACACTATACTGTATATATAGAATATAAATGTCTCCCTATACTGTATATATAGAATATAAATGTCTCCCTATACTGTATATATAGAATATAAATGGCACACTATACTGTATATATAGAATATAAATGGCACACTATACTGTATATATAGAATATAAATGTCTCCCTATACTGTATATATAGAATATAAATGGCACACTATACTGTATTTATAGAATATAAATGGCACACTATACTGTATATATAGACTATAAATGGCACACTATACTGTATATATAGAATATAAATGTCTCCCTATACTGTATATATAGAATATAAATGGCACACTATACTGTATATATAGAATATAAATGGCACACTATACTGTATATATAGAATATAAATGGCACACTATACTGTATATATAGAATATAAATGTCTCCCTATACTGTATATATAGAATATAAATGGCACACTATACTGTATTTATAGAATATAAATGGCACACTATACTGTATATATAGAATATAAATGGCACACTATACTGTATATATAGAATATAAATGGCACACTATACTGTATATATAGAATATAAATGGCACAATACAAGGCAGAATAAGATGGAATAATCCAATAGGGACTGCACACACAATGAATCAAAAAAGAAGGCTATTTTTTGGTCAAAAGTCAAAATACATAATGAGCATAATCCCTACACCTTTCAAACTGTAAAGGGGTCTTCATCAAGTGCAAAAATGTTAAAGGCCTTTAGATACAAATGACCATAGTTGGGACCCTACTGACTAAGACATTTTGTTGGCATCCACTAGGATGAAGTAGATTTGATACCCAATAACTATAATTTTTTTTAGCCATTCTGTAAGCAGCCACTAAGCAAGTACATACAATCTGCAGTACAAATAAAACATACTGTATATAAACAACAAGTTCCGATATTTCGGCAAATAGTAGATTCTGCAGGCAAATAGCATTGATGATGATCACTGATACTAACTCCAGTATGCACAATAATACCAGCACATTGCCAAGGTTACAGCCTTGTCCCCATGAAACAGACTTTACTAAGGCATATGGCACATCCAAAATCCTATGAACATTTCATTGTGCCTCTGGTTGCTTCTATAGCTCACCCCTACACTGATCTATTACAGGAAGTAGCCTTTAAAAAAAGCTTGTTATACCTTATATGTCTTATATCTCCTACTGAGTTTTTCTGCCAAACATGCGTTATTGCCATTCACCCCATCCACATTGTGCAGATCAAAGAGGCTAAACCACTGCATTCTCCCCCCTGGGGAACTAACACTGCTGGTCTATGGGAAACTCCCAGTGTTCCCAGGATATGGCTTGATGGGGGATTACTAATCCTTTCCAGCTCTAATAGACTAATGGAAGGTTTAGATAATTTCTCCCCTGCACATATATGCTAGGCTGCCTGTGATCTCCAACAGCCCCATCTTGGTGAAACTTATAGATCATTTTTTAAACCTGGCCCTAACTATTCATCACACATAGTAATTCCATCTTTACTGTAACATAGTGAAACTGACAAAGAGAAGAGAACAGGATATTATGAAACCCATACCCTATTGTGAAAACAGCTAGAATCAGATGCTATAATGGCGTTCCAGGTACATATTTTGCAAGTAATATCTTTGTAGCTGACCAAACCTGTTGGTTTCTCAGGCTGTACACTAATGGATTTACCATTGGAACAACACCAGTATATAGCAAAGAAAGAAATTTCTCTTGTTCTTGATAATTCTCTGAGTCTGGCCTAATATAAATCCCTATAGAGGTGCCAAATAACAGCAACACGACTGTCAGATGTGAGGAACAGCTGGAGAAAGCCTTGAGTCTAGCGGTTGAGGATCGCAATTTTATGATCGTAGCTATGATGTACACGTAGGATGTTATGATCAGAACAAATGGAAGAATCCCTACGAATGGTATTTCAACCAACATCAGTTGTTTTATATGTGAGGTGTCACTACATGAGATCTCCAGCAGTATTTTAGGTTCACAAAAAAAGTGATTCAGTTTTCGTGACTTACAGAATGATAAACGGGAAAAAAGCAAAGAGTAGCACATTGCATTGGGAATATACAGAATCCATGCTATTCCCACCAGCAGGAGGCACACTCTTGCATTCATGATGAGGCAGTAACGTAGAGGAATACAAATAGCCACGTAGCGATCATAAGCCATAGTGGTCAATAAAAATATGTCTGTACCAATGCACAATGCAAACAGGAACATCTGTATTATACAGCTGGGAAAGGAAATGCTGGTGTCTCCTGTAATTGTGATGGCCATCAGCTTGGGCAGGAAGGCAGATACAAAGATAATGTCCTGGGCTGCCAGGTTGCACAGAAAGAAGTACATGGGGGTGTGCAGTTGGGGTACCAGGCACACAAGCACAATAATCATCATGTTTCCAAGCACAGCAGTTAGGTAGATAATCAAAAGCCCCATAAAAAGTAAAGGCTGATCTTCCACAAAGAGGGAAAATGCCAAGAGATGGAAATCTTTTTGAGTTGTTGAATTCATGGCAAATTTCTTTCTTTGTTAGTTTCGGATAGAAAGGAAAAATACTGGAACCTTACAAAAACAAACAGTACTGCACCCAGATCAGAGTAGCTAGGAGCTGTGCAGCTGGACTTGTTGGGAACCAGCTGATCATACAATGAGACAAACTGGACTGGGCACTTTCACATAAGGGCCAGATTCAATTTGATAAGAAAGGCTTAACTCCTAATTCAGTCCCAGATTTTCCCATAGAGCCAGATGCAATTCAAAAAAGTTATCTCACAGTTTATCACAAGAAACTGTATTGAAGTCTATAGGAAAAAAACTAGAACTGGATTAGGAGAATCTTGCTCATAAGTTTTTATACGATAACCCATTAAAAATGTTCTCAAGGAATTAAATATAGTCCTAGGTGTAAACGGAAGGAAACAATTCTCTCACTTAATGAATTTCCAGTAAAGCACCCAATTAACGTGATGGATCAAAATGGTATTTTTACCAGACTATTACCACTTTGTTTGTACAATAAAAATGAAATAGTAAAAAAAAAACAAATAATTCTTAATAATTCTAATTGTGCTTTGATAGCATTATTCTTTATCCAAGTCTTCTCCAGCCCTGACAACAGAACCGATATTGTAGCTTATTATTTCTCTTTGCTGGCTGCACACTGGTTGATTTATACATATATGTTTATAGGAAAATTGAAGTAAACCAATGAGTACACACTCAAACAAAAATTATACATTTTTATAATTACAAAAGACACTAATGTAGAATTCATTGTGGAAAAAAAACAAAGCTCTATAGTAGTCACAATAATCAAGGTCTTAAGCTTGTGGAGTATAAATGAAATGTTGTTAATAAGTTTGAAGTTGGAGGGGTTTGCTTAGAGTTATACCTCAATAGTCAGATAAACAGAGAGAGAAAGCCATGCAACGTGCATTATAGCTCAGCATGAAATGACGAGCACCATCCAGTACAATGTTGAACGGGGCCAGTTAGTCCATAAATCTGCTTCTAATGTAGATATTTAAGCCACAAGCAGAATATGATGTTTCACTATCCCTTTGCAAGTGGGAAATACAGCATTTAAAGGCTTTCAAACCCTGATTAAGCAAATATCTCATCCCAAAGGAACTAACTGAAGTCTGTAAATAACCACAGCCCCCAGGTGCTCTTTGTTACAGAAGGGAATCATACAATATAGCTTTGTCATTGTATTCTGCACAGTCCTTTTGCACTAAAAAACAACCTAACAAATAACTAATATTGTGATTATTTTTTCACTTTTGTCCTAATACTGTATATAAGGAAAATGTATGAATGCTCAATGGCAGAATTAATGGGTTAGAATAGTAACATATGTAGGGGATCAGAGAACTCTGTCCCCTGTTTCTCAGTCTGTGACATCATCCAGCCTAGCTACAGACTGGGGAGGGATCTGATTGGCTGGCTGCCCCAGTGCACGTGCATGTGCCCAAGCTTTGGAGGCAAAAATCTAGGGGCGAGGCCCAGCAGTTTATAAAGGGAGCCCCTGGGCTAATACTGACCTCAGTGTAAGTGGCCTGTTAGTACTACAGAAAGTATTTCTCTCAATTCAATGGTAGTGATGTGCGAATCTGTCCAGTTTCATTTTGCAGGAAAATTAGTGAAACTTCTGAAAAGTTTGCAAACTGGCGAAAAGTTCGCAAAATATGAACGCAAATTTTCCATGGTGACATTTTGTGGATGATTCATCACTATTCAATGGTAAATATTACAGGCAACCAAATATGATGCACTAATCTATGGCTCAGTCTGCTAATGTCCGGCACATCCCCCCTTACCCCAAGCTGTGCAACATTCATAGATACCCTTAATCCAGCAGTCTTATCCTCTTCACTTAGGGGTCCACATGATTCATAACTGAATCAAACTATGTAGATTACTGGACACTTAATGGAATGGGAGAAGAAAAAACTATAATGGGTAACACACTAGATTCTTATTCTACCACTACAAAGTAAAGGCAGCAGGTACTGGTGGAGGAATGATGCCTAAGAATATTGCAGGAATGAACTCAAAGAACCATATATCACCTTAAGCCAGTGGCTATTCCCCAACCATTGGCTCAGGAACAACATGCTGCTCCCCAACCCTTTGGATGTTGCTCCCAGTGGCCTCAAAGCAGGTGCTTATTTTTGAATTCCTTGCTTGGAGGCAAGTTTTGGTTGCATAAAAACCAAACAGAGCCTTCTGCAGGCTGCTAGTCCACATAGGGGCTATCAAATAGCCAATTATAGCTCTTATTGGCACCCCCAGGAAACTTTTTCATGCTTGTGTTCTCCCCAACACATTTTCTATGTTAATGTGGCTCAAGGGTATAAAGGTTGGGGATCTCTGCCTTAAGCTATAAATATTATATTTAGGGCTGTAGGAACAGGTTGCTTAGAATTACAAAGGAGCCTTGTGATTGTTGGGCTCTTTATCACATTTCCAAGCTCTGAACACCAGGCTGGGTTGGGGCTGAGTAACCACTGACAGTTTCTGAGTTGGAGCTTAAATTTCACGAGGGACTAGAAATGACATGAATTATGCAACAAATCATACAAATGTCTTATCATGTTCTACTTTGCTCAAGGATATAGAAAACTGTGATTAGAAATAGTAGCTGGGCCAAAGCATGATTGACCAATAGTAAGAAGGACGTATCAGTGTTTGGGATGTAGTCGGCTAAAACTCTCAGTCAAAAACACAATTGTTTAACCCATATTACAACTCGCTGAGGTTTTCTTGTTTTAAAAATATCCTTAATCATCTTACTTACCCCTTCCTAGAGATGACTTATTTTATTGAACATGCATGAGTCTAAGGGGGCCATTTGCTAAAAGTCAGATTTTTTTTCCAGATTTGGATTTTTTAGCACTAAAAGACACAAAAAAAAGTTGCAATTTTTCAAAATTTCTGAATCTGAATCCAGCAATTTGTGAGCTAAAACTTGTTGAGATCATGTAGAAGCCATGAGTCTGCTCAGTTTGCTCCTCTCCCCCCCTCCCTACTGCTCTCTCCCCCTCCCATAATCTCTCACTCCCCCTCCCAACTGTGCTGTGTAATCTGAACTACCAGCAGCCAAAGCTGCAGCACGGAACCTACTAAGACCAAGCTAAAATGGCAGCTGCTATCTTTAACAAACAGAAGCAGCTTCTAGGGCTGTAACTCAGGTATGGTAAAGCTTTCTGCAGAATAAATATAGCATTCTAGCTTGCACTATTGTGGCAACTATATTGCCAATAAAATCCCAAAATGCCTTTCCTTCTCCTTTAAAGGAGACTCGTAACCCTACAAAATAATTCCAAATTATTTTCTGTGACAAATAAACTTTTCTTACACTATATAAAATCTATAAATTGTCTTTCCTTCAGTCTTGGAATTCATAATCAAAGAAAGCAGGCAGGTTTTGCAACATCCCAAAATCCTATTTATGTGCCATAATGGAGGCAGGTGATGCCCATACACAGGAGACACAGTGAGCAAGGGAGAAATGAAATGACATTAATGGCATCTAGGAAATGCAAAATGGAACATTAGAGTCCCAGCTCTATGGCTGAGGGTTAACTGAGAGTAATTATGTTTAACATATTTTTCTGCTGATAAGCTTCCATTGTAAGAGACTGTAAGCAAGCCAACCATCTTGTCTGGCGGTGCCTATATACTAGGAGGCTTTTAAAGTAACATAAGCAAAAGTAACATAAGTTCAGAATCTTAGAATCCTACAGTGTAACAGCCAATCAGCAATCCTACACTGTAACAGCCAATCAGCAATCCTACAGTGTAACAGCCAATCAGCAATCCTACAGTGTAAAAGCCAATCAGAAATCCTACAGTGTAACAGCCAATCAGCAATCCTACAGTGTAACAGCCAATCAGCAATCCTACACTGTAACAGCCAATCAGAAATCCTACAGTGTAACAGCCAATCAGCAATCCTACAGTGTAACAGCCAATCAGAAATCCTACAGTGTAACAGCCAATCAGCAATCCTACAGTGTAACAGCCAATCAGCAATCCTACAGTGTAAAAGCCAATCAGAAATCCTACAGTGTAACAGCCAATCAGCAATCCTACAGTGTAACAGCCAATCAGCAATCCTACAGTGTAACAGCCAATCAGCAATCCTACAGTGTAACAGCCAATCAGCAATCCTACAATGTAACAGCCAATCAGAAATCCTACAGTGTAACAGCCAATCAGCAATCCTACAGTGTAACAGCCAATCAGCAATCCTACAGTGTAACAGCCAATCAGCAATCCTACAGTGTAACAGCCAATCAGCAATCCTACAGTGTAACAGCCAATCAGCAATCCTACAATGTAACAGCCAATCAGCAATCCTACAGTGTAACAGCCAATCAGCAATCCTACAATGTAACAGCCAATCAGCAATCCTACAGTGTAACAGCCAATCAGCAATCCTACAATGTAACAGCCAATCAGCAATCCTACAGCGTAAGAGCCAATCAGCAATCCTACAATGTAACAGCCAATCAGCAATCCTACAATGTAACAGCCAATCAGCAATCCTACAGTGTAACAGCCAGTTTTACTGCATGATCCTGTTAGGTCTGAGTGAATCAGATAACAGAAAATTATTTTAGCAGAATTATTGCAATCATGAATCTTTATGTGTGGGAATAAAATAATGTTGCCTCATTTTTCCAGTCTCCCTACCAGAAGTGAGTTCTTCTCTCTTATATCTATAATTACCTGGAAACATTGTTACACTGTATAATATAACGAGTGGGACAAATCCCTACAGATTATTCTTTGTAACTATTGTAGTAAAGCCAAGTACATACAACATTCTTGTAATCACTTATACAAAATATATGTGCAATATGCTGTACTCTGGGATGTGCTTGTTCCCACCAATCAGATTCCTATGTATCCTGGTACAAAAGACAATAAACTTTAATCTGAAAGTGTTCTAGTTTGGTACAATATGGCTACTAAAGACAAATAGGCAAAAGGTTTGTTTATCACATGGTCCATCTATAGGACAAAGGCTACATTGCCCCTTTAATATAACTTTGTCTTGTGGAAATGATCAGCTCTTTGGTGCTACAGTTACTGTGTGATTACATCACAATGGCAGTTACCATGGGCACTAAACCCTACCATTGTGATGTCATCACAGCAGTGCAAGTGTAACAGCTGCAGGGCCGGGACACTCGTCATATGGGATGTGAAGGGACAGCAGAGCAGTGAGGAATTTCTTTGCTTTCTCTGCAGTTCCAATTCACTTCCATTATGTATCTAAGAATTATATTTCTTACATCAGTTTTTATTCTTTTTTCAACCAAACAAAGACCAGAATATGATGCTAAATATTCAGCTAATCCCGAATCAGGTCTTGTTAATGAGAACCCATTAGGGTCACTACAGGAAAAAACATCCGAATGGAGATCCATGGGGCAGAAGATTAGAGTGCAGAACGCAAAGACTAGAAGCACATTATGGAATAAGATACAGAGATTCGCTAATCATTACATAAGATTCAAATCATTTTATTTCCAAGAGATCCCATTAGACTCACCTGAACTGGACGACTTCATTGGGGAACTGGAAGATTTCATCTTACCCACCCTTATGGAAGCACAGCAGGAGCTGATCTACTTTGCCTGTTTATACTGCCTATTTCGCTATCTAGTGCGAAGATTTCGATATGAACAGATTTTCTTTCTGTGAAGGAGCTACTGGCTCGATGTGCAGTTAGCTTATATACAATTCTTTGCCTTGTCTAATGAAAGCTGGGAAGAGAAAAATAGTGGAAGAGAAGATGAGGAGAGGAGAGGATTTTGGCTCCCCCTTTAGAAAAGCACCTCACACAGCTTTTTGTATGTTGGGAAATACTCACAGAATTATTCATTCTCATCCCAAGCTGGCAAGAACTTCTGGAGCTATCAGAATATTTGTTATTTAATAAACATTACCTTTATATGTATTATCTTTGTCTGTGTTGTAAGTTTGTTTTTTTGGAGGAGACTAAACTATTCTTTGGAGTTTTAGCTCACATTACATTCATGTAGCTGTTTTTACAATATGTGGGTACAAAAAAAATGGTTGTTTGCCAACTTAGTATTGTAAAAAGAAAAATTCCCAAGTTGCTCCTTGCAGTTAAGGGTTTAAGTCATTTTTACTTCAAGTTTAAACACCAGTTAATATACTGTTGCTATGTTCTACTGTTCCAAGGCCAATGGCCATTGCACCACTCTAGCTAACACATGGCATTGCACATAGTGGTGTTAGGCTTGTGTGCCGAGCCCATTTCCATTAGCCCCTGGGAACCTCTACTTTGGTAAATGAATCCAGCCTACCCAATTAAAATCATACAGGGGAATATGGGGCTCATTTATGGTTAGGAAGACAGTGTTCAAAGTGCAAAAACAGGCACAATTCCCCATTTTTCCGCACTTTGCACATTAATTACCTCTCTCCTGAAACTGCAGAAGGTGTCTGCACACTTAGCATATGTATTTGGAGTCTTACAATCAAATTGGCATTCAGGATTCATTATGAATAAACACAAGGTTATGCATGTGGGATTTTATAACCATAGCTTTATTTAAAAAGAATAAAGGATTGCTAGCAACTAATCAACACTGTAAAACAAAATGTTTGCTAAGACCCCTCTTTTTAGGAATGCTTGCCAGCCAACCTGCCATGCTGGCTGTCAGTTGGACAAGTCTCCCAAGCCTCCATGCCATACTACTGAACACCATAAGCAATCATGTGGTTTTTAGGGGATCTAACCCCAAACCCTTGGCAAGCATTCCACCAGCAAATCTGTGACAAACTAATGAAGAATAAGAGTTATGGGGATGGGTCCCTCTGAAGGCTGTTTCAAAACACAGGCAAGTTCTTTAAGACCCCCTCCATTTATCCATGCTTTCCTGAACCCCACTCTGCCTGACATTCTGCCCAATTGTCCAGCCAGAAAAGATTCAGCACCATGGTTTCTAAAGTGAATATGAGTAATAAATGGATCTAAATGAATCTTATCCCAGAATACAGCACGGATCCCCAACAGCCAGGCTGTGGGCTGCTTTCAAGTGGACTGCCCATATGAATGCGCGAATAAATGCGCCGCGCTTTTGAAGGCACGGTTCAACGTGCGCACATATAAAGAGGAGGACGTTAGTGCCGCACGTATAAAGACACAGATAAAAGGTGCAGATTAACACCCCCAACACCCCCCACCCCAGTCCGTGGTCCATGGATTCAAAGCGGCCCTTGGTGCAAAAAAAAGGTTGGGGACCACTGATATACAGAGTCAGTTATACTAGATGTTATAATATAATAATAATATATATTATATATGATAATAATTAGTGATGAGCAAATTTTTTTTGTCAGGTATGGATTTGCAGCTAATTGTTTTGCAAAACTTCAGCAAAAATTAGCCACGGAAAAAATTGTTGTGCATCAAAAAAGTTGTGGTTGTGTCAAAATAGGTGTGGTTGCATCAAATTGGGCGCGGTTGTGTCAAAATGGGCGTTGTCGAAGCAAAACGGGCGCACACAACAAAAACAGAAGTGTGTGACAAAAAAGTCGCGCATCAAACATGTTTCACAGAATTTCTCTCAGTTTCAAAAATGTTACTGTCATTTTGCAAATTTTTGCTAAAGCGAAACGGGACAGATTCGCTCATCACTAATAATAATTAATAAAAAGAATAAAACAAGTATATACGGCTGCTATATCCAGCTGGAATTGCACATGGTTATGCCTTTTTATATATACAGAATTTTTATTATAGAGAAATAGAGAAGCAAAACTAACCTGCAAAATTAGAAATGATCCTTTTATCTAGTATGTAAAGTGTATATCTAAACTTCAACCTTCCAAAAGTAACCCATTGAGTACCGTTTGTAAAGAGACTATTCAGACTCATCACACAAAGTCCTTCCTTCTTCACCCTCAGGAGTGTGATGAACTGCAACATAGAGATATGAAAAGGATCTTATGAAACCCACACCCTGTCGTGAATCAGACTATAACAGTGTTCCGGGTACATATTTTGCAAGTAATATCTTTGCAGCTGACCTGACCTGTTGGTTTCTCAGGCTGTACACTAATGGGTTTAACATTGGAACAACCCCAATATATAGCAAAGAAAGAACTTTCACTTGTTTCTGTAATTTCTCTGACTGTGGCATAATGTATATCCCTATAGAGGTGCCACAGAACAGCAATACGACTGTCAGATGTGAGGAACAGCTGGAGAAAGCTTTGAGTCTAGCGGCTGAGGATCGCAGTTTTATGATCGTAGTTATGACATACACATAGGATGTTATGATCAGGACAAATGGAAGAATCCCGGTAAAAGGTTTCTGAGCTGACATGAATTGTTTTATAGGTGAGGTGTCACTACATGAGATCTCCAGCAGCATTTTAAGGTCACAAAAAAAGTGATTCAGTTCTCGTGACTTACAGAATGATAAACGGGAAAAAAGCAAAGCGAGGCATATTGCATTGGGAATATACAGAATCCATGCTATTCCCACCAGCAGGAGGCACACTCTTGTGTTCATGATGAGGTAGTAACGTAGAGGAATACAAATAGCCACGTAGCGATCATAAGCCATAGTGGCCAATAAGAAGATATCAATACCAATGCAGAATGCAAACAGGAAAACCTGGGTTATACAGCCAGGAAAGGAAATGCTGGTGTCCCCTGTAATTGTGATGGCCATCAGCTTGGGCAGGAAGGCAGAGACAGAAATAATGTCCTGGGCTGCCAGGTTGCACAGAAAGAAGTACATGGGGGTGTGCAGTTGGGGTACCAGGCACACAAGCACAATAATCATCATGTTTGCAAGCTCAGCCGTTAGGTAGATCATTAAAAGCCCCATAAAAAGGAAAGGTTGCTCTTCCTCAGAGCAGGAAAACGCAATGAGATAGAACTCTTTCTTGGTTGTGAAATTCATGGCAAATATCTTTTTGTCTCTTTCTGCTACAACACACAAACAGTACAGGAACCGTACAAACCCACAGTCCTGCACCCAGATCAGTGTAACTAGGATTTATTTAGCTGGACTTTTTAGGAAATAGTTGATATGATGCAATGAGACAAGCTGGATTGAGGCCTCTCATATAAGGTGCTACAGACAGAACACTGGCAAAACCTAGCTGTGAATGGAAGATCTGGCAGACCTTCTGCTAGATAGGGACCCAATCATAAACAATTAGGAGAGGGCAGTGCTAGGGCTACAACATATACAAATCCTGCTAATAGTTGGTGTTTACAGACAAACCTTTAAGCTCTATGGAACCTACACAAAATCTTCCTGTATGTAAGAAAGGTTTCCCACTGAGTGAATTTCCAATGCAGATACAGTTGATAATATTGTATATCCAGAGGATAATATATACTGTAGAGACTTGGGTTAGGGACAAATTGTATTTTTACCAGACTATCAGCACTTTCTCTATACAAAAAAACATTGAAATAGTACTGATTTTTTTTCTTGACCTAAAATGACAACTGCAAGGTATAAGAACATTTATGATGCAGTTCTTCTAGGTTGTACAGAAGAAACCAATTTTACTGGCACATTGAGAATCCTATGATCATTTCATTGTGTGCTCTGTGATACCATTATCCTTTATGCAAGTCTTCTCCTGCCGTATAGAAACAGAACCAATATTGTAGAAAATCATTTTTGTTCTTATAAAGACACTAATCTAGAATGCAAAAAGTTCTATAGCAAAATTCTAGTAGTCACAGCAATCAAGGTCTTAGCTTGTGGCACATGTATAAATGAGATGTAGGTGTTGGTTTGAGAGGGTTGCCTAGATTCCTACCTCAATAGTCAGATAAATAGAGAGAGAAAATGAAGCAATGAAGCCTAACATGACACATTTTGCACAGGAGCACCATCCAGTACAATGTTGATTAGGATATATAATGTTGCTCTGGACTAAGGCAATTGCTCGATCAAATTCTGCTCTATATATATATATATATATATATATATATATATATATATATATATATATATATATATATATATATATATATATATATATATATATATATATATATATATATATATAAGCTGCAAGCAGAATAAGATGTTTGGCTATGCTATTTCAATGGTCCTGTTTTTAATTAAGAAGCATGGGAAATACAGCATTTAAGGGATTTTGAGCCTCATTAAGAAAGTTTCTTTTCCCATCAGAGCTCATTGAAGTCTGTAAAAAAAATGACTAACCCCAGGTATTCTTTGTTACAGACGGGAACTTTCTGTACTTTTTATAGTTTTTATCATTTTATTTTGACGTAGTGCTAATCTATGGCTCAGTCTGCTAATGTCCGGCACGTCCCCCCTTACCCCAGGCTGTGCAACATTCATAGATACCCATAATCCAGCAGTGTTACCATCTTTACATAGGGGTTCACATGCGTATCAGCCAGAATAGGTGAATCACACTATTTAGAAGGAGAAAGAGAATCACTGACTTCACCCAGTGTGTTACCCATTAAACCCTCCACTACAATGATGAGCCCCAAGAAAGGCGAAACCGGTCTGTAGTTGGGAATCTGATCAGCTATTATCCTGGCTACTGCTTTAAACCCAGTGGGTGAACTTTAGCCTATAGGATAAACCCATGTACAGGGGATTTTTTTTAGGAGTTTGGAATTCATTCCCAGAATTCCTTTTGTTTATTACCCATTATCGTCAGTGTCCCCTTTGGTCGCTCTACAATGGGAACAATGCTCCTCACAATACCAAGTTATTGATTCTGCTTCTCCGTCTAAATATTGTGATTCCATTAAGGTGTCTAGTGATACGGTAAGTGAAGACGACAGGCATAAGTGGAGCAATGGTGCCTAAGAATTTATAAATATTGCAGGAATTAAGTCAAAGCAACCTAAATCACCTCAGGCTATACATATTATTCTTGTACTTAGGGTTTTAGGAACACGACTGTAGCAACAAAGTAGAAAATCAAAAAGTAGGAAACTTGTTTTTTTCTCAAAATAGGATTAACAAAGCAAAGCAAAGTTAAACTGCAGAATGATACACAGAGTAACAGTAAATGAAGGAAATGGCAGACTCGGTCAAGGTAATGGAGCTCGGAATCAGATAACTGAATTATTTGTAGCTCTAAATGGTATCTGGGAACCCCTGTGTAACTGTGGTACATTATTTCCCTACTGGAAGGTCGTTAGTCGGTATCACAAACTGCAATTGTGTGCTACATGCAAAACATACACGCAACAAGTACAAGTCACAAAGTATAAAAAGACCGCTCTACGGCTCTACAGGTTGGAATCCTTAGCTGAATGAAATAAATAGTGTACATCCAGAGATAGTTACGTACACCGATTTCTATGATCTTTAATTGCATGTAAACCCCCAACACAAAAATCAGTGAACAGTCTCTTTGAAATCTTTTAATACCTGCCAATCAGGTTGTTCAAAGGTTAATAGTAAGGGTGCAGCATCCCCTCAATCACTTTGGATTCCTTCTCTAACCCACTCAGCCCCACCCTTAGGAATTGACTTTGGCTCTTGGCTGCTGAGCATGCTCAGTTCTTCTCAACCCAGGTTACCAAACATGCCAACCAGTTTAGCAGCCAATGAAGAGATGGCACGGGGCCACACAAATGTTTGTTCCTGGTATTGACAGGCTCCTTAGAGTTCTATTATCAACACTGGCACCAATCAGATTTATGCTTTCATAGTTCTACCTGCAGCTGGCATGGCATAACCTATCACTGCTTGGTTGCTATGGGTTAGTGCCAGGTGCAATCTTGCCCAGGGTTGAGAATACATAAATAACCAGAAATGGACAGATTACAAGCAGAATTAAAAAAGAACCTATCTGGAAGCAGGCAGTCAGGTGGAGTTAACTGGGAATACATTGTACAGGGGTTCTATTGGCTGCACCAGTGAAAATACATACAGTCTGGGACAGGGTAGTGATGAGTGTTTTAACTTTTGCACATTGCAGAAATGATCATTCTTTTTAGAATCACTGTGCCTCTGATTTTCTTTTGGGCTATTGGGTGGGGGGTATCACTGTGCCTCTGATTTTCTTTTGGGCTATTGGGTGGGGGTATCACTGTGCCTCTGATTTTCTTTTGGCATATGGGGTGGGGGGTATCACTGTGCCTCTGATTTTCTTTTGGGCTATTGGGTGGGGGTATCACTGTGCCTCTGATTTTCTTTTGGCATATGGGGTGGGGGGTATCACTGTGCCTCTGATTTTCTTTTGGCATATGGGGTGGGGGGTATCACTGTGCCTCTGATTTTCTTTTGGGCTATTGGGTGGGGGTATCACTGTGCCTCTGATTTTCTTTTGGGCTATTGGGTGGGGGATCACTGTGCCTCTGATTTTCTGGGGGGGGGATCTTTGTGCCTCTAATTTTGGGAGGGGGGGTATTACTGTGCCTCAGATTTTCTTTGGTCTATGGGGTGGGGGATCACTGTGCCTCTGATTTTCTGGGGGGGGGCATCACTGTGCCTCTGATTTTCAGGGGTGGGGGCATCACTGTGCCTGTGATTTTCTGTGGGAGTTATCACTGTGCCTCAAATTTTCTTTTGGCCTATGGGGTGGGGTGATCACTGTGCCTCGGATTTTCTTGGGGGGGGGATTACTGTGCCTCTGATTTTCTTTTGGCCTATTGGGGTGGGGGGGATCACTGTGCCTCTGATTTGCTGGGGGGGTATATCACTAAATTTTGTTTTCTCTGTACATGTCTCAAAATTTTAGCATCAAAAGTCTTGCTCTGTGATTTTCACCGTGAAAAAGCATGGACTGAATGGACCAGTAAAAAAGACCACGATTTTCGGAAGCATGCTTCGTAAAATAGCACTTGCTCGAACTATGGATGAACATCAAAATTCTCTTAAAAATCTGATGGAATCAAAAATTTGGAAGACGTGCAGTGCCCTGAGGCATTGGTTTTCAAACAAGTGGCTACCTGAAATAGAGGTAAAGTTACAATGCCTGTATACGTATTTTAAAAAAATATATTGTATTGGATTTACTGCATCCATATTTTACTTTGTGAATATTTATTGCCTAAAACACTGTATAAAAATGCTTTGTATATGTCGTTACATTTAGGTTTATGAAAAATGTAATCAAATGCAAAAAAACCCCATTAAAATAAAACTATTCCCCTAGAATAAAATACTTAACCAACAGATAGTTTACAAATTTTCGTACTAAGTGTACCATTAAAGAATCTTACCAAGTCTAAATACATATATCAGTAAATATTGCCCTTTTATATCTTTTCCCTTGAGCCGCCATTTTGTGATGGTCTGTGTGTCCTCTCAGAGATCCCTTAAAAAGAAATATTGTAGCTGTAACAGTAACAGTAATAATTTTGGAAACAAAAGACAGTTAGTCTTCCCCATAGTAACATGCAATGAAGTAAATGGGGAAGACTTTTGATCACCCTGGGAACATAGCCAGGGAGCATCTAATTGGTGGGAACAAGTTTAGGTGATGGGATTGGCTAAAGTGGGGTGAGCGGGAATGCTATAGCTTAGTTGTGGGGTTGCCAGGGTGATCAATCTCAACTTAGCTAAGGAAGTGTCAGGACAGGTCTACAGCTCACCGCAGCAAAAGCTGAATTTGTCAGGCCATGGACGGCTTGTTTGAGAGGCTGAGGAGCGTGGCGGAGAGGAGGGGTGAGGAGTGGCTGCAGCAGCAACTCGAGGCTTGGGGGAAACAGGAGCAGGTTGACGAGGTGCCTGTCAGAAGGGCCCAGAGGTCACAAGTCCTTCCCCCCCTCACAGGCAGAACTGGAGGCGCAGGAGTCCTTCCCCGATGCCAACCACCAGCGTGCAAGGTGCCACCCAAGCAGCGGAAAGGGAGCAGGAAGCCTCCGTGAGGAAGAACTGCCCTGGCGCGAATGCAGGTCGGGGCCGGCGCAGCAGCATACAGGAGCACAGACGGGAGAGGAGCGGATCGGTTGCCATGACGACGGGAGGCGCGTCGCGGAGTGGGAACACTACCGGTGCGGGTAAGTTTCCCAGTGCAACACCATCACGGCCTGTCAGCACTCATGGGGGCAGAGCAGGAGGGGGCCAAGACTGCAGCCTGCAAGCTAAGAGGGGGCGGAGGTGTGATGTGCCTGCAGCGCAATCGGGACAAGGGGGAGGAAGAGGAGGCAGCGAGGACTACACTGCAGGGCTCAGCACAGCCGGCAACATGGGGATTGTGCAGGACGCAATGGAGTTAGGGGGCCTTTCGGCCCAGCACTCCAGGGAGGGGAATTTTCCCCCGGGACAGCAGCAGGACATGGAAGGGGGGGCCCACCAGGTTCGCTACTCGGAGTGGAGGTTACCTCACAGTAATGGCTCCAAGGGCCGAGTAATACACCTACGGCTGGTCAGGTGGTGCAAGACCAGCAGAATGGAGCAGCGACATATTCCCAGTCCCTAGGTATTAACCCCGTGGGGGGGGGGGCTGATAGCAGGGAGGGAATTGATGTGTTCCTTGTTTCCTTGTGGGAGCGAGGGACCAGGACAGGATATACAACCACACGGTTCTGCGTTGGAGGCTGATCGAACGGCAGCGCGGAGGGCAGCTTCTGGGCAGCCTGTGGGTGAGCAGCAAGGAAATGTTCATAAACCTCAATCTAATGCTTTTAACCAAGATATGTTCCAAGGTTTTATGTTGGGTTTACGGGAGTTTATGGAAAAATGGGAAGCGGGTCCAGGGCAGTCAGCAGCACAAAGGGCCTGGGTGGATGCAGAAAAAGGGGTCACCGGGAAGAATCAACCAGTGGTTGTGGGGGTCAGGACAGGGGAAGGAATGGGGTCACTAAAGGGGCAGGGGGAGATAAGGAGGCCCCTTCTGCGCCAGCGGACAGCAGCAAGGAGGCCACGGGTAAGACTTCAGAAGTGGGAAAGAAGGCAGAGCCAATTTTTGATGTGGCTAAGAGTCAGACCTACACGTGTTTTGAGGGCCCATTAGGGACGCACTTAAAGGCGGAGGTAAGAGAGAAGGTGCAAAATGGCGAATATGTGGACATTTTCACATTACTACCACTGGAGCGTTTTAATTTAGACAAATGGGAAAAAGGTAAGGAGCACAAGAAAGAGGACGACGAAGATAGGAGGCGTTTTAGATTGATTCCCCGAACGTTTGTAAACTGGTTGAAAGCCTTCTGCATCTTCGCTAGTCTGGTAGGTGAAAGATGTCCAGAGTATTGTAGTGGGTTATTTTGCTACTTGGATTCCATTTTGGAAGCTCATCGGGTGTATGGGGGGGGGTAGCGTGGCTCAGATATGAGTTTAAGCATCGCATGTCAGTAAGGCCTTCTTTAAGGTGGGATCATAGGGATATTGGTCTGTGGTTATGGCTCATGAACAGCAGTGGGGCTAAGGCAGGGCAGAGTGGCACATCATCTATCTACAGCTCCGCGAATTCTACAGCTCAGTCATCCTTTCATGGCAGTGCCGCCAGGCAGGGTCAGTCTGGAGAAACGGTGGGACCAGAAAAAGGTTTTTGCTTTGCCTTCAATGAAGGACAGTGCAAGTGGGGTTCCAGCTGTAAGTTTCGGCACGAGTGTTCGGGCTGTGGTGGGTCCCACCCCTTCACTAGCTGTTTTAAAAAGGGCAAGTTCTCAGGCAAACCTGATTCAAAAGGGGAAGAGCACGGTGAGCATCGCAGGGATGCTGCCGTGGCTAAATGAGTACCCAAGGAGAGATCAGGCAGTTTTCTTGGCAACCGGGTTTAGGGAAGGCTTTAGGATTCCTTTTAGGGAGGGTGGGGGTTTCAGTTCTCTTTGCAATTTAAAGTCTGTGAAAGAACACCTGCCATTTGTAGCTCAAAAATTGGAGAAGGAGGTAAGCTTGGGTAGGATGTCCGGGCCATTTAGGGAACCTCCTTTGCATGGTCTTCAGGTATCTCCTTTGGGGGTGGTCCCAAAGAAAGAGCCGGGCAAGTACCAGCTCATACAGCATTTATCATATTCAAAAGGGGTTTCTGTAAATGATGGGATAGCTGAGGAATTATGTTCAGCGTCCTACGTATCTTTTGACGCAGCAGTGCAGATGGTCAGGGCTATGGGGAAGGGCGCGTTGATGGCAAAAACGGACATCGAGGCAGCCTTTCATCTTCTGCCTGTGCATCCTGATTGTGTTAACCTGTTGGGCTGCTACTTCCAAGGGGGATACTATGTGGATCGGTTTGCCAATGGGGTGTTCCATTTATTGTGCGTACTTCGAAGCTTTTAGTACCTTCTTGGAATGGGCGGTAAGAACGGTATCGGGATTTTCTTCAATAGTCCATTACTTGGACGACTTTCTGTGCGCAGGGCCAAGGGATTCAGGCACATGCGGGATGATATTGGAGACCATGCAGAGGATGTTCGCCAAATTTGGGGTTCCATTGGCACGAGGGTCCAACAACATGCTTAAAGTTTCTTGGGATTGAGCTTGATTCAGAATGGCAGGAGTGCAGGCTGCCAGTGGACAAGGTTTCGGATTTGTGTGCGGTTATTGAAAGAGCTTTAGCTGCCAAAAAAGTGACATTGAAGCAATTGCAGTCTCTATTAGGAAAACTTAATTTTGCGTGCAGTTATTCCTATGGGGAGAATTTTCGCTAGACGGTTGTCACAGGCAACGGCAGGGGTGCGGGAGGAGCATCATTTCATCAGGTTGAATAGGCACCATAAGGAAGACTTGCAAGTTTGGTTGAGTTTTTTACAAAACTTTAACGGCATCGCTATATGGCAGGAGAAAGGGCTCACTAACACGGATTTGCATTTTTACACTGATGCTGCTGGGTCTAAGGGGTTTGGGACGATTTTCGGGCCTAGTTGGTGTGTGGGGGAATGGCCGGAGGAGTGGCACGCGGAAGGTTTAACTCGCAATTTAGTATTTATCGAGTTATTTCCAGTGTTGGTGTCGGAAGTCCTTTGGGGTGACAGCCTCCGGGACAAGGCAATCACCTTCCATTCGGACAATATGGGTGTAGTGCAATGTGTAAATAGCCTTACAGCAAATTCGACTCAGGTTATTGGGCTACTGTCAGGCGCAGCCACAGGTGGGTGGCTGGCAGGTAGGAGCTTATATGCCGTGTAATATGGGTACAGGGGGTACTGCGCTTGTGGATAGCCAGGAAACAAGTTATGTTGCTGAAACATGATTTATTAATGACAATTGAGTAATAAGAATATGGAAGTCCTTACAACAGGCCAGTGGTCAGAGGCAGGCAGAAGACGAAACAAATCCGTAAAACAGGCAGAGGGTCTGGACTGGCAGCAAACAAGGAGGGTCCGGAATAACAGGCAGTGGTCAAAGGCAGGCTGAAGGCAGGGAGAGTCCAAATAATCAGGCCGAGGTCAATACCGGGAGATCAAACAGAGGTCGGGAACTGGAGTTGTGGAACAGGGTAAGGTAACGGAATCAGGCAGGTATGCGGGCAGGAGTCAAGCAGGAACAGGGACTGGAACAAGCAGGTAAGGTCACTGGAACGTAAAAGGCTCAATGATCAAGCAACCAGGGGTTGCTAGTAACAGGCTTATAAAGCCCATTAATTGACTGATTGCAACCACCTGGACTAATTAAGGGAGGAGAAGGAGAACATAGACACAGAAGCAAAGAAGAGGGGTTAACAGAATGTACAGGGCTGGATGCCCAAGGTCTCCAGTGGCTCAGTGAGGTAATGCAGAACCTGCCTAACATAGAGTCCAGAGTTCTGGTACAGGCAGGTCCTGACAGCTACTCCGGCAGTTGGTACTTTTATGCCTTCAAAGGAACATTTGTTTTCGGGCTAGGCATGTCCCGGGAGTTCAGAACGAGATTGCTGACGCTCTCTCTCGTTTTCCGATGGAGTGCTTTCGAGCCTTGGCGCTATATGCAGATGAGGTGGGACTGACCTGTCCGGAGCATCTTTGGCAGCTCGGAAGGAGCAGATCTTGATTTTGGTCTCCAGGTCTGTGGCTCCAGCCACGTGGGCCTTTTACAAAAAGGTTTGGGGGGAGTGGACCAACTTTGTTAGTGGAAGTGGGGGGAATCTTAGGGATGCGGATTCCAGGGATATGGTTCTTGATTTAATCTGTTGGGGGTTGGAAAATGGGTGGCCTATGTCCGGGTTTAATAAGAAGCTGTCAGTCTTGATTTTGGTTTAAATTGCAAGGCCTACGGGGATGTGACTAAAGATTTTGTGGTCCGTCAAGTTATGAAAGGTTTGCGCAGGGAGAAAAGGGCAAGGGATGCAAGGAGGCCTGTGTCGTTCCAACTTTTGCGCGATTTGTTTGTTTAAAATCTATTTGTGCATCGGATTATGAAGCAAGGCTGTTCCGAGCGGCGTTTTTCTTGGCTTTTATGGTGCATTGAGGATTAGTGAATTGGTAAGCAAGAACTGGGCTAGCAGGGAAGGAATGCAGTGTAAAGCCGTGCAGATGTGCCAAGAAAGGGTCCGCCTTTATGTAAGCAATTCAAAAATGGACCAGGAGGGCCGGGGATTTCAATTTTCACTCAGTACTATTCCTGGGGGCAGGACTTGCCCCGTGCACTGTGTAAGGGATTTTGTTAGCGTGAGGCCAAGCATGGGAGGCCCATTGTTAGTCCACGAGAACGGTACAGCATTGTCTCGTTTTCAGTTTCTGGCAATTTTTAGAAAGTGTCTGAGGGTTTTGGGTTTGAACGAAAAGGAATTCGGAACCCACTCGTTCAGGATTGGGGCTGCAACGGAGGCAGCACGTTGTGGTCTTCCGGAAGATGCGATTAAGCGTATTGGGCATTGGGAGTCTAAGAGATGTCAGTCCTACATTAGGTTGCACCAAATGGATTAGTAAAAAAAAAACACTTTACTCAGTTATTGGTGGTTATAGCGGGGGGCGGGCTATGTTGGGATTGTCATTCAATTTCTTGTAATGTTTTTTCCACTTTAGGTGTTGCTCCTTGCATAACGTGGATTATCGGTCATTCGTACGTGCACTGGGCGGCGAAAAAGTCTGGACGGCGGGAGAACGAAAGGCAACTCGGTTTTTCGAGGGAGGTCATGGAGGTTCGTTGGTTGGGGGAGAGGGGCATGACTTGGGATCGGTTGGTAAGGAAGGGTTAGTGATCAACTGGAGTTTGGCTTTAGACCCAGAATAGTGGTTTTGCACCTTGGGGGGAATGACCTCGGGGTCCACCCTATGCGCGACCTTATTAAGGATATGAAGCATGACGTGTTGGAGATTTTGAAGTTAATTGAAGGGGTGATCCTGGTGTGGTCTGAAATGGTACCGCGGTTGTTTTGGAGAAATGCGCGTTCTCAGCAAGCTATAGGCAGAGTCAGAGTGAAGGTGAACAAGGAAATTAGTAAGTTTGTTCGGCTACATGATGGGGTGGTAGTTAGGCATTGGTACTTGGAATCAGAGCCTGGTGTTTTTGCTTCAGACGGGCTGCATATGAGTGATGTTGGTTACGATATTTGGAACAACGCAATTGGCGAAGGGATAGAGCAGGCCTATTCGTTGTGGTTGAGGATGCATCGCTAAGGGAGTTAGGAATGCATCCCTGTGGCAGTGGGGTCCTTGGCAATGTGGGCAAGTGGTGAGATGGTAAGTTGACCATGGGGTGATCAAGAACTTTGTCCATTAATTGGCCCATGTGACCTAACACGTCCCAAATTTGCTAGGTAGCGGGGGCCACTTCAACTCGTACCCACATATTCCCATAGATATATGTGGCCTGTCCTTCTTATGCATCCCTCATTTAGTGACCAACGGGGCCCATGAAGGTGTGAATAACAGAGGCATATTTATGATTGGTTGAGTGTATAGGCTAGATCCAGGCAGAAATTGGTTACAGACACAGCATTAATTCCTCGATTCACTTGCTGTTTCTGTATTCTTCTACTCGCTGCTGACTGGATTTTAAAATAATGTTAAACCTTATTAAGGATTGTAAACCTTTTTGCAGTATAATCTGAGTGCACAAAACAGAAAATAACCACCACAGAAATGGGCACATGTTTACAGAACTGGGGAACCCCTTGGGGCCTGCTAGAGCTGCTATGAGTTATATTGCAGGTAGCATGACTTTGCAAACACGCATTTGTTTCTGTGGGGGGGCAGCCCCTCTGTGCCTAGTTAAGCCTCTGAATACAATGCATGGTTTATGGCAACCATCTTGTGGTAGATTTTATTTAAAAACACAAGAGTGTGGAGATTTTTGGCCTGTTAGTGGCCAAGGCACAAACCTGCATGATACTATCCTTAGTGTAATTAAGATAAAATATAACCTTTAAATTTCAATTGATTTTGAATAGCATTCACTGTATTTGTTTATATGTGTATAATTGCGGATTATGATTTTGGTGACTTTTATAAATGTTGTGCAACAAGCTTGATTTTATATTTAATCAAGGTATAAAATAATATTTTTGAATTACTGTCTTTTTTACTAGATACATCCAGCTAAATGTACAAAGTTGTGAGAAAATATAACAAAGACATTCCGGATTTTCTGAGAAATCGGCCAAGAGACTTTGTGTGGCATATGATGAAGAGGCTTGACACCACCTTAGACAACAGCCACATAAAATGTTTAGACAGAAAATCCGGCCTTTTTGAAGTAAACAGTGAGGAAAATGCAGCTAAAACCTATCAAGTTACATTTAAAGATGGAATACCATCCTGCACTTGTGCAGACTGGGAAAACACTTTTTACCCTGCAAGCACATATGCTGCATTATAAAATATGACAGTCAGTTGAAGTGGGATAGGCTGAACACTCTTTATACTCAAAATCCCTTGTTTGGTTTAGATGACGACTGTCTGTCTGTTAGTAGAGCTGAGCCAAATATTGAGCAACAGAGTGATTATATGGCCTCTCCTTTATCAGACAGTAGTGTTCTAGCCCTTCCAGACCGCAGGAAAAGCAGACGAAAGAAACTGATACACAACTGTGTTCAAAATTTAACGCGGATTATCGATTGTACATATTTACAGAAGAATGAAACCTACCTTGAAGAACTAAATGAGAACATAAAATTCTTGCTGCAAAATGTACAAGCAAACATTCCATTTGAGAAAGGCTTGCCACTTATCGAGACCCCGAAAAAAAATCAATAAGTGAAAATATACATCCACTTAAGAAGGCACAGTATGGAAGGAGCGAGCAGCTTGGAGCAAACAGATACGGGCAAAAAGCCGAAATGTTGAAAGATGACACCTGGGAAGCTGTATTTTGCAATGATGAAAGTCAGAAGGAGCAGGGACCATCGAGTAACTCGTTGACAATCAACAACATCACACTGACTTATACAAAATAATGATTGGCTTGATGACAACGTAATAAATACCTGCCAGCGCCTGGTTTCAAAGCAATTTGGAACAATTTCAGGATTCTTTGAAACAGTACTTCTGGCAAATGGTTTCTTGTCACTACATGATAGTGACCATCTACTTCAGATCCATCATGTAGGAGCACACTGGGTGCTTTCAGAACGACATAACAGAACTGTAACCATTTATGATTCATTAAAATCTTTAGAGTTGTCGGAGGAGCTGAAGAAACAACTGTGGTTGCTCCATGCTCCACTTTTTTAAGGGGACTATTCAGAGTTAGATGTTCACCTTGTTTGTTACCAGCAGCAAATTGGGGCCTTTGACTGCGGATTGTTTGCTATAGCCAACATGGTTGCTTTAGCCAACGGTTATTTCCTAGCAGATGTTATGTTTATTCAGTCAGAGATGAGAAATCATCTTGTACAGTGTATGGAGCAGGGGCTTATATCCATGTTTCCATTTAGTTCTGTATCTGCTCCACCAAAACCAAAGTGCAAAAATGTGACAATGACAACCCACTGCTCCTGCAACATCCACAAGCCAGGGCAAAGCATGGTTGAATGCTGGCAATGCAAAAAATGGTTTCACTTTAAGGGGCACATTTACTAATCCATGAATCCGAATCCCAAATGGAAAAAATCAGATTGGAAACGAAAATGTTGCGACTTTTTCGGCGCCGTCGCGTTTTTTTCGTATTTTGCGCAATGTTTTCGTTGGCGCCACGACTTTATCGTATTTTGCGCGACTTTTTCGTCGCTGTCGCGATTTTTTCGTATTGAGCAATTGTAAACGGTGGAAAAAACAATCCGATTTTTTCGCGACGGCGACGAAAAAGTCAAGGAAAATATACGATAAAGTCGTAATGGTGACGGAAAAATCGCGGGACATACGAACAAGTCGCGACGGCGACGAAAAAGTCACAAAAATACCGATCATTACGAAAAAACGCGTTCGGACACCGTTCGTGGATTAGTAAATCTGCCCCTAAGTATGTAGGGATTACAAAAAATGACAGCTGTGTAAAAACAAATAAAAAATTTACTTGCTCCAACTGTGGGAATTCAAGTTTTCAAATCTTTTGATACTAATGCTAGTAAAAACATGGGTTAGTGTTTTAAATTCCTGTTTAATATTGAAATGATTATTTGCTATTTCTATTTTTTATGTAATTTATACCTATTTACATTGCTTGTTCTTTATCTTACTATTTGGTATGGGATCTACTATTTTGGTAATTGGATAGGATCAGGTATGGGATCTATGTATGACCTTGAATGCTTGGGACCTGGGATTTTATCAAAATAAAATATATATATATATATCATCTTTGTATTTATTATTACAGTAAAAAGTGCCAGCAGAATTTGACATTTTTGTGTCCCCCTCAGTGCCAGACGTTTTGTAAACATTCTGTTCAATGTAGGGGCTTTTACTGGGGGTAAGTTAAGGGGGTTAAGTTTAGGTAGGCAAACTATATATTGTTTTTTTCAGGAGAACCTGAGCTTTCCAAATCTACCTGAGTTTTTGTGTATTTCCACTTCTGGAACAAGATTTTGAGCTTGAAATACAAAAAAAAAAGAGAAAATGCTATTTTTCACGATATAGGGATTTATACCAGAAACATATTTTATTTTATGGACAAAAATTCAACTGATTTGGAAAGCCTCATGTCTCCCGAATGTGCCAATACCTGATATGTATAGTTTTATTGAGATTTCTGACTTCTATAGATCTAAAACTCCCAGCAGTAAATTACTAAATTTTCAAAGCATCACAGCAGAATACGGCATACTTTAGGTTCCAAAGCCAAAAAACTTGGAACATTAGGTTTACCCCAGGAAATCATATATTTTTGAAAACTACACATTCTGACAAATCCGAAATGGGTAACCATGTCTTCCAACTCCTAAGTACCAAAGGGCAATGCTTTACTGAATTTAGCATTTTCTATAAAAAATTAAGAAAAATCTTAGAAATCGCCTCAAATCTTCCACTTTCAAGCACCTTATCTCCCACATAACATTAGGTACCAAGAAAACACACCCTAAATATGAAAGCCAAGGGTCCGCTGAACGGTTTGATGCCCATTGTGCATAGGATCACCGATGTATCTGGCATTTAGAAACCCCAAAATGTTAGTACATACAAATTGCCCCGGAGAAAATTCAACACGTTTACTGCATTTTCTGTGGGGTAAAAACACAAAAAAATACATTGAACCCCCAAAACCATATATTTTTGGAAAGTACACATTCGGACGAATTCAAAATTGGTACCCATGTCTTTCTACTCCAAACTACAGAGTCGCAGTGCTTTCCCAAAATTGCCAGTTTTGATGAAATACCTGAAAATCACATCAAATCTTCCACTTTCAAGCACCTTATCTCCCACATAACATTAGGTACCAAGAAAACACACCCTAAATATGAAAGCCAAGGGTCCGTTGAACAGTTTGATGCCCATTGTGCATAGGATCCCTGATGTATCTGGCATTTAGAGACCCCAAAAGGAAGTTAGTACATACAAAGTGTATAAGTTGCAATATAAGCTAGTAAGTGTGAGTGCTGTAAGTGCTGTGAATGTGTGAAACCCCCCTAAACCCCCCAAAAATGTATGTGTGTACATGTAAGTGTGTATTAGTGTAATAAGTGTGCGATTGTGTGTGTGTCTGGCACCCACCTGGGGTCAAGAAGCTGGAGATCACAGGAGGGAGACAAGAGAGACATCAGGCACAGCAGCTTCAGCCGGGTCCGGTGAGTAGGCGGTGCAGGAAGGGGGGAGCAGAAGAAGGGAGTGGGAGAGCAGGGAAAGCCAGACACGTAGAATGCATGTGTCTGGCTTTTCCTAAGGGGCACCTGGGTGTCCCAGGGGCCACTCGTTCCCCACCTCTGCTCGTTGTCTAGGGGCTGGGGAACGAGGGAGGAAAAAATCCTTGAAAAGTCACCGTAAAAGTAAAATCTGCCGAGGTTCAATAGAAGTCAATGCGAATTTTTCTCTAAAACCGCTTATTTTTTTATTTTCCCAGTTATTAAAACATTTGAGTTTTTTAGCCTCATTGACAATGAATGGAACCATGTGATTCTGGCCAGCGTGAAACTATTTTTTGTTGAGACAAAACTCACGTGGGAATATTCTGTCGCACTTTTTTCTTTAATAAGCTAACATCTTAGCAGAAAAGTTGCACGAGTTTCGTTTTTCCCATCTGCATTTTTGTTTCACAAACATACATTTTGATACATTTGCCCTAAATGACAATATGTTGGACCAGTGCGCATTTGGCACCTTTTTCTTGGACTTATGATAAATATAGACATTAGTTACATAATGCTGATTGGCTGCTACAGTATATGATGCATGCATGCTCTGATGGAAGTATTGGGGTAGATACAAGTTGAGGTTCTTGGTTATATTAACCTTGCTATAAAAGTTTTGAAATTTAGAGATCCTCGTTATTTGTTCCTGATGTCATGTGTATCCCAACAGCTATCATGTACAAACAGAACCTTAGGCTCAGCATAGATGGAAGAATCCCTTCGTGGCAGATTTAGTCAAATGCGAGACTGCAATTTTTAATCTTTATTGATGTAACTGTGTAAAAATAAGCAATTAAAATCTGTGGCAAATAAACATTTGTTAGATTATTTGCCTCTGGGAAAGCTAATTATGTCACAGGAGCTAATTATCTCTGTGGAGCTAATGATCTGAATGGATTCCCTAATGAGAATATTCCGACAGACCGTAAGACTTATAAAAGCTTCCTCAAAAATAATTCTGTTTTCCATTGTGAATGGCTGCAGATTGGCTGAAGGTAAATTCTATCAGAACAAGACAGAATCAGATGAAGGAACTCTTGTCTTGCTCAGTCATGCATTACTAGTACAGGTATGGGACCTGCTCAGGACCTGGGGTTTTCCGGATAAGAGTCTTTCCATAATTCGGATCTTCTACCGTAAGTCTGCTAAAAAAATTACCGTATTAAGACGCTCTGGAATATAAGACGCACCCAATTTTAAAGGAGGAAAATCTAGAAAAAAAAAAGATTCTGAACCAAATACTGTAGTAAAATATTTTATATCAACTGTATAAAGTTAACAGCAGTTTAAGAACAGAGAAGTCTCCACAGCTCGCAGTACATGCCACAAATCCAGCCTGCAGCACACACAGCATAAAGAGAGGACTGCGAACAAGCACCACACAAAGTTAGGGGCAGTTTTAAAAGAGAAGGAAAGTCTCTGAACAACATGGGTTAAAAATATCAGCCATTATATCAGTATTAACATATTTTCCCAGCACTGCCTTGTGCTCCCTATTTTGTCTGGGAAACAGCAAAGTGCTAGCATAGAATCAGCTACCTGTATTCACTTAGTAGAAGTGATCGCCCCAGCTACGCAAGCGTGCTGCATTCCAGAGCTGTGGCGATCTGTTAGTCTAAGAAGCCTGCCTGGCAAATTCTAAGTCCTATACGATCGCACCCCTACTGTTGCCGTGACTGCACACAAACTCCTACACAGCCTCACTTGCTATAGCTAGAGATCTATGACTCTTGAACAGAGCGGGGCTGTGCAGGAGCAGTCTCTACATATGCTCGGCACACGGACAGTCAGTAAAGATTTATTATGGGAAGAGTAATAGTTTGACTTCAACAGCACTTTTCTTTTTAACTACTAAATTCGGTGCATGCCTGCTAGAGAGGAGTGGCAGGAGGAAGTGACGAGATGGAATCTAACATGGCGTCTGCAAGCCAGAGCGCATCGCTTCAGTTGAAAGGTGAATTAATCATGTTAGAAAGCATTTTGTGAAAACAAAAACTAGAGGTTCAGTCAGCAAGAAAGAGATAATAGGTGTGTTTTTCTATTTGCACCTTTCCATCTTTTTTTTTTTAGGCAAAATGTGTATTTGTCATATAAGACGCACCAACTTCCCCCCCCCCCAGTTTTGGGGAAGAAAAAGTGCATCTTATATGGCGAAAAATACGGTACTTAAACAGTAATTAAACCCAATAGGATTATTTTGGCTCCAGTTGGGATCAATTCTATTCTAGTTGGGATCAAGTAAAAGGTACTGTTTTATTATTACAGAGAAAAGGGAATCATTTAACCATTAAATTAACCCAATAGGGCTGTTCTGCCCCCAATAAGGGGTAATTATATCTTAGTTGGGATCAAGTACAGGTACTGTTTTATTATTACAGAGAAAAGGGAATCATTTAACCATGAAATAAACCCAATAGGGCTGTTCTGCCCCCAATAAGGGGTAATTATATCTTAGTTGGGATCAAGTACAGGTACTGCTTTATTATTACAGAGAAAAGGGAATCATTTAACCATTAAATAAACCCAATAGGACTGTTCTGCCCCCAATAAGGGGTAATTATATCTTAGTTGGGATCAAGTACAGGTACTGTTTTATTATTACAGAGAAAAGGGAATCATTTAACCATTAAATAAACCCAATAGGGCTGTTCTGCCCCCAATAAGGGGTAATTATATCTTAGTTGGGATCAAGTACAGGTACTGTTTTATTATTACAGAGAAAAGGGAATCATTTAACCATTAAATAAACCCAATAGGGCTGTTCTGCCCCCAATAAAGGGTAATTATATCTTAGTTGGGATCAAGTACAAGGTACTGTTTTATTACTACAGAGAAAAAAATAAACATTTTTTAAAAATGTGAATTATTTGATTAAAATGGAGACTATGGGAGATGACCTTTCCGTAATTCAGAACTTTCTGGATAATGGGTTTCCAGATAAGGGGTCCAATACCTGTAACAGTATGGAAAGAAGAATTCTTTGTACTCCTTTTATTTTGTGAGGTTAAAAAAATGCAACATATCCCTCAGTCAGTTAGAACCTATGACTTATCTAATGCCAATACAATTTCTCCATAAAATCCATTTAATGTTATTTTGCATAGGAAAGTTTATGCTACTGTTGAGTTTAGTCATATTTCCAAGACTAATATAGTGATGAAACGAAAGTGGGCAATTTAAGTAAGCTTCAACAGCAATGTGATCATTTATGCCATTTGGAACTAAGGCAATAAAAAGAGTAATTTATGAGTAGGAAGGCAAAGTGCACAATATAGTCACAACCCACCATGGGCGTCCGCAGAAAATTTTCCAAGGGGGGGCAAGTAAGCTAGCATCATCCTGCAACAGATAAATATATATATATATTTTTTTTTTTGCAGGATGATACTAGGGGAGGCTAAATATGGCCCATACACAGACTGACCTACAGCTAATGTGACACTTAGTGGATTCGCTGCTGACGTAAAAAGTTAACCTCCCAACTACCTCTTGCCGTTCCCACTGACTCCCAGGGATACTGTACAAAATTGCGGGTGGGGGTGCTTTTTTTTTTTACCCTAAAATGTTTAGTATTAGTAGTAAAAGTATTCATACGCGCACTTCTGTTAGGGGATCTGCAAACATTTGTGTTTGTGATCAGTTAGCTTAAAGGGGTAGTTCGCATTCGAATTCACTTTTATTTTTAATGGTTTTTCAGTTATTTAGCTTTTTGTTCAGCAGCTCTCCATTTGGTATTTCAGCAGCTATCTGGTTGCTAGGGTCTTATTTACCCTAGCAACCAGGTAGTGATTTAAACAAGAGATGGGAATATGAATAGTTAAGGGGCCTACTTGGAAAAATAAGTAATACAAAATTATAATAATAATAAAATTGTAGCCTCACAGAGCAATATTTTTTGGCCCCCATTTGAAATCTGTATAGAGGCAGAAGAGAAAGGCAAATTATTCAAAAAAATTAATTAGGAAGACCAAATGCAAAGTTGCTAGGAATAGGCCATTTTATAACATACTAAAGGTTAACTTAAAAGTGAACCACCCCTTTAGATGTGTTAATGTTAGTTTTATAGCAAGAAAGGCAGTGGGTACTGACTCCCCATTATATACAGTGAGACGCAGTCTGTATTTACAAACCCAGCACATTATATACAGTGAGAAGCAGTGGGTACTGAGGGCAGATATTCAGGCCCTGGCACTATAACACTGGCACTGATACACAACATTGGCCCCACTGTAACTTACTATAAATGAACAAAACAATGACAAAAAAAAAAAATAGTAAGTGCAAAAAACAACACATATATAAACACACAATGAGCTTTTTCAGAGGGAAAGAGTTAACTTACCCTCCATGTGTTAGGGTAGGGGATAGATTATATATTATTATAGATGTTAGGTCAGGCAAAAAACAATTTAATGTCAGCTAGTGATTCTTTAGAACTGTATAGTACCTGGGTATAGTGCCTGGGTATAGTGCCTGGGTATAGTGCCTGGGTATAGTGCCTGGGTATAGTGCCTGGGTATAGTGCCTGGGTATAGTGCCTGGGTATAGTGCCTGGGTATAGTGCCTGGGTATAGTGCCTGGGTATAGTACCTGGGTATAGTACCTGTGGGATGAAAACTGCAGCAAAAGTTGAGAGTTGGTTCTTAGGTAAAGTTACAGGGGCAGATTCTTCTTTTCAGTCTTTATTTCTGTTTCCAGTTTGCAAAATCTCCCGATCCCTGTGTGCATGTGTGCTCTGATTGGTCAATTTTACTGTCTGTCAAGGAAGCTGTGCTCTGATTGGAGAATCCACAAGAAGAAAGATCCAATCGGAGCACAGCAAAAACGGGCTTGAGGGGACTGCAGAAACGGAGTAAGGTTTTTGTTTTTTTTGCTACTTTTCCAGGGGGGGGGCAAGTGCCCCCTCTTGCCCCCTTCTGTGGACGCCCATGCAACCCACCATGCTTTCTCACTTTGTATCCTGCTATCCACTCTAGAAGATCTCCTCCATTTCAGAGCACAGAGACCTGTGGCCAACCTATGAATACAGAACTTTGTTTGAGAGGGGCTTTTTCATAAGGGGCGCCATTCAGACACACAAGTAAGGGAGCACTGAGTGATGCAGGTTGGATTGGGAGCTTATACTTACCACCTGCCTCAAGGCAGCCAACCATTAACAGTGAAACAGATATCCAAGTACCCACAGGAACTGCCAACTTGGTCATGTATTGTTAATAAAGAAATAAAACCCCACAGGGCTGCCTTTACTACTTGCAATACTGTGTTCTGCACCTTCTGCTGGATTTTTTCTTTTTTTATCTGGCACAAGCTTCATATTGCAGCCAAAGCCAAAAGGGCCTCCTGAATGCACTTTGCACCCTTTGTGCTTTTAAACTTGTCTGGAGTTCTTGTTAATAGCCCCTTAAATGTAATATTTCTACCCAGGTAAGCAAGCTAGCAGCAAGATAACTAAAGCTGGCCATATACACATCGATAATATTGTACGAAACCTCGTTTCGTCCAATATTCTGTGCGTGTATGGCAACTCAGCGAGGCAACATATAGCAGGAGGCTGATGATATCAGTCGACCCGCCGATCGGGCAACCGATGGTCGCACAAAAGATAGAAAATCGCCATGTGTGTGGCCAACTTAAGAGAAATCAGTGAAAACAACCAATTGTGACAGTGATCCTTTATTTGAGATCTACCCAACATTGTGGGTTTTATTGTTTGATGCTCTTTATCATCTTTCCTTCTGTTTTGTTCATCACTCCAGGTGGGATCCATTAGTTACACTCAGTATGGAGAGAAGATTAAACATCTGGATTATGTTTATTTTGCTGTTTATTGATCCCAGTTTTTTCTTCAGCACTGTGAATTCTGAGACCCATTACAGAAAAGACTGATACACACACAGATCTCTATAGTAAAAAAAAAACTTTCCAACACTAAAAACCCTGATGTTTCTTCTTTTGTGTATTCATTCTACCCTTCTATTGTTTCTTCAAAGCTTTAAAGATATTTCTCCTCCAACAATGCAAACACCAAACCAGTCTCTTGATATTGTTTTTTTGTTTGATGGACTCACAAAGGACCCAAGACTTGATGTTGTCCTCTTCATTATCTTCTTGGTGATATATATCTTTACAATACTAGGGAATGGGGGGTTAATTGTTCTGGTCATGAAAAGCCCAAGTCTACACACTCCCATGTATTTCTTTTTAAAGCATTTATCTTTCATAGATATGTGCTACACCTCTGTCATCATCCCAAGAAGTCTCTCAGATTTTCTCTCTAATGAGAAAACCATAACTTTATTGGCTTGTGCTGTACAAATGTATTTGTATGCTGCCTATTTCAATGCTGAAGTTCTTCTGCTCGCTGCTATGGCTTATGACCGTTATGCCGCCATATGCAAACCTTTACTTTACCATGTCCTTATGAAAAGAAGAGTATGCCATGTACTGATTTGTGCATGCTATTCAGTTGGCTTCTTTGATTCTTTCATACACACCAGGAACGTATTCAGTCAGAGCTACTGCAACTCCCTTGTTATATCTAATTTCTTCTGTGATGTAGCCCCAGTCCTAAAATTGTCATGTTCAGATACCTCTATGACTGAACTTGTTCTTTATGCTGTTGTAGGAATTAATTCATTTGTATGTTTGGCAACCATTGTTACATCATATGCCTACATATTCTCTACCATACTGAGAATCCAGTCTGCACAAGGAAGGCTGAAAGCATTCACAACTTGTTCTTCTCACTTGGTCTCCGTAGGAACTTTATTTGGAACCCTGATGTATATGTACCTGCGCCCAAACTCCAGTTATTCCAATGATCAGGATAAGGTGGTGTCTGTTTTCTATACAATGGTAATACCTATGTTAAATCCAATCATTTACAGCTTCAGGAACAAGGATGTGAGGAGAGCATTCCTGAAACTAACATTTTAAACTTGTTCTAATTTCAAAACTTCACTTAACATCACAAAATGCTTAATAGTTTCTTGTCTGATTTTTAGATACTTTGTAAGCCTATTGGTAGGGGGAAGTACAGCACTGTAGCAATTCCCCGCTCATGGAGTTTTGCAGAACTATAATGCTTAGATGGAAACAATAACATGGATGCCAGTGGTTCAACTTATTTCTTGGCAGGAATGAAACATCAATCTCTTGGGGTAACAGGCAGAGATGACACAGTACAGTTGTTCAGCATATACTCAGAAACAGAACCTTCAGAGTTGTTTGCCCATCAGGGGCCAGTAACTAATTTGTGGATAGTCAGCTTATGAATGTACAACCCCAAGCTTCAGGCCCTCCAAGTGGAACTTAGGTGGGAACACATTTTTCCTCAAGTCTGTCCCTTTCCTAAAGGTGAACACAAGACTCTGATTCTTCTACTTTTCTCATAGCCTTCTCACTAAATACCCTAAACCTAACTCCTAAGTAGGTCCTAGAACAAGCTATAATAAAGACATCGTCATAACTAACTTTATCTGCTGGGCCTTCCTCCACTCAGGCTTCTTCCACTTTCCTGGCCAGGAGGAGTCCAAGAAATGAAGAGCGAGGGAGCCCTATCAGCTTATATATATATATATATTTATACCATAAAGCAATGACCCCTCCTGGCCAGTCATGGAACTGCTAGGAGAATACTTTTACAAAGGATTAGGAAACGGTTTACTCTACCAAATTGCAAAGAAGTCCCTATTTAGCTGTATAAAACTTTAGGGACTGCCTGTAACATAAAAGGGTAACTAAACTATCAGTCCCCGACACATACAGTATATAACAATCAACTACTGTATGTACTTATTGAAGGGAAGTATAACCAAAACTTTTGTGATTAGTGCTTGTTCTTTCCAGATATACATAATGAGAATTTAGCACTCATTTTTCTTATGAGACATTTCAGCATCAAAAGTAGTTACCTAGCAGCTTCTATAAACAGCACAAAATAATTAGCAATTACTGTGATTTTCTGAAAGGAAACAACTGAGACCATGGTATTGAGAAGGGATTTTTAAGGTCACAGATTCAGGAAACTAACTGAAGAGCTAAATGCACGAAGGAGCCTCTATGGAGAGAATTAGTAACTATATGGCTACTGGCAGCTATATAGCTTTACCTTAAATAGTAACGTGGGGCTACAAAAGAGTGGAGTGGTAAGACGGATTTTTGTACAAAACTAGCCACCACAAAAATATTCATCCCCATGTCCTACACTTGTTGTGACTAATTGGACACAAATCAGCATTAGATTGGTAAATAAAGGGCACATTTATGAGCGCTCGAGCCTTCATATCCCAAAACCACAACAGAGTTCCCAAACTCGCACATGGTTTCTTTATCCAAATAGATTTTTCTTTTCCCCGACCAAAAAAAAAAAGAGCTCAGCAGCTAAAACCTGCAAGACCTGCAAGTAGGAGATGTTTGTAGGCAACTCTGTACATTTGATATGAAATAAATATCTAGCAGTACCATATAACAATATTTAGTCTACATACAGAGGAGGCACTAAAAACATTAGCCAAACCCTGTCCCCATAATAAAGAATACTTAAAGTTGAGAAGTAAAGTAGTTACAACTTATAATATGTAAAATGAGGTTGACCCAGCCTTATAGCAGTGACATAATAGAAGCCCTTTAACCCTACCTAAAGAGGTGGGTATGTCATCACAAATTACAAGTATTGTAAAAAATATATATGCCATCATGTAGGGAAATTTCCCATAGCACATCCCCAAGGCAATGTCACCAGTTGAAAAAAGCTTGACCCTAAAGCTACAACACAGCACTATTTATCAGTACAGGTAAGGATGCTTGCCTATTCTTCTAAAACCATTCTGGCACAACTCAGTATTGTGATCTGAAATGCATTTGCCTCTTTAAACCTAATAAATGTTTCAACTTAAATGCCTTAATTGCAGGTTGTTCTTGAAAATACTGACTGGTATATTTGTTAGGTAGAGATGCCCTTATACTTCCACACTTTGCTCACTCACAGTTGTGCTGGAGATGAAGACTGAATTATTAGTTATTACAAGATGCAAAATTGCACCTTTTCTAGAAGGTTCCTGAACTACTCGAGACAAAAAGTTGCCATTTATCATATCTACAAATCTAGCTTTAAGATTGCTTTTTCTGACTTGGCAACCCCATTACTCCAGTCAACGTCTGCATAAATGATGTTACCATAACAACTGCAAGTTCCAGTGATGTATATGCCTGTTTTTTCCTGGTTACTTGCACCCAAAATTCTAATATAATGTATACTGTTAGCATACAAGCAATGAGAAAGGAGTACAAATTAATAAACTGGGCATCAAAAAAATACGACGACAACTAAAGGCTAAAAGGCTGGATTGCTGGACTAAAACGTTCAATACATCTCTATGATCCTGGAGATAAGGAAAGCACACATGTATTTTATTTAAGAGGCCTGTTGTATTTTGTGCGGAAGAAAATGCAGAGACTCTCCTCTTTTGTTTGAGGTCTTGGGCTAAAAACTTTCATGGTTAAAACAAACATTACTGTATATACTACTATAACAACTGACTTGTATAATAAATAACACAAACTAAAATGGTTGACTCTTAAGGGTCGATTTATCAAAATTCAAGTTTATGTTTTTTTCATAAATCAGGAAAAAATGCAGTGAAAAAAGCGAATGCGTCTTATGAACCACAAATAGCATGGTATTTATTAAAGAAAAAGTCCTCGAAAAGTCACTGGAAAAGTAAAAGCTGCCGAGGTTCAACAGAAGTCAATGAGAATTGTCTCTAAAACCACTTGTTTATTTATATTCCCAGTTATTAAAACATTTGAGTTTTTTAACCTAATTGACAATGAATGGAACCATGTGATTCTCACCAGAGTGCAACTTTTTTTCTGAGACAAACCTCATGTGGGAATATTCTGTCACACTTTTTTCCTTTAATAAGCTAACATTCGAGAAGAAAAGTTGCACGAGTTTTGTTTTCCCATATGCATTTTTGATTCACAAACATAAAGTTTGATAAATTTGCCCTAAATAACAATATGTTGGACCAATGCACATTTGGCACCTTTTTCTTGGACTTAAAGGAGAAGGAAAGGTAAAAATTAAGTAGAGAATTAAGTAGAGAATCAAGAGAGTCCTCGATCAAAAGAAACACAGGCTTTTTTTGTAAACATGATGTTCCAGTGTCTGACTTCTTCTCTCAGAAACAGCCTCCCTCTCCTCTCTTCCCCTCTCCTGCTCCCCCCCTCCCACCAGAATGCTAAGAACTCCCTCCCCTCCCTTAGGAATGTGTGATCTCCGCTATAGAGACTGAAGGAAGGAAGCTACCTAAAATGGCAGCTGCTATCTTAAGCAAAAGGAGAAAGCTTCTAAAGCTGTTTACTCAGGTATGGCAATGCTTTCTGCAGAATAAATATAGGGTTCTAGGTGGCACGAATGTGGCAAATCTATTGTCAGTAAAATGCCAAAATGACTTTCCTTCTCCTAAGGTAAATATATACATTTGTTACATAATTCTGATTGGCTGTTACAGTATATAATACATGTATGCTCTAATGGAAGTAGTGGGGTAGAAACAAGTTGAGGTTAATCTCGCTAGAGATCCCCGTTATTTGCTATTGAAAGTCTGGCATTATGTGTATCCCAACAGTACAAACAGAACCTTAGGCTCGGCTTAGATGAAGAATCCCTATAAAAAGGTATTACAATAATATTACATGGCAGATTTAGTAAAATGCGAGACTGCAATATTTTTCCCTTAAATCTGAATCTTTATTATTCGAGAAAATATGTAACAGTGAAAAAATTAGCAATTAAAATCTGTAGCAAATAAACATTTGTAATCTAATTATGTCACAGGAGCTAATTATCTCTGTGGAGCTAATGATCTTGATGGATTCCCTAATGAGAATATTCCGACAGACCGTAAGACTTATAAAAGCTTCCTCAAATATAATTCTGTTTTCCATTGTGAATGGCTGCAGTTTGGCTGAAGGTAAATTCTATCAGAACAAGACAGAATCAGATGAAGGAACTCTTGTCTTGCTCAGTCATGCATTACTAGTAACAGTATGGAAAGAAGTATTCTTTGTACTACGTTTACATGCAACTGTGACTTTTCTAATGCCAATACAATTTCCCCATAAAATCCATTTAAGGTTATTTTGCATAAGAAAATAATGCATATTGTTGAGTTAGTTTATGTTGAGTCTAGTCACATTTCCAAAACTAATATAGTGGTGAAACGAAAGTGGGCAATTTAAGTAAGCTTCAACAGCAATGTGATCATTTATGCCATTTGGAACTAAGGCAATAAAAAGGGTCATTTATGAGGAGGAAGGCAGGGTGCAAAGTGCACAATATAGTCACAACCCACCATGCTTTCTCACTTTGTATTCTGCTATCCACTCTTCTCCATTTCAGAGCACAGAGACCAGTGGCCAACCGATGAATACAGAACTTTATTTGAGAGGGGCTTTTTCATAAGGGGCGCCATTCAGACACACAAGTAAAGGAGCACTGATTGATGCAGGTTGGATTGGGAGCTTATACTTACCACCTGCCTCAAGGCAGCCAACCATAAACACTGAAGCAGATATCCAAGTACCCACAGGAACTGCCAACTTGGTCATGGCTTGTTAATAAAGAAATAAAACCCCACGGGGCTGCCTTTACTACTTGCAATACTGTGTTCTGCACCTTCTGCTGGATTTTTTCTTTTTTTATCTGGCACAAGTTTCATATTGCAGCCAAAGCCAAAAGGGCCTCCTGAATGCACTTTGCACCCTTTGTGCTTTTAAACTTGTCTGGAGTTCTTGTTAATAACCCCTTAAATGTAATATTTCTATCAAGTAAGCAAGCTAGCAGCAAGATAACTAAGATAAATCAATGAAAACAACCCATTGTGACAGTGATCCATACAAAACATGATTTCAGATCTACTCAACATTGTGGGTTTTATTGTTTGATGCTCTTTATCATCTTTCCTTCTGTTTTGTTCATCACTCCAGGTGGGATCCATTAGTTACACTCAGTATGGAGAGAAGATTAAACATCTGGATTATGTTTATATTGCTGTTTATTGATCCCAGTTTTTTCTTCAGCACTGTGAATTCTGAGACCCATTACACAAAAGACTGATATTACCCCTTATACACACACAGACCTCTATAGTAAAAATACAACACTAAAACCAGATGTTTCTTCTTTTGTGTATTCATTCTACCCTTCTATTGTTTCTTCAAAGCTTTAAAGATATTTCTCCTCCAACAATGCAAACACCAAACCAGTCTCTAGATATTGTTTTTTTGTTTGATGGACTCACAAAGGACCCAAGACTTGATGTTGTCCTCTTCATTATCTTCTTGGTGATATATATCTTTACAATACTAGGGAATGGGGGGTTAATTGTTCTGGTCATGAAAAGCCCTAGTCTACACACTCCCATGTATTTCTTTTTAAAGCATTTATCTTTCATAGATATGTGCTACACCTCTGTCATCATCCCAAGAAGTCTCTCAGATTTTCTCTCTAATGAGAAAACCATAACTTTATTGGCTTGTGCTGTACAAATGTATTTGTATGCTGCCTATTTCAATGCTGAAGTTCTTCTGCTCGCTGCTATGGCTTATGACCGTTACGCCGCCATATGCAAACCTTTACTTTACCATGTCCTTATGAAAAGAAGAGTATGCCATGTACTGATTTGTGCATGCTATTTAGATGGCTTTGTTGATTCTTTCATACACACCAGGAATGTATTCAGTCAGAGCTACTGCAACTCCCTTGTTATATCTAATTTCTTCTGTGATGTACCCCCAGTCCTAAAATTGTCATGTTCAGATACCTCTATGACTGAACTTGTTCTTTATGCTGTTATAGGAATTAATTCATTTGTATGTGCGACAACCATTGTTACATCATATGCCTACATATTCTCTGCCATACTGAGAATCCAGACTGGACAAGGAAGGCTGAAAGCATTCACAACTTGTTCTTCTCACTTGATCTCTGTAGGAACTTTATTTGGAACCCTGATGTATATGTACATGCGCCCAAACTCCAGTTATTCCAATGATCAGGATAAGGTGGTGTCTGTTTTCTATACAATGGTAATACCTATGTTAAATCCAATCATTTACAGCTTCAGGAACAAGGATGTGAGGAGAGCATTCCTGAAACTAATAGCTAAATAAGTAACATTTAGAATTTGTTCTAATTTCAAAACTTCACTTAATATCACAAAATGTTTAATAGTTTCTTGTCTGATTTTTAGATACTTTGTAAGCCTATTGGTAGGGGGAAGTACAGCACAATAAAATGGATGCTGGTGGTTCAACTTATTCCTTGGCAGGAATGAAACATCAATCACTTGGGGTAACAGGCAGAGATGACACAGTACAGTTGTTCAGCATATACTAAGAAACAGAACCTTCAAAGTTGTTTGCCCATCAGGGGTCAGTAACCAATTTGTGGATAGTCAGCTTAATAATGTTCAACCCCAATCTTCAGGCCCTTCAAGTGGAACTTAGGTGGGAACACATCTATCCTCAAGTCTGTCCCTTTCCTAGAGGTGAACACAAGACTCTGATTCTTCTACTTTTCTCATAGCCTTCAGGCTGCTCACTAAATACCCTAAACCTAACTCCTAAGTCCTAGAACGAGCTATAATAAAGACATCCTCATAACTAACTTTCTCTGCTGGGCCTTCCTCTACTCAGGCTCTTCTTCCACTTCTCTGGCCAGGTGGAATCCAAGAAATGAAGATCGAACGAGCCCTATCAGCTTATCCCTTTTACACCATAGAACAATGACCCCTCCAGGCCAGTCATGGAACTGCTAGGAGCATACTTTTACAAAAGATTAGGAAACTGTTTACTCAACCAAACTGCAAAGTAGTCCCCATTTAGCTGTATAAATCTTTAGGGACTGTCTGTAACATAGAAGGGTAACTAAACTATCAGTCCCCAACACATATATAACAATCAACTATGTACTCATTGAAGGGAAGTGTAACCAAAGCTTTTGTGCTTGTTCTTTCCAGATATACATTGAGAATTTAGCACTTATAATTCTCCTAAATTATTAGACATTTCAGCATCAAAAGTAGTTACCTAACAGCTTCTATAAACGGCACAAAATAATTAGCAATTACTGTGATTTTCTCAAAGGAAACAACGAAGACCATGGTATTGAGAAGGGATTTTTAAAGTCACAGATTTAGGAAACTAACTGAAGAGCTAAATGCACAAAGGAGCCTCTATGGAGAGAATTAGGAACTATATGGCTACTGGCAGCTATATATCTTTACCTTAAATAGTAACGTGGGACTACAAAAGTGTGGAGTTGTAAGGCGGATTTCTGTACAAAACAAGCCACCACAAAAATATTCATCCCCATGCCCTACACTTGTTGTGACAGCATTAGATTGGTAAATCAAAGGGCACATTTATGAGCGCTCGAGCCTTCATATCCCAAAATCACACAAGAGTTCCCCGACCAAAAAATAAAGAGTTCAGCAGCTAAAACCTTCAAGACCCCTACTAGTAGGAGATGTTTGTAGGCAACTCTGCACATTTGATATGAAATAATTATCTAGGGAAGGGATTTTTAAAGTCACAGATTTAGGAAACTAACTGAAGAGCTAAATGCACAAAGGTGCCTCTATGGAGAGAATTAGCAACTTTATGGCTACTGGCAGCTATACAGCTTTACCCTAGATAATGTAATGTGGAACAACAACATAGTGAAGTGGTAAGACGGATTTCTGTACAAAACTAGCCAGAACAAAAACTTTCATCCCCATGTTCTACACTTGTTGTGACTAATTGGGACCAAATCAGCATTAGATCAAAAATCAAAGGGCACATTTATGAGCGCTCGAGCCTTAATATCCCAAAACCACAAGACAGTTCCCAAACTCGCACATGGTTTCTTCATCCAAATAGATTTTTCTTTTCCCAGACCAAAAAAAAAAAACCTAAAACCTGCAAGACCCCTGCTAGAGGGAGATGTTTGTAGGCAACTCTGTACATTTGATATGAAATAAATATCTAGTAGTACCATATAACAATATTTGGTCTACATACAAAGGGGGTTCTAAAAACTTAAGCCGAACCCTGTACCCAAAATAAAGAATACTTAAAGTTGAGAGGTAAAGCAGTTACAACTTATAATATGTAAAATGAGGTTGACCCAGCCTTATAGCAGTGACGTAATAGAAGCCCTTTAACCCTACCTAAAGAGGTGGGTATGTCATCACAAATTAGAAGTACTGTAAAAAATATATATGCCATCATGTAGGGAAATTTCCCATAGCACATCCCCAAGGCAATGTCACCAGTTGAAAAAACCTTGACCCTAAAGCTACAACACAGCACTATTTATCAGTACAGGTAAGGATGCTTGCCTATTCTTCTAAAACCATTCTGGCACAACTCAGTATTGTGATTTGAAATGCATTCCAGTATCTACCAGCAATGTCAAACTCATCCCTTTATAAATAATATTATCAGGTGCTTTGGTCCGGGCTGGGGTTCAAAATAGGTATTTTAAGTACACAGAGGCCCAAACAGCCCCCCACCAGCCCAATAAATAGTGAGTGTCTACGGCATCTTACAGCAGCCCCTCTGGCATTTGCCAGAACCCACAGATTGCCAGTCCAGTAAATAAAGGTCCAGGACCCATGTTCTAGTCTCTTTTGAAGTTCCTCTGATTTTGCAAGCTTTATTGGCCTCTTTGAACCTAATAAATGTTTCAGCTTAAATGCCTTAATTGCATGTTGTTCTTGAATAAACTGGCTGTTATATTTGTTAAGTATCATTTTGAAGAGATTCCATTTTGTAGAGATGCCCTTATACTTCCACACTTTGCTCACTCACAGTTGTGCTGGAGATGAAGATTGAATTATTAGTTATTACAAGATTCAAAATTGCACCTTTTCTAGAAGGTTCCTGAACCATCTGAGACAAAAAGTTGCCATTTAGCATATTTACAAATCTAGCTACAAGATTGCTTTTTCTGACTTGGCAACCCCATTACTCCAGTCAATGTCTGCATAAATGACGTTACCATAACAACTTGACCTCAGTGTGAAGCCTCCTCTATTTGTATTATTAGCTGGGCCTCATTCTACTCACTTATACCAGTCCAGCTACATTCTCTATCCAAAGGGATTCCACAAACGTTCAGGTCCTGTCCTTGGTAATTCCTTTAGGACATGGGTTTAATTCTGTCAGACTCTTCTGCCCCTCCTAAAAAGGGTGTAACCATTTAAATTCACAGACCAATGACATATTTCATTCCACAAGTTTAATAAGTAATTTCAGTTTTATCTTTTGTGTACCTCAAGTGATGTACACATAGGATGTTAAGATCAGCATGACTGGAAGGGTCCATATAAAAGGTATCTGAAGTATTGTCCCTTCTTTTAAAAGTGAGGTTCACTTCATGGAGACCTAAAGGTGGACACACCGAAAAAAGCTGTAGACAGTAGATTATCGGCCCATGCATGGCCCCTCAGACAGGCCTTCCCCACTGATATCTGGCTGACAATCGGCAAGATGTCAATCAGGCAGTTTTTAAAATCCTGTCAGGGCAAGGAGCTCACTGGCTCATTAATGCAGCCATCACCCTGATGGCCTACATCCTGTCAATGTGATTTGATCATTCGGCCCAAAGGAGCAGATCTTTAGTGTACGGATACCTTAAGAAGATGCCATAGTAAACTTACGGTAAATTGGTACTCACACAACCATAAGCTACACCAATACTTTTTCAGGGATGATTTATCTCAGACATGAGCTCTTGCTGATGGTGGAGGCTACGATGTTGTTTAAGCACAAATCTAAGGTAAAACACAATAAAGGCGCCAGTGGTTAGTGAACTTAACTATGAACTGTTTAATTAACACAAAGAAGTAATAACAAGCACCAATATAAGCTTTACACATAACACTGACCAGGTGTATACTCATGGTCACTAACTAGCACTAACCCCACAGGGTCAAGTGGCACAAGTGGCACAATATTTAGCACAAATGCTATAAGTCTCCCCCAGTTTTCAGCAATCCTCTGTTTGCATGGAACCCAGGTTTTTTCTATCTATCCCGAGCCTGCATACTGGGCAATGGTAAACCTGGGATTTTAATCCCACTGATAATCCTCGGTGGAGCCAAAAGCTGCTCAGTAACCTAGTGTGACCTATTACCAACCTTACCTAACACAAGCTATACCTGAACCTCCTATATTCCTCAGTCTACTAAATGGCTCCAGAACCCATTAGGGTTTCACATATATTTATTAAACACACTGCCACCTGGTGGCCAAACTACATTGACCCAGGAAAAGTGACTTAATTGCTTTCTAGGAAGGTGTCTTAATTAGTAGAGGACAGCCAGGAAAAAGGGGCAACAATTTTAGCAGTCCCCTACACTATAAAGTGATTTACATATTTAATGAAGCAATACATATTAAAAATATTCAACCAGAAAATATTAAATATGACAAAAGAAACTATTCTTTGATTATTACAGTTTATTTGCCTTTGTAAAAATCTAACTTAATTAATTAGCAGTATTCTCCAAAGAGAATATCCCAACAGGCCTTGAGACTTATAAAAGACTTTAAAAACCTCTGATTACTATTGTGGCTGGTCTGCGGGTTACAGAAGGTAAATGTTTTCAGAACTAGAAAGAATTAAGTGAACTAATGGAATCATAAATTGCTATTGACAGTTTGGTTACACAGAATGTATTCATAATACTTATATGTGAGAATCGTATGTATGCAACACATAACCAAACAAAACTGTTATTTTTTTATATGACTTTTCTATAGACACTTTAAAAGTGTTTTATTATTTTTTAAGGTAAATAATTTCTGTATATCTGTTTGCACATAACATCAGTACTAGTTTCTGCGGATTAAGAATGGAAGGAATTATAATGCGTATATAGTATTTGAGTGAAATGTATGCCTTAGGTGAGTCTAGTCATAGTCCTAAGACTCATGTAAATTCATGTAGAGGAGAAATACTTGTGTTCCCTAGTTTTTTAAAAGTGTCGCCCAGTAGAAAGGAGATCAAGGGTTCCATCTGACAGTTTCATTAGCTATACTCTTATTATGGAAAGATTAAATGTGTTAGTTGTGTTTATGTTGCCATATATTTATGCCAGCCTTTATTTCAGGACTATGATATTTAGGAAACAATTAGAGAGGAGGCTGAAAATACCCTGAATGCACACACATACCTCTGTATATTGCAGTATCTGTAATCATGTATTCCCTATAAAACTGAAATGTAAGAAAAAGAATAAATGTAGAACATGTTTTGAATTTTGCACGGTTCTTACTGTCATTGACCCAATTTTTATTCAGTCATGGATTCATTCTACTGATATTTTCTTTTCTTCATAATATTGGAGATGCATTTCCCCTCATCCAACCAGTCACTGAACATCATATTTTTGCTTGAGGGACTCACAAAAGACCCAACACTTGAAGCTGTCCTCTTCATTATGTTCTTGGTGATCTACATCTTCACAATTTTTGGGAATGGGGGGTTAATTTTTCTGATTATAAAAATCCCTGCCCTGCACACCCCCATGTATTTCTTTCTGCAACATTTATCTTTCATAGATATATGTTACACTTCTGTCATCATCCCAAGAACTCTCTCCAATTTTCTTGCTAAGGAGAAAACCATTACTCTATTGGCTTGTGCTGTACAAATGTATTTTTATGGAGCCTATTTTAACACAGAAGCTCTTTTATTAGCTGCTATGGCTTATGACCGTTATGTAGCCATATGCAAGCCTTTGATTTACCATGCCATTATTAAAAGAGAAGTATGTCATATATTTATTTGTACATGCTATGCTGTTGGCTTCTTTAATTCTTTTATACATACTGGGAACACATTCAGGCAGACCTACTGCAACTCTCTTAAGATCTCCCATTTCTACTGTGATGTAGCCCCAGTCCTAAAGCTCTCGTGCTCAGATACCTCTATGACTGAACTTGTTATTTATGTTATCGTAGGAGTAAATTCATTTGTATGTGTGGCAACCATTGTTACATCATATGCCTACATATTCTCTGCCATACTGAGAATCCAGTCGGGACAAGGAAGGCTGAAAGCATTCACAACTTGTTCTTCTCATTTGATCTCTGTTGGAACCTTATTTGGAACCCTGATGTATATGTACCTGCGCCCAAACTCCAGTTATTCCAATGATCAGGATAAGGTGGTGTCTGTTTTCTATACAATGGTAATACCTATGTTAAATCCAATCATTTACAGCTTCAGAAACAAAGATGTGCAGAAAGCATTTCTGAAAATGAAAAGAGAAAAGAAATAAAATCTAAACATGTTACATTGTGCTTATTCAGTGACCAAATGTTTGATGTATAGAGTTCTAGAAAATGACAATTTGAAAGTCTAATAATCAACTAAGTATATATTGGAAAATAATATAACTTCTAACCTCACAGGGGATTTTGTAGGATGGTGTCAGTTCAACAAAACAAATCCTACAGTCAGATCTAATTGCATTGGTCAATACAGAATGGGATTGATAAAATAAATCTGATGTGTAAACTACATGAAAGATTTGACACAACGCGCCTGTCGGAAGGGAATGTTGCATCTTCACCCAATGAGATGATATCTGATAGTGCCTGACAGACTTTTTTTCTCATTGAAATACATTGACTGTTAGGTGTAGATGCAGGAACAAAACCCACCATTCGATCTGATCCAACATTACATTACAGCCTATGGAGATCTCTTCCTAACTGAATGAATGTTACCATAACATATTTTTACCATCAGAACATGTTCCAAATTTTTTCCTTCCAAATTAAGCTGCAGTTCCACCACCCTATTTTTTATAAAACTGAGACCTATCTATTCAGTCTTTCCCTCTTGAATGGTATTTTCCCTTCTTAAAAAAACATGCAGCAATCACCCCTGTGATGAAAAGACTCTTTTGATTTCCCCAGTTATTGTAACCTACATCCAATTTCCTTTACCTAAACTACTCGAACAGTTGCTACAGTTTATAGCTGAGTGTCTAAACTAAAGAACTAGGAAACAAATAGTCAAATGAAGTTGATAAATACAAGGTTATAAACTTGGGCAAAGCATAACAAACTCTACTTTACTAAATGGAAGTCTGTTGGAGGGCTCCTTTATTGAGAAGGTTTGGGGAGTTTTTGTGGATAGCTGTGCAACTCTAGAAAGTGTCATGTCTTCTAAGTACACTATTGCATAAAAAGGGCATTTCCTGGGATAAAGACATACATGTGCTCCTTTATAGATCCCTGGTAAGGCCTCAATATGTAGTTTTTATACTCCACTACTTGCTTTTTGCTGTTAAAACCACAGAATCACTATCTTAGGCCCCCCCACTTTGCAACAGAGATACATATAGAAAAACATATTGTATAAATAGATGTCTGACATTAATATAACATGAAGAAGATGAAACAATGAATTATGGGAAGCGTTGAGATGATTACAAGTAACAGAGCTATCTCGCAAAACCCAAAACACAATTTGAGCGTGTTCTTGTTAGATGCCTTAGTCACTGCCTTAAATGTAACTTGTCCAAGACTGAAATGGTCCTCTTTTCCCCTCCAATACACATATCATCCCAAAAATAAATTTCAGTTATAACTCCCCAAGTGCCTTGGGATAGTCTTGTAATTTAAACTTTCCATCACTGCTCATATCCAGTCAATAACTCAATCATGTCACTTTCACCTTCAAAATACATGATATATAAGCATCATTCCCATTCCTTATGTTAAACTACTGATTAATACAATTCTGTTGCTGTACATATCCCTCCAGAACCTGTACCAGTGTCAGACCATTATAAATGTAGCTGCAAGGATCATACCATGCATCAATCATACATGAATACATTGCAGTTCACAATACTATTAGTTTGTGCCAGCATGGTTTTATGCGTAACAGATCTTGCCAGACTAATTTAGTTGCCTTTTATGAGGAGGTGAGTAGGAACCTTGATGCTGGAATGGCAGTTGATCTCATCTACTTGGACTTTGCTAAAGCGTTTGATACAGTACCTCACAGAAGGTTAATGATCAAATTAAGGAATATTGGCCTAGAACATACTTGTAATTGGATAGAGAACTGGCTGAAGGATAGAGTACAAAGAGTGGTGGTAAATGGAACATTTTCTAATTGGGCCAGTGTGGTTAGTGGAGTACCGCAGGGGTCAGTCCTTGGGCCTTTGCTTTTTAACTTGTTTATTAATGACCTGGAGGTGGGCATAGACAGTACTGTTTCTATTTTTGCTGATGACACTAAATTGTGCAAAACTATAAGTTCCATGCAGGATGCTGCTGCTTTGCAGAGCGATTTGACGAAATTGGAAAACTGGGCAGCAAACTGGAAAATGAGGTTCAATGTTGATAAGTGCAAAGTTATGCACTTTGGTAGGAATAATATAAACGCGAACTATCTACTGAATGGTAGTGTGTTGGGGGTTTCCTTAATGGAGAAGGATCTAGGGGTTTTTGTAGATAACAAGTTGTCTAATTCCAGGCAGTGTCATTCTGTGGCTACTAAAGCAAATAAAGTGCTGTCTTGTATAAAAAAGGGCATTGACTCAAGGGATGAATAGTTTTGCCCCTTTATAGGTCCCTGGTAAGGCCTCACCTTGAGTATGGGGGGCAGTTTTGGGCTCCAGTCCTTAAGAAGGATATTAATGAGCTGGAGAGAGTGCAGAGACTGCAACTAAACTGGTAAAGGGGATGGAAGGGTTAAACTATGAGGTGAGACTGTCAGGGTTGGGGTTGTTTTCTCTGGAAAAGAGGCGCTTGCGAGGGGACATGATTACTCTGTACAAGTACATTAGAGGGGATTATAGGCAGATGGGGATGTTCTTTTTTCCCATAAAAACAATCAGCGCACCAGAGGTCACCCCTTTAGATTAGAGGAACAGAGCTTCCATTAGAAGCAGCGTAGGTGGTTTTTCACGGTGAGGGCAGTGAGGTTGGGGAATGCCCTTCCTAGTGATGTGGTAATGGCAGACTCTGTTAATGCCTATAAGAGGGGCCTAGATGAGTTCTTGAACAATCAGAATATCCAAGGCTATTGTGATACTAATATCTACAGTTGGTATTACTGGTTGTATTTATAGTTTATGTACGTGAGTGTATAGATTGGTATGTGTGGGTTAGGTGTGCTGGGTTTACTTGGATGGGTTGAACTTGATGGACACTGGTCTTTTTTCAACCCTATGTAACTATGTAACTATGCTTCCTCAGCCACGTGACTCTCCCAATACCAAAACAGTCTTCCTCTACCATTCCAGACACAATTCAAACCTTAAACATATTAAAGTCTGCCCCACCCTATACATTATATATGAAGTATTCCTTAGAGCTCAGAAAAAATTTTCCTCAAGACTTTGGCCTAATCTTTTAACCAATAAATAATCTCAGACTTTTTTTATGAGAATCTGTGTCTCATCTAGCTTCGTATATCTTCATGAAACACTATAAGAGACTTAGAAGGAAACAGTAGAGACCATGCCAGAGGGCTCATTCAACCACCAAAATAAAGTAGGCTATTGTTGTTGTTCCATGTCATTGTCAGGATACATATACAGTAAAGTAAGGATTTCAGCCTGGTTGTGGGTACCTAGGTACACTCGCTGTTACCCAGAAGTGGGTCTTTTCAAGAGATCCCATAGTGTGCATATGGACTTCTTAAAGAGACCTTGGACATTTTTGTGTTGGGGATGCCTCATTGTTAATGTTGTGCTTGTAATCCATAGCGTTGTATACTGTATGTTATCTAAATAATTGTTCTAATTTCTTTTCTATACAGTGTATTGCTGTATTCATTCCAGGTATAGTACATTGTGCTGCACATTGTATTGTATGGTAGTTACTGCAATCCCAGAGGGACTATGTTTTACCAGCAACTTGGTTTTTCAGGGTTTTCCCAAACAGTTGCCAGCTTGACACTGCTAGGATCACCTGATAGATGTTGGAATTACAGGTGCTACAACATAGAGCCGTACACTGATCCTGTATAAACTATAGCAAACGAGAATTTAAAGTTTCATGCGGAGATACAATGTAGATTTGTCCACAAAATTCAAAAAGACAAAATTAATAAATCATGTGTAGTGATGGGTGGAATCATTCGGCAGGCATGGATTTGTGGCGCATTTCTGTGTTTCGCCATTGGCGGATTGTTTTGCGACACGGGCAAAAGCATTCGCTGCACAACAAAAAATTGTTGCCCACATCAAAAAGATTTGTTGGGCCCATAAAAAAATTTATGTGCGTCAAAAAAATTGCAGTGCGTGTTTTTTTGTTGTTTTTTTTGTCAAAACATTTTTTGTTTTGTTTTGCAAATTTTTCGCCATTTCAAACTTTAGAACAAAGCAAAATGGGACAGATTCGCCCATCACTAATCATGTGCACTCACCCATATAAAAATATTAAGGGCATTATGACATTTTGTGTAAAAAGGTACTCAAAAATGTCCCCCTTTAAACAAAACAGGGATCGTTGACCCATATATTGCAAAATATTCAAGCTGTCCAAAATTCAGGGCCCACCCCCCAAGGTGCCCCGCCGGCCGCATTCCCTGCACCCCCTAACCCTCCGCAGGGGCCCCCGCCACCGGCGTGTAAGTGAAACGCGTCAGAGGAGGACACCGGCGGCTGGGAGAGCAGTAGAAGGGACCGGGTCTGGGCTGCCGGGGCCCACCGGGCTTTTTCCCAGTGTTCCAGGTGTTTTAAGGGGAGGACATTTTAAATAGCTTAATGGACAAAATATCTTGATTTCCTTAATATATTGTTACAGTTAAGTGAGCAGATCTCTTTTTTGTGTCTGCAAATGTTGCGGTCATACCCATCAAATCATTTATTTGTTTTTATTTCATTTCTTAATGTGATTTTTTAATTTAATGTAATTATTTAGAGGTGAGCACAACTTGCCTTTGGCTATGGTTGGACAATAAAATTCCTGAATAAAAAGGCTGGTTTTCCTGCACTGTCCATGATCCCACATCATCATCATCTTCTGCCTCCTCCCCACTTTGCAGGACACCCACATATTATCAATTAGATTTCGTTACTCAAATTATATACTGACTACTTCTTCTTTCCATTGACTTAAAAAGGTCATTGGAAAGGTGCAGTCGAATTTGAATGAATTCCCCCCCCAAAGTTGGTTTAGTCCAATTTATTCATTATATGTGTTCCAAACATTTAACAAACCTTCTTTGAACACCAAACCAGTAGAAGGTATTGGTTTGTATTGTGTTACATTCTACAGGGGTCTGGATCCTTGAATAAAGCTTTTTGAAGTTTTACAACCGCTGTCCTGGAGTCCGTTGAGTGCATGCCGGTGATGTTTCTACATTCTACCGGGGTGCCCAAAAGGAAGATCATGATCAACCCAGAGATCTGCAGCTGTAATTAGCAGATCATGAACCACTGTTTACAAACATCTCAAATAAAATGCCCTTGGTGGTGCTTCTTATTATTCAGATTTAAAGGGGACATAAAAAAAACTCTATAATAAAAGTCCTTTACAAACATAAAAAAAACAAAACATTATAAAGGCATCCCAACTGTCAATTATATATTGGCTGCCCCGCCCCTATGCCTTAGGCATAGAGGTGGGGCAGACAATAACTTTAACTTTCTTAAGTTCCATTTGGCACTTCCTAGATGCCACTGCAATCTAACCATCTAATTGTTTAGCCAGTGTATGAGTATGGACACCTGCTCCTCCATTTTATCACATAAACAAGATTTTGGCATAATGCAAAGCTTGCCTTACTAGCAGTGTCCACAAAATGGCAGCTGCCTGCTTACTGTGATAATGTAATTCCAAGACTAAAGGAAACAAGAGTTATATTATTTATATAGTGTAAGTGCAGTTTATTTTGCTCTATTAACATGATACAAATAAATGTGGAATTATTTCTTAGGTCCCCTTTAAAACACAAATACATAGATGAAGTTTGCTTAATTACAGCAGTGTGTATATTGTCATACATAAATGCAATATCCAGGGATGACACTGACATTGTATAGTACAGTGATCCCCAACCAGAGGCTCAGGGGCAACATGTTGCTCCCCAACCCCTTGGATGTTGCTCTCAGTGCCCCCAAACCAGGGAGTTATTTTTGAATTCCTGACTTGGGGCAAGTTTTGGTGGAATAAAAACAAGATTTACTACCAAATAAAGCCCCTGTAAGCTGATAGTGTGCATAGAGGCTGCCTAATAGCTAACCGAGGCTATTTAATAGCCAATCTGGCACATCCATGAACTTATGGTGCTTGTGTTGGTCTCCAAGTCTTTTTACATTTGACTGTGGCTCACAAGTAAGAAAGGTTGGGGATCCCTGCTATAGTAAATTGCCCCCCCCCCACAAAAAAAAAGCATCTAGGATTTTATGAACCCCAACCATGTAAAGACCTAGAGAAGTTGCATAGAGGAGCTGCAAGTATATATTTGCCAAGTACTATCTTTGTAGCTGACCAAACCTGCCTGTTTCTCAAGCTGTACACCAATGGGTTTAACAGTGGAACAAGACCAATATACAGCAAAGAAAGGATCTTGTTTTGTTCCTGAGAATCCTGAGAGTCTGGCTTCATGTATATCCCAATAGAGGTGCCACAGAAGAGCAGTACAACTGTTAAATGTGAGGAACAGCTGGAAAACGCCTTGAGTTTAGCAGCTAATGTGTGCATCTTTATAATTGTGACTATGATGTATCCATATGATGTTAGGATCAGCATGAGTGGAAGAATCCCTATAAAGGGTATTTCAAGTAAAATGAGTTGTTTTATAAGGGAGGTGTCACTGCATGAGATCTCCATCAGAATTTTAATATCACAAAAGAAATGGTTCAGTTTATGTGAATTATAGAATGATAAATGAGACAAAAGCAAAGAGAAGCACATTGCATTAGAGGCATACAGGATCCATGATATTGTCACCAACAGGATGCAGAGCCTCGGCTTCATGATGAGGCAGTAACGGAGAGGGATACAAATAGCCACATAGCGATCATAAGCCATCGTGGCCAGTAGGAAAAAATCTGTGTCTGTGCAGAATGCAAATAGGAACATCTGAGTTATACAGCTTGGGAAAGAGATTCTGCTGTCCCCTGTAAATGTGACGGCCATCAATTTAGGTAGGATGGCAGAGACAAAGAGAATGTCCTGGGCTGCCAGGTTGCACAGGAAGAAGTACATGGGGGTGTGCAGTTGGGGTACCAGGCACACAAGCACTATAATCATCATATTTCCAAACACAGCAGTTAGGTAGGTCAGTAAAAGCCCAATAGAGAGACATATTTCATATCTCTTAGAGATGGAGAAAGCTAGGAGATGGAAATTTTCCTGGGCTGTGCAATTCATGTCAAACCCCATTGTGCTACTTTAAGTGAGATTGTTAAACACATAGACACAGAGACTCATCAATGGTGACTACCATGTGTTTAGTCGTAGTTCTTGAGATCTAGGAAGATATTAAGCCATGAAGTGAATTATTTTCCATTCATAATACTGAAAGGAGGAAAATCCCTAGCTTGAATGGAAGTTAGTTATATCACAAGGTTTCAGAAGCCCATACAAGCTAAATTCTGATTTTATTCAATATATTATGGATATAAATGTAAAAAGAAGAGTGAAAAGTACCACAATCTTCTGGAAGGAGAAGTAGGAGAGGGCAGCCTAGAACAGAGATCCTTGCCCTGATAGACAATAAAGACTGCAGTCTATAGTCTATGGTCTATCAGGGCAAGGATCTCTGCTCGGAGCCTATTCACTATGAGCACAACCACTGCAATGTAATGAAATTGGAAACATTGCTTAAAGGGGTTCTTGATAGTGATAGAATTGATACATCCATGGGTTCGTTATTTTATATCAAAAAAGAGGAATACATAGGAGCTGATAAATATGTTTATGGTAAATGCAATTAGAAACAATAAAATAGGTGGAAGTCCAACTGGAACACCCTAAAGGTCAACTTGAAAATAAACGAGAATTAGCAATGAAAATAAGGAAAATCCAAATGATACAGTAGTTAAGGTAAACTGCACCAATATGAGTAGGGGTCTGGGTGCATAAGCCCTAGACTTTCAGCATTGGCTGACAAAAACCAGACCGTTAAACAGAACTGATGCAATTAAAACGTCATTTATTTAGTAAAAAAAAGCACCTCAGGTGAGAAAAGGCCTTAGGAGTTTTGTGCCTTAGGGGGTACTTAATCATGCGGATAGCTAGAAAAACAGGGGTCGTATAGGTAAAAGCTCCATTTACTTGAAGTTCAGCTAACAAAAAAGCTGCATGGAACCAGTCCTTACTGCTGTTCGGCTAAGAAAAAGCTGATCCCTCCCTTGTTTCTGCCCTAGCTCCATACCAGTGAAATGTTATATAGGAATTGAGGTGGTTAAGACTTTCCAGGACACTGCCCTTACCAAGCCATAGTTAGGCCTATAACTCCCTGTAATTACCAGCAGAGCTTCCATTAGACAGTACTCTCTCTGAAGTGAGGCCTCGCTGTAGGAAGTGTTTTCCACGCTGACTTCACACACACACACACACCGAACAGATTTTTGAATAGCTTGGGCAGTGGTTCCATGCAAGTTAAGGAATCAGTGCTTCTTTAAAGCAGTTAACAACTTATTTGCTGGAACTCATAACAGTCTCTCAGATGTTACTTCAAGATGGTCCAAAATATAGTCACTTCTCACAGATAGGGAATTAGTAATAGCCAGCAGCTGTACTTACTAGCAATAATACATTTCCAAGTAAAGACCCTCAAACTAGTGCTCTTCTTGGGATCTCTCTATTCCTGACCTTATTAAGTCCCTTCACTAGCAGGTAACACCCAGGGTACTAACCCTTCTGCTCTCCTCATTGGAGTCTCTGTCGGCCCCTCAGCCTTACTCTCACTCCTAGAGTGAGCTATAATAGGATCTAATCTCTACTGAGGTCTCCTACTTCAGGGTCTTCAGCACCATCCACCCCTACACCAATTGGGGTTCCAAATTAAGAGAACCTCATGGTGCTTCCCTTTCTAAAGATTAGGGAACCCAGTAACCCCAAGCCATAATGGAACTTTCAGGGAATACGTAGAAAGGGAAAGAGCTATACCTACTCAACTGTGAACATGTCCAGCCTAAAACTTAAGTAAACCCTAAAGGTGTCCAAAACATCTAAACATTGCACTAGAGCCATTCATCTGATGTATAGGCTTGAATTTTAGAAAGAATATTAGTGTCAGTGTGCTCCTTAAACCATACATGTTACATTTCCTTGTTGTTATCATTTTATAGTGACTAATTTTAAAGAAACAGTAACACCAAAACAATGTTGGCACCGGCTAGAGTAAGCCTTGCTATATTTGTGAATTCTTCCTTCTTCAGGTAAATTTTTGATTAAAGAAATAGTAGGGTTAATCCACCCTATGCTGTAACCTGAAGCATATCTTTGTGTATAGCCAGCTTAAGACCCTTTTGATAGAGAGATAGAGAGATACATACATACACGGAGATACAGGTATATAGTAGATGGGAGAGCAATATAAGGTAGACATGAAACATAAATAAAGATATAAAAGAGATAGCATTATAACAGGAATGCAGATACTAAGCAGTCACAACTTACCGGAAAATCCTGCTTCATTATGCCTTAACAAGTCAATCATAACCTCAGCGCAGGTTCATAGAAAGCAGAGAATTTAAATGTTTATTTTTGGACTCTAGAGAGGACAGTAATAATCCCAAATGAACTTGTTAAAATTTATAAATATCCATTAAACAAGGAGAAAATAATACAGTAGGGAATTAGTCTAATTAAACCAAACAATAAGAGAAAACACCGCAATTTGCAATTCTTTTCTACAGCAAATGAAATTGCAATGTAACAAGCTTTCGACCAAAGCATGAATTGGCCAATGGCAATGTTCGTGGGCCAGATGCAGGCAGGACAGTGTAGGGGGTCCGCTGAACAGTTTGATGCCCAGTGTATATGTTTGCATATGTGGCATGTAGGGGTCCAACAATGAAAATAACCCCATATCATCTATCATTTATGTCATTTCAGGAAATGTAAAATCAACACATTTTCTCCATTTTTGTTGGGTAAAGGTGCAGAAAAGTAAGTTCATCCTAGAAATATATATATAATTGAAAAGTGCACATTCTGAGGAATCCAAAATGGGTAACTATGTCTTTTCTACTCTAAGGGGCTGATTTACTTACCCACGAACGGGTCGAATGGAGTCCGATTGCGTTTTTTTCGTAATGATCGGTACTTTGCGATTTTTTCGGATTCTTTACGAATTTTTCGGATCCAATAAGATTTTTGCGTAAAAACGCGAGTTTTCCTATCCATTACGAAAGTTGCATAAAAAGTTGCGCATTTTGCGTAGCGTTAAAACTTACGCGAAAAGTTGCGCATTTTTCGCGTAAGTTTTAACGCTACGCAAAATGCGCAACTTTTTACGCAACTTTCGTAATGGATACGAAAAACTCGCGTTTTTACGCAAAAATCGTATTGGTAACGAAAAATTCGTACAGAATCCGAAAAAATCGCAAAACATACGAAAAAGTCGCAAAATGTTCGTTTTCAAGTCGGAACTTTTCCAATTCGGGTCAGATTCGTGGGTTAGTAAATCAGCCCCCAAAAGTACAAAACTGCAAAGCTTTCCTGAAATTAACATTTGCTAAAACATTTCTGAAAATCACCTCAAAGCTTCCACTTGGCAGCATCTTATCTCCTATATATCATTAGGTACCACAATAAAACACCCTAAAATATTATAAATTCTGTAATGTCAGATACTATCATTTCTGGAAAATTGACTAAAAATGTTGCAGTTTGCCGCATTTATCTCATGCAAGTTCTTACATACAAAGGCTAATCACCTTAATATAAAAGCCAGAGGTCTACTTAATGCCCAATATGTATAGATATACCAAAGTATTTGACCTGTAGGGACCTCAAATAAAAATAGTACATATAAATTTTCTTGGCTGCCAACTCAGCTTCTACAAACACAGCACACTGGTAACATATTATGTGTCGTAAAGCCCCAACTCTATAAAGACCCCCAGAACACCATATATTTTTAGAAAGTACATAGTTTGACAAATCTAAAAGATGTCTTTCTACACCAACCTACCAAACTGCAAAGCTATGATAAAAAATATAAAACCATCAATAATGCAGGAATAAAAATGCAGTAAAGCTACAAAAAATGTGCAAATAAAATAATTAATCCAATGGGGTGATTAGTGGTCACAATACCTAATCTAATAGTCACGCTGCTAAATAAACAGTTTTTAGGTAAAAATCAAGAGACACAGGTATAAAATAAATAAGTAAAAAAAGGGTAAAAAAAACCAAAAACAACTTGTGAGTGTTTATGTATTCATGTGTGTATGTGAGTGATTGTGCAATTGTGTGCAAAAGTATGCAAAAAAATCCAGCCCTGACCAAAAAGCCCAAAAAAAACCCCCAAAAGCAGCAAAATACAAACTTTAGTAATTAAGTGTGTAAAACCTTTTTTTGTAGCGGGAGGCTTCTGGCAGCAACTGAAAAAAACTTACTACTACTACTTATTATACACTCAATCTCAAAAGAGCCTGACACGTTTCATCTCCATCTGATCATAGGCTAGAATAGGTGCTTGGCAGGTAATAAGTATAAAATACTTTGCTCATGCTATATGAAGTGGTAGTGCAACAGTGCTGCATGTATGTTGGGTATGTGTGAAATCATTTTTTAGGTAACAATTACATGAGAAAGAATGGCGTAGTTATCAAGGACAGTTCATCAAGTTCATCAAGGACAGTTGTGGCTATCTTTTTACATTTCTTTTGAAGCTATTGGCATCTAAACATGGAGTAGTCAGGCAGGAGAAGAAAAGATGGTGGCTACTCGTACAATGGCAAACTGCACTGGGCTTGTATAATTTCTAACTAGGGAGATGCTGGCCTGGTGTATGGGATAGTCATTAAGAGCACCCTCCTCCTTTCATTGCTTAACTTAAGTCAGTGGGGTTTGTGTTTGATAAGGAAGCCTTCAGATACACTTAGACAGATGGTGTTGGGGTACATATATATATTTTATTAAGAAACCAACTTTAAAGAGTTGAGAAATATTTGCTGCATATATAGGTTCATGTATATCAGAACAATCGACCTTTACCTGACAGTGGATATCCTTTGACTCTATGGTTTATACCTCAAAAACATATTCTGTTTGGATATCACAGGTTTTTTTTTCTAAAGGAAAGTTGCAAGAACGTCTAATAGGCCCCTGGGAAAAATTATTTTTGGTATTCATGGTTATCAGGATAAAGTGTTGGTGATGAATACTCAAATAATAGTAAAAAACCTCTTAAGAGAATGAGTCAAACAATGGTTGAATTACACATATTTCAGGGCTACTGGGACTTTCTAATCTACAAGATGCTATATACAGTACCATATGTAGCAAATGTAAGGGTAGCAACTTAATATTTGTTCTTAAACCAAAACTGTGGGTATATTCAGTTTTTGCCTGTGACTGTAAAGGCACATACCGCAAAGCTGACTCTTGAATTTTTCATATACTATCTTTGAAGCCCACCAAACCTGTCTATTTCTCAGGCTGTACACTAATGGGTTTAACATTGGAACAAAACCAACATACAACAGAGGAAGCAGATTGTCTTCTTCATGATCATCATCAGATTCCTGATTCATGTACAAACTGATGACAGTTCCAGAAAACAGTAAGACAACAGTGAGATGAGAGGAACAGCTGGAGAAAGTCTTAAGCCTAGCGGCCAACGATCTGATCTTTAGAATGGCATATATGATGCATATGTAAGATGTTAGAATCAGCACAAGGGGGAGAATTCCCATTAACACCACCTGCGCTGTTATCACTTTTTCAATAAGTGTGGTGTTACCACAGGCAAGTTCTAAGATTTTTTTAATATCACAAAATAAATACTTCAGATCATGTGACTTGCAAAACGATAAATTAGATAAAAGCAAAGAGAAGCCAATTCCATTACCGACGTACACAACCCATGAAGATGCCACCATCAGGACACATATCCTCAGGTTCATGATGAGGTAGTAGCGCAGAGGGATACAAATTGCCACATATCGGTCATAAGCCATTGAGGCCAGTAAAAAAAAATCAGAATCCCCACAAAATGCTAAGAGAAATATCTGTGTGATGCAACCCTGGAAAGAAATATTTGTATCCCCGGAAACCGTGATGGCCAACAACTTTGGTAGGATGGCAGAGGCAGAGATAATGTCCTGGGCTGCCAGGTTGCACAGAAAGAAGTACATGGGGGTGTGCAGTTGGGGTACCAGGCATACGAGTATAACGATGAGCAAGTTTCCAAGCACGGTCAGGAGGTACATCAGCAACAGTCCTGTAAAAAGGATCCAACTATCGTTTCCATAGCTAGAAAATCCAAGCAGATAGAAACCTTCCTGTAATGTTTCATTATGTTCATTCCCCATGTTCTTCCTCAACGTAGATCATAGCAACTGAGAATTGATTGGAAAAATTGTTTATATTACTCAATTTTATATAAATCCTAAAAAGTAAAAATAAATTATATTTTGGTGTTAAGGCTCTTGGATTAACAAAGCAGAGCATGGGGGTCTATTGAATTGCTTGTTGCTCCATCCCATCTTTATTAGAACAAAAACTCCAGCCCAGTGCAAGACAGACTATTGAGCAGCCGATTAGATAGACGGGGGCTTTGTTTAGTAGAGTAAATTAGTCTAATAATTATAGTCTGGGAGTAGGTCCTTTTGAATTCCTGCAACACATACCCCATTGATTATGCAAATAATGTTATAATGTTACATTCAAAATGAATAGCAAGATCACTATATTGAACATTATGAATTTCAGGAACAGTAGATCCATTGTGGAGTCTATCTACCAAATTATGTTAAAAAAATGGCATTCAAATACACCACACATCATTGTCTAAGTGAAGTGATATTCTTGGCATTATCTCTATTTAATGGAGAAAGCAATCCAAAGATACAATAGCCTTTGCTTAGAAGACAGAAACGCCTTTTTGTTTGAAAAAAGATGACAGTCACTTCTCCAGACGGGCAATGGCACAGAATGGAGGCCTCTAGATATCATTGCCTATGCCTTTTTCCCTTTCCTTAGTATGAATGCTCAAATGTAATTTTTTAAAATTGCAATTTACATATAGAGTTTCCATACATCTAATTCAAACACTTAGGGGCCCATTCATTAAACCACGATTATTTTGTGGTTAAAATCACGATAATTTCTGATGTTCAAAAATGTCACGAAAATTCTTTTATCGGTTGTATGAAAATGTCGTGGTTGAGTTCCGAAAGTCATGAAATTTTCGGATCCGAACGTGCAAAAACCTTTCTGGCTTTGAAACCTTCAATGTATCATTTTGGAAGCCTCCCATAGGACTCAATGGCACTGTACAGATCCAACCCGGCCCAAGGAAAGTCTCCCATAGGGCTCAATGGCACTCTGCAGCTCCAACCCGGCCAAAGGAAAGTCTCCCATAGGGCTCAATGGCACTCTGCAGCTCCAACCCGGCCCAAGGAAAGTCTCCCATAGGGCTCAATGGCACTCTGCAGCTCCAACCTGGCCCAAGGAAAGCCTCCCATAGGGCTCAATGGCACTCTGCAGCTCCAACCTGGCCCAAGGAAAGTCTCCCATAGGGCTCAATGGCACTCTGCAGCTCCAACCCGGCCCAAGGAAAGTCTCCCATAGGGCTCAATGGCACTCTGCAGCTCCAACCCGGCCCAAGGAAAGTCTCCCATAGGGCTCAATGGCACTCTGCAGCTCCAACCCGGCCCAAGGAAAGTCTCCCATAGGGCTCAATGGCACTCTGCAGCTCCAACCCGGCCCAAGGAAAGTCTCCCATAGGGCTCAATGGCACTCTGCAGCTCCAACCCAGCCCAAGGAAAGTCTCCCATAGGGCTCAATGGCACTCTGCAGCTCCAACCTGGCCCAAGGAAAGCCTCCCATAGGGCTCAATGGCACTCTGCAGCTCCAACCCGGCCCAAGGAAAGCCTCCCATAGGGCTCAATGGCACTCTGCAGCTCCAACCTGGCCCAAGGAAAGCCTCCCATAGGGCTCAATGGCACTCTGCAGCTCCAACCTGGCCCAAGGAAAGCCTCCCATAGGGCTCAATGGCACTCTGCAGCTCCAACCTGGCCAAAAGATAGTCATAAAACCACGAAAAAGTTGTAGCATTTTAACAAAATTATCGTGGACATTATGAAAAGTTCTATAAGTTGGAAAAAATTTGATTTTTTTTTCTCAAAAAAAATTGTGGTTTAATGAATGGGCCCCATAGTATCACATTATAGTGCACTGGCTCATACATAAACACATATACTGTACATATTCTTCAGCACTTTCTGGCTAATATATGTCAGGTAGCCTGCTAAAGACAAATCAGGTAATCAGTAATTTGCAATACCTCTCATACCATCTCTCCATGCAGAATTGCCACCCAAGGCAATACCATGTGAGCCTGCACCCCACTCACCCCCACACACCAGACCACAGCTGGTCTGCATGGCTAAATTCCTCCCACCTCCCAATCAATCCAGGCTACTCACTGGCCACTTGCTGCCCCTGCCACTCTCTGCTTGCCCTTTTCCTCTGCCAGTTGCCCCTCCTTTAGTGCACCCCCCACCAACAGAGTTTTTATTTCTTTGCTTCTGAAAGGAAGAGCCATCGAGGTAAAAATGCCTTATTGCTCTCTGCATTCACATTCTCTGTAAATGTGTGCAAAGCCTGTAGTCTATGGCAGGTTCCAACACTGACAGGGGACAAAATAAATCAGATAACTATTATACTTTACCTACATCAGTCAGATCTGAATCCACATTGTCTACAAAACAAGAGCAGAATGAACTGAACTAAGGTAACAGGTTTGTTTCTTCTCTCAAGTTCAAATTGTTTTAAAGACTAAGGTTATTACTGCACTATTTAAAGATGCTCCGGCCTGCAGAGAAATCATTTTACTGAGCCCACTGAGAATTGTAATAAGTGATGTGCTGAGTTATTATCCAATGCATTTCTATTGATTTTATGTTAAATCAAAATGAAATTAAACAGTCTTCACTGCAAATCCATAAGTTGACACTTTCCATATAGGGGTTGTCCACCTTTAATCATCAACCTTTAGTATGAGGCATTCAGATTTTAATGGAATAATAAAGATTGGGTTTTAGTGAACCTCTTGTGTCCGGTGCGCTTGGAGTCTCTTCGTTTATGCATGATTTTGCCTTCTTAGCTACAGGTTCGGGCTTTGAGCCCCCGGACCACCCCTGGACTGCGGTGAGCTTTATTTTGTTTTACCTGAATCAAGCCGATGTTGACTGTATTGGGATTTTGGTTTAGACTATATATGTGACGGACCCGGGGTTTATACACCCGGGTCTCTATATCATATTTGGTACGAATACCTTCACTATTTCCTATCCTTTTCCTTAAGGCGTTTCAATTTATTTTTACTCATTATTTTGGTTTACTTTATTTCCGTTTATTCGTTTGTTTGAGTTAATCTCCACATTACTTGTATATAATGATTTGTCATTTTGTTGATTTTCGTCACTGACTAGCTTGTGGCAGCCATATTTAATATTAATAATATTTCAAATTTCTGAGTTGTTTTAAAAGGAAGATGTTGAACCTTTTTAACAACAGCAAAACTGATAGCGACGCGCTTCTCCTGTATGATTCATTTTATCCCCCACACATAAAAAATCCCTCCCTAGGTCACAACTATTGAGTACGCGGTATTGTGAAGAATTAGAATCTATTAGTAGAAAGTCTAGGGGTAATGGGGCAGAAATTTAACGCTAGGGGATAGCTGGAAAAAAATTTTTTTTGATTATGGTATGTAGATCAACTAAGAGCGTTGCTGTAAGGTGCACCACCGGTCTGGCACATTACCCTACCTCAGTTTGCACCAACCGGCGGGCATGTCTTAGGTTTACAGCACGCATTCGTGATGTCATGACATGGCTCAGTTGTATGTTTTGAAGCCAAAGGCGCCATCTTGGTTATGTTTTTTTGTTTACTTCCTTTTTCTTCACTTCCTTTTATGCTTTGGTGCTAAAACTCCCTCTTTAAACCTCTCCTCTCATTCCCTCTTTGCCCAAGCTGGCTTCTGGTTGCCTAAGATCCTGCTAAGCCTTATTTTGCGTGTTTATTACCGTTTTGACTTCTGCTTGTTCTCCTGACCATAATACTTGATGCTTGCCTTGACCTTAGCCTAAGTTGACCACGTTTTTGTCTCATCCTTGCCTGTACTTTGCCTTTTGGTAGTCTTTAACTCAGCCTGTCCAACAGCAGAAAGCCCGGGGCCCCAAAAGGGAGTCGGTGAACACTGGGATTGGTTGGGTAATGCCTACTTACTGAAGGGTCAGACTTCTGTCAGTGATCCAACTTCCTGGTTCCTATCTAACTAGAACGTTACAGTCACATTGGAGGAGAAAATGGTACCATTTGTTAGAAAATTCAATGTGTTGTGTATGTGTGTGTAGGGCTGATTTAGGAGCTAAAATCACTTTTTGCAAAAAGTTTTTGAAAACATACAAATGTAGAGCTTACCCCTGGCTGGGGCTGCAGCCATTGTGGTAACGTCCTGAAAGGAGAATGAGTACATCGCCCTTTGAGTGATACCCATATTCAGATTAGGGGTTACTACACGTGGGCATCTACATTGTAAGTAGTGTATTGAATGAAATGCCCATGTGTCAAAATGTGTGTAGGAAACCTTATTCATACTGTAAGAGATAGAATAACTGAACATAAGTCAGTCTAGGGGACCGATATCGGCAGCTAGAATCGGCCGTGTATGGGGACCTTTACTCTTTAAATTGTAAGCTCTAGTGAGTAAGACAATCTCATCCTATTTTTAACTCTGTAACCCTTCCTTGTTTGTTAAATTATGGTAAGGTGCTTGTTCCTTATAAATTAATGTAGAGTGCTGTGTATTTTTATGTATTAAATATAGATGATGATGACTGAGCGACACTGCCTCGCCCAATTCTTTATTAACAAAAACACCCCAGATCCTACTCAGTTAAGGATGTCCATTAGCAATTTAAAGTTTGCCAGGAGGGTGCACAGAGAGTGATTTTTTTAAGGTGGAACATATTTGAATCTAAAATGAAGAGCATTTACACTATACAGAAGGTTGTAGAACTAAAATCCCTTTTTGTTGTAGAACAAAAAATTAAATACTTAGATCCAAACAAAAAAAAACTGTCATTGTGCAATAAAATATTTTTGCGAGTGGGGCACAAATGTGGATGGACTGTTCTGCTAAAATGAAAATTTGTATTTATTCCTATAGTCCTAAAATGAAAAAATAGCTCACCTGCTGTACAGTGGTGCACTTTATAATACAGTCGCACTTTAGAAATAAAAAATATAAATATATACCTGCAAAATCCTTTTAATAAACATCTTATTAAACAAGGCCAGTATGTCTGAAATGTCTAATGGAGTGTGGAAATCCAACAACTTGTACAGCCCAATTTTATATTAACACAAAAAACTCCAACCTCCCTAGTTGGTTGTTACATATGGCAAACCCAAACCCAGAGGGAGTGACTGGATTCCAGTCTAGGAATGCTTTTCTGCCTATAATGACCACGTTTGGCCTATAGACATAATAAGGCAAGCCTGGTCAGTTCCAAATACAACTGTAGAATCAGGAGACAAACGTGAAGTCAGGAACAAACCAGGTTTCAAACCTGGAAACAACACAAGGGACAGGACCAGGGCAGTTGGAACCAGGAACAGGAATCAGAGCACCTAGAAACAAGCAAGATTAAAGGAATACTGTCTTAGCAACAGCTAATAGTAATGCTCAATCAGTATTTAGCTCTGAATTACATTTTTTTAAAGAGCACATATATGTTTTATATTTAATTAGGATGGCCTCAATTAATGTGCCTTATATGTGTCTTCAGAATCTGGCTCTTGAATTTACCATACACTGCCTTGGTAGCAGACCAAACCTGTCTATTTCTCAAACTGTACACTATTGGATTTAACATTGGAACAAGACCAACATAAAGCAAAGGAAGCAGTCTGTCAAGCTTTGGAGCATCTTCTGAATTGGGTTTAACATACAAGCTAAGGGATGTCCCACAGAACAGCAGTACAACTGTGAGATGGGAGGAACAGCTTGAGAAAGTCTTGAGCCTAACAGCTGAGCTCTTTATCCTTAGGATGGTTGCTATGATGCACACATAGGATGTCAGAGTGAGCACAAGAGGAAGAAACCCAAATGAAACAGCTTCAACTGATATTAATGTCTGAATATATGTAGTATCACTGCAGGAGAGCCCCATTATAGTTTTAATATCACAAAAGATGTAATTGAGATCATGTGACTGGCAGTATGATAGAGCAGATAAAAGCAAACAGTAATAAATTCCATTACAGACATACAAAATCCATGGAGTTATTACCAGAGGGATACATAGCTTTGGGTTCATGATGAGGCAGTAACGCAGAGGGATACAAATAGCCACATAGCGATCAAAAGCCATGACTGCCAGTAAGAAAAAGTCTGTATCAACACATAGTGCAAACATAAATATCTGTGCTAAACAGGCATTAAAAGAAATGCTGGTGTCCCCGGTAATTGTGGCGGCCATCAGCTTGGGCAGAATAGCAGAAACCAACATAATGTCCTGGGCTGCCAGGTTGCACAGAAAGAAATACATGGGGGTGTGCAACCTGTAATCTAGACATACAAGTAGGATAATTAGCAGGTTTCCAAGCACGGTTGGTAGGTATATCAGCAAAAGTACCATGAAAATAACATGAGTATCTATTCCATAGCTGGAAAATGCAAGAAGATGAAACTCAGTTCCCATTGTATGATTCTGTTCATTTTTCATTCTGCTGAGAGAAAGTGGGAGTGAATGTTCCATTGTCAGACCATTCATTTGAATGTATAATACAGACACTTGTATCTTCTTAAATGGGCCTTTTTAAATTTACATGAACTATATGTTTTTCCATTTTAAAGCTATTTCAGGTTTACTTAAGAGCCAATACAATGGATTTTGTAACATCAGTTACCTGTTGGCCAGTTCCTAAAACTATAGTATATACCTACAGAAGTAAAACAAGGGAGCGTTCTGATGTTGCTCTACTCAGGAAAGAGATTTGAAACCTCAGATGCCCTTTTCTATCGCCTTCCTGAGCAGAGCAACATCAGAACACTCCTCAATGAAAACTGACACACTAGCTTCTTGTTTCTACATCAATTTAATGGAGGGCCCAAATGTCTCTCTATACAGGAGGACACTCATCCTGCAGTATTCTGCTGCTACATCCTAGAAAAGAGATCCCTGTGGCATTTATACAAATAACCTGAGATGATACCTATGAAATTGCTGAAAGATATGAATTCTGCCAATGTGGACAGCCTAAGGGGGGGAATTTACTCTGAGTTAGGGAACTGCTGGGAATGTACAGACTCTTAAACCAGCACCAGGGCCTAATAAGGCACAGGCAAAAGTACAATGATAAGCAAAGGGATTCAACACGTGCGATGTGGCTCAACACGGCACACTGCAGATTATACAACATGTCCCACAAAAGGTGAACAATGTTGCAAATGCAAAAAAGTAGTGAAAAATTTTCATGAAGTTTCTACTCCACATGTGACTGTCTTTAAGTGTGGACAAAGCTGGTACATCTATTGCAGACATTCCAAGTTCCTGTGCTTGGTTACTTGCCAGTGACTGTAACATTTGAATCAAACACTGTTAAAACTGACATTTACGTTGTAAATAAAGGTTCTACTTGGGAGGGACCTCTTTGCTGCAATTGGTATATGGTCGCATTATGGCAACACCTATTCCTGCTACACGGCCAGTGTCCAAAATGTCACCACTCATTGGGCTGTGCAAAGAACTTTGTACCACAATTTCCATGCTCTGTAAGAAAGGCTGTCTCCCAGGAACTACAGAAACTGCTACAAGATGTGATGAAAAGTCAGAATCCTCTGAATGGGTTTCGCCAATTGTTGTGACAATGAAGAAAACTGGAGGCATTAGATTGTGTGTTGACCTGTGAACCTAATAAAGCAATTGGTATTAATGATTATCCCTTGCCACACATGGAGGAGACATTTTTAGAACTCCAAAGAGCAAATTTCTACCCTAGACCATCAGAGTGCCTTTGGACAAACTCAACTGTCACTTCTGGGGATATAATTTCACAAGATGGACTCCTGCCTATCCCTGATCATGTCAAAGCTGTTACCATGAAGTAAAACCTATGAAAGCAAGTAAGGTCTTGAGATCAGCAGGTGAAGGTGCTTGTGTATCACATTGTACTTTATGGTATTATTCCCAAATATGCCTCAGTTGTGGAGCCACTTAGAGTTCTACTACATGGAACTTCAAGTCTGGCTTGGTCAGCGTTACTACTTTGGATCTGGCTTACTTGCGATTCCACTTAAAATCTCTTTACTTTGTATAGATTGCTGGAGTGGTTTGGGACGACTGTTTGCACCTATTATTTCCATCTGAATACACAATTAAGGTGCATAACTTACACAGAGAATATTAACCTATATATTCCTGTTTCTCTCTTGTAGATGACAGCATTAGGATTCATTGTATTATTGGTTTCTGCTCTAATCCGTGCTGAAGGAACTGCAGAAATGTCAGTACCTTTTTTCCATTTCTGGTGGCAATGCCCCATAGCCCAACCTTATTGAATCCCAGTTGCCGCTATATTATGTGATATGTTTAAAAACGTACAATGTTGATAAGTGCAAAGTTATGCACTTTGGTAGAAATAATATAAACGCAAACTATCTACTGAATGGTAGTGTGTTGGGGGTATCCTTAATGGAGAAGGATCTAGGGGTTTTTGTTGATAACAAGTTGTCTAATTCCAGGCAGTGTCATTCTGTGGCTACTAAAGCAAATAAAGTGCTGTCTTGTATAAAAAAGGGCATTGACTCAAGGGATGAGAACATAATTTTGCCCCTTTATAGGTCCCTGGTAAGGCCTCACCTTGAGTATGCAGTGCAGTTTTGGGCTCCAGTCCTTAAGAAGGATATTAATGAGCTGGAGAGAGTGCAGAGACTGCAACTAAACTGGTTAAGGGGATGGAAGATTTAAACTATGAGGTTAGACTGTCGAGGTTGGGGTTGTTTTCTCTGGAAAAGAGGCGCTTGCGAGGGGACATGATTACTCTGTACAAGTACATTAGAGGGGATTATAGGCAGTTGGGGGATGTTCTTTTTTCCCATAAAAACAATCAACGCACCAGAGGTCACCCCTTTAGATTAGAGGAAAGGAGTTTCCATTTGAAGCAGCGTAGGTGGTTTTTCACGGTGAGGGCAGTGAGGTTGGGGAATGCCCTTCCTAGAGATGTGGTAATGGCAGATTCTGTTAATGCCTTTAAGAGGGGCCTGGATGAGTTCTTGATCAATCAGAATATCCAAGGCTATTGTGATACTAATATCTACAGTTAGTACTAGTGGTTGTATTTATAGTTTATGTATGTGAGTGTATAGATTGGTAGGTGTGGGTTAGGTGTGCTGGGTTTACTTGGATGGGTTGAACTTGATGGACACAGGTCTTTTTTCAACCCTATGTAACTATGTAACTATGTAACTATGTAACTATGTACATAATATCACATTTTTAATCACACTTAGGGTGCTCTACCTTACTAACCCCTATATCAGACACAAGCTGAACTAGACCAGCAAAATAAATGCAATGGCACTGACATGGTCAGATACAGGTATAGCACCCGTTATCCAGAATGCTCAGGACCAAGGGTATACCGGATAAGGGGTCTTTCCGTAATTTGGATCTTCATACCTTACGTTTACTAAGAAATCAATAAAACATTAATCAAACCCAATAGGATTATTTTGCATCCAGTAAGAATTAATTATATCGTAGTTGGGATCAAATACAAAGCACTGTTTTATTATAACAGAGAAAAAGGAAATCAAATTTAAATTATTTGATTAAAATGAGGTCTATGGGAAACAGGCTTTCCATAATTCGGAACTTTCTGGATAACGGGTTTATGGATAAGGGATCCTATACCTGTACTATAAAGTCCAATAAGTTATCTCAAAAAAATTGTGCTTGAGATACCATAACGGTCCAAGGACACTATTGCCATATATTTGTCACATGTAAAAGCTCAAAGAATACTGGTCAACTATAAAAATGAATCTCGCAGTCTTTCAGAATTCATTATGGGGAGACATAATTAAGATTTGAACAGAAGAAAAGAAAGTTAAAGTGGAGATTTTTAATTACATTTAAAAAGGTTCCACAGTTGAACACAGAGGGTCATTCCAGGAGGATAGAAAAGTGTGCTTTGGCCTTTGCAGTTTAATACTAATCTCGCTTGGCAAAAAGAAAACATGAGCGACATTTCTAGGTTTCCAGTAATTGACTTGTGATTCAGATGGTACACAAAGTAGAAATATCCCCATTTCCTATTACCTACTTGTGAATTGTCATTTTGCAGATTCTTTTTACAATTGGTTGTACACAATTTGCTCTGTCGTGGAAGAGGGGTGCGTTGGAACGGAAGATTTAGTTGCACTTGGACTTTTTTCATTGATTGCAATTTCTTTTGAAGCTGTCTGCTGTTGCGTTTGTATGTTAGTGTTTATTGCAATTTCTTTCAAAACTTGGTGCTGCTGCCTTTGTAAGCAAAGGTGCTTCAGAAAGAACTGAGGCAATGTAATAACTGTATTTAAAGATGCTTTAGTCCCACGGGGGGATATTATTGAGGCTCAAATGTGGTAATTAAAGAAATGTTATTCACAATTATTCCCAGCAACTTCAAACACTAGTTTACACATTTCTTTCTGGTTATTCCAAATAATGAGAATATCAATAACAATAAAACAGATATCAATTTACAAAAATATTTAGATGCTTGAAAAGCAAACCATGGAGCAGTGGTTGGGAGGTTGGGAGTCTGAGGGCCAGTTAGGATGTGATTTGGGGACAATTCTTATTTGCTTTGCTAAATACTTCTGGAAAGCCAGCTGAAAGGTCGGTAAATGCTAATATGCTGTCTTATTTTGGTCAAAAAATACAAAAAGAAAAAAGTGATCAAGAAAAGCCCCTTTGAACCACCCGCTGGTATATTAGTCCTTAGCCCTCATGAACAAATAATAAAACTTAACTTTTAATAAATATACATCAATTAAAAGGTATGTCAAATGACCTAAAATCAAGGGCACGGCTGAGTTACCACCCTTGGGTGCCTGCAGCTCCACACTGTGCTTATCATGTAAGGATTAAGCAGGACCAGGAACGCTTGTCGAATCTCAATTATGGCACTGGTCTCCCCAATTGGCTCCCCAGTCCACCCTGAGTGACCCACGCCCATCAATACACTATTGCCTCCTCAACACCAAACACCTGCCGGCCCAAAACTAAAAACGTGTTCCTGACTTGCGTTTCGCTTGGTAATGAATAAATAAAAAAAAGACCCCCCCAGTTTGAAACAACCAATCAGGCAGCAGTGTGCGAGTAGGTCATTGGAACATCAAGCTAGATAGTGCGCATGCATACTATATTGCATCACCAAGGCAACCCCTCATAACACAAGCGTACCAGCGCCAACACTTATGTAGTGGTGCGTGATAGAAGAAAACTGCGATATTCGCATGGACTATCTAGCTCAACACTCCCAATAACCTTCTCGCACACTGCCGCCTGATTGGTCGTTTCAAACTGGAAGTAGGTCTTATTATTTTGATCATGCATGCCCCTGTAGATGTATTATGTGCTCTCCTTTCATATTTCTTTTTCAGTTCAGTATTTGGCAAGGGGGTCTCAGGATTTCCTGATCTGGCTTTGGTCCTCACTTGCTGCAGGAGGCGGTGTGCTAATGAGCCTGGGACAAAGGTCCCAGTACATGAAGATAGTGCTAGAAAGGTTTGTAATAGTTTGGTCTAGGAGTGAAAATCAGGGAACCTTCTTACAATTGTTTTAAGAACCTCAGGCACCAAAATTATTAGTGGGGTTTCTGTGTGGGATACAGTGTAGTTAGGGCCCACCTGAGAGGAAAGATTTACATTAGTGTTGGCGCTCTTATTAAATTATAAACACATAATTTGTGAAAAAAGTGAATTTTATTTCCATTTAAGACATTTGAAAGAAATAAATATAGAGAAACAAAAAAATTAAATCTAATAAAAAAAAATCTAATAAATTTATGATTAGGATGTGATAATTATGAGGCTATATGGAACCTAATTGAAAAACTCATATAGGTGTTTAAAACAGAAACTGATCTGAGCTTTATGAATTAGTCGTTATCATTGGGATTGACATTGACTCCTATTAGCTATCCTCACTCACTCATGTATCCTCACTCACTCATCTATCCTCACTCACTCATCTATCCTCACTCACTCATGTATCCTCACTCACTCATGTATCCTCACTCACTCATGTATCCTCACTCACTCATCTATCCTCACTCACTCATGTATCCTCACTCACTCATGTATCCTCACTCACTCATCTATCCTCACTCACTCATCTATCCTCACTCACTCATGTATCCTCACTCATCTATCCTCACTCACTCATCTATCCTCACTCACTCATCTATCCTCACTCACTCATCTATCCTCACTCACTCATCTATCCTCACTCACTCATCTATCCTCACTCACTCATCTATCCTCACTCACTCATCTATCCTCACTCACTCATCTATCCTCACTCACTCATGTATCCTCACTCACTCATCTATCCTCACTCACTCATCTATCCTCACTTACTCATGTATCATATCGTTGTATATATATATATATATATATATATATATATATATATGGGCATCTATGAGCTCTTTTTACTAACTTACATACTAGTGATTACAGTATCTAGTAGAATTAAGTCTAATACAACTGGACTTTTCTGAGCTTTTCTTGAAACTTTTCAAGAAAAACTCAGAAAAGTCCAGTTGTTTTAGACTTAATTCTACTAGATACTGTATATCAGTATGTCTATCTTCATAGACATACTAGTGATTAATTTGTATTTCATGTTTATAGAATAACATTGATGAGCTCTCTTGAAATCTCTACCCATCTACCCATAATGCATTAACTTTAGGAAAAAAAAATTGATATTGTATATTATTATTATTCTTTGTGTTTTTTTGTTTCTCTATATTTATTTTTTTCAAATGTGTTAAATGGAAATAAAATTCACTTTTTAATTCACAAAGGAATGATGTGTTTATAATTTAATAAGAGCGCCAACTCATTGCTAATTCATTTTTGATTGGGAAGTGGATTAGGTGGAGGAAGGCTGCTCAATTATCACGTGTCACAGGGTGTTTTTGTTCCTTTTTTTTAAAACAGCTAGGAAAGTGAGATCAGACCAAGCTAAAATGGCAGCTGCTATCTTAGAAAAACAGAGGGAGCTTCTAGGGCTGTTTACTGAGGTAAAGCTTTCTGCAGAATACATATAGTGTTCTAGGTGTCACTAATGTGGCTAATCTGTTGGAAGTAAAATGCTAATGCTTTATTTGGCAATTGGGCACAAAGCTAGATGGACTGTTTGTTTCCTTCCGGCATTTTGCTGAACTAAATATTATTGATGATTATTACAGCCCTATACTGAACAAGGTGCTTTCTGGCAAGAACCTTTTACTAAACATCTTTTTAATTCATCACCAAGTCAGAGTTGTCTCATTTGAGTAGAGTGTGGACATCCAACAAATTAACCAGCACAATTTTTTTACCTCAAAAAACTCAAACGTCTCTATAGTTGGTTGTCACATATGGCAAACCCAAACCCCAGCAAGGCAGCAATAACAGACTGCACAGCAAACAGCACCAGTTTGAATCCAGGGAAGTTGTTAAATTGGTTCAGTTTGTCGTTACATGTGTATATAAAAGTGTATTTTCAGAATCTGGCTCTTGAATTTACCATACACTGCCTTGGTAGCAGACCAAATCTGTCTATTTCTCAAACTGTACACTATTGGATTTAACATTGGAACAAGACCAACATAAAGCAAAGGAAGCAGTCTGTCAAGTTTTGTAGAATCTTCTGAATTGGGTTTAACATACAAGCTAAGGGATGTCCCACAGAACAGCAGTACAACTGTGAGATGGGAGGAACAGCTTGAGAAAGTCTTGAGCCTAACAGCTGAGCTCTTTATCCTTAGGATGGTTGCTATGATGCACACATAGGATGTCAGAGTGAGCACAAGAGGAAGAAACCCAACAAAAACAGTTTCAACTGATATTAATGTCTGAATATATGTAGTATCGCTGCAGGAGAGCCCCATTATAGTTTTAATATCACAAAAGATGTAATTGAGATCATGTGACTGGCAGTATGATAGAGCAGATAAAAGCAAACAGTAATAAATTCCATTACAGACATACAACATCCATGGAGTTATTACCAGGAGGATACATAGCTTTGGGTTCATGATGAGGCAGTAACGCAGAGGAATACAAATTGCCACATAGCGATCAAAAGCCATGACTGCCAGTAAGAAAAAGTCTGTATCAACACATATTGCAAACATAAATAACTGAGTTAAGCAGGCATTAAAAGAAATGCTGGTGTCCCCTGAAATTGTGGCGGCCATCAGCTTTGGCAGAATAGCAGAAACCAACATAATGTCCTGGGCTGCCAGGTTGCACAGAAAGAAATACATGGGGGTGTGCAACCTGTAATCTAGATTTACAAGTAGGATAATGAGAAGGTTTCCAAGTATGGTTTGTAGGTATAACAGCAAAAGTACCATGAAAATGATGTAAGTGTCTGTTCCTGAGCTGGAGAATGCAAGGAGATGAAACTCTGTCCCCAATGTATAATTCTGTTCTTCTTTCATTCTGCTGAGAGAGATGATTAATGTCTGCTCAGACCATTAAGTAGAAGGTATAATATGGACCTAAAATTAAGTGATACTGGTAATAAACTTCAAAAGGTTGTCAACATTTAAGTAAACTTTTAGAATGATGTAGATCAAGGGTCCCCAACCTTTCTTACTCGTGAGCCACAGTGAAATGTAAAAAGGCTTGGGGAGCAACACAAGCACCATAAAAGTTCATGGAGGAGCCAAATAAGGGCTGTGATTGGCTAAAAGGGGCCTCTATGCACCCTATCAGCTTACAGGGGCTTTATTTGGTAGTAAATCTTGTTTTTACTCAACCAAAACTTGCCCCCAAGTCAGGAATTTAAAAATAACTGCCTGGTTTGGGGGCACTGAGAGCAACAGCCAAGGGGTTGGGGAGCAACATGTTGCCCCCGAGCCACTGGTTGGGGATCACTGATGTAGAGAGTGACATTTTGAGACGATTTGCAATTGGTATTCATTTTTTTTATTATTTCTGGATTTTGAATTACCAGGTATGGGACCTGTTATACAGAATGCTGGGGACCAGGGGTTTTCTGGATAAGGGATCTTTCCGTAATTTGGATCTCCATAACTTAAGTCTCCTAAAAATCATTTAAACATAAATTAAACCCAATAGGGCTGTTCTGCCCCCAATAAGGATTAATTATATCTTAGTTGGGATCAAGTACAGGTACTGTTTTATTATTACAGAGAAAAGGGAATCATTTAACCATTAAATAAACCCAATAGGGCTGTTCTGCCCCCAATAAGGGGTAATTATATCTTAGTTGGGATCAAGTACAGGTACTGTTTTATTATTACAGAGAAAAGGGAATCATTTAACCATTAAATAAACCCAATAGGGCTGTTCTGCCCCCAATAAGGGGTAATTATATCTTAGTTGGGATCAAGTACAGGTACTGTTTTATTATTACAGAGAAAAGGGAATCATTTAACCATTAAATAAACCCAATAGGGCTGTTCTGCCCCAATAAGGGGTAATTATATCTTAGTTGGGATCAAGTACAGGTACTGTTTTATTATTACAGAGAAAAGGGAATCATTTAACCATTAAATAAACCCAATAGGGCTGTTCTGCCCCCAATAAGGGGTAATTATATCTTAGTTGGGATCAAGTACAGGTACTGTTTTATTATTTCAGAGAAAAAGGAAATCATATTTAAAAATTAGAATTTTTTGTTATAATGAAGTCTATGGGAGACGGCCTATCCATAATTCGGAACTTTCTGGATAATTATTTGGATAATGGGTTTTAGGATAAGGGATGCCATACCTGTATTTAGGTTTTTATGGAGCAGCTCTCCAGTTTGGAATGTGTGCAGCTCTCTGGTTGCTGGGGTCTAAATTACTCCAGAAGAAGGTAAATAATTCAAAAACTATAAAACAGAAAAAAATGAAGAACCATTGAAAAGTTGCTTAGAATTATCCCTTCTATAACATGCTAAAGTTAACGTAAAGCTGAACAACCCCTGTGATAAATTAGCCCTAGTAATGAATCCTTGGAACAGGGGAAGAAAGTAACGTTTTAGTGTAGGGAGGCTACATGGCCATGAAACTTTTACATTCATTGCAAAATGACGAAGAGGCCAAAGCAAGCATCAGCACTGGCACCAAAACCACACATACGGTATACTGTAGAAGAATTACACAAATAGATTTCCTATTATTGTCTTCTGAGCTGTCACTTAGCAGATGTATTACAGTTGGTGTAACCCTTAGTATTATACATTGGACTCATGGAAGATGGATGGATGGATTTGGATATTTTCAGGAAGATTCAGCTGTGCGACTGCATTGCACTATTTTCATTTATTGCAATTTCTTTTAAAACTTGGTGCTGCTGCCTTTGTAAGCAAAGGTGCTTCAGAAAGAACTGAGGCAATGTAATAAGTGCATTTAAAGATACTTTAGTCCCTTCGGGGGATATTATTCAGGCTCAAATGTGTTAATTAAAGAATTGTTTTCCTAGTCATTATATGGCCAAATCAACCACTTTTATTTCCAAATGTCTTTGCTGTTATTCCAAAAATAGCAATAACCATAAAAATACATGTAGTGGTTCCCAACCTATGGGGGCAGTTAGGGTGTGATTTGGGGAGAATGCCTATTTACTTTATTAAAGTGAGATTTGTGGTAAACCCTGATATTCTGTCACCTATAAGTGGAACTATGGCACTACTGGCCCACAATAATGACGTGCCAACTGAACCAAGTTTAAAAAACATTTTGCCTGTTACATTAACCAGGTCCAGGCCAAGGGTCGCAATGGAGCGGTAGCCAAGGGTCGCAATGGAGCGGTAGCCAAGGGTCGCAATGGAGCGGTAGCCAAAGGTCGCAATGGAGCGGTAGCCAAGGGTCGCAATGGAGCGGTAGCCAAGGGTCGCAATGGAGCGGTAGCCAAGAGTCGCAATGGAGCGGTAGCCAAGGGTCGCAATGGAGCGGTAGCCAAGGGTCGCAATGGAGCGGTAGCCAAGAGTAGCAATGGAGCGGTAGCAAAGGGTCGCAATGGAGCGGTAGCCAATGGTCGCAATGGAGCGGTAGCCAAGGGTCGCAATGGAGCGGTAGCCAAGAGTAGCAATGGAGCGGTAGCCAAGGGTCGCAATGGAGCGGTAGCCAAGGGTCGCAATGGAGCGGTAGCCAAGGGTTGCAATGGAGCGGTAGCCAAGGGTCGCAATGGAGCGGTAGCCAAGGGTCGCAATGGAGCGGTAGCCAAGGGTCGCAATGGAGCGGTAGCCAAGGGTAGCAATGGAGCCGTAGCCAAGAGTCGCAATGGAGCGGTAGCCAAGGGTAGCAATGGAGCCGTAGCCAAGAGTCGCAATGGAGCCGTAGCCAAGGGTAGCAATGGAGCGGTAGCCAAGGGAGACAAAGTCAGTAGGGCAGCGGCAAAATCCAAGAAAACAGGCTGAAATCATAAAGTTTAAATATGAAAGTAAACCTTGAATACAAGTAAATTAAGAAACATAGCCCTGCAGTTGTAAATAAAATTTGTTATACAGGACCTTGAACATATTGATGTCTTATTAATAAAGTTATTTTGTCTAACCAATTCATTTATTGTGTCTTTTCTGTTGACGTAATTACAAAATATGAGCATCATTCTATATCCAAAAACTGTTTAAGGCTCATCTATAAAATATCAAATATCAATACTAAATACAGTATATATACATATATCTATATATATACTTGAAAGAAAGACGGGGCCCCTCCACGCAAACAAAAATTATTTATTGAAGCTATTTAGCAGAGACTATATACAGTATATATATATTTGTTGACTCTGGGTAGTTTCCCAGCCCAGTCAATTTCAAGTCAAAACTTTTAAAATCACCAGAAGGGCTTGAGTTTGAAAGGGTTCAAAATAGAACATTTTTTGACATCTTAATCAAGTATACGAAACCTTTTTCTGGGATGACTATGAAGCTTTTCATTCATCCAGGTCATGGTATATCTAGTATAATGAAATCTAAAGCAACTGGACTTGTTAGGTAATCATTGAAGATGTTTCACTACTCATCCGAGCAGCTTCTTCAGTTCAACTGAAGAAGCTGCTCAGATGAGTAGTGAAACTAGATACTATTTCTGGGATATGATGAAATATCATGAGAATCCCATTTATCCAGCAGTGAACCCAGTGATCTAAACATAGAGGGCTAGTTAAACATATACAAAATTGATATTAAGGGGTACTAACCCAGGATCAAAACCACAATAATTATATAGTTAGTACAGGCATGGGACCTGTTATCCAGAATGCTTGGGACCTGGGGTTTTCCAGATAAGGGATCTTTCTGTAATTTGGAGATCCATAACTAAAGTCTACTAAAAATCACTTAATTAATAAACCCAATAGGGCTGTTCTGCCTCCAGTAAGGATTCATTATATCTTAGTTGGGATCAAGTACAGGTACTGTTTTATTATTACAGAGAAAAGGGAATCATTTAACCATTAAATAAACCCAATAGGGCTGTTCTGCCCCCAATAAGGGGTAATTATATCTTAGTTGGGATCAAGTACAGGTACTGTTTTATTATTACAGAGAAAAAGGATATAATTTAAAAAAATTAGAATTATTTGCTTATAATGGAGTATATGGGTGATGACCTTTCCATAATTCGGAACTTTCTGGATAACGGGTTTCTGGATAAGTGATCCCATACCTGTATAATAAAAGGCAATATTTATTTGTCCCCATGCCAACACTAAGAACATTAAAACCATTTAAAACCCAAAAGCAGCACCAATTCCCAGGAAGGGGCCCCACCCTGAGACCTTTCAGTCAGGCAATTACACCATACTATTCAACATAGCGCATTGCACAGGCGAGTGTAGTTAAATGTATATGTCTCGTATGAGTTAGATATTATGATGCCTAACATGAAAATAAATTGGGACTGCCAATGAAATAAAAAATGTAACTACAATATCTTTTTGTAACTTATATTTTTTATTGTTGAATTCACAAGTACAATTAGCAATCAGATCAGGCATTTTCAAGGCAATGTAACTTACAGAAATTCAGCAACATATAATATCTTAGCCCTAGTAATTATTATGAGAATGACCGGAGTGTCTCTGGATCGTTATAGGGCCTTGCTGCTGATCAAGGTCTTTTTTTACTAAAGAAAGTGAAAATCACTTGGGGGGGTGCCAAATGTGTTTTGGGTGCCCCTCAGTTCTGTACAACGCAGGGGCGGGCCAAGCCGACTGGGCGCCCTAGGCAACCCGGTCGGCCAACTCCGCTCACCCGAACGGCGCATGCGCGGCAAAGCACAGAAGGCGGTGCAGGGGGGGCGGCGGTGCGGTACATTTAATAGTTGAGGCAATACATTTGATCTGCAGACAGAAAGTACTCACCCACATAGCCAAGCTGGAGACAGCACAGACGGAGTGACGTAGGATTCCCTCAGTAGAAGCCTCTCAGTGCTAATGTAGCCTATGTACCTTCCAGCAATGGTCTCTACACTATAGTGGGTGCCAATTGTAGAATAGTATCCCCAAAACATCTCCATGGTTTAGCCCAGGACTGTTCTTGCTCACTAGCCCTGCCTCTCCCTGGGGTCTACTGTGACACAATGATAGCTTGGCACTTGTTAACCACATTTACGGGGTTCCTCTATCCAGGATACTGTACACCCTACAGGATTAACTCAGCCCAAAAGACTATGTTTCTGCACCCAATCCTGATTTTTAGTAGGATATTATTAAATCGAATTTGTTATTGCCTTTTACCAATACAGGTATGGGATCTGTTATCCAGAAACCCGTTATCCAGAAAGCTCCGAATTATGGAAAGCCCGTCTCTTATACACTCCATTTTATTCAAATAATTAAGATTTTACAATTGATTTCCTTTCCAAGTACCTTATTGGGGGCAGAACAGCCCTATTGGGTTTATTTAATGGTTAAATGATTCCCTTTTCTCTGTAATAATAAAACAGTACCTGTACTTGATCCCAACTAAGATATAATTACCCCTTATTGGGGGCAGAATAGCCCTATTGGGTTTATTTAATGGTTAAATGATTCCCTTTTCTCTGTAATAATAAAACAGAACCTGTACTTGATCCCACCTAAGATATAATTACCCCTTATTGGGGGCAGAACAGCCCTATTGGGTTTATTTAATGGTTAAATGATTCCCTTTTCTCTGTAATAATAAAACATTACCTGTACTTGATCCCAACTAAGATATAATTACCCCTTATTGGGGCAGAACAGCCCTATTGGGTTTATTTAATGGTTAAATGATTCCCTTTTCTCTGTAATAATAAAACAGTACCTTGTATTTGATCCCAACTATGATATAAATAATCCTTATTGTGTGCAAAATAATCCTATTGGGTTTAATTAATTTTTTTTATGTTTTTTAGTAGACTTAAGGTATGAAGATCCAAATTATGGAAAGACCCCTTATCCGAAATACCCTTGGTCCCGAGCACTCTGGATATCGGGTCCTATACCTGTAGTAACAGACCCCTAACAGGATATAGACAAAGTGTAAATATAGGGGATTTAGTAAAAATGGATGTATCAGCTGGGTTAGCAGTTGGCATAAGGTATAGTTTTCTATACATCATTGGATATAATGTTCTGTGATTAGCCTGGGCCTACACATATGGTAAGATGTCTTTGGTTGCTTCCTTTGGGTACCCAAGGCATTTACCCACCCAAGGAGGTTACAGTTCTTATACACACCCTGATCGTTCTCTGTACAGGATGACTGTCCTTCTAAAGCCTGTTTAGTTAGGCTGTCAGCTTACAGGACATTTTTTGTACAAAAAAAATCTGGCACTTAGTGAAGAGTGCAGTTCTTAAAGAAGCAAGACAACGTTTACACACAGAACCGCCCCCCAGTGTTTAAGCTTAATGTTTAATATGTTATAGACTGCCCTGTTACTAGTAACTTTTCAATTGGCCTTCATTATTTATTTCAAAATTAAATGGAAAATAAAAGACATATGTTTATCCTAAATCTGATATTATGGTAAAATTGTTGTCCAACTTGGTCTATGGAAAAATGCTGTGATAGTGTCATGTGACTCATTATTGAGTAGGTCTACAATAATAAATGTAACCAAAGTACTGGCCTAAAGCTGCCTATCCAAAGGCAGATATGGGCCTTGACTCAAAACTGTCTGGAATTTATTCATATATCTATTATCCCTGGTCTAAAATCCTGCCTGAAGTATGAATAACCACATCAGCTTGATTCAAACAAATGTGGTCTAATGGATCCAGTCATTTATGATGAAGCCAGAATGCTGAGAATGCAATGCAAAATGTAGGGCATTTATTAGACCTCTTTTTTTAACTCATTCCCAAGAAGGGAAAAAGGAATTGCATACTGCAAAATCCATTAAATATGCTCTCCATTGCCTATAGAATATAAAATATATAGCTAAACATTGGCACTCTTAATATCTGCTGTAACCATTGTTTTAATGTAAGTAAAGCCCTCAGCATTAAGCATGTAGTTGTATAGAAAATACAGTTTAGAGCGATTTCTCCTGAAGGAGTTAAGTTGATAATATGAAAATTCTGCTTTCTTTCATGAATCCCTTTGTGCTGAACGTCTGGAGTCTTTTGGGGAACCCTTGTAATGAGAGATATCATCTCAGGTGAATGCCATGTTTACCTTTCCAGTGCTAATTAGTACAGTAATTGTAAAATGAATAATGAACGAGCTTGTGGAAAGGAAAGTAAATCCCCTGAGTCACCGCAATGATGATCTAATGTTAACACATAGTAATCTGCTCTGATGGAAATGAAAACTGACATAAGCTTTATTTGTGATAGGCATAACATATACATATAAACATATGTTAATAAGTAAAACACATTTAATGCATCTGTGTATAGTACAGGTACGGAATCCCTAATCCGGAAACCCGTTCTCCAAAAAGTTCCGAACTACAGAAAGGCCATCTCCTATAGACTCCATTATAAGCAAATAATTCTAATTTTTAAAAATGATTTCCTTTTTCTCTGTAATAATAAAACAGTACCTGTACTTGATCCCAACTAAGATATAATTACCCCTTATTGGGGGCAGAACAGCCCTATTGGGTTTATTTAATGGTTAAATGATTCCCTTTTCTCTCTAATAATAAAACAGTACCTGTACTTGATCCCAACTAAGATATAATTACCCCTTATTGGGGGCAGAACAGCCCTATTGGGTTTATTTAATGGTTAAATGATTCCCTTTTCTCTGTAATAATAAAACAGTACCTGTACTTGATCCCAACTAAGATATAATTACCCCTTATTGGGGGCAGAACAGCCCTATTGGGTTTATTTAATGGTTAAATGATTCCCTTTTCTCTCTAATAATAAAACAGTACCTGTACTTGATCCCAACTAAGATAGAATTACCCCTTATTGGGGGCAGAACAGCCCTATTGGGTTTATTTAATGGTTAAATGATTCCCTTTTCTCTGTAATAATAAAACAGTACCTGTACTTGATCCCAACTAAGATATAATTACCCCTTATTGGGGGCAGAACAGCCCTATTGGGTTTATTTAATGGTTAAATGATTCCCTTTTCTCTGTAATAATAAAACAGTACCTGTACTTGATCCCAACTAAGATATAATTACCCCTTATTGGGGGCAGAATTGGGTTTATTCAATATTTAATTGATTTTTAGCATAAGTTATGGCAGTGATCCCCAACCGGTGGCTCAGGGGCAACATGTTGCTCCCCAACCCCTTGGATGTTGCTCTCAGTGCCCCCAAACCAGGGAGTTATTTTTGAATTCCTGACTTGGGGGCAAGTTTTGGTTGAATAAAAACAAGATTTCCTACCAAATAAAGCCCCTGTAAGCTGATGGGGTGCATAGAGGCTGCCTAATAGCCATTCACAGCCCTTATTTGGCTCCTCCATGAACTTTTATGGTGCTTGTGTTGCTCCCCAAGTCTTTTTACATTTAACTGTGGCTCACGAGCAAGAAAGGTTGGGGACCCCTGAGTTATGGAGATCCAAATTACAGAAAAATCCCTTATCCGGAAAATCCCATGTCCCCAGCATTCTGAATAACAGGTCCCATACCTGTACTTTAATTTTTCAAGCGAACTGGTGCATAAACTACATGAGCCCCTATTTAGACCACCATTACATTTTGAACACAAACAGTGCCCATCCTGAAGGATTTAGTCGCAATGCACCCCATGCTCTAAACCTATACTAGCCGTGCTTGGACTGTTTTACAGCCAAATAGGAGTTACATTATTTATACATTATTTATATAGAGAGAGAAAGAGAGACAGAGAACCGCACATGGGACTTAATATACAGAAAAACGTTTTATTACAAAAAAATCCAACATTTTGAACACAAACAGTGCCCTTCCTCAGGGACAAGCCTTGTCCCTGACCAAAATCCATCAGCAATTACATATGGGTAGGACACAAGCCCAGAGTTAAGCTAAAACAACTACTAAAACAAGGCAGTTTGGGGGTCAGAGATGTCTACACAAGGGACTATATTGGACCAACTAACCAACTGGAATCTGCCAAGTACAAGCTAAGGATGACTGAATCAAACAAGAATATGCCCACCCTTACTTTCTCCCACAACTAATGTGGTCTCAACAGCTGCAAACCATTTTAAAAGAAACCAACCAACTAAACACAATGATCACAGCCATAGAAACATGGCAAAAAACAAAGAACGAATTTCATCTGACAAATTTCCCTACACTACTGAGCCCACTTCTACTAAATAAAATACAATATCCCCCCAAACAAGACTTCTAGAATTATCTGCAAATCAGACACTTATTACTACCCATACTACCAAAAAAAAAACAGCTAAAAGATACTAGATATGAAAAACGCATCCACAAAATAAACCCTACATACCCAAACATATGCTGGCAACAGTGCAACTGTGAGGGCGCCCTATACCAGTGTTTTTCAACCTTTTTTGGGCAAAGGCACACTTGTTTCATGAAAAAAAATCACAAGGCACACCACCATTAGAAAATGTTAAAAAATTTAACTCTGTGCCCAGCAGCAGTGCCCCCCTAGTACATTGGTGCCCAGCAGCAGTGCCCCCTAGTACATTGGTGCCAAGAGCAGTGCCCCCCTAGTACATTGGTGCCCAGCAGCAGTGCCCCCCTAGTACATTGGTGCCAAGAGCAGTGCCCCCCTAGTACATTGGTGCCCTGCCTACGGCACACCAGGCAACATCTCGCGGCACACTAGTGTGCCACGGAACATGTGGTTGAAAAACGCTGCCCTATACAACACCATGGTAGAGCTGCCCAGCTATCTAAACCTACAGGACACTAGTGTCTTCTCTTACACAGGAGCTGAAGCAACTGAATATAATGTTGACACTGGATCTAGCTCTGCTAAACCTAGAATTATATTCCTTCTGCCCAGAAATTGGAGAGCACCAAAAACCCCAACAAAAACTGAACTCATAAACCTAATAAACTCTAACCTCAGCTTCAAGCTTATGGAACATCACATGAGCAACCAGCACCAAAACCTACGCCAATGGAAGAGTTTTAGTGATCAATAAAGCATGGGAAACAACAAACCCCCACATCACCTAGAAGATAAAAACAGAGCAAAGTCAATAGTAAAACAAAGCAATATAACTAGACATAATATGACTATTGCTACCCTAATAATACCCTAAAACGAAAAGATTTCTTTTATTTGCCTTGCATTCCATCTAGGATACATACAGTGGCTTGCAAAAGTATTCGGCCCCCTTGAGCTTTTCCACATTTTGTCACATTACAGCCACAAACATGAATCAATTTTATTGGAATTCCACGTTAAAGACCAATACAAAGTGGTGTACACGTGAGAAGTGGAACGAAAATCATACATGATTCCAAACATTTTTTACAAATAAATAACTGCAAAGTGGGGTGTGCGTAATTATTCAGCCCCCTTTGGTCTGAGTGCAGTCAGTTGCCCATAGACATTGCCTGATGAGTGCTAATGACTAAATAGAGTGCCCCTGTGTGTAATCTAATGTCAGTACAAATACAGCTGCTCTGTGACGGCCTCAGAGGTTGTCTAAGAGAATATTGGGAGCAACAACACCATGAAGTCCAAAGAACACACCAGACAGGTCAGGGATAAAGTTATTGAGAAATTTAAAGCAGGCTTAGGCTACAAAAAGATTTCCAAAGCCTTGAACATCCCACGGAGCACTGTTCAAGCGATCATTCAGAAATGGAAGGAGTATGGCACAACTGTAAACCTACCAAGATAAGGCCGTCCCCCTAAACTCAAAGGCCGAACAAGGAGAGCGCTGATCAGAAATGCAGCCAAGATGCCCATGGTGACTCTGGGGGAGCTGCAGAGATCTACAGCTCACGTGGGGGAATCTGTCCATAGGACAACTATTAGTTGTGCACTGCACAAAGTTGGCCTTTATGGAAGAGTGGCAAGAAGAAAGCCATTGTTAACAGAAAACCATAAGAAGTCCCGTTTGCAGTTTGCCACAAGCCATGTGGGGGACACAGCAAACATGTGGAAGAAGTTGCTCTGGTCAGATAAGACCAAAATGGAACTTTTTGGCCAAAATGCAAAACGCTATGTGTGGCGGAAAACTAACACTGCACATCACTCTGAAAACACCATCCCCACTGTCAAATATGGTGGTGGCAGCATCATGCTCTGGGGGGGCTTCTCTTCAGCAGGGACAGGGAAGCTGGTCAGAATTGATGGGAAGATGGATGGAGCCAAATACAGGGCAATCTTGGAAGAAAACCTCTTGGAGTCTGCAAAAGACTTGAGACTGGGGCGGAGGTTCACCTTCCAGCAGGACAACGACCCTAAACATAAAGCCAGGGCAACAATGGAATGGTTTAAAACAAAACATATCCATGTGTTAAAATGGCCCAGTCACAGTCCAGATCTAAATCCAATGGAGAATCTGTGGCAAGATCTGAAAACTGCTGTTCCCAAACGCTGTCCATCTAATCTGACTGAGCTGGAGCTGTTTTGCAAAGAAGAATGGGCAAGGATTTCAGTCTGTAGATGTGCAAAGCTGGTAGAGACATACCCTAAAAGCCTGGCAGCTGGAATTGCAGCAAAAGGTGCTTCTACAAAGTATTGACTCAGGGGGCTGAATAATTACGCCCACCCCACTTTGCAGTTATTTATTTGTAAAAAATGTTTGGAATCATGTATGATTTTCCTTCCACTTCTCACGTGTACACCACTTTGTATTGGTCTTTCACGTGGAATTCCAATAAAATTGATTCATGTTTGTGGCTGTAATGTGACAAAATGTGGAAAAGTTCAAGGGGGCCGAATACTTTTGCAAGCCACTGTAAGTCATCTAACCATATCCCCTTGTACTTGGCCAGACACAGAAGTAAACTCAATGGGGCTCATTTATCAACAATGGGCAAATTTGTTCATCGGCAGTAACCCATAGCAACCAATCAGTGATTGGCTTTTTTCAGCAGCTGCAAGTAGAACAATGAATGCAACAAATTGATCACTGCCCATTGGCAAATTTGCCCAGTGTTGATAAATGACCCCCATAACTGATAGCGAAAGTCAACTACAAGGCACCTCCTTCCTGGATTACATTTAAAACCTATGTGCTGAGGTATTCACCAATGGCAACAGGAACTACACTTCTTCTAGATAGGCCAATGGGAGTAGACTTCTGTTTGTAGTTGAATCACAACTCTAAATGATATTCGACTTGTAGCCCTAAATCTCACCAGGGTGCTAAGGTATTGCAAATGGTGGTAGGCACCAATAGCTACTTATATAACTACAATTATCAATCAGTTATCGATGAGACTCATGTAAATAATAGTCAGAATATGTCGTTGATTCTATACCACTGGCAAAGTAATGGGCTAATTTTAATGTATTTTAATTTTAACTGTAAGGACTGAAATAAAGGTTAGGTTTTATAGTTGTATGTCTTTCCTTTATTGAGTTTCCTTCTGTGACAGGTACAAGGGAGTATGGTCAGATGGAATGCAAAGCAAAGGAAATCATTGTGCAATAAGCTGGGCATTCACTTTAAGATTCCCTGGTTAAATTAGCTTTTAGACTGATGTATATACAGGTATGGGACCTGTTATCCAGAATGCTCGGGACCTCCGGTTTTCCAGACAAGGGGTCTTTCCATAATTTGAATATCCCTACCTTAAGTCTACTAAAAATCATTTAAATATTAAATAAACCCAATAGAGTTGTTGTGCTTCCACTAAGGATAAATTATATCTTAGTTGGGATCAAGTACAGGTACTGTTTTATTATTACAGAGAAAAGGGAATCATTTAACCATTAAATAAACCCAATAGGGCTGTTCTGCCCCCAATAAGGGGTAATTATATCTTAGTTGGGATCTAGTACAGGTACTGTTTTATTATTACAGAGAAAAGGGAATCATTTAACCATTAAATAAACCCAATAGGACTGTTCTGCCCCAATAAGGGGTAATTATATCTTAGTTGGGATCAAGTACAGGTACTGTTTTATTATTACAGAGAAAAGGGAATCATTTAACCATTAAATAAACCCAATAGGGCTGTTCTGCCCCCAATAAGGGGTAATTATATCTTAGTTGGGATCAAGTACAGGTACTGTTTTATTATTACAGAGAAAAAGGGAATCATTTAACCATTAAATAAACCCAATAGGGCTGTTCTGCCCCCAATAAGGGGTAATTATACCTTAGTTGGGATCAAGTACAGGTACTGTTTTATTATTACAGAGAAAAAGGGAATCATTTAACCATTAAATAAACCCAATAGGGCTGTTCTGCCCCCAATAAGGGGTAATTATACCTTAGTTGGGACCAAGTACAGGTACTGTTTTATTATTACAGAGAAAAGGGAATCATTTAACCATTAAATAAACCCAATAGGGCTGTTCTGCCCCCAATAAGGGGTAATTATATCTTAGTTGGGATCAAGTACAGGTACTGTTTTATTATTACAGAGAAAAGGGAATCATTTAACCATTAAATAAACCCAATAGGATTGTTCTGCCCCAATAAGGGGTAATTATATCTTAGTTGGGATCAAGTACAGGTACTGTTTTATTATTACAGAGAAAAGGGAATCATTTAACCATTAAATAAACCCAATAGGGCTGTTCTGCCCCCAATAAGGGGTAATTATAGATTAGTTGGGATCAAGTACAGGTACTGTTTTATTATTACAGAGAAAAGGGAATCATTTAACCATGAAATAAACCCAATAGGGCTGTTCTGCCCCCAATAAGGGGTAATTATATCTTAGTTGGGATCAAGTACAGGTACTATTTTATTATTACAGAGAAAAGGGAATCATTTAACCATTAAATAAACCCAATAGGGCTGTTCTGCCCCCAATAAGGGGTAATTATATCTTAGTTGGGATCAAGTACAGGTACTATTTTATTATTACAGAGAAAAGGGAATCATTTAACCATTAAATAAACCCAATAGGGCTGTTCTGCCCCCAATAAGGATAAATTATAGATTAGTTGGGATCAAGTAAAAATTTTTTAAAGTTTGAATTACTTGATTATAATGGAATCTATGGGATATGGCCTTCCCGTAATTCCCGAGCTTTCTGTATAACAGGTTTTCAGATAATGGATCCAATACCAGTACATATTCTGAGACAAATTGCAGTTAGTCAGTATTGTTAATTTTATTATTTTATTGTGGTTTTAAAATGATTAAGCTCTCCAGTTTAGACTTTAGGTAGCTATCCAGTTGCCAGGGTCCAGCTTGCCTTAGCAACCAGGCAATGGTTGGAATGAGAGACTGGAATAAGAAAGGGCCTGAATTCAAAGATAAGTAATATAAGTAACACTAAGGGGCACATTTACTAATCCACGAATCCGAATCCCGAATGGGAAAAAATCGGACCAGCTGTAAAGTTGCTGCAAATAGGACACATACTAAAACCAAACTTCAAGATGAGCTACACCTTTGGCAACAAGTTATGGGATCATAATAGGGGCCTATGCTGAATCATCATGAGAGGAGGAGGAGATCTTGTCTGATGGGGTTTTAAAACCTGCAAAATAGATAGCTGGATGATTCTGAAAGCTGTGCATTTTTTCAAGAACCTAAAGAAAGAGATTTCAAAGCAAAGTTTGTCAACCGTCTTTTTTATAACAAATTGTTTAGATTTAGATTATTATGTAACTTTAAATTACTGTATTACTTATTAAAACCAGTAAATCAGTAAATACACAATAAAGATGTTATCAAGGGATTCATTATTCTTCTTTGTTTTTGTTGTAACGTCCTTATTATATACTTTGTCCCCATAGACTCCATTCCAGGCAGAATACTGACGTGGCACAAAGACCGTATGCTACAGAATAAAAGCAGCCTCCCATAATTAGTTACATTCTGTGGCGGCAAGAACTGCACCAACACGGGGGGGGAGATTCATCTCCATTTTGTTCTACTGCCTGCGGCTCTTTCCTACAGCAGGATGGTCTTGACATTCAAACAGAAAAGCACATTTTCATTCCCAGGGAATGTTTAAATTGATTTTATGAAATTGGTATAAAGTGTGTTTTCTTCTACAGCAGGAGGGATAAAACATTTTCAGAAGAACATGTGTATGTAGGCAAGATATATTACCTACTGTATATTGTGGTTCCTTGTTAGTATTTTTAAATATATATAAAATTCTGTAGTAAAATATAAATATAAAAAAAGACATTTTATCTTATCTTTCTCCTCTCTAGAAAATGTATGTTCTCTGAACATTAGGGAATATGTTGGTGCTTTATAAATTATAAATTCTAATAATAATAATAATAGATTTGCTATTTTTCAGTTGTTATGATGCCAAGGTGATCAGAGGAAACTCATTTCAATCATTATTATTTATCTGGTGTCTATGCACTACTGAATAGGGCAAACAGTTGGAGTTTAATGTTACTTTTTCATGTTTTTCATGTAAAGTGATAAAATAATTTGATAGTATAGAACAGTGCTGTCCAACTGGCGGCCCGCGGGCCGCATGCGGCCCGCGACCCCCCTCTGTGTGGCCCCCCACCTGTCTGGCTGCTTTGATGGCTTACTCTTGTGTAAGCTTTAAATGGTATCAGTACTGTGATTAACTGCCCCCCTGCATGGCTCTCACCTCAGATTCAGGCTGTAATCCCCCTGTATTGTTTAAATATGTAATCCCCTGTGTTTTTCACACCTTTTAGTTTCTGCATTGTTCACCCCCTGCAGTGTTCACACCTCAGGCTCAGGCTGTAATCACCCCCATTGTTCCCCTGTTCACACCTCAGGAGCAGTAGAAACCCACAAATAATCCCTGCATACTACAAAAAGAACATATACTGAGGTGGTACTGCAATTAAAAAGTTTTTTTAATATATAGTTATTGTGCAGACTGTAGGAGCAGTGCCAGCATTGTGTCACTGTAGGCTGCCTGTGTGTGCCATACACAGAGTATGGCACACACAGGCAGAGTATGGCACACACAGGCAGAGTATGGCACACACAGGCAAAGTATGGCACAAACCAGCCAAGAATGGCAAACACAGTGAAAGTATGGCACACGCAGGCAGGGTAGGGAAGGCAGAGTATGGAACACACAGGCAGGGTAGGGCAGGCAGAGTATGGCACACACAGGCCAAGTATGGCACAAACCAGCCAAGTATGGCACACAGGCAGGCAGAGTATGGCAGGTTTTTGCTGTACTACAACCATTAATATGGGTATGGTCATGTGATAACATGGATGTGGTTTCAAGTGGGTGCGGTTTCAAAAAGGGGAGTGGTCAAAACTGGCTTCCATTATCGGCCCTCCACCACGCAGGTCGGAAAAATTCCGGCCCTCGGTACAACAGAAGTTGGACAGCACTGGTATAGAACAATGATGGACAATAAAACATCTTTCAAGGATTTCCAGCTTTTGGCCTTCTCCAACAATCCAGAGAGAGGGCCTCTTCTTTTTCTTGTATTTTTCTTGATCTACTTGGTCGGGGTTCTTGGGAACATTGCTTTAATCACGGTCACGTTTGTGGACGCTCATCTTCATACCCCAATGTACTTCTTTCTTTGCAACCTTTCCACAGTTGACATCATTTTCACCAATGCCACCCTGTCAAAGCTGATGGATATTTTGCTTTCTGGGAATAAATCCATGTCCATCAAGGAATGCTTCAGCCAGATGTTCTTTTTCATATTTGCAGCAAGCACAGAGGACACCTTGCTGCCCACCATGGCCTACGACCGTTACATAGCCATCTCCAACCCCTTACACTATCACTCTATCATGAATAACAAATCATGTGTCTTGCTTTTGATTGCCAACTGGATATCTGGATGTTTGAACTCATTCATCCTTACTCTGGCAGCATCCCATTTAACTCTGTGCCAGTCAAATAAAATAAAGCACTTCTTCTGTGATGTTAAAGCTTTGCAGAAAATAGCCTGCCCTGACATAATGTTTCTCATCATCATCTATGCCGAGGCAATTATACTAGGGCTCCTCCCATTTCTGCTCAGTTTAATATCCTATATCAAAATAATAACGATCATTCTGGGCATTAAGTCAAAAACTGGTAGACGAAAAGTCTTCTCCACCTGCTCTTCTCACTTCACTGTTCTTGTTATTTTCTACGGGGCAGCAATGTGCATGTATATGAGGCCTCCTTCAGAACAGTCAGAAGAGTTTGATCAGGTATTTTCATTGCTTTTTGTAGCCGTAACACCGATTTTAAACCCACTTATTTATAGCTTAAGAAACAAGGAAGTTAAGGGAGCACTAATGAGGTTAATGGGACTTAGGAAAAGTGATCAAAAATGGTTCGACACATAGGGGCCCATTCATTAAAGTACGATGACCACGATTACAAAAAATTTTAATTTTTTCTAAAGTTTAGAACTGTTCGTACTGTTAACGATAATATTGTTAGAAAAGTACGACTTTTTCGTGATGTGTTCGTTATTCCACGAAAAAGCCGTACTTTTCGTACAACGATAACGAAAGTTTCGGAATCCATTCAAGCTTTGGTGTCGTGACAATCTTTTGGCCAGGTTGGAGATAAACATTTTGTAACTTTCGGATCATAAGTACGATATTTTCGCACGTCTAAGAAAAGAATTTTCGGAACATTTTCCATAATCAGAAATTATCGTATTTACTCCAATTGTACTTCTTACAATCCTAAATGCGTACTTTAATGAATGGGCCCCATAGATTTTTAACCTAAATCTATATCCTTACTGGATCATGGTAAAATCTTAGTTTTGTCTTTGACCAGTACCATAACCCTTACTGACCAATCAGACATTTAAGGAATAACTAATGCTGTTAGTTTAGTGAAAAAAAATATATTTCCCATTTTCTATGTACCTTTGATGCTGTTCTTTTAATTTTGAAACATATTCTTATAATGGCTGTCAATGAAGTAGTTTTGTCTTTGACTAGCATCATAACTCTAATTGACTAATCAGACATTTAAGGAAATACTAATACAGGTATAGGACCCATTATCCAGAATGCTCGGGACCAAGGGTATTCTAGATAAGGGGTCTTTCCGTAATTTGGATCTCCATACCTTAAGTCTACTAAAAAATCACTAAAACATTAATTAAATCCAACAGGATTGTTTTGCATCCAATACGGATTATTTATATCTTAGTTGGGATCAATTACAAGGTACTGTTTTATTATTACAGAGAAAAGGGAATAATTTAACCATTAAATAAACCCAATGGGACTGTTCTGCCCCAATAAGGGGTAATTATATCTTAGTTGGGATCAAGTACAGGTACTGTTTTATTATTACAGAGAAAAGGGAATCATTTAACCATTAAATAAACCCAATAGGGCTGTTCTGCCCCCAATAAGGGGTAATTATATCTTAGTTGGGATCAAGTACAGGTACTGTTTTATTATTACAGAGAAAAGGGAATCATTTAACCATTAAATAAACCCAATAGGACTGTTCTGCCCCCAATAAGGGGTAATTATATCTTAGTTGGGATCAAGTACAGGTACTGTTTTATTATTACAGAGAAAAGGGAATCATTTAACCATTTAATAAACCCAATAGGGCTGTTTTGCCCCCAATAAGGGGTAATTATATCTTAGCTGGGATCAAGTACAGGTACTGTTTTATTATTACAGAGAAAAGGGAATCATTTAACCATTAAATAAACCCAATAGGGCTGTTCTGCCCCCAATAAGGGGTAATTATATCTTAGTTGGGATCAAGTACAGGTACTGTTTTATTATTACAGAGAAAGGGAATCATTTAACCATTAAATAAACCCAATAGGGCTGTTCTGCCCCCAATAAGGGGTAATTATATCTTAGTTGGGATCAAGTACAGGTACTGTTTTATTATTACAGAGAAAAGGGAATCATTTAACCATTAAATAAACCCAATAGGGCTGTTCTGCCCCCAATAAGGGGTAATTATATCTTAGTTGGGATCAAGTACAGGTACTGTTTTATTATTACAGAGAAAAGGGAATCATTTAACCATTAAATAAACCCAATAGGGCTGTTCTGCCCCCAATAAGGGGTAATTATATCTTAGTTGGGATCAAGTACAGGTACTGTTTTATTATTACAGAGAAAAGGGAATCATTTAACCATTAAATAAACCCAATAGGGCTGTTCTGCCCCCAATAAGGGGTAATTATATCTTAGTTGGGATCAAGTACAGGTACTGTTTTATTATTACAGAGAAAAAGGAAATCAGTTTAAAAATTCTGAAATATTAAAATTAAAATGGCGTCTATGGGAGACGGGCTTTGCGTAATTCAAAGCTTTCTGGATAATGGGTTTCCGGATAAGAGATCCTATACCTGTATATTTTTATAATGGCTGTCAATGAAGTAGTTTTTTCTTTGACTAGCATCGTAACTCTTATTGACTGATTAGACATTTAAGGAATAACTAATACAGCTGTACTGTTATTTTGGGTAAAACAAATGTTTTTTTTTTCCATTGACAGACTCATTTTCTATGTACATTTGATGTTTTTTTTTTATTTTTGCAGTATATTCTTATAATGGCTGTCAATAAACTACTTTCACTCCAGCAAGAGTATTTTTGTCAAAAAAGGAAATATCAGGAAACTGCTTTTTTTTTCTTCCTAGTGAGAAAGTAGAGGAAAATCATGAATAACACATAGGGGCAAATTTACTAAACATTTTTGAGATAATTTCGTATTTTTTCTAACTTTTTTTGAACTTATAGAACATTTTGGAATGTATGCGAAAAGTTCGTTAAATTTTAACTACTTTTTCATGGTTTGGTTAAAAAACCACAAAAAAAACGTATTTCGCGTAAAAACTACAAACCTTGCGGACTTTAAAGCTTTGGTTAAACTTTTCTTGGATTTGATCTGTTGAGAACCACTGACTGAGTCCTATGGAAGACTTCCAAAGTTAGACATGTAAGGCATCAAAGCAAGAAAGGTTTTTGTGGCTTAATGAACTTTTCGGCATGAAAATTTTGTGACTTTCGGAACGCAATTGCTATAATTTCTGATATTTTGACTGATAAAATAATTTTCGTGATATTTTAGAACATCAGAAATGATTGTGGTTATGACAAAGTTTTACCATATTATGATTTTAGCCAAGAAAACCATCTGATCTTAGTAAAAGTGCCCCATAGACTTATACCCTTCCTTGTCAATTTACCCCACACCTGAAACAAGGTATAGCATTCAGTATTTACTACTCAGTCACTCAGCCATGTGATGTCAGCCAGTGATGTCATATTGCTCATCCAATGTCATGCACTGTAAATGCTGTGTATAAACGGCTGTGCCAAAGTAACACAGGAGTTAGTGGCTCAGGAACAAAAGGATGGATGTCCCACAGTAGCTTAGGGAAAGCCTTGATCAGAATCTCATTAAGGATCTGTTGTACTAAAGAAAATAGTGCACAAATATCATGTGACTAACATGAACAACCGGGGCAAATATGCCCGGGAGAAAATTCAGGCCAAAATTTCTCTGAAGACATGTTCAACGCTTGGACATTTTTATCTAAATAGATTTATAGGCTGATTTATTCAGTATCATGTTTGCTTATCTAATACTGTAGGTTTAAATAAAAGGTATGGTGGCTGACACACACAGAGAAGGACAAGATTGTTTTGGGTTGAAAAAATGGCAGTTCTTGGTGTTTTAGGCAGTTTCAGTTTACATTAATAGGAAGTGGCAAAGGTGGTTTCAGGCCTTAATCCATCAGGAAAAATATGCTGTTGAAAAACCACCCCATATGACATTAGTTTTAGTAAAGGCCTAAAATACACTTGCTAATAATGCTACGGTTAAATACAATGATACCAAAACTTGTTCTTGTCGTAGTTATACTCCTATAATCCTCCAGGGATATAAGATTCTCGCCCACAATGAGTAAGTTACTCTTGGACTTGAATAAATACTTACTCAAATCGAGCCTGGCCCCGAAGTTCCCCCTGGGCCTGACCTAGAACCATTCAGATTCACTCAGGATATTAACCAGACGGCTTTATTAGAGGTATACATTAATACAGAGTATTACAATACAGAGTATTAAATAATAGCTCATACGTCCTGAAAGCTCGTGAGGACGTGAGGGAACATCTAACAATACAGCACCATTTTACCATTTCTTCTTCCATGGGGCATCCAATCATCATCTTTGGTTTTGCATAACTATCCCCCTCTGTCCATCTTGAGTAAAACTGTTCCTAGCATCAGCACAATAGCCCAAAAAATGTCTGTTATGTCAGCACATACAGATTTACACTTTTCGCTAAAAAAGTTGCAACTGTTTTGAGATTTAAATCCAAATTCGACAACTCCCCGGCTAAAACTTGCCGAGATCATGTAGAAGTCAATCACAGAGGTCCCTTCCCTTTCCCTGGAGGATCCTTCTTTTGCTTTCAAATTTTACGGATTTTACAGAGTTTTCGGTGCAAAAGTTTGATTTCAGATTTTTTTGATAAATGTCAGATTCAGATTCCATTTCGATGGTTATTAGTTCTTTGATTAATGCCTGTCAATGGGCTGCTCACTGTCATGCCTGTATTTTGAAATCATCTTATCTTTTATTGAATGGGTAGTGAGCAAAGAAACCTCGTCATAGACTACTAGATGATTTTCTATTATACTTTTTATACCTAAGGACAAGTTAGCAAGATAATAGGGTTTAGTTAACTTTGCCTTGACCCTTAAGAAATGACACTAAAGCAACTGCAGTCAATAATTGGGTATCTAGATCTTAGAGTCTGGTAGCAGTTCCTGACAACATGCAACGGCCATTCCTGATATCAATCCTCATTCCTAGATAACAAATAGCTGCAATTATATACTGGTTCAACTACCTCAACTTGTTTTGAGGGCTTCTTTGAGGGATACTGGGGAATGGAGACATGGCATGAAGAATGGAGACAAGCAGGACTGACCAGAAACCTAGTATTGCTTGAATTCCCATCAATAGTAGTAGCAGTAAAGGTATGGGGTGATAGACAAGCAAATTAAACAATTACTTTTAATTGTGATAAAGGTTATCAAAAGCAAAGTGTAAATTCTCCACCTATTATTAGGCATGACTGGTATTGACAACAGACTAGTTGGTTCATTATCTTGCTTCCAGTTAAATAGTTTCAAAAGCTTGTAGGAGCCACTTGCAGCAGAGAAAGCGCCATGCCCACACCTGCTTGGCAAACAGACAACTACAGGATTATCAGAATTAACCAGAACCATCAATGTGACAACTTACTGCCATGTCAACCTGAAAACAGAAGACTCTTCTGCAGTGACAAGATGGGTTTACAATATTCCATAAAAAAGCTTTTACCATTTGGGGGAGAGCCAAGACATAACGCAAAGATCTTGGTGTGGAGAAACAAATATAAACCCTGAGGCTAGTGGTTAAGGAGCAGAGCCCAAGAGAAGTGGCTGAGGGTGCAACATCGGTGGCCTGGATTGTTTATGGTTCATTGTAAGTTCATTTTAACGATTGTATTACAAGGTTTTTCTTTACATTTGTAATTCAGTGGTTTAAGGTTAATAAGTTGCAGCAGCCAGCTGAAATACTATTGAGACACCCCATAAATCGTGCATAACAATTCATTAGCCCTCTTCATATCCCAGCAGATACAGTAGTACCACAGGGAACATGACATGGTGATTGTTAAGGTATAAAACCTTCCTGTTCAGCAAATACTTTTGTCTTCACTTCTACCTCCTACGTACACGGTCACTGTCAGGTAAGTTTAATTTAAAAAGCATATAACAGTTTTTGGGGTTTGTTTTTTTCTTACATTTTTTCAACATTAACACCTAGAATACTTGTGCAAGGTCCTATATTTAATTTTTCTACAATTATATATGTTGCCTTTTGTCAAATAAACCTTGCTGCACTGAACTCTGCATTTTAGGCTTCTAATGTATATGAAGCTCTGAGCCGAAAGCACAACCAAAACATATAGTGACAAATACCAACATAGTATGTGGGACCATATGCGGGTATCTGCTTTACCAAGCTGGATTATTAATACCATTATGTTTTAACAGTAAAGAATAAAGATTTTACACAAAATGGATAATAAAATTCAGATTGTAATTTGCTTCCTTAGATGTCCTTTTTTTTTTTTACTTTGCCTCCATTTTATAATTATCTCAGGGAATGATGTAGAATAAAGAAGCTGCAGATCATAGCCGAATGCCTACTGTTGCTTGAAACCCTTTATCAAAGTAAAGCTGATCACAGGTCACCCAAGGCATATTTCATTGCTCTCTTGTTCAGTATATTTATCATCAGGGCTCATATACTTGCTCTAAACACAGCTGCAAGCAATTCTGCACCCTTACTGGCCATGCACAAAGCACTTTAACCCAAGGCAATGGTTGTACTTTGCACCGTCCAGCAGATTAAAAATCCAGTGCAAAGGACAAAGCCCCATTTTGTTGGGCCCAAGGCAACCCTAATGTTGAACATAGACAGGTGGTTGGTATAGGGCTTGCAGCCACTGATGCTCCTTAGTTTTTTTAATAAATGAGTTCTATCTCACAGTAACTAGTATATAATTGCTCAATCTTTACCTTTTTCCATTGTTCCAGGTTTAGAAACATTCTTCAATTGCTAATATGTTTATAAGAAACAACACACAGTCTGAATTCCACATATTGGCTTTTAAAACATATGGAACTGCGAAAATCATGCTGTTTATTGGCGTCCTACTGATGTATCTCCTGGCTGTATTAGGAAATATGATAATTACTGGACTGGTATGTCTCGTGTCCCACCTTCACTCTCCCATGTACTTCTTCCTTTGCAACCTGGCAGTTCAGGACATTATCTATGTCTCCTCAATCCTCCCTAAACTGATGGCCATTACTATTACAGATGACACCAGTATTTCATTCAGTGGCTGCATCAGACAAATGTTTATGTTTATCATTTGTGTTACAACAGAATTTTTCTTGCTGACCTTCATGGCTTATGATCGCTATGTGGCCATTTGCATCCCGTTGCGCTATTTAATAATCATGAACAAAAGGAAATGCATTCAGTTTGCCTTCTTATCTTGGTTTTTTGGTTTAGTTAATTCCGCGTTTTATTCCATTGTAATGTGTACTTTGCCTTTTTGTACAATGAGAGAAATCAATCATTTCTACTGTGATCTGAAGGCTATGGCCAAGCTTTCCTGCAGTGATATTACACTCTTAGAGACCTTAATGTCTTTAGAAAGTGTATTTCTGGGATTATTTCCATTTGCTCTGATACTTGTTTCCTATGTGTGTATTATATGCACCATTGTAAAGATGCGCACTTCTACTGGCAGAGCCAAGACTTTCTCTAGCTGCTCTTCCCATCTAACGGTTGTGATCATATTCTGTGGAACCGTTACTAGCACATACATGAAGCAAGAGTCTGAGAATTCCCAAGAACTGGAGAAGCTGATGTCCTTGTTGTATTCTACTATCGTACCGGTGTTAAATCCACTCATTTATAGCTTGAGAAATAAGGATGTGTTAAAAGCAGTGATGAACATTATAAAATTAAAAAGCAATGTATAACAAAAGCACAAACGTGTAAAACAAAGTATTTCAGTTGACAACTCCCTGTACCCTTTGAACTGTATTCTGAAACAAAGTCCAGTTCATCTGCTGTGAGTAAAAATAAAAAGAAAAGGGGAGCACTCACCAGGATAGCCGACCACAAGAAGCTTTTCCGTGCTACCACGCTTGATGCCGCCCCCGATAAGGCCAAAAATTTCCAAAAAGAGTTTGTAAAAAAGTGTAGCACAGGATAGCTTGTAAAATCATACTTTTATTTCCATCAGTTAAAAATAGACCAGAGCATATTCACCCCTTGGCTTAACGCGTTTCGTGGTTGAAACACCACTTCCTCAGAAGCCCAAAATGTGACCCGCCCTTTTGGTTGTTTAAATAGGCATAACACACCGCCATTATCACTTAACAATCCACCATTAACCCCTAAGGTGCAAAAGAGTGTGTACAAAAAGGAAACTCTTGTACAAAATTTGTCAAAAAACAAATTTAGATCTAAAGAGACAACACAGTTAATATGTTTAAAAAAAAACAGAGAGATGGAATTGTCTCTGTTACATGAAAATCTAAGAACTTCATCTAAAAAACAAAGAGATAATCTCACTATTAAAGAAAAAAGAGCATTAGAAAAATTAAAAAACGATCATGATATTGTCATTCGAAGAGCAGATAAAGGTGGTCAAATAGTTGTACTAAATAGAACTGATTATGTCACAGAAGCCTATAGACAACTCTCAGATACAGAAACATTTATACCTTTAGAAAAAAACCCAGTCATTTCTTACACATCAGAACTTGATACCCTGCTACAAGAAGCCTTGAGTTTCAATATTATAGATGAAGCACTTATCTCCTTCATTAAAAATGATACTCCTAAATCAGCTATTTTTCATTACTTACCAAAAACCCACAAAAAAGAGAGACCACCAGTAGGAAGGCCAATCATAGGTATTGGCTCTCTTGGTGAAAATTTCTGTGAATACATCGATTACTTTTTGCAACCTTTAGTCTTAAGTATCTTAACTTTTAGTCCTCAACAAAAAAATGATTGAAAACATCATTAATAACAATTTGACTATTTTGAAAACTGATCCCATCCTGAGACAAATTTGGAATAATGGGTATCAATTTGTTACCAGGAAGACTGAAACATTAAGTAACCAACCTTCACCCAGCTTAACTCAAACTAATACAGCTACCAACACATGGCTCTCCATTAAAAAGGCTGTTTTAAATGTGGATCAAAGCAATGCATTACTTGCAACTTCATTGATAAAACCACTTCTTTCATTTCATCTACAACATCAAAGAAATACCATATAAAACACTTTATTACTACCCTGGAAAGAATATATTAACAAAAAGGTACAAATAGAGAATAGGTAAAATAAAAGGGATAATGGAACCATAAATAAAACAAATACCAAGACACAACCGAGATAGCACAAAAGAATAAAGATTTAAACAAAGGATTATTAAACAACTACTGAATTTATAAGTTCTTGTTGATATGTAAAAAACTGTGATGTTTAACTGAAACGATATAAACAACAAATGTATAGGTATAAACAGAAAGTACATGAAAACGATGGAAAAATCAATGTACAGAATGTATCTTTCTATGATGTTATTACCTAAATAAAGCTTTGAATAGAAAAAAAACATGTCATTTATCTTCTTACCTGTACAAAATGTATGAAATAGAACATGTACTAAATATTACAAATGTTAACTGTTATACAACAGTTGCCAAACACTTCTACGAATGTTCAAGCAGATCTTTATCATACCTTAAGGTTACAGGAATTGATAAAGTAATTCCTAATCCTAGAGGAGCCAACATTTCATCCATTTTAATAAGAAAATAAACTAAATGGATTTTTTCCATGAAAACTAGACAACCAAATGGTTTGAATTTTGATTATGATGTAACTTGCTATGTCTAATAATATATTTAGCCTATTTACCACACAGATATTTACTTTGTACTGTTTTCTCCAACTTATTCCTTTGTAAATCATTGACTTTTTTAACAACCCTTTCTTGGTAATTTGATCCCCATGTCTGTGATTGGCCAACTGTATAAACTTCCCCATTGGCCATTTTGCCTTTAAATAACTTGTCTTTTGCAAATTGCATTTAGCCTATGATTAAGTACCCTTTGGTACGAAACGCGTAAGGCTTGCCATGTTTTTACATATGGATTAAATAAAATTTATACGTTTTTATATTAACTTTCCTTTTTGGCTGCTCTTTTCTACATTTTTGGATATCCGGAGTGCCTGCCTGCTATTTTTGTTCTTATTTGGAATACCCTTGGTCACAAGTTGGGACAAGTAGCAATAAGAGGCTGGAAAAAGTTAATTTGAGCATAACCAAGAGCTGGAAGACCAAATAACACTAATTAGGTCAATTGGCAACACGTTTGGGTATTAAAAGAGCTTCTCAGAGTGGCAGTGTCTCTCAGAAGCCAAGATGGGTAGAGGATCACCAATTCCCACAATGTTGCGCAGAAAGATAGTGGAGCAATATCAGAAAGGTGTTACCCAGCGAAAAATTGCAAAGATTTTGCATCTATCATCATCAACATCATCCGAAGATTCAGAGAATCTGGAACAATCTCTGTGCGTAAGGGTCAAGGCCGTAAAACCATACTGGATGCCCGTGATCTCCGGGCCCTTAAACGACACTGCACCACAAACAGGAATGCTACTGTAAAGGAAATCACAGAATGGGCTCAGGAATACTTCCAGAAACCATTGTCAGTGAACACAATCCACCGTGCCATCCGCCGTTGCCAGCTGAAACTCTACAGTGCAAAGAAGCAGCCATTTCTAAGCAAGATCCACAAGCTCAGGCATTTTCACTGGGCCAGGAATCATTTAAAATGGAGTGTGGCAAAATGGAAGACTGTTCTGTGGTCAGATGAGTCACGATTCAAAGTTCTTTTTGGAAATCTGGGGGTTATCATATTCTGTGGTACCCTTATTAGCACATACATGAAGCAAGAGTCTGAGAATTCCATAGAATTGGAGCAGCTGATGTCCTTGTTGTATTCTACTATCGTACCGGTGTTAAATCCACTCATTTATAGCTTGAGAAATAAAGATGTGTTAAAAGCAGTGAAGAACATTATAAAAAATAAAAAGCAATGGCAGACCAAACAATAAATATTAAGGGACATTGTACTACAAGTGCATTGGGTAATAAATGGGTTTATTGCAACTTTAAAAACACAGACAAACAACAATGTAAAACATCAATCTTAAATAACACAAAATGAATAAATCAAAATAGTTACCGACAATCATAATAAAAATAATTTTATAAAGTGCAAAGCAGCTATTCGGGTAAGTTGCATATAACCATTAATCAGCCAAAGTAGATCTTATGATTTTAACCTGCCATGTTCTACATAATTTCTTATGTTATACTTATGGAACCATTTTTATGCCAAAAAACATAAAGGACAGAGAAGACTTACGATCAGAGCCACATGCAATGATATAACTATGATGTGAATAGAGCTCCTAGTATTTGTTTTCCCAACACTTCTATCAAGACCATTGCTGTGTTCTGCACCTTAAACAGGAGGATAATTTGGTGTGAGATGTAGGGGCACAATTACTTAGCAATTTAGAGATAAAGTCAGATTTTTTTTACTTCTACATAATTTTGAGATTTATGAATGGGTTTTCACCAGAACTCGATCTTTTTCGTTATTGTTCCCTGAAAAAAAAACGCCCATAATTCGTGATTTATTAATGTTTAGTTAACTTTTTTTTGTAAAAAAAAAAAAATTTGACAGGTTTGATCTGTCTAGCAACATTGAGTCCTATGGAGGCTTTAGTCAGTGACATTCTGTCTTTGAACTTTCAATGAGAACTTAATCCCCTCATTGTTTTCAGTTTTACCCAGCTTCAAGGGGAACTTAATCCCCACATTGTTTTCTATTTCACACATTTTCAAGGGAAAATTAATCCCGTCATTGTTTTCAGTTTCACCCACTTTGAAGTGAAACTTAAAACACATTATTGTTTTCCAAGAATGGGAGATATTCCTGTTTGAGAAAAATAAAGTGGATTCATGGAAACAAACTTGAATTTTTATACTTTCAACTCAAAAATTTTGGAAGATCAGCTTATGCTTGAACTACAACATACGCTTGGTGATAGTGTAAGTGACCCTTATTTCCAATATGAATCAGAATGAAGTGAGGAGGCTTTAGCAGCTAGACATTATACGCCTCCAGCTGAGGGAAATAGGTAATGGTGTAAATGTGGAAAATGTATTCCAATGACAATCAGGGATGGGTCCTGCTACTGTACTGAAATTCAGGATATAGTTCATTACTTTGATGGAAATATTGTTTGCATAACGGTGTTGCTCAGGGGGTTAATAGGTGCATTGAAGAAAATCGTCAGGATAAGATGGAGTCGCCGTTACTAAAGAGCAGCATACAGGTGGGAAGAAACCAGGTATTTAAATTAAATTTTGAAAAGGCTTCATTTGTACGGTATGCCTACATATATAACATCAATATCTAAAATGAAATTACACCCCTCAGTGTGTAAAATTACTAATAGTGTCTGTACTCCTGGCCCATGTATATATTCTTATTAAAACCATCTGGATCTTTAATTTGTTCCTGAGCACGGTGGCACAATTTGCCCTTGACTCCAAAGTGTCAGTGGAGTGATGTGTTGGCCTATACATGTAGGATACTACTGCCCTGCACCCCCCTATACATACCCAATGGCACTGCCCAGCTCCCAAGTAAAGTATCAAAGACAATTTATATTTTTATAAGAAGTGTCAGAGTAGCTGAAGTAGAAGTGTAGCAAACTGGACACTGATGGGTTTATCTTGGCTGCCCCTGGTTTTCCTTTTAAAAATGACCTTGCTTGTTTGTTGTTTTATTTATATTAATTTTTGAAAAATATTTTAAGATATATATCTAGGTGGTAGGGGAATATGGCGGGAGCCGGATTACTACCCTGGGTATTGTTTATAGAATAGAAGCACAGGCCCAAGGTCAGAGGTGAGCCATTAGAGTCCCTAAGGGTTTCTAACAAATTTAAAAAATCACAATTTAAAAAATTGGCAGTGTGAAACACAAATAACTTTTATTAGTTGCTTGAAAATAGTTTGAATTGTGCATAAACCTGTGAGCTGATAGGATGCAAAGGCAGGGGAAGGTGGCCCTGGGAAATCTGCTGCACAATTCTGCAGTTTTATAGCACCTCGGCACACATGGAACTTTCTGAATAGGGATGTAGCGAACCTCACAAAAAAAGTTCGAGAACCCGTTCGCGAACTTCTGCCAAAAAGTGCGAACTTTTGCGAACTTTGCGAACCCCATAGACTTCAATGGGAAGGCGAACTTTAAAAACTAGAAAAGCCATTTCTGGCCAGAAAACTGATTTTAAAGTTGTTTAAAGGGTGCCACGACCTGGACAGTGGCATGCAGGAGGGGGATCAAGCAAAAATTTCTCTGAAAAATACTTTGTTGACACAGCGTTGCGTTTTGTGCTGTAAAGGGCAGAAATCACACTACATGTCTAAACTTGTGTAATAAACTGCTTTAAAACGTCTGGCGTCTACATGCCAATCAAGTCGTGTAAAGGTTACAGCCGGTTCACACACAATTACAAAACGCCGCAGTAGTGGATACGGAATATATTATTGCTGGTGGAAAAACATCGCTCAGGTGATTTTATTGCAATGCAATGTCACTACTATGTGTAACGTGTTGGGTGCACTACTATGTGTAACGTGTTGGGTGCACTACTATGAATAACAGCAAACAGCACTGGACACGTTAAAGAACAGTAAGTTAAATAAAAAAAATTAAAAAAATTAATAAAAAAAAAAGTGATCTCTGGTTGGTGCTGGGGGTGAACTACTAGGAGCAGCACACCAGTCCCCCACAGCTAGACTAATAGCACTCGGCTCTATAAATTACAGTAAAAAAGTAAAAAAACACAAATAAAAAAAAATGATGTGAATGTGTGGTTGCTGCTTAGTGCACTACTATGAGCAGCACACCTGTCTCCAACACACACAGACGGAGCTGCAGTACACAATGAAAAGAAGAGTAACAGTAATCAGAAAATAAAAGCAGTCCTTACAAGGACTATTGGGTTACAGCAGATGAGATCAGCAGGACAGCTGCCCACAGCAGTTACATACAGAGCAGTAGAAAGTAGATTACTAGTCAGCAAAGCTACCTAAACTGTCCCTCAAACCCCTGCACAGCTCTCTCCCTATGCTAACTCTTCAAGCACACACAGGCAGAATGTAAAATGGCTGCTGGGCTTCGGTTTATATATGGAAGGGAGTGGTCCGGGGATGGTCCAGGAGGGAGAGCTGCCTGATTGGCTGCCATGTATCTGCTGGCTCTGGGGTGAGAGGTCAAAATTTGGCTCCAGCTAAGGCGAACCCAAAATTGCGAACATCGCTAAAAGTTCGCGAACTTGCGAACTTGCGAACACCCGATTTTCGTGCGAACTAGTTCTCCGGCGAACAGTTCGCTACATCTCTATTTCTGAATGGAAAAGATGTTGCGGGAAGGGAGGAGGCTGTAGATGTCTTATATATATGTTTGGTAAAGGAAGGGTATAGCTGAATAATATAACATACATAACATGATGGAATATTTTTTAGGCTCCTCAGAAAGGCAGCTTACCAGGCCTTTTCAACATGGGCACATGGTTATCTTGGACCAGGGAATAAAATCCCAAGGCCATCTTGTGCTGGGTTTAATAAGAAACCCTTGATAGTCAACAAAGGTACATCAGATTCTACTGAGCCAATGACTATCCTGCATTTATATGACTTTTGATTTCTAAATATTTGAAACATACAAAATATTAGTTTTACAGAGGGGTTAAATGAAACACAAAGCGGATTATCCACTTTCACATGTCTAGTAGCTCCATTGACAGGCCCTGCATCGGCCTCATGCGGAGATGCACTGAGCACGTTTTAGCAGGTAAACGCAAATGTATGGATGAAGAGGCATGTAAAAACTAGGAATTATGGACTTACAGTAACCTAGGTTTTTCAGTTAAGGATGTTAAAATTCAGTGGCTGGGCTTAAGGGGAGCTCTACGGATAAACATAATACCCATAATGTCACAATTGATATCTCAATTTGGTCACCCTAAACTATATCTGTAAGTCAGTATATTAGCCCTTTTAGAAAACTTGACAATGATGACTATGGGGCAGATTTATAAAAACATGAGTTCGAATCCCGAATGGGAAAAATTCGGATTGGAAACGAAAATTTCTGAAGTTGGCAAATATCACGAAAATGCTTTCAAAAAAATCGTATTAGTCACAATAATATCATATTGGCAATCCGAAAGTCACAAAATTTTCGTACCAAATGATTGTAAACATCGGCAAAACCAATCCGATTTTTTTGCGCGAAAAAAACTAATAAGTCACGCAAGCAAACGAAAATTTCTGAAGTTGGCAAATATCCCGAAAATGCTTACGAAAAAAACGTTTTAGTCACGATAATATCATATTGGCGATCCGAAAGTCACAACATTTTCGTACCAAACGATTGTAAACAGTGGCAAAACTGATCCGAATTTTTTGTACTAAAAATACGAAAAAGTAACGCAAGCATCGAAAAAGTCACTGAAAATACGACTGGACCGATCGAACGAAGGCTCAGAGCATTCATGGATAAGTAAATGTTCCCCTAAGTGTCAAGGGCACAAATCTGAGGATGATATAGCTAGTTGTGGAGGTGCAACTGGTAAGCCACGGGTAAAGGTTAATTAAAGTAGCTGTTACGTTTCTGGCCAAGGATAGAGGAATGCATGGTTCTACAGGCGGCCTGGAAAAAAGGTCACTGGGCCGGGCAGTGTAATAAGATGACTGACAGAGTGCCTGGTTACATGCTGAATGCAGTTTTATCTGTCTCAGGTTTCTGAAAGAATGGTTCTGGGCCATGTAGTCAAGCAAGATTTGTCTTTTGGCACAGGCTAATTAAACAGCCTCTCCCAGTCTGTATGCAAACTCGTTATTTGCTCCTCTATGAGCTGTAGAATAGAGACACTACCTTGTGTGACTACACAGAGAAAGGTCTTTGCTAAGGAACTGGCTTCAACAAAGCTGTATCAGAGATTATCAGAGGGCTATAGGATTTTGTCTCTATTCATTGACGCAGGACTACTATTCCCTTTGTTGAAGACCATTTGCTGAACCTCTCATGTTATGCATTACTAAAAGCCAGCAAAGTTGTATTCAACTTTAAAATGTTGCTATAGGACTTGTGTGTGCTCACATTGTACCCAGTTAACTTGAACCATACATAGGGTTAAAAATCCATTGTTATTTATGGTAATAAAATCAAACTGCTGCCCTTCTCCAAATACTTCTGGGTCAGAGGGTTTTGTTGAGTAAGTGGAGTGACAAAACAATAGGGCAACAAACCTTCCGTGCAATCATAGAACATAAGCTTAGTAAAGATAAAATAATGCTGAAAAAATGATATTATGTGAAATGGCACAGCCATATTTCAGAGCTACATGGGCAATGGGCTTGCAGATTATAATTCCCATACATATATTTTGAGGTCAGTGTTTAAGGGCACCAACAATGAAGACACTATTCAGAGACAAACTTTTAACTTTGGAAAGCTTTGTTTCTTTCAAACTTTTACTTATAAATACAGTCCTAAAATAAAATTTTTAACTTGTATGGGCCTCCCATTCTTTCCGTTGGCTTAATTTTCAAGGTAGAATATATTTTCCTTTGGGTTTTTTTTCTATTTGTGCTAATTAGTTCTCCAAAGAGTTCCTTCTGTGGGTTTTAGAAGTGATTAATAAGCAGTGAATCTCTGACAAGCCCATAAAAGAAGGAGTCTATGGTGGAAGAAGTCTAAAATCCATTACGAAATATATGTGTGAACTGTCCACTTTACTTGAACATCTGAAAAATGAAATTTACATTTTTGAAAAAAGAATTCAGATTATAAGACAATGGATCATTTGGAAGACTGCACATTTTAGCAGATGTTTTTTTTAAAAATAACCGTAGAAGACATTTTCTTCCCTCTACCCTTCAAGGTTTTTGGACAAATATACTTTCTCCGTTGACAAGAGAGATGCAGAATAAAAGGAAGCATACAAAACTTTTGGAAAACTATGGGGATATATCTATACTCAAAGGTCTCTGATCTGACAATGTTACTGAATGTGTTACTAGAAATAATGCTCTTCTGAGATACTTACTAGCACTTGGTGTGCCACAGTCTGTTTTCCATTAAGAGCTACCAGTCAGAGGTAAAAGTGAGCCCCTAAGTACTCCCTGAAATATTGACTGTGTCACTGGCTGCAAATAGTTGGATACTTAGGGGCACATTGGAAAAATTCCGATTGGAAAACGAACATTTTGCGACTTTTTCGTATTTTTTGCGATTTTTTCGGAAATTGTCGCGACTTTTTCGTTACCAATACAATTTGCGCGGAAAAACGCGAGTTTTTCGTAGCCATTACGATGCGCTCGTATCTTGTCACGACTTTTTCGTATTGAGCGCTCGTAAGCGGCGGGCGAAACTTTCAGACTTAGCATGATTTTGGAAGCCTCCCATAGGACTCAATGGCACCCTGCAGCTCCAACCTGGCCAAAGAAAAGTCACCATACTGAAGCTTGAATGAATCCGAATCTTTCATACTCGGCGCGAAGGCTACGAAAAAGTCGCAACTTTTCGCGCAAGTAGTAACGCTACGAAAAAAAAACCGCCAAATTTTGCGCAACATTCAGAATGGCAACGAAAAAGTCGCGACAATTTTCCGAAAAATCGCCAAATACCGATCATTGCGAAAAAAACGCAATCGGACGCATTCGGCCCGTTCGTGGGTAAGTAAATGTGCCCCTTAGACAGTGTGCAGACCTGTATAGGTGGGTGAGACCACTGGCATTTTCCCTCTCTCATTAGCTGCCTTTATTAATAGCTACAACAAAATGCCACAAGATATATTTCCCAGAGCTATGCAAAGATCCTTTCACTGCAGGTCTTAATGCATTTAAACATTTTGGGGCAGAAAGAATGTTACAACTCTGAATATTGTTTGGGAGTCACTGCAAAAGTGTTAATGATCAATATTCTGCTTTGGTAAAGAACAATTATAGTACCCAGAACAGATTGTTTCCATTCTGGTCATCATATTTCTTTCTCTATTCAAATATACTTGCCCTTTGGCTATGTGTCTGGCTGAGTGTTTGAGTTTAATGAGTACGATGCTAATCAGAAATTTGTACTCCTATGTTTTTAACCCAAAATTACAGATTTTTTCCACAAGTTTAGATTTAAAGACTTTTCTGCACCAACTAAATGTGTAGTTTAGACTGCAAAGGTTTCTCGATCTGAGCCAAAAGAGATACTAACTTTCTTAGTATGCAGAGTTTGGCCCCAACAGAAATAATTGTTTTCCTATTTGCAGGCTTTGAAATAAACACAGTTTACCGAAAATGAGCATATTAGTAAATAACAACACACTTTTTGAATTTTACATCTTGGCCTTTAGAATATATGGACCTTTCCAAACGCTGCTGTTTATGGGCATTTTAGTGATGTACCTCCTGGCAATATTAGGGAATATGATGATTATTGTGCTTGTATGCCTGGTGTCCCACCTACAGACACCAATGTATTTCTTCTTATGCAACCTGGCAGCCCAGGACATTGTCTTTGTCTCCTCCACTCTCCCTAAGCTCATGGCTATTACGGCTACCGGTGACACCAGCATTTCCTTTGGAGGTTGCATTACACAAATGTGTATTTTTACGTTTTGCGTTACAACTGAATTTTTCCTGCTGACCTCCATGGCTTACGATCGCTATGTGGCCATTTGTATTCCTTTGCGCTATTTTATAATCATGAGCAAAAGGGCATGCACTCTCTTTTCTACCTTGTCCTGGCTACTTGGAGGCTTCAATTCTATATTTTATTTCTGTATAATGTATAATTTATGTTATAGCCAAGAAATCAATCACTTCTACTGTGACCTCAAAGCAATGATAAAGATCTCCTGCGGGGACATCACCCACTTACAGACTTTAATGTCCTTTGAAAGCGTCTTTCTCGGATTGCTTCCATTTGCACTAATACTTGTTTCCTACACATACATTATATACAATATCCTAAATATACGTACCTCTGCGGGGAGGGCCAAGACCTTCTCTAGGTGCTCATCCCACCTTACCATTGTTATCATATTCTGTGGGACACTTATTAGCACCTACCTAAAGCCAGAGTCGGAGACATCTGAAGAACTGGAGAAGCTGATGTCATTGTTGTACACTGCCGTTGTACCGATGCTAAATCCACTGATATACAGTTTGAGAAATAAGGACGTTTTAAAAGCCATGAAAAACATTCTTCAATCGTTAAATACTTTCTCTATTAATATACCCACCAGGAATTTATGCTCAAAAAATCTTAAGAAGAAATAATATTATAACCAGCTGCCTAAGGGCTCAAAAGTATAACATGGTATCATTATTCTAATATTAGATGTTCAATAAATAACCTGTCCTGGTGTAAGGACCACTGGCATCCAATCTCTTCCTTATCATACTACTGCTGCATATGGGAATTACAGAACAGCTACGAAACCCTTTCTCTACCACTTTAGCAAGGGCAAGGGTCACATGAAGCTCTAAAAGGTGGCACCACCCCTTCACTTATCAAGTTACCGATTGGCTTCGTTTTGACAGGTTCCCCAACTAAGCCCATCCATTGGCAATGTTTATAAGGAGCAATTTGATTTACAATAGTTTTTTTTTATTTTTGTTCCTTTTCTCCCAGAAAACTGGGAAAATAAATATATATAACGTTGGTAAAGACTTCTCTACAACCTTGGCAGCTGTTACTTGCTGAGTTTTTTTTGGTGAATTTTTGTTTTTTTTCTTTAATAAATGTGCCCCTTAGTCTTTAATGAAAACAGCAGTTTCCCACAATCCAGCTGAATCCAGGAAAGAATCTACAATTGCATTATAGGGGTTGTCTTTTTGTCTAATCAAGACATGAAATGTAACGTAATCATGTACCACCAAATGGCATCTCTTTATTCCTCTAAAATGATCAGAGAGATTTTTCAGTTTAACATATAAAAAGATATCCTGCTCCACTAAGGGTTTAACATGTAGTTGCGGAATGCAGTATTGGTCAAACCAAAATGAGACTCAAAACTAGATTTAGGGAACACAGACTGAAGGTTCTCAAAAATAATGGTTCCTTTGGCTGCTTTAAACATATGAGGGATACTCATAATGGGGATTTTAGGAGGGTGATGGTCATAGGGATTCAATAAGTTATTATTCTCCTTCCTACCAACATGGGTTGGTTAAACTTATTACGGATAACATTTTTGGACTTATAAGTTACAATATTGTCTTCATTTGGTCTTAATGAAATGTCTGATTTTATGATCGTCTGAACTTGATCGTGATTTTTCCGATAAACAGGTAATGGAACTCTAAGGTGACTTCTAATCCTTTACAATTTTTAACATGGGTACTTTATTTATTTTAATATAAAATTTCCAGAAATAATGTGACAAAAATGATGTCACTAAGCACCAATTATAACTTCACTAAACACCATTTTATAAGTGCAGCTTGATAAACGGTAACATTTGGCCTGAAACGTTGCTACAATGCCCTACAAAATCCAATAAAGGCATTTTATTTGAACCATGATGTATCTGTAGTCAATTTAACTGGACTTGCTGTGTTTTTCTTAAACACAGCAAGAATTCAGAATTTAAAAACACAGCAAATTGAGTTTAATTGAGTAATTACGCACATATACCATGATCTGGATGAATGAGAATATTGACATACATTCAACATGATGCTCTTTCAGTTTGCAGCAGTAGCTGAGTGTCAGTGTAAACAGTGATCCCCAACCAGTAGCTCAGGGGCAACATGTTGCTCTCAGTGCCCCCAAACCAGGTAGTTATTTTTGAATTCCTGACTTGGGGGCAAGTTTTGGTTGAATAAAAACAAGATTTCCTACCAAATAAAGCCCCTGTAAGCTGATAGTATGCATAGAGGCCCCTGTAAGCTGATAGTATGCATAGAGGCCCCTGTAAGCTGATAGTATGCATAGAGGCCCCTAATAGCCAATCTTAGCCCTTATTTGTCTCCTCCATTAACTTTTATGATGCTTGTGTTGCTCCCCAAGTCTTTTTATATTTGACTGTGGCTCACTTGTTAGAAAGGTTGAGGATCCCTGGTGGAAAATGTGTCCTTTATAGAACATTCACTACTTGTAAAAAGTAAACAAACATTGTGCTGGCTACTTGAACCCAAACCTAGAATAGTCACTATTCAATTAGGGGGCAATGGTTTGATATCAAATTAGATCTGACCCACATGATCTGCAGTGACCTAGCTCAATTGCAATATTATTTTCCAAAGACTTTGTGTGGTTAAAGGGAACCTGTCACGCAAGACATTTACAAATCCCAGCTGTCAATCATATATTGCATTTCCTACTCCAATACCTCAGGAATAGAGGCAGGGCAGACATTTACCTTCACTTTTCATTCAGCACTCACTTTCCCCTCTTCCTCTTCACCATCTAAATATGTAGCCAGTGGGAATGGGCATCATTCTGGCACATAAACAAGATTTTGGGGTTGTCAATGCTTGTCTTACAGTTCCCACAAAATGGCGCCTGCCTGCTTGCTGTGAAGTACAAATTATTTTGCTTGGTAAACACAATAGAAAAGAATTTGGAATTATTTTTTAGGGTGATGGTTCCCTTTAAAATGGAAGTATCAGTTCTGGTCAGAAAACACTAAAACGTTAGATAGAAACTGGTAAAAGGTGAACTTTGCCACTGTAAAATTTGCAAAATGGCAAATATACTGACTTACAGAGGGGAGGGGAGGGACTGTGCTCACATGTGTGAAATAGGAATAGATATTATTTAACCTCAGGATGTAAAATGCTTTAGATAGGGCAATAACATATTGGTCAATATAAGGGTCAAAAGCTGATTAAGCATAATACAACTTTGGTGTGGAGGTGCAGTTGATAAGCCAAGGGTAATTAAATCAGCTGTTACATTCCTGGCCAATAAGGTGAAATACAGATTCAATTGGAGCTGGAGACCAAAGACACTACCTGGTCTGACTGCACAAAATAAGTGCTGGTCTGTAAGCCAAAGCAGGAGTGCTGCTCCTTTAGCTGAAGCACATTTGCTGAACCTCTTATTACTTATGTCGCTCTAGGCCTTTGTGTGCTCACATTGTGCCGAAGCTATGCTCCCCGGTAACCTAAACCTTACACAAAGTAGCACTAAATGTTCCATTGTTCAAATGTACTTTGAATGCAGGAGATTTCTAGTATTTTCTTCCCACTAAAAGATGACAAAAACCGATGCAGCAACAAATCTTTTGTAAGAATAATGAACCTCACTGGCACACCCTTGCCTTTCCACCTATATTCAGTCTGCTGGGCAGTGTCGGATGAGGGATCGGCACCCTCCAAACCAGACTAGAACAAACTCAACACTGGCAAAACAAGGCAATTACAAGCAAAATAGAAGAGGGATAAACGCTGTGTTTCACTGCCTTGTTGTGTCAGTGTTTACGTTTGCTCCAACAAATCTTTTGTGCCATTACTCTTAGGCATTGATCATGGAGAAGATGGTACTTTCTCCTTTCCCACAGCTGATATAGCACCCAATAATGTCCATTCAAGCTCGTTTAAATTGGCAAATGTAAAACTTTTCATGTGGTAATCCTGTATAATTGCACAAAACTCCATTTTTCCATGGCGATAAAGTGCCCTGTCTGCAAGGACCCTCAGTTTAGTTTAGGAAAACGATACCCCCACAATGAATACTTAACCAACAGTTTATATTATGTTAAGTGACCAATTAAAGAATCTTGCCAAACTGGAATACATATATATCAGTAAATATTGCCCTACTACATCCTTTCCCTGGAGCCGCCATTTAGTGATGGGCTGTGTGCTCCCTCAGAGATCAGCTGACAGGAAATAATGCAGCTCTAACTGTAACAGGAAGTAGTGTGGGAGTAAAAGGCAGAACTCTATCCATTCATTGGCTGATGGGGCCTAGCATGTATGTGTGCACCGTGAATCCTATGATCCCAAGGGGCGGCCCTAAATTCTTAAAATGGCAATTCTTTATTTAGGACTTCCCAATAGTACATACAGTACTAATAAAAAAGTATATTTTTATGAAAATGGTTTATTTAGATGAAGCAGGGTTTTATATATGAGCTGTTTATGCAATATATTGTTATAGAGACCTACATTGTTTGAGGGTATAGAAATTACCTGGTTAAAAAAAAGCATATTATGACAATGGCACAACCATATTTAAGAGCTTTTTGAATACCAGGTTTCCAGATAACAATTCCCATACATATACTTGTTAACGTGGACTCAATGTGCAACTTTAAATGAAGGAATGTGATAAGGATACACAAGCCAGAGCCTCCATTTCAGAGGCAAACTTCTGACTTGTAAGCTTTGCCATTGCATGCCATTTTTAAATTGGATTTTTGAAGGGATAGGAGTTTGTATGAGCCCCCTAACCTTTATTTTGGCTTAATTTTCTGGTTTAAATTAAACTTAGTTTTCAAGTAATAATTTATTTCCCTTATGGTTGTTTTCTATTTGTGCTAATTAGTTCTCCGCAGATTTCATTCCATGGGAGTGATTAATAAGCAGCTCCTCTCTGAGAAGCCCATAAAAGAAGAAGAGCAATATGGAGGAAGTCTAAAATACAGTATAAAATAGATGTGTAACCTTTCCACTTTGTTAGTACTGCCGGAATAGGAGAAAATGAAATTCTTTTAAAAAATTATTTCACATAATGTAACAACGGATCGTTTTGAAGACTGCACATTTTAGCAGATGTTTTGTTTAAAGGTAATCGCTGGATGATATCTGCATTATCGCCATAGGGTTCTTGGCTTTTTGTTCAATATATTTCAATACTGGAAGGGAGATATATATAAATATTCTGAGTACAAACACTATAGTTGCTGAATGTATAACTGTAACATGGAAAGCAATGCTACTGATGGATAACATTTCTCCATAAAATGGTTGTGTGATATTTTAACAAGTAATCATTTTACTAAGAACTTTCCTACAGAACTGATCATCAAACAGCTTCTTCCTCCGGTCTTGGCCCTTCTCATTGTTCATGATCCTAAACCTTGAACCTCTATCAACTGTATTTGTCTATGTCAAAATCCATAAATATATCTGCAGGTAAATAGAAAATCCTATACGTTATTATACATACACACACTGACATACTGAGTGGGATATGTTTAAATGAAACAATGACACAGGTCTATGTTTTATATATTATCTGAATAACCATTTTGCTCACAAGGTAATAACATTCATATTAGGTGCAACCATTTTCTTCCCTCAGGCCATTGAGGGTGTTGGCCAATTATACATGCTCTGTTTACATTTATGTGGGGATATATGTTATTTCTATGGTCACTCTACCATAACCTAAGTAGAAATGTGAGTTTTCTCGTTACATTCTTCTTAGTGGGGGATGTAAGCTTCATGGGAGATGTTACAAAACAGAGAATGCTTTCTCTGTTTAATGGACCAAACCAAAAAATAAATCCCCCCCCCAAAAAAGCCAAAACTAATAAGTTAGTTAATAAATAATGAGGCAGCGCTAAAATCTATTGAATCAAGTATAAAGGTTCGTCGTACCCAAGTGATCAAATGGCCCAGGTGTACAAACCCCGGGCCTGCCACCAATGAATACACAATCTCAATAAAGATAAGTACATCAATCAATTCTCACCAAAGCCGATGTATGGTCCGGGTGCTTAGGCCCCGAACCCGTAGCCCAAGGGAGCAATCCAATTCAAACGAAAACACAGCCTTCTAGTTAGCACGCCGGACAGCCACAGTCTCTAAAACTTTAGTCTTTATTCATTTCCTTAAAAGCATTTTGCCTGACGCGTTTCGTGCGCATGGGCACTTAGTCATAGGCATGCCTGTTTTCGTTTGAATCTGTTTAATGGACTTTGAGGTCTGGTCTGAGAACCCAGGAATCCCCAACCTTTTATACGTGTGAGTCACATTCAAATGGAAAAAGTGTTGGGGAGAAACACAAGCATGGAAAATGTTCATGGGGTGCAAATAAGGGCTATAATTGGCTATTCAGTAGCCCCTATGTGGACTGGTAGCCCATAGAAGGCTCTGTTTGGCTTTACATTGAGTATTATGCAACCAAAACTTACTTTGAGGCCACTGGGAGCAAAATCCAAGGGGTTGGAGAGCAGCATGTTGCTCACAAACCACTGGTTGGGGATCACTGACCTAGAGTGTTCTGGAAGGAACAGGCAAACCAGATGATCCATTCCACTGACCAGCTCACATACTGGAGCTTACTTTGTACAGGAAGGCTGTCCTGTGAAACGGTATGTAATTGTATGGAAAATGTGTGGAAGGTCTTTCAGAGCAGGAAGGCTACCGGTCTGTGTTTAGAACTCCCAGAGGGGCTGGGGGTGCTGCCGCCACTGTAAGGAGCAAAGGGAGCCATGGTAAAGCAACTGAGAGTCACTGAGGCTAAGAAATTCCCCCAAAGAAGTATTGTGAGTACAGGGGTGACCCCCAACCATTGGTGTGTTTTTAATGCTAGTCCATAAGGGGCCCAGTTTAGTGAGGGAACTCATCAAATGTGTGAAGGTAGCGCCAAGAGGGCAGGATTTATTTTTTTTTTATTTATGTTTTCTATACTGAATTGGTCACCCCAGTGTTAAAGCTAAGAAGTGTCTGTCGTGGATCCCGCTAGTTTATATTGTGTACTCAAAGGTCTCTGATCTGAAGATGTAGGAGAATGTTTTAACTCATACGAAAGATGCTAATAATAATAATAATATTCTTAGGAGATGACTGGCACTTGTCATAAGGCACTCTGCTTTTTAACTCATGCCTGGCAGCCTTGTCTTTTCTGCTGGATGGAAACAATCACTTAGGTACCCCCTGAAATCCTGACCATTAAAGCTACCAACTCCCATTTGTTGACGGCTTCAAATTGCTGCATACTTGCACAGCGGGCAAGGCGTTTTGTCACGGTGAGAGCAATGGCTTTGTTCCTCTCTCATTACCTGACTTCATTAATAACTACAAAAAATATCACATATATATATATTTCCCAGTGTTGGGCAGTGTTTATTGTTCTTTATTTTTTGGGAGTCCCTGGGCCATTGTGTGACATTCACTTTTTGGTTCTTGAGCAGCTCCAAAGTGTTCATCAATCAATATTTCACTTTAGCAGCTAGGAACAATTATGATACCCGTAACAGATTGTTTTCATACTGGTCACCATATTTGTAATTCAAACATACCTGTCTGGTATATTTAATGAATACAAATGAGTACTTATGAGATATCCAGCATGAAAGTATAGAAATTCCCTATTTGTTTCACAAGTTTAGATTAGATTTAAGAGTATGGAACCTTTACATAATATTCTGCACCACATTAATTATTAAATATAATTAAGCTTTTGTGATAAATCTGAGCCAAAAGAAATACTTATTTTTTAGGATGCACAGTTTGGACCTTAATAAACCCTGCGCTACACTGATGAGCCCCAAGAAAGGCGAAACCGGTCTGTAGTTGGGAATCTGATCAGCTATTACCCTAGCTGCTGCTTTACACCCAGTGGGTAAGCTTTAGCCCATAAGAGCCTTGAGGAATTTGTTCCCAGAATCCCTTTGACTTATTTGCATACGTATGAGGCAGTCTCCTCAACCATTTTGACTTGACCTTAACAAAAAAATTCTTTCCTACTTGCTCTGAAAGATAAATCTACTTAAAATGAACATATTAGTAAATAACACAGTGTCTGATTTTTACATCTCGGCCTTTAGAATATCTGGAAGTTTAAAAATTTTGCTGTTTATTAGCATTTTAGTGATGTACCTCCTGGCAATATTAGGGAATATGATGATTATTGTGCTTGTATGCCTGGTGTCCCACCTACAGACGCCAATGTATTTCTTCTTATGCAACCTGGCAGCCCAGGACATTGTCTTTGTCTCCTCCACTCTCCCTAAGCTCATGGCTATTACGGCTACCGGTGACACCAGCATTTCCTTTGGAGGCTGCTTTACACAAATGTGTAGTTTTACATTTTGTGTTATAATTGAATTTTCGCTGCTGACCTTCATGGCTTACGATCGCTATGTGGCCATTTGTATTCCTTTGCGCTATTTTATAATCATGAGCAAAAGGGCATGCACTCTCTTTGCCGCCTTGTCCTGGCTACTTGGAGTCTTCAATTCTGTTTTTTATTTCTGTATAATGTATAATTTGCCATTCTGTTACACCCAAGAAATCAATCACTTCTACTGTGACCTCAAAGCAATGATAAAGATCTCCTGCGGGGACATCACACACTTATACACTTTAATGTCCTTTGAAAGTGTCTTTCTCGGATTGCTTCCATTTGCACTAATACTTGTTTCCTACACATACATTATATACAATATCCTAAATATACGTACCTCTGCGGGGAGGGCCAAGACCTTCTCTAGGTGCTCATCCCACCTTACTATTGTTATCATATTCTATGGGACACTTATTAGCACCTACCTAAAGCCACAGTCGGAGACATCTGAAGAACTGGAGAAGCTGATGTCATTGTTGTACACTGCCGTTGTACCGATGCTAAATCCACTGATATACAGTTTGAGAAATAAGGACGTTTTAAAAGCCATGAAAAACATTCTTCAATCGTTAAATACTTTCTCTATTAATATACCCACCAAGCATTTATGCTCAAAAAATCTTAAGAAGAAATAATATTATAACCAGCTGCCTAAGGGCTCAAAAGTATAACATGGTATCATTATTTTATGATTAGACGTTCAATAAATAACCTGTCCTGATGTAAGGACCACTGGCATCCAATCTCTTCCTTATCATACTACTGCTGCATATGAGAATATCAGAACAGCTAAAAAACCCTTCCTCTACCACTTTGCAAAGGGCTAAGGGTCACAAGAATCTCTAAAAGGTGGCACCACCCCTTCACTTATCAAGTTACCGATTGGCTTAGGTTTGACAGGTGCCCCAACTAAGCCTATCCATTGGCCACGTTTATAAAGAGCAGATTGATTTAAAGTCGTTTTTTTTTTTATTTTCGTTCATTTTCTCCCAAAAAATTGGGAAAATAAATATATGAAGTTGGGTAAAGACTTCTCTACACCCTTGGCAGCTGTTACTTGCTGAGTTTTTTTTCCTGGTGAATTTTTTTTTTTCTTTAATAAATCCTGACTATTTGAGGTTTCAGAAAATACTTTTTTTTCAGTGTTTTATGGCTGCATTTTTCTCAAATTGAGAACAAACCACCAACTCAATTGTTGATAAATGTGCCCCTTAGTCTTAAATGAAAACAGCAGTTTTCCACAATCCAGCTGAATCCAGGAAAGAATCTACAATTGCATTATAGGGGTTAACAAGACATGAACTACACCTTTTGCACAGGAGGACCCAAAAAAGAACTGAGCAAAGCTACTTTTGCAATTGGATTCACCTTTAGGGGGTGCAAGCCCAAAGAACTACCCTACCTGGGGCTCCATTTAGTCTTAATCCAGCCCAGAGGGGTGCCGGCAATGTCTAATTATACAGGGGAAGTTGCACACTGTGCACATTCCGTTCAAAATCAACCTGAGAAGATCTCTTACCTGTAATCATGTACCACCGAATGGCATCTCTTTATTCCTCTAAAATGATCAGAGAGATTTTTCAGTTTAACATATAAAAAGATATCCTGCTCCACTAAGGGTTTAACATGCAATTGCGGAATGCAGTATTGGCCAAACCAAAATGAGACTCAAAACTAGATTAATGGAACACAGACTGGTAACATATGGCCTACAATAAAGGCATTTTATTTGAAACATGATGTATCTGTAGTCAATTTAACTGGATTTGCTGTGTTTAAACACAGCAAGAATTCAGAATTTAAAAACACAGCAAATTGAGTTTAATTGAGTAATTACGCACATATACCATAATCTGGATGAATGAGAATATTGACATACATTCAACATGATGCTATTTCAGTTTGCAGCAGTAGCTGAGTGTCAGTGTAAACAGTGATCCCCAACCATTGGCTCTGGGGCAACATGTTGCTCCCCAACCCCTTGGATGTTGCTCTCAGTGCCCCCAAACCAGGGAGTTATTTTTGAATTACTGACTTGGGGGCAAGTTTTGGTTGAATAAAAACAAGAGTTACTACCAAATAAAGCCCCTGTAAGCTGATAGTGTGCATAGAGGCCCCTAATAGCCAATCACAGCCCTTATTTGGCACCTCCATGAACTTTTATGATGCTTGTGTTGCTCCCCAAGTCTTTTCACATTTGACTGTGGCTCACGTGTTAGAAAGGTTGGGGATCCCTGGTAGAAAATGTGTCCTTTATAGAACATTTACTACTTGTAAAAAGTAAACAAACATTGTGCTGGCTACTTGAACCCAAACCTAGAATAGTCAGTATTCATTTAGAGGGCAATGGTTTGATATCAAATTAGATCTGAACCACATGATCTACAGTGACCTAGCACAATTGCAATTTTATTTTCCAATGACTTTATTTGTGTGGTTAAAGGGAACCTGTCACGCAGACATAAAAAAACCCAATAAAAACACATCCATACCCATTATAAAGACATTTACAAATCCCAGCTGTCAATCATATTTTGCATTTCCTACCCCAATACGTTAGGAATAGAGGCAGGGCAGACATTTACCTTCACTTTTCATTCAGCACTCACTTTTCCCTCTTCCTCTTCACCATCTAAATGTGTAGCCAGTGGGAATGGGCATCATTCTGGCACATAAACAAGATGGGTTTTCGGGTTGTCAATGCTTGTCTTACAGTTCCCACAAAATAGCGCCTGCCTGCTTGCTGTGAAGTATAAATTATTTTGCTTGGTAAACACAATAGAAAAGAATTTGGAATTATTTCTTAGGGTGATGGTTCCCTTTAAAATGGAAGTATCAGTTTTGGTCAGAAAACACTAAAACGTTAGATAGAAACTGGTAAAAGGTGAACTTTGCCACTGTAAAGTTTGCAAAATGGCTAATATAATGACTTATAGAGAGGAGGGGAGGGATTGTGCCCAAAAAAGCTGATTAAGCATAATACAACTTTGGTGTGGAGGTGCAGTTGGTAAGCCAAGGGTAAAGGATAATTAAAGGATAAATCAGCTGTTAAGTTACTGGCCAATAAGGTGAAATACAGATGCAATTGGAGCTGGAGACCAAAGACACTGCCTGGTCTGACTGCACAAAATAAGTGCTGGTCTGTAAGCCAAAGCAGGAGTGCTGCTCCTTTAGCTGAAGTACATTTGCTGAACCTCTTGTGCTCACATTGTGCCGAAGCTATGCTCCCCGGCTAACCTAAACCTTACACACAGTAACACTAGTTGTTCTATATGTGTTCAAATGTACTTTGAAATGTACTTTGAATGCACATATGAATCCCCCTGGCACACCCTTGCCTTTCCACCTATATTCAGCCTGCTGGGCAGTGACCAGACTGGAACAAACACAACACTGGCAAAACAAGGCAATTACAAGCGGAATAAACACAGCCTTTTTGTGTCAGTGTTTACGTTTGCTCCAACAAATCTTTTGTGCCATTATCCTTAGGCATAGATCATGGAGAAGAAGGTACTTTCTCCTCTCCCACAGCTGATAAAGCACCCAATAATTCAAGCTCGTTTAAACTGGCAAATGTAAAACTTTTAATGTGGTAGTCCCATATAATTGCACAAAACTCCATTTTCCGGTGGCGATAAAGTGTCCTGTCTGCCAGGACTCTTAGGATAAAGGAAAACTATACTCACAGAATGAATACTTAACCAACAGATTCTATCATGTTAAGTGGCCTATTAAAGAATGTCTCAAAACTAGAATATATATATCAGTAAATATTGCGCCCTTTTAAATCCTTCCCCTTGAGCCACCATTTAGTGATGGGCTGTGTGCTCCCTCAGAGATCAGCTGACAGGATATAATGCAGCTCTGACTGTAAAAGTCCTGGAGGTGGTCACCTTGGCAAGAGTACCGGGGAGAGCCCTATGAGAGGGTCTCTTGGCGTGAGTACCGGGGGGGATACCTAAAAGGGATCACCTTGGCGGGAGTACCGTGGCATACCCAACAGGGGTAAGGCACTCTTAAGGTTGTGGAAGGAGTATATGCCCTGTATCACTGTATGCTGCTCCTGGAGAGGTATGACCCAAATAAAAGCTCATTTATTTCATCACACGGCTTGTGTTCATCTATTGCCTGCTGCAAGGATCACCTACCTGCCTGTCAGTGAATATCCCCGGGGCGGTTGTGTGGAGTCCTGTGCAGAGCTACACTATACTATCAAGTCCCAGGGTGGGAGTTACAGCTATCCCATATCAACCCTGGGTGGAGGCACGCCATATAGATACAGAACTCCTGTCCCCATAGAGAGGTTCTCTGTGCTATGGGATAAATGGTGGATGTGCCTTGATCTGCATGTAACACACTCCTGGAGAGGTCTGCCCAATAAAGATTCATCTGTTTCATCATATACCTCGGTGTTAAGCGTTTTCATATCCAGGATCACCTACCCGCTGGTAAGAAACTACCCTAGGGAGGGGCAATACAACCAGGGTGTAGAGTGGATCCCCTGAGGGGTTGAACTACAACACTAAGTTCCCAGGGTGGGAGTTGTAGTCCCACAGAATCATCCCTTGGTGGAGGCACGCCATTGCTGGGAAACAACTGTCCCCCATAGTAAGCGGGGCTCAGGACTCCTGTTGCGCCAAATGAAAAGCTGTATTATGACAATGGCACAACCATATTTCAGAGCTTTTTGAATACCAGGTTTCCAGATAACAATTCCCATACGTATACTTGTTAATGTGAACTCAATGTGCAACTTTAAATGAAGGAATGTGAATAAGGATACACAAGCCAGAGACTCCATTTCAGAGGCAAGCTTCTGATTTTTGTAAGCTTTGCTTCTTTAAGGCTTTTCTAATAACTAGAGTCCAAAAGTAATGTGTTTGCCTCTCCTTCTCCTTCTGCCATTGCATGTCATTTTTAAATTGCATTTTTGTGGGGATAGGAGTTTGTATGAGCCCCCTAACTATTGATGGGCGAAATATTTCGCCAGGCATGGATTCGCGGCAAATTTTTGCATCCGTTTCGCGAAACAATCCGCCAATGGCGAAACGGATGCAAAAATTTGCCGCGGAAAAATTTGCCGCACGTCAAAAAAGAATAGTCGCGGGCGACGAAACAATAGCCGCGGGCGATGAAACAATAGCCGTGCGACAAAATAATAGCCGCGGGCGACAAAATAATAGCGTGCGACAAAATAATAGCATGCGACAAAATAATAGCATGCGACAAAATAATAGCATGCGACAAAACAATAGCCGCGGGCGGCGAAATAATAGCGTGCGACAAAATAATAGCCGTGGGCGACAATTTTTTTTTGTCACACGACATTTTCGCCGTTTCGCGAATTTTTCGCCGTTTCGCGGATCTTTTCAAAGATTCGCGAATTTTTCGGCGAAGCGAAACGGAACAGATTTGCTCATCACTACCCCTAACCTTTATTTTGGCTTAATTTTCTGGTTTAAATTAAACTTAGTTTTCAAGTAATAATTTATTTCCCTTATGGTTGTTTTTTATTTGTGCTAATGAGTTCTCTGCAGATTTCATTCCATGGGAGTGATTAATAAGCAGCTCCTCTCTGAGAAGCCCATAAAAGAAGAAGAGCATTATGGAAGAAGTCTAAAATACAGTATCAAATAGATGTGTAACCTTTCCACTTTGCTAGTACTGCCGGAATAGGAGAAAATGAAATTCTTTTAAAAAAATATTTCACATAATGTAACAACGGATCGTTTTGAAGACTGCACATTTTAGCAGATGTTTTGTTTAAAGGTAAACGCTGGAAGATGTTTGCATTATCGCCATAGGGTTCTTGGCTTTTTGTTCAATATATTTCAATACTGGAAGGGAGATATATATAAATATTCTGAGTACAAACACTATAGTTGCTGAATGTATGACTGTAACATGGAAAGCAATGCTACTGATGGATAACATTTCTCCATAAAATGGTTGTGTGATATTTTAATAAGTGATCATTTTACTAGGAATTTTCCTACAGAACTGATCATCAAACAGCTTCTTCCTCTGGTCTTGGTCCTTCTCATTGTTCATGATCCTAAACCTTGAACCTCTATCAACTGTATGTGTCTATGTCAAAATCCATATATATATATATATATCTGCAGGTAAACAGAAAATCCTATACGTTATTATACATACACACACTGACATACTGAGTGGGGTATGTTTAAATGAAACAATGACACAGGTCTATGTTTTATATATTATCTGAATAACCATTTTGCTCACAAGGTAATAACACTCATATTAGGTGCAACCATTTTCTTCCCTCAGGCCATTGAGGGTGTTGGCCAATTATACTTGCTCTGTTTACATTTATGTGGGGATATATGTTAGGTTATGGTAGAGTGACCATAGAAATAAGTAGAAATGTGAGTTTTCTCGTTACATTCTTCTTAGTGGGAGATGTAAGCTTCATGGGAGATGTTACAAAACAGAGAATGCTTTCTCTGTTTAATGGACTTTGAGGTCTGGTCTGAGAACCCAGGGATCCCCAACCTTTTATACGTGTGAGTCACATTCAAATGGAAAAAGTGTTGGGGAGAAACACAAGCATGGAAAATGTTCATGGGGTGCAAATAAGAGCTATAATTGGCTATTCAGTAGCCCCTAAGTGGACTGGCAGCCCATAGAAGGCTCTGTTTGGCTTTACATTGAGTTTTATTGCCCCCAAGCCAGGAAACTGAGCACCTACTTTGAGGCCACTGGGAGCAAAATCCAAGAGGTTGGGGAGCAGCATGTTGCTCACAAACCACTGGTTGGGGATCACTGACCTAGAGTGTTCTGGAAGGAACAGGCAAACCAGATGATCCATTCCACTAACCAGCTCACATACTGGAGCTTACTTTGTACAGGAAGGCTGTCCTGTGAAACGGTATTTAATTGTATGGAAAATTACTTTCAGAGCAGGAAGGCTACCGGTCTGTGTTTAGAACTCCCAGAGGGGCTGGGGGTGCTGCCGCCACTGCAAGGAGCAAAGGGAGCCGTGATAAAGCGACTGAGAGTCACTGAGGCTAAGAAATTCCCCCAAAGAAGTATTGTGAGTACAGGGGTCACCCCAACCATTGGTGTGTTTTTAATGCTAGTCATCAAGAGGCCCAGTTTAGTGAGGTAACTCATCAAATGTGTGAAGGTAGCGCCAAGAGGGCAGGATTTATTTTTTATGTTTTCTATACTGAATTGGTCACCCCAGTGTTAAAGCTAAGAAAGTGTCTGTCGTGGATCCCGCTAGTTTATATTGTGTACTCAAAGGTCTCTGATCTGAAGATGTAGGAGAATGTTTTAACTCATAAGAAAGATGCTAATAATAATAATATTCTTATGAGATGACTGGCACTTGTCATAAGGCACTCTGCTTTTTAACTCATGCCTGGCAGCCTTGTCTTTTCTGCTGGATGGAAACAATCACTTAGGTACCCCCTGAAATCCTGACCATTAAAGCTACCAGCTCCCATTTGTTGATGGCTTCAAATTGCTGCATACTTGCACAGCGGGCAAGCCGTTTTGTCACGGTGAGAGCAATGGCTGTGTTCCTCTCTCATTACCTGACTTCATTAATAACTACAAAAAATATCACAATATATATTTCCCAGTGTTAGGCAGTGTTTATTGTTCTTTATTTCTTGGGAGTCACTGGGCCATTGTGTAACATTCACTTTTTGGTTCTTGAGCAGCTCCAAAGTGTTCATCAATCAATATTATCACTTTAGCAGCTAAGAACAATTTTGACTTGACCTTAAGAAAAAAATTATTTCCTACTTGCAGGCTCTGAAAGATAAATCTACTTAAAATGAACATATTAGTAAATAACACAGTGTCTGATTTTTACATCTTGGCCTTTAGAGTATCTGGAAGTTTCCAAATTTTGCTGTTTATTAGCATTTTAGTGATGTACCTCCTGGCAATATTAGGGAATATGATGATTATTGTGCTTGTATGCCTGGTGTCCCACCTACAGACGCCAATGTATTTCTTCTTATGCAACCTGGCAGCCCAGGACATTGTCTTTGTCTCCTCCACTCTCCCTAAGCTCATGGCTATTACGGCTACCGGTGACACAAGCATTTCCTTTGGAGGCTGCTTTACACAAATGTCTAGTTTTACATTTTGTGTTATAACTGAATTTTCGCTGCTGACCTTCATGGCTTACGATCGCTATGTGGCCATTTGTATTCCTTTGCGCTATTTTATAATCATGAGCAAAAGGGCATGCACTCTCTTTGCCGCCTTGTCCTGGCTACTTGGAGGCTTCAATTCTGTTTTTTATTTCTGTATAATGTATAATTTGCCATTCTGTTACACCCAAGAAATCAATCACTTCTACTGTGACCTCAAAGCAATGATAAAGATCTCCTGCGGGGACATCACACACTTACACACTTTAATGTCCTTTGAAAGTGTCTTTCTCGGATTGCTTCCATTTGCACTAATACTTGTTTCCTACACATACATTATATATAATATCCTAAATATACGTACCTCTGCGGGGAGGGCCAAGACCTTCTCTAGGTGCTCATCCCACCTTACCATTGTTTTCATATTCTATGGGACACTTATTAGCACCTACCTAAAGCCACAGTCGGAGACATCTGAAGAACTGGAGAAGCTGATGTCATTGTTGTACACTGCCGTTGTACCGATGCTAAATCCACTGATATACAGTTTGAGAAATAAGGATGTTTTAAAAGCCATGAAAAATATACTATCTCTATTAATATACCCACCAAGCATTTATTCTAGAAGACCTCCTACGAAGAAGAAAGAACAATGTGACCCAATCAGCTGCATCTCTAAAGGATAACATGTCATCATTACTTTATGTTTGGATGTTCAATACATAACCTGTTCCTGTTTAACAACCACTGGCATCCAAACTTTTCTTTATTTTTACTATTAATGTATTTGACAATTACAGAAAAGCTACAACACCCTTCCTCCACCACTTCAGCAAGGGCTAAGAGTCACGTGTAAGCATGTTGGACATGGAGTAGCCCCTTGTGGTGTGCAATTTGCTTAGGACAAAAGAATAGTGTCAGAAATTGCTAGTTTTGGTGAAATACCTGAAAATCACATCAAATCTTCCACTTTCAAGCACCATATCTCCCACATAACATTAGGTACCAAGAAAACACACCCTAAATATGAAAGCCAAGGGTCCGCTGAACAGTTTGATGCCCATTGTGCATAGGATCAGCACTGTATCTGGCATTTAGAGACCCCATAAGGACATTAGTGCATAGAGATTGCCCCAGAGGTCTCTTTAGCTACTGAAAATTCAATACGTTTACTGCATGTTCTGTGGGGTAAAAACACAAAAAAAAAACATTGACCCCCCAAAACCATATATTTTTGGAAAGTACACATTCGGGCGAATTCAAAATTGGTACCCATGTCTTTCTACTCCAAACTACAGAGCTGCAGTGCTTTCCCAAAATTGCTAGTTTTGCCTTTCTCGGATTGCTTCTATTTGCACTAATACTTGTTTCCTACACATACATTATATACAATATCCTAAATATACGTACCTCTGCGGGGAGGGCCAAGACCTTCTCTAGGTGCTCATCCCACCTTACTATTGTTATCATATTCTGTGGGACACTTATTAGCACCTACCTAAAGCCACAGTCGGAGACATCTGAAGAACTGGAGAAGCTGATGTCATTGTTGTACACTGTTGTTGTACCGATGCTAAATCCACTGATATACAGTTTGAGAAATAAGGACGTTTTAAAAGCCATGAAAAACATTCTTCAATCGTTAAATACTTTCTCTATTAATATACCCACCAAGCATTTATGCTCAAAAAATCTTAAGAAGAAATAATATTATAACCAGCTGCCTAAGGGCTCAAAAGTATAACAAGGTATCATTATTTTATGATTAGACGTTCAATAAATAACCTGTCCTGATGTAAGGACCACTGGCATCCAATCTCTTCCTTATCATACTATTGCTGCATATGAGAATATCAGAACAGCTAAAAAACCCTTCCTCTACCACTTTGCAAAGGGCTAAGAGTCACAAGAATCTCTAAAAGGTGGCACCACCCCTTCACTTATCAAGTTACCGATTGGCTTAGGTTTGACAGGTGCCCCAACTAAGCCTATCCATTGGCCACGTTTATAAAGAGCAGATTGATTTATAGTAGGTTTTTTTTTTTATTTTCGTTCATTTTCTCCCAAAAAACTGGGAAAATAAATATATGAAGTTGGGTACAGACTTCTCTACACCCTTGGCAGCTGTTACTTGCTGAGTTTTTTTTCCTGGTGAATTTTTTTTTTTCTTTAATAAATCCTGACTATTTGAGGTTTCAGAAAATACTTTTTTTTCAGTGTTTTATGGCTGCATTTTTCTCAAATTGAGAAAAAAAACTCCAACTCAATTGTTGATAAATGTGCCCCTTAGTCTTAAATGAAAACAGCAGTTTCCCACAATCCAGCTGAATCCAGGAAAGAATCTACAATTGCATTATAGGGGTTGACAAGACATGAACTACACCTTTTGCACAGGAGGACCCAAAAAAGAACTGAGCAAAGCTACTTTTGCAATTGGATTCACTTTTAGGGGGTGCAAGCCCAAAGAACTACCCTACCTGGGGCTCCATTTAGTCTTAATCCAGCCCAGAGGGGTGCCGGCAATGTCTAATTATACAGGGGAAGTTGCACACTGTGCACATTCCTTTCAAAATCAACCTGAGAAGATCTCTTACCTGTAATCATGTACCACCGAATGGCATCTCTTTATTCCTCTAAAATGATCAGAGAGACTTTTCAGTTTAACATATAAAAAGATATCCTGCTCCACTAAGAGTTTAACATGCAATTGCGGAATGCAGTATTGGTCAAACCAAAATCAGACTCAAAACTAGATTAATGGAACACAGACTGGTAACATATGGCCTACAATAAAGGCATTTTATTTGAAACATGATGTATCTGTAGTCAATTTAACTGGATTTGCTGTGTTTAAACACAGCAAGAATTCAGAATTTAAAAACACAGCAAATTGAGTTTAATTGAGTAATTACGCACATATACCATGATCTGGATGAATGAGAATATTGACAGACATTCAACATGATGCTATTTCAGTTTGCAGCAGTAGCTGAGTGTCAGTGTAAACAGTGATCCCCAACCATTGACTCTGGGGCAACATGTTGCTCCCCAACCCCTTGGATGTTGCTCTCAGTGCCCCCAAACCAGGGAGTTATTTTTGAATTACTGACTTGGGGGCAAGTTTTGGTTGAATAAAAACAAGAGTTACTGCCAAAGCCCCTGTAAGCTGATAGTGTGCATAGAGGCCCCTAATAGCCAATCTTAGCCCTTATTTGGCTCCTCCATGAACTTTTATGGTGCTTGTGTTGCTCCCCAAGTCTTTTCACATTTGACTGTGGCTCACGTGTTAGAAAGGTTGGGGATCCCTGGTAGAAAATGTGTCCTTTATAGAACATTTACTACTTGTAAAAAGTAAACAAACATTGTGCTGGCTACTTGAACCCAAACCTAGAATAGTCAGTATTCATTTAGAGGGCAATGGTTTGATATCAAATTAGATCTGAACCACATGATCTGCAGTGACCTAGCTCAATTGCAATTTTATTTTCCAATGACTTTATTTGTGTGGTTAAAGGGAACCTGTCACGCAGACATAAAAAAAACCAATAAAAACACATCCATACCCATTATAAAGACATTTACAAATCCCAGCTGTCAATCATATATTGCATTTCCTACCCCAATACGTTAGGAATAGAGGCAGGGCAGACATTTACCTTCACTTTTCATTCAGCACTCACTTTTCCCTCTTCCTCTTCACCATCTAAATGTGTAGCCAGTGGGAATGGGCATCATTCTGGCACATAAACAAGATGGGTTTTGGGGTTGTCAATGCTTGTCTTACAGTTCCCACAAAATAGCGCCTGCCTGCTTGCTGTGAAGTATAAATAATTTTGCTTGGTAAACACAATAGAAAAGAATTTGGAATGATTTCTTAGGGTGATGGTTCCCTTTAAAATGGAAGTATCAGTTCTGGTCAGAAAACACTAAAACATTAGATAGAAACTGGTAAAAGGTGAACTTTGCCACTGTAAAGTTTGCAAAATGGCTAATATAATGACTTAGAGAGGAGGGGAGGGATTGTGCCCAAAAAAGCTGATTAAGCATAATACAACTTTGGTGTGGAGGTGCAGTTGGTAAGCCAAGGGTAAAGGGTAATTAAATCAGCTGTTACGTTACTGGCCAATAAGGTGAAATACAGATGCAATTGGAGCTGGAGACCAAAGACACTACCTGGTCTGACTGCACAAAATAAGTGCTGGTCTGTAAGCCAAAGCAGGAGTGCTGCTCCTTTAGCTGAAGTACATTTGCTGAACCTCTTGTTACTTATGTCGCTCTAGGCCTTTGTGTGCTCACATTGTGCCGAAGTTATGCTCCCCAGTAACCTAAACCTTACACAAAGTAGCACTAAATGTTCCATTGTTCAAATGTACTTTGAATGCAGGAGATTTCTAGTATTTTCTTCCCACTAAAAGATGACAAAAACCGATGCAGCAACAAATCTTTTGTAAGAATAATGAACCTCACTGGCACACCCTTGCCTTTCCACCTATATTCAGCCTGCTGGGCAGTGTCGGATGAGGGATCGGCACCCTCCAAACCAGACTAGAACAAACGCAACACTGGCAAAACAAGGCAATTACAAGCAAAATAGAAGAGGGATAAACACTGTGTTTAACTGCCTTGTTGTGTCAGTGTTTACTCCAACAAATCTTTTGTGCCATTACTCTTAGGCATTGATCATGGAGAAGATGGTACTTTCTCCTCTCCCACAGCTGATAAAGCACCCAATAATGACCATTCAAGCTCGTTTAAATTGGCAAATGTAAAACTTTTCATGTGGTAAGCCTGTATAATTGCACAAAACTCAATTTTTCCATGGCGATAAAGTGCCCTGTCTGCAAAGACCCTCAGTTTAGTTAAAGGAAAACGATACCCCCAGAATGAATACTTAACCAACAGTTTATATTATGTTAAGTGACCTATTAAAGAATCTTGCCAAACTGGAATACATATATATCAGTAAATATTGCCCTATTACATCCTTTCCCTGGAGCCGCCATTTAGTGATGGGCTGTGTGCCCCCTCAGGGATCAGCTGACAGGAAATAATGCAGCTCTAACTGTAACAGGAAGTAGTGTGGGAGTAAAAGGCAGAACTCTGTCCATTCATTGGCTGATGGGGCCTAGCATGTATGTGTGCCTTGGCTTGTTTGTGTGCACCGTGAATCCTATGATCCCAAGGGGCGGCCCTAAATTCTTAAAATGGTAATTCTTTATTTAGGACTTCCCAATAGTACATACAGTACTAATAAAAAAGTATATTTTTATGAAAATGGTTTATTTAGATGAAGCAGGGTTTTACATATGAGGTATTTATGCAATATATTGTTATAGAGACCTACATTGTTTGAGGGTATAGAAATTACCTGGTTAAAAAAAAGCATATTATGACAACGGCACAACCATATTTCAGAGCTTTTTGAATACCAGGTTTCCAGATAACAATTCCCATACGTATACTTGTTAACTTGGACTCAATGTGCAACTTTAAATGAAGGAATGTGATAAGGATACACAAGCCAGAGACTCCATTTCAGAGGCAAACTTCTGACTTGTAAGCTTTGCCATTGCATGCCATTTTTAAATTGGATTTTTGAAGGGATAGGAGTTTGTATGAGCCCCCAAACCTTTATTTTGGCTTAATTTTCTGGTTTAAATTAAACTTAGTTTTCAAGTAATAATTTATTTCCCTTATGGTTGTTTTCTATTTGTGCTAATTAGTTCTCCGCAGATTTCATTCCATGGGAGTGATTAATAAGCAGCTCCTCTCTGAGAAGCCCATAAAAGAAGAAGAGCAATATGGAGGAAGTCTAAAATACAGTATAAAATAGATGTGTAACCTTTCCACTTTGCTAGTACTGCCGGAAAAGGAGAAAATGAAATTCTTTTAAAAAATTATTTCACATAATGTAACAATGGATCGTTTTGAAGACTGCACATTTTAGCAGATGTTTTGTTTAAAGGTAAATGCTGGATGATATCTGCATTATCGCCATAGGGTTCTTGGCTTTTTGTTCAATATATTTCAATACTGGAAGGGAGATATATATATAAATATTCTGAGTACAAACACTATAGTTGTTGAATGTATGACTGTAACATGGAAAGCAATGCTACTGATGGATAACATTTCTCCATAAAATGGTTGTGTGATATTTTAACAAGTAATCATTTTACTAAGAACTTTCCTACAGAACTGATCATCAAACAGCTTCTTCCTCCGGTCTTGGCCCTTCTCATTGTTCATGATCCTAAACCTTGAACCTCTATCAACTGTATTTGTCTATGTCAAAATCCATAAATATATCTGCAGGTAAATAGAAAATCCTATACGTTATTATACATACACACACTGACATACTGAGTGGGATATGTTTAAATGAAACAATGACACAGGTCTATGTTTTATATATTATCTGAATAACCATTTTGCTCACAAGGTAATAACATTCATATTAGGTGCAACCATTTTCTTCCCTCAGGCCATTTGAGGGTGTTGGCCAATTATACTTGCTCTGTTTACATTTATGTGGGGATATATGTTATTTCTATGGTCACTCTACCATAACCTAAGTAGAAATGTGAGTTTTCTAATTACATTCTTCTTAGTGGGAGATGTAAGCTTCATGGGAGATGTTACAAAACAGAGAATGCTTTCTCTGTTTAATGGACCAAACCAAAAAATAAATCCCCCCCCCAAAAAAGCCAAAACTAATAAGTTAGTTAATAAATAATGAGGCAGCGCTAAAATCTATTGAATCAAGTATAAAGGTTAGTCGTACCCAAGTGATCAAATGGCCCGGGTGTACAAACCCCGGGCCTGCCACCAATGAATACACAATCTCAATAAAGATAAGTACATCAATCAATTCTCACCAAAGCCGATGTATGGTCCGGGTGCTTAGGCCCCGAACCCGTAGCCCAAGGGAGCAATCCAATTCAAACGAAAACACAGCCTTCTAGTTAGCACGCCGGACAGCCAGTCTCTAAAACTTTAGTCTTTATTCATTTCCTTAAAAGCATTTTGCCTGACGCGTTTCGTGCGCATGGGCACTTAGTCATAGGCATGCCTGTTTTCGTTTGAATCTGTTTAATGGACTTTGAGGTCTGGTCTGAGAACCCAGGAATCCCCAACCTTTTATACGTGTGAGTCACATTCAAATGGAAAAAGTGTTGGGGAGCAACACAAGCATGGAAAATGTTCATGGGGTGCAAATAAGAGCTATAATTGGCTATTCAGTAGCCCCTATGTGGACTGGTAGCCCATAGAAGGCTCTGTTTGGCTTTACATTGAGTTTTATGCAACCAAAACTTACTTTGAGGCCACTGGGAGCAACATCCAAGGGGTTGGAGAGAAGCATGTTGCTCACAAACCACTGGTTGGGGATCACTGACCTAGAGTGTTCTGGAAGGAACAGGCAAACCAGATGATCCATTCCACTGACCAGCTCACATACTGGAGCTTACTTTGTACAGGAAGGCTGTCCTGTGAAACGGTATGTAATTGTATGGAAAATGTGTGGAAGGTCTTTCAGAGCAGGAAGGCTACCGGTCTGTGTTTAGAACTCCCAGAGGGGCTTGGGATGCTGCCGCCACTGTAAGGAGCAAAGGGAGCCATGGTAAAGCAACTGAGAGTCACTGAGGCAGAAATTCCCCCAAAGAAGTATTGTGAGTACAGGGGTGACCCCCAACCATTGGTGTGTTTTTAATGCTAGTCCATAAGGGGCCCAGTTTAGTGAGGGAACTCATCAAATGTGTGAAGGTAGCGCCAAGAGGGCAGGATTTTTTTTTTTTTTTTATTTATGTTTTCTATACTGAATTGGTCACCCCAGTGTTAAAGCTAAGAAAGTGTCTGTCGTGGATCCCGCTAGTTTATATTGTGTACTCAAAGGTCTCTGATCTGAAGATGTAGGAGAATGTTTTAACTCATACAAAAGATGCTAATAATAATAATATTCTTAGGAGATGACTGGCACTTGCCATAAGGCACTCTGCTTTTTAACTCATGCCTGGCAGCCTTGTCTTTTCTGCTGGATGGAAACAATCACTTAGGTACCCCCTGAAATCCTGACCATTAAAGCTACCAACTCCCATTTGTTGATGGCTTCAAATTGCTGCATACTTGCACAGCGGGCAAGGCGTTTTGTCACGGTGAGAGCAATGGCTGTGTTCCTCTCTCATTACCTGGCAGTGTTTATTGTTCTTTATTTTTTGGGAGTCCCTGGGCCATTGTGTGACATTCACTTTTTGGTTCTTGAGCAGCTCCAAAGTGTTCATCAATCAATATTTCACTTTAGCAGCTAGGAACAATTATGATACCCGTAACCGATTGTTTTCATACTGGTCCCCATATTTGTAATTCAAACATACCTGTCTGGTATATTTAATGAATCCAAATGAGTACAAATGAGATAACCAGCATGAAAGTATAGAGAATCTTACAAAAAAGTGCAAATATCCCTGCAATTCCCTATTTGTTTCACAAGTTTAGATTAGATTTTAGAGTATGGGACCTTTATATAATATTCTGCACCACATTAATTATTAAATATAATTAAGCTTTTGTGATAAATCTGAGCCAAAAGAAATACTTATTTTTTAGGATGCACAGTTTGGACCTTAATAAACCCTGCGCTACACTGATGAGCCCAAAGAAAGGCGAAACCGGTCTGTAGTTGGGAATCTGATCAGCTATTACCCTAGCTGCTGCTTTACACCCAGTGGGTGAGCTTTAGCCTATAAGAGCCTTGAGGAATTTGTTCCCAGAATCCCTTTGACTTATTTGCATACGTATGAGGCAGTCTCCTCAACCATTTTGACTTGACCTTAACAAAAAAATTCTTTCCTACTTGCTCTGAAAGATAAATCTACTTAAAATGAACATATTAGTAAATAACACAGTGTCTGATTTTTACATCTTGGCCTTTAGAGTATCTGGAAGTTTCCAAATTTTGCTGTTTATTAGCATTTTAGTGATGTACCTCCTGGCAATATTAGGGAATATGATGATTATTGTGCTTGTATGCCTGGTGTCCCACCTACAGACGCCAATGTATTTCTTCTTATGCAACCTGGCAGCCCAGGACATTGTCTTTGTCTCCTCCACTCTCCCTAAGCTCATGGCTATTACGGCTACCGGTGACACCAGCATTTCCTTTGGAGGCTGCTTTACACAAATGTCTAGTTTTACATTTTGTGTTATAACTGAAATTTTGCTGTTGACCTTCATGGCTTACGATCGCTATGTGGCCATTTGTATTCCTTTGCGCTATTTTATAATCATGAGCAAAAGGGCATGCACTCTCTTTGCCGCCTTGTCATGGCTACTTGGAGGCTTCAATTCTGTTTTTTATTTCTGTATAATGTATAATTTGCCATTCTGTTACACCCAAGAAATCAATCACTTCTACTGTGACCTCAAAGCAATGATAAAGATCTCCTGCGGTGACATCACACACTTACACACTTTAATGTCCTTTGAAAGTGTCTTTCTCGGATTGCTTCCATTTGCACTAATACTTGTTTCCTACACATACATTATATATAATATCCTAAATATACGTACCTCTGCGGGGAGGGCCAAGACCTTCTCTAGGTGCTCATCCCACCTTACCATTGTTATCATATTCTGTACGACACTTATTAGCACCTACCTAAAACCACAGTCGGAGACATCTGAAGAACTGGAGAAGCTGATGTCATTGTTGTACACTGCCGTTGTACCGATGCTAAATCCACTGATATACAGTTTGAGAAATAAGGATGTTTTAAAAGCCATGAAAAATATACTCTCTCTATTAATATACCCACCAAGCATTTATTCTAGAAGACCTCCTACGAAGAAGAAAGAACAATGTGACCCAATCAGCTGCATCTCTAAAGGATAACATGTCATCATTACTTTACGTTTGGAGTAGCCCCTTGTGGTGTGCAATTTGCTTAGGACAAAAGAATAGTGTCAGAAATTGCTAGTTTTGGTGAAATACCTGAAAATCACATCAAATCTCCCACTTTTTTAAGCACCATATCTCCCACATAACATTAGGTACCAAGAAAACACACCCTAAATATGAAAGCCAAGGGTCCGCTGAACAGTTTGATGCCCATGTGGTGTACAGGGGCACCCAAGTAAAAATAGTTTTCACATAAGACACTCCGGCTCATGCAGTTTTTGCACCCGGTATGTGTATTATGTGCCTTACGACCCCCTAACAGTAAGGAGACCCTAGAAAACCATATATTTTCCGAAAGTACATATTCTGACAAAACAAAAATGGGCAAATACCACTTTCTACTGCAAACTACCAAACTACAAAGCTATGCTAAACATAACGGTTTATGTGACATTTCTGAAAATCGTTACAAAGCTTGCATGTTGCCCCATTATGTACCCCCACATTTAGTAACGCACCAACATAAAACACTCTAAATATGAACGCCAGGGGTCTACTGAACAGTTTGATGCCCAATATGCATAGATTTACCAAACTATGTGGGGTACACAGGATGCCAAATTGAAATACAGCAGACAAAATATCCATGTGCAAAGACAAGCAATAAAGAACAATGTGAAACGCAGTAAAATTGATAAAAATAAAGAAAAATCACTACAATCATTTTTTTTTGTTGCCTAATAATATCTGAGGTCAGAATAACAGTTTGAGTATTTTGGTTTGGACAAATAAGTTTTACAGACAAAGTCAAGCGAACAACAACTATACATAACTGAAAATGCAATAACATGGCTAAACATGCAGTAAAATACCCCAAAAAGCACCAAAATCACAGAAAATGTAGTAGAAACACCAAAATAATACACAAAAGGTATTGCGCAGTACGGTTAGTGAATACACTATCCACAATGGCAATAAAACATTTTTTTCAGGCAAGAATAAAAACGATGCGATAAAAAAAAAAAAAATTACATAAGTGTGTAAGTGTGTGTGTACACATGGTAAAATGTGTTTTGTGTGCATGTGTGCAAGTGTGAGTGCTATATATATATATATATATATATAGATAATTCCTGTGAATGTGTGAAAACACACACACACATGCATTTTTGGGTAAGTGTGAGTATAAGTGTGTATTGGTGTAATAAGTGTGTGATTGTGTTAGTGTGTATTTGGCACCTACCTGGGCAGAAGTAGCCTGAAGATTGAAGACACACACTGGAGAGGCAAGCTGCAGCCAATCGTGAGTAGGAAGTGAAGAGGAGGGGGACCAGAGTAGAGGGGGAGTGGAGGGAGGGAGAGAAACTGCAGGGAAAGCCCAGCACGTAGATTACACGTGCTAGGCTTTCCCTATGGGGCCCCTGGGCGATCGCGACCCAGGGGCCACTCGTTCCCCACCTCTGACTATTGTCTGGAGGCTGGGGAACGAGCAGGGAGCGAAGAAGCGGCTTGAAAAGCCGCTTCTCCGCTCTCAAACCCGGAAGTGCACCAGGAGGTAGAATCTACGTTCTGTGGCACTTAGGTACTTTAGTACCCAGGACGTAGAATCTACGTCCTGTGGCACTAAAAGGGTTAATTATATCTTAGTTGGGATCAAGTACAGGTACTGTTTTATTATTACAGAGAAAAGGGAATCATTTAACCATTAAATAAACCCAATAGGGCTGTTCTGCCCCCAATAAGGGGTAATTATATCTTAGTTGGGATCAAGTACAGGTACTGTTTTATTATTACAGAGAAAAAGGAAATCAGTTTTAAAATTCTAAATTATTTGATTAAAATGGAGTCTATGGGAGATGGGCTTTCCATAATTCGGAGCTTTCGGGATAACGGGTTTCCGGATAAGGGATCCCCCCATACCTGTATATGTGAAAACACCAAGACAAGTTCTTGTGATCCATGAGTGCACTTTGACAGACTTACATTTTGGATTAGTCTTTAGTACTTTGAATTCTGAACTCATATGCAAGGCAGAATGTTTGGACCCAGTATATTGGCAAATCTTTTCTTTAAGCTGTCATTATGCTTCTACGCTGGCATTTTTTATAGTGGGTAAGTGTAACTAAAGTTTATTTTGCTCTACTAACGTGATAAAAAAGGATTTGGAATTATTTGTTAGGGTGACAGGTCTTTAAATGGAGGGTGAGTGATAAACATGGGGCTCTATATTCTGTGTGCCAAATAGTTATATTTAAAGGGGTAGTTCACCAGCATTCCTGCCTTCAAAGGAACAGTAACAACAAAAACTCAAAGTGTTTTAAAGTAATTAAACTTTAATGTAATGTTGCCCTGCACTAGTAAAACTGGGGTGTTTGCTTCAGAAACCCTAATATAGTTTGTTACATAGAAGATAAGAGATAAGCTCTGTAGAATATAATGGGGTTTTATTATTGCAACAGTATATTCCCCTTGTAAGCTTTATATGTTACTCTGTATGTCCAATGTATGAAACCCACTTATTGTACAGCGCTGCGGAATATGTTGGCGCTTTATAAATAAATGTTAATAATAATAAGCAAGGAGAGGCGAAACAGAACGGGACAGATTCGCTCATCACTCGTTACAGCCCCTATTCTGAAAGCAACAGCTTTGATTTTAGATACATTTTTCAATATATGTGCTAAGTATTTGCAGCCCGACAAACCAGATTTCCAAAAACACTATTAACAAGCCTACTATTAATACTAATTTTGCATTTCAGATTTAAATGCCCACCATTTGGCTCTTTTGCTATAACTATCGTGAAAAAGAATAGGGCTTTGCATTACCCAGAAGTGGGGCAAGTCTGTCTGAAAAGCTGATTTTAAATACGTCAGCAACAGTATTCTTAATTCTGAGAAATGCCTGACTTTTTAGCCATATACAGGTATGGGATCCCTTATCCGGAAACCCGTTATCCAGAAAGCTCCAAATTACAGAATGCCTGTCTCCCATAGACTCCATTTTAATCAAATTATTCAGAATTTTAAAACTGATTTCCTTTTTCTCTGTAATAATAAAACAGTTCCATGTAATTGATCCCAACTAAGATATAAATAATGCTTATTGGATGCAAAACAATCCTATTGGGGTTAATTAATGTTTTATTGATTCTTTAGTAGACTTAAGGTATGTAGATCCAAATTACAGAAAGACCCCTTATCCAGAATACCCTTGGTCCTGAGCATTCTGGATAACGGGTCCTATACCTGTATTGCATTTAAGTGTTACTGGAACAAACATTATTATAATATTTGATTAAAATTTGTCTGTAAAGACAGCAGGGTCTCTATGTATTCAGTAGTCCCAGAACTGGAAATATCTCTAACAGGACAGAATTTTTAGTTAACCCTTCGTCATGCCATCTTCTGGTTCAAGCTGTAATTGTACATCTTCTTCAAAAGATGTGTAAGACACCGAGGAAAGCTCAAGATTGACCCCAGCAATTGAAATGGGGATGGGCTAAAGAAGTTGTCAATTTTATGCAAGTTACATTTTTCTATACAGTATTGGCATGCTTACATACTGGCTTGAAGTTATAAATAATAAATGAAACTGATCATTAGGTGGAACCCAAAAGCTAGAATGAACACCCTCAAATATTAGGTTGGCTTTCAATTGATTTGGAAAGACCTTTAGGTCTGGTTGTGTTTCTGGCAAATTCACAACAGATGTCACTTATGTTGGAAGGTTCTTTTGCTATGAAACCTGGGCATTAATCTTTATATGCACCGAAAGTCAGATTTTGCCTTGTGCGTATACTGCATTCCCTTTTAAACTTGCAGCTTGCGGAAACCTGAGCTCTCTGTACTCCATGAAATCTGAGTACTCTACTACTTGGGATCAAATCAGGCAACATTATGTTCACTAGAAAATTATGGACTTATTTATTAATTTTCGAGTTTGTGAATTTGAGAGTTTTTCTTGACTAATACAGCGTCGAGCCTGTTGCCCCCTTTCCCTCCCCCGTTCTACAATAAAACAACAGACACTTAATTGGGGAGAGAAGGCCGCAGTTGTTTATTGCAAATTATTTAATATAAATCAGCAATTGTATATATATAAAACAACCATAACTAGTATTGAACCGTTTGTAAATCCAAACATTAACAGCAAACAACTTATATCCTCCAAAGAGGTCTGACCCTGAGCCCAGGCCCGGAACCTGTGTCCTGTCTACTACCCAAGTCCCATTGTGGGATTATCCACCTCCCTGGGGACCCCAGGCCTACCCGGTTACCCACTCACTGCACCTTTTTAATATCCTCTAGGGCTCAAAGTCGACCCCACCCCCCGCCACCGAGTGGCTGCTTGACTCCTCTCTTTCTGCCCCGCACCACAGGGTGATAGCTTTGAGCTAGAAAAAGACCTTAACCTTTTCTGTCAAAAAATTCTTTTAAAAAAACTTTTTAAGAATGAAACTGAGGAAATGCAGTTTGATTCTTTGGAGGAAAGGCAAACCTGGATGATACTAAAAGACTTAGCACAAGAGAATGAGACCAATAGTGAGAAATGTACTGCCTCGAAATTAAAGAAAAAATCAGATTTTATTCCGTCACATACACTTAGTCAATCTATACAAGTATTTAAAGAGATGGCCTCTAGGGAATTTTTGAATATTCAATTTAGAACCCATGTGGACAATCTGACCAGGTTGGAAAGGCAAGCTCTAAAGGAGCTGCAGTCATGGGAAGACGTTCAAATCAAGCCCTCTGATAAAGGGGGCAATGTAGTCATCTGGTCGAATGAGTTATATGTAGCAGAAGCCAAACGACAGCTACATACAGGAACATATAAAAAAACTCCTCTTTAATCCAACAGAGACATATGTCAGTAAATACAATACACTGATAAACGATGCATTTAAAGATTTACTAATTTCAGAAGCGGAAAGGACTTTTCTCTTAGCAGAATCCCCCAGAATCGCAACTTTTTATTTACTGCCTAAAATTCATAAGAATAGTCACAAATAGTGATGGGTGAATGGATTCACAGGCATGGATTCGCAGTGAATTTCCACGTTTCGCCATTGGCAGATTCTTTTGCGAAACGGATGAAAAAATTTGCCGCACGTCCAAAAATTTTCAGCGGCATCAAAAAAGAATAGTCTCGGGAGATGAAATAATAGTCGTGGGCGACAAAATAATAGTCGTGGGCGACAAAATAATAGCTGTGCGACAAAACAATAGCCGCGGGCGACAAAATAATAGCTGTGCGACAAAATAATAGCCGCGGGCGACGAAATAATAGCCACGGGCGACAAAATAATAGCTGTGTGACAAAATAATACCTGCGGGCGACAAATTTTTTGCCGCACGACATTTTCCCCGTTTCGCGGATTTTTTGAAGCGAAACGGAACAGATTCACTCATCACTAGTCACAAACCCCCAGGCCGTCCTATAGTGTCTGGGAATGGGAATCTGACAGAAAAGGCAAGTAAATTCCTGGACCAGCACTTAAGAAAATATGTGCTATCACTGCCCTCGTATGTCAAGGACACAATGGAGGTCCTAGCAAGACTTGAGGGCACACATGTGGTTGAGAATATGTGGTTAGTGACTTTGGATGTGTAGGTTCTATACACCTCTATTAAACATACAGATGGAATTGAGGCAACCCAATTTTTCCTAGAAAATGATCACGCTAGATCAAGATTTGGGGTACTTTTTGATGAGACTTTTGGGTTTTGTCTTACGACATTACTATTCTGTCTTTGAAAATACCTTCTTTTTACAAATGCAAGGGACGGCCATGGGTACAGCATGTGCACCTACTTATGCAAATATCTTTTTAGGTAAGTGGGAACAAGACCAAGTCTCCTGCGATGATTTGAGCTTTTACACAAACTTTATTCCTATGCGGATACGATACATAGATGATATCTTCTTTTTGTGGGAGGGACCTAGGAATTTATTAGATGATTTCTGTGATATTTTGAATTCAAATAAATTGAACATTAAAATTAACGAAAACCACTTCTCAGGAATCAATCGCATTCTTAGACCTCACCATAGGCATAGATAATAAAGGAAACATTATAACAGACTTCTTCCGTAAAAGTACGGCTACCAACACAGTATTACACTATGAAAGTTTCCACAAAAATACTGTAAAGAGATCACTACCTACCGGGAAATTTCTAAAACTACGGCGCAACTGCACCACAGGTGAAATGTTTCGGACAAGAGCTCGACAACTGACAGATTAAAATTAAGAGGGTATCCAAATAGAATACTGAAGCAAGCTTATCATAGGGCTCTAAAAACAGATCGACAAAAACTATTGAAAGCCAATCCCAAATCGACTATCCAACAAGATCAAGAAATAAGATTTCTTACTACTTTTGGTCCTCATGTACCCCAAGTTCAGTGTATCATCCAAAAACTTAGGCCAATAGTGAGACAGGATCCAGAATTGAGATCATTGGTACCCACAAAGGTACAATTCTGCTATAAAAGATGTCAAACTCTAAAAGACAAACTCACTAGAAGCCATTTTGTAAATAAAAAACGACAGCCCTTGGTAAAAGGATCCTTTAAATGTGGTAGCTGCATTTCCTGCCAAATGATGAAAATCCAGACGAAAATTACAGATAGATTTGGTAACTCATATAATATCAATGATTACATCAACTGTAAAACCACAAATGTGGTCTACTGCATTCAATGACCATGTAACAAAAAATATGTAGGAATGACAACTCAACCACTTAACAAAAGAATACAAAAACACGTGAGTACGATCAATAAAAAAGTCAGTTCGGTGGCTAATCCCTTCTTCAGGTACCATAATGCCAATCCCTCAAGACTGAGATTCTGGGGAATGGAACATGTTTCCCTAGGGATAAGAGGAGGGAACATTACTGAACACCTCCTCAAAAGGGAGAGTCGATGGACATTCCTGATGGATGCACTATCCCCAAGTGGATTAAACGAAAAAATCGATTTTGGCACATTTTTAAGAGACTAGATTAATAAATGCATCCTACTTAGGATACAATCACCCAATAATGTATATATCATAGGACCCAAGTCACTGTTTTCCAATTCACTTTTATGGAGTTTTATGTGTTTTTTCTTCATTATTATGCACCGGGACTTATCATTTATTTCACGTATACTATAATCAATTTAATTCTAAATACAATAATTTTATGAACCCACAAATATTCACTGACCAAAAAATAATTGAAGGGTTAATTAATATTAATGATTCACCTAAATCAGTGTATCCGGATAGGATAGAATTATAGTAATATGTTTACACATTATAGATTTAAGCACTATATTTATTTCTACTTTATGTATTTTCGCTTACAATGCACAGGGATTTATTTAATCACTTGCATACACTTTAATTTAACTAAACTATAACTAATGTTAAGGAACCATAAACACTCACTGATGAATTTGGATAGAATAAATTGATGTGTTAAATAATAATGATTCATTTATTTACACTTCATTGCCTATGATCACGTTATAAATCCATTCTAGAACAGATATAATATCCAGGGGTGACATGGACTGATTAAATTAGAAAAAAAGGCATTCTTTTGTGTTAAGTGAATATGGCATTAATAGGTTAAATAGGCGGAACCAGCGAAATCCTCAGCGATTGGTTGAGAAGGGTTTAAAAGCAACCCCTAAAACGAGCCTTGATAAAGCTGTCTATGCGAAACGCGCGTCGGCGTTACTATTAGAAACAAATCTCTATAGAATGCTCAGTGCCGAGGTATGAAAATGAGTAGTAGGCACTGAGATAGGGCTGTATCTATCAGTATAATCTCGCTACTATAATCTTGGGAGGAGGGGAGTTTTATACATCAAGAAGGTCTACATAAAGCTTAGAGCGGTATTTGAAATTTAACTAGATTGAGATCCATAGTATGAAATTGCAGACTGTGCAGCTGGCACAGCTAGTACTATAGGGAATCCAAACTAATAGCGGATTGGGCCGAATCATGAATCCATTAGGATAAGGCATATTTAATTTAATTGTGTAGACTGTGCAGCTGGCACAGCTAGTGTCCCAACGAGCTTAGGGAACACATGGTTTGTCTGAATGCGGGTGGCTAAGTTATATGTAATATTTTGCAGACTGTGCAAGTGGCACAGCTAGTACTATAGGTACCCCATAAGACTGACGGCCCCTCCGCAACTTAAGCGCTTCCAATTGGCGCCTATACATTCGTGGCGGTGTAGCGGGTGTGGACTACGGGAGTGGCTCCACTAACATCGATGGGAGATGTAGTGAGTAGCGGCTTTTTAGCCGATTAAATGATCAGGTGCCTGAACATTTGTTAAAGCCAGGTAATCCTGGAAGTGTAAAATTGCAGACTGTGCAGCTGGCACAGCTAATAATATAAGGAATCTAAGCTAACAGCAGATTGGGCCGAATCATGAATCCGTTAGGATAAGGCATATTTAATCTAATCATACAGACTGTGCAGCTGGCACAGGTAGTGTCCCAATGAGCTTAGGGAACAGGGAATGCACGGTTAGTTTGAATGCGGGTGGCTAAGTGATATGTAAAAAATTTTTGCAGACTGTGCAAGTGGCACAGCTAGTACTGTAGGTACCCCATAAGACTGACGGCCCCTATGTAATCTAAGCGCTTCCAATTGACGCCTACACATTCGTGGCGGTGCAGCGGGCGTGAACTACGGTTCTGGTGAGTTCACATCTGGGGAGGGACCTTCTTTTATTCCCTCCCTGGCCTGTAACACTGGTATATCCAGAGAGGGAAGGGGCAAAGGGGGGGGGGTTGCCTCCTTTCTTAGTCATGCCCTTCTTCCCTTTTGCTTCACTCGGGTCATTGGGCTTCCTTATACTTCTTATACGTATACTTTTTATACTATCGAATGTTTGCTTATTTATTAAAAAAGCTGAATATGAAAAACTTGCCGAAGTTATACATTAGAAAATGCCGAAGTTTTACATTAGATTAAAATTTGAACTTTAATAAATCACTCCCTTAATGCAATTAGAAACGTCTGGCAATGTTTAATGACAAAGATATAAAACCATAATATAACCCCTATACAGATATATCCTATTTATGTGTTAAATATAAAGTACTGAACACTTAACTTTTGGGTAAACATGTCCCATTAATTAAAGTCTAATTGTGATGACTTTTCTGTCCCTGAGCCAGAAAACAACAAATCTGCTATTTAAACAAAAATGTAAGAGAATACGCCCCTATAAGAATCTAAGGCTATATATACACAACCTGTTTAACCCTTCCAGAATTGTGTGTGTGCAACACAGAGCAGTCACTTTCAGGAAGCTTTATTTGACACGAGGGATAAAATAGCTTGGATGGTTGTCAGAACTTGTTTGTTCCTCAGACTGTATACTAAAGGAATTAACATTGGTACCAGAGCTGTATACACTTAAGATGGCCATACACCAGCTGATGGTCCTTTAGACAGATTTCGGCAGCTTATCGGTCCGTGTAGGGGCAAAAAAAAAATTGTATTTTTTCTAAAGTTTACAACTTTTGTGTATTTTCTGCGATATTTTCGTACATTTGTGCAGCTTTTTCATACTTTGCGACAAAATGCGCAACAATTTGTGCAACAAAATCGGATTATGTTTTACTAATATTTTGCTCGCTATACTGTCTTTAGACCATTTCGCTGAATAGTAAACCTGGAGTTTAGCTTTATTTTAAGCAATAACTGGCGATTACATATTTTAACCCCAGAAAATCCACAAATTTATATTTTTATCCATTTAGTAAACTAACAACAACATATATAGCCATAATGTTGTCTATAATTTATGTGCATAATTTGAATGCAGTTTAGTCAATGGACGCCTATATACCCATAAGACCCCTGCAGAACGCTAGTATATTCAATGCTTAGCATTTTTTCTCTTGATTTTGTACAAATCAGAGATATTAAACAAGAGCAATTTTACTGCAATAATAATTTGCACAATGGGAATTGTAGCTATTCCCTTTGGAGTACACTTGTCAAAAGTAAGAGCTACGTGTACATATATATATATATATATACAGCTTCTTCTAATGTGCCTAACAAAACTAATACATAGAAGGAAGAAGTACACAGATACCTTTATTGGATAAGAATGCATTTCAGGAAGAAGGAATGATTGATATGTAAGTGCACATTAAACTTGCTGTGTAGCGAATAACATTTTGTCATATGCCAGGGAGAACTAGGATCCATACTTACATTACACAAAGCTTTTATGATCTAAACAAAATATCTTACTTGTCAGAATCCTTAGCCAAAAATATATATTTCAAAACACCAACCCATTCTTGCTTTGTTTTATAATGCACAGAGTCATACCCAGCATAAATTCTGCATGTGTTACTACTGCTGCATATTATTGTTAGTATTGCATGCACAGCAACACATTTACACACACCTTTCCACTTCACTTACCTTTTAAAGCTGAAATGCTCAACATGCCCCAGCCAAATACAGTTAAGGGTAGTTTGGTAATCTGTACAAAATAGGTATTGTCCCTTTATATAATTGTCCCTTATAATAATATTGGTATCGGTGTGTAGCCATACTCCAGCCATAGTCACACCACCCAGACTTGGTAAAATTATCTGCCTAACTAAGCTCACATCAGACCTTTTTTGGCTCAAGACAAGTGATTGAAATTTACTTGAAACAATCTGACATGTAGGTAAATCACTTGGTCATTGGATGAAGAATATGAAAAGGGTCCCCTAACTGCCTTATACACTCTTAAAAGCCAAAAGAGTAATTAAAAATCCCCCCCGGAAGGGTGCAAGAGCATTAAATGGGCATTTTTTATGAAAATAGGTGAGAGCAAGAACATTTTTGTTACCAAATGTATTTCATGTAGTATTGTTGGTTTGTAAGCTGCTTACATTACTTAACATACAATATGCACAGTATTTATGGCCAATGGAAGCTCTTCAAACTGTCCCTGTAATCTAAATGGACTATAGCATTAGGCTACTGTCGCTTGGGGCAGATTCTATGGCTGTGGATAAGCGCAGGCCAAGATCTTGCAACTATGCTTTGAAAATCTGTTTTGCAATGCTTCGGCCAAGATGGAGGCACACTTAGGGGCCCATTTATTATGCTGTGTAAAATGAAATTCGCTGAAAAAATGGTGTAAAAAGCTGTGTAAAATAAATGGGGAGTTTCGCTGTCCGAACGCCCATAGCATATTTTAGCCAGAAACTGCTCGAGTATGCACAACTTGCTTTGTGATATCTCCCTGAAGTTATATAGACCGGACCCAAAATCTATATGTGAAATCAATTAATACAATTATGTGCAAATGTTTCTTATAGAAATTGCTACTGGACATAGCACAAACATAAGTTAAAAAAAACAAATCTCTCTCACTAGATAAAATGAATGAAAACATCAGAAACAGATCACTGAATGAATTCTACCTAAGGGCATTTTCAGCATCTGGAGGGACCCAAATCCTACTCTTCGTTGGAGTCCTAGTGATGTACCTACTGGCTGCATTTGGAAACATCATGATTAATATCGTTATATGTTTGGAATCAAACTTGCATAAACCTATGTACTTCTTCTTGTGCAACCTGGGACTTCTGGACCTTATCTATGTCTCCTCCACTCTCCCTAAGCTGATGGCTGTTACTGTTACAGGTGGCAGCAGCATTTCATTCTATGGTTGTATCACCCAGATGTTTATCTTTGCAACTTGTGTTACGGCAGAGTTTTTCCTGCTGACCTTCATGGCTTATGATCGCTATGTTGCAATCTGCATTCCGCTGCGCTACTCCGTAATAATGAACAAAAGATCATGCAGACTATTTGCCACATTGTCTTGGCTTGGTAGTTCATTCAATTCACTGCTTTATTGTTTTCTAATACGTGATTTGCCATTCTGTAACATCCATGAAATCCAAAATTTCTACTGCAGCCCTAAAACCATGATTAAGCTCTCCTGCAGCGACATCACATACATAGAGACCTTAATGTCAATAGAAACTACATTTATGGCTCTGCTTCCGCTATTGTTAATACTTGCTTCCTATGTATTTATCATATGCGCCATTATAAAAATTCCCATCTCTACTGGAAGATCAAAGACCTTCAGCAGTTGCTCCTCCCATCTCACTATTGTAATTATATTCTGTGGGACTGGGCTTAGCATTTATATAAAGCCAGAATCGGAATACTCTCCAGAGCAAGAGATGCTGCTTTCCTTGTTGTACGCTGGAGTAGTACCAATGCTAAATCCGCTAGTTTATAGTTTCAGAAACACTGATGTTTTAAAGGCTATTAGGAAAATAATTACAATCGCAGGGGTGAAATTTAACACTACAGTTCACAATTTCTTCACATGTAAACTTGGCAACAACAATTCTTAATATATCGCGCTGCGTAATTTATTGCTTGAAAATATGTTATCGCGAGATAAATAACACAAAGAACATCGCTTCTTAATTATGACAAGTGTCCTTTTAGTGAATCGAGCGTTGTCGCAAAAAATAAGAAGGGATAACATTTTTAACGCATGCTATAAATATCACTCGTTTTATCAACCCCCCATTATATTCTACAGAGCTTATCTGTTATCTGCTATGCAACCTGTGCCTTGAATGGCCCCCGGGGCTACACAGCAGCTTTATTTAGATAAACTATAGTAGGGTTTCTGAGAAACACACCAGTTGCACCAGGGCAGGGCAACATTACATTAACATTTAATTTACTTTACAACACTTTGATTTTTTGTTGTTACTGTTCCTTCAGGGCTGTGACAGACGGGGAGATTAGTTGTGGGCGACTAGTTTCCCCGAAATGGCATCCCACCGGCTAGAAAGTAAATCGCTGGTGGGATGGCATACGTGGCGCCGTGATTTGCCAAAGTCGTGGAAGTTGCCTTGAGAGGAATGGAAATGACATGAAATGGCAATGGATTACAATTAGGACAGGTATTGACAGAATGATTCTGTTGGCACAAAACTAATGATGTTTCTGACAAAACTCTCAAGACAATAAAATGCAAGATCATCATTGCATCCTATTAAAATAACTGAAATTAAAAACAGGGCATGTTCAGGCCAAGTGTGAACTTCATTTATTCAAATAACAGGTCTACAAAAATCCCACAAGGCACTTTCTGTTGCCTTTTTAGAGCCTCTGGGCTTTCAAATGATCACTTGTGAGCAGGGCCCTCCCGCCATTGTCTCCTAACAATATCTTTTAGTAACTCTGCATTTATTTAGGTCTTGTATTTGTATGTCCTGTAAAAAGCTACAGGAGATGATGGCTCTATATAAATGATAATAATAATTAATTAGGCCATTCAATACACAAAGGGAATGTATGACCTTTATTAGCCACAGCTGGTCAGTCGTTAAGTGTGAGTGCACAAATACCGACCAAGTGGCAACCAGGTTCGAACTGGCATTCAAAATGGGCCCTGGCATCTCAAGTACATAGAGACCCAAACAGCCCCCCCACCAGCCCAATAAATAGTGACTGTCTATGGCATCTTACAGCAGCCTCTCTGGCATTTGCCAGAACCCACAGATTACCAGTCTTGGCCTGGTAACATTCAGCAGCACACAATTCTCTCTTACTAAAAAAATGTAATAATGGTCTTAACTTTATTCATTTCATATCATCTTTATTTATATATAACAATTACAAAGAAATGGGGATCATAGGGAAAGACAAAATTCCCTACTATTGGCCCCAGGTATCCCATGTCCAGTGCTGGAATGGTTTAAGGACCTGGGATGACAAAAAAAAACCCCAGTTCCTTGAATGTCTTTTTCTTTGCTCCTCACTAGTCCTCTGTCCTGGTCCCACCTCCAACACCCTAGGTAGTCAATTATTGCTCCTCACTAGTCCTCTGTCCTGGTCCCATCTCCGAAATCCTAGGTAGTCGATTTTTGCTCCTCACTAGTCCTCTGTCCTAGCCCCACCTCCGAAACCGTAGGTAGTCCATTTTTGCTCCTCACTAGTCCTCTGTCCTGGTCCCACCTCCGACACCCTAGGTAGTCGATTTTTTCTCCTCACTAGTCCTCTGTCCTGGTCCCACCTCCGACACCCTAGGTAGTCGATTTTTGCTCCTCACTAGTCCTCTGTCCTGGTCCCACCTCCGACACCCTAGGTAGTCGATTTTTGCTCCTCCTAGTCCCACCTACAAAACTGTAGGCAGGGAAAAGAACCCACCAATCCAGTGTTTCTTCATTGTCAATAAGCAAATCACGTATTTTCCAGTATATTCAGCCTAGAATTTAAAAATAGCAGAAACTAGAATTAATAAATCTTATAGTGTTATACCACGCTCACCAGTAATGTGTCTCAGTGGCAAGAAATGGGTCAAACCTCCCCCTCATGCAAATAACTCCCCAGTGCCTGGTACTTACTAAGAAAAGCACCCCATCAGGTAAATTATAAAAAAGAGAGAGACCCTGCCTAAAAAGGCGGGTTTTAGTTTCAAATCAGGCAGAGTGAATCTTTATGGCCATACTTTTTCTTTTGCAAAATAGGTTCATATAATTATGATCTTGCACCTGCTTTGATTACCTTTAGGCTTTGACATCGTAGTGGTGCTCCCCTTTGCAGTAATTGTATAATCAGCTTATTAGATGCCCTGCGTTGTCCTTATTGGCTTGCCCATCACAAAGGCTTTTTAATTAGGACTCTCTTCGCTTTCACCTTTTTCCTTGTGTATTTAGGGATTTTTTTTTTCAGCCTGGAATTGAAAAAAGCAGAAAACCTTTAGAATTAAAATATACCAGTAGGTAGGGTTGCCACCTGACCCAAAACTGCCTGCCCGCCAATTTGGAAAACCAGACAGGAGATTGACATGGCGATTGACCAATTGCTAAACACCACGTTACAGCCCTGTGACATTAATGCCACACGACATCACAGCCCCACCCACATGCCATCACCGTTCCACACAAGATATCACGCCCTCCTCCCCCCGCCTGGTGCTAGCGGCCGCTAAAGGTGGCAACCCTACTTATAGGATTAAAAAGCATTGGTATTAGGTTCTCAAGATAATTGGCTTGTCAATCCCGCAGGCTTTTTAATTGGGACTCTCTTCATCTGCAGTTATCTTCTAGTACGTTTAGGAGTTTCAGTTTCTGTCTAGAATTGAAAAAAGCAGAAAAACTTTCAGAACTGAAATATACCAGTCTAATGGGAGTTACAAAACATGGCTATTACATACACAAATGGCATCTCCTATCCTCAGAGAATACAGTACCAAAAGATAGCTTTTTAATAACACTAAATGGACTGCATTTGCTACTTATTGTTATACAGCCTTATTAATTATATCCTGTGCTATACTGATACAATCAATTGGTACCCTGAAAGACTTTGGGGCTGATTCACTAAAGGTCGATAAGGCTTATCGCATGGTTTTTTGCGTTAAAATTGACGCGATAAATAAGTACCAATTCATCAAAGTCTTTTCGCATGCGTTAAGATGCATATCGCATGCGCTAAATAATGCATCATCGCAAGGCTTTAATTTTAATGCATTGCATTAATTAGCGAATAGAAATAATACTAACGCATGATTCACAAACACATAAGAAGGGTTAGATGCGCTGAATATCGCATTAGTCTGTGCGAATATTAAAACCTACTTGGGGCAGGCGGTACTTAAAGAAAATTGTGGTTCATGAGCTTTTGGCAACACAATACGGACTTTGCAGTGGGATTTATTCAAGTCTGTGTTGGCCCCAGAGTGATGCAGCCGCCAGTTTGCAGGGAAATGGGAATATTCAGAACAGTAGTTTTACGAACGTAATGGTTACGTGCGTTAAATCGTGCGTTAATATAGCACACGGCAAAATATATCGCGTTCAGCGGGAATTAACGTACGCGGTGGTAAATAACACAAGAAAAACGCTTATCGCGAGTTAAATAATGCAAACAACATCGCGCATCAAGTATCCTTTTAGTTAATCGCAAAAAAAAAGAAGCGATAACATTTTTAACGCACGCTATAAAAAGTGCTCGTTTTATCGACCTTTAGTGAATTGGTCCCTTTGTGTTCTCATCTTCCCTTACTATAATTAAGGATGTATGGCTGAATATTTATTTGCTGTGCTAAATATTGTTGGAATGTATTGCTTTTAAATGTATCTGCAGTGAGTAAGGATAAACCTTAGTAAGCACAAACATAGGGTAATTGTGATTGGGTGAGTTTCCCAGGGTCTTAGCTGTGCCCCTAGGGCAAAGGGAGCTTGCTGTAAATGCTCTCTTCAACATGGCCAACCAAGGGCACATATCTAAGAATGATTACACATTATCCCCTTCATGTGTCGGTGGTTGTAGATTTTTCTTTACATGTACCCGTATGAAAGATTCTGCCCTTGACTTGCACTTACCTGTTTATATATAAGTTCAAATCCTCCCACGTCGCAGTCAGGGTCAGTCTTGCGGTCGATCAAGACACATAGCAAGCTCTCTATCATGGGCGGAATAAGAACCGTCATCACGGACGTGTCTTTATTTATATCTGGTTTAAAATTGACCTCCAGTAACCAAGGCTGGAAGTTTTTATCAAACATAAAATCTGCCCCATAAAGGTCGAAGCTGTTTTTTCTGGGGCGTATTGTATCCTGGGCAACCTGCACAGCATGGATAAGAGCTCTCTTCATCCCTGGTATGATGATTGAATCCCAGACATGCTCTTTTCCGATAGAGCGAAGGTAATACTGGAATTCATCACTGTGCCACATGTTTTCTTCAGGCAAGTGAGGGTTCCGATATGATGCATTCTTTAGATGTCTCTGTATAGCGTTATTGCACACATGGATGGAGCTGAAAGAACAAGAACAATACAGTTGTTTGGTTTATCTGCCTGCAACCAGGTTCACTATTAATGCAATACTACTGCCCACTGAGATCAGGGATGCCCAGTGCTATACTACATTAACATGGAGGGTGTTCTTTAAAAAGGCCAAGTATGCAAAGATACTTTACAACACTGAGTATATTGGTCTCTGGCTGCCTGCCATAGTTAGAGCAAACTTGCAGGGCCCTGAAAGTACTGCAGCTACTATTAGGGTGAGACTGGGCCACAGTGTAAAACCTTAGTGGGTTGCCACCTCTTTTTCTTCTTCTATTACTGGCCTAGGTTGGGGAGAGGTCAGTGACATCACTTGGGAGGTGGGAAAATGGGCAGGCTACAAGGGGATTGGGAGGACGGAGTGGGGAAATGGGCAGATAGGTGGGGCAGAAGCTGGCATTTATAAAAAAAAAAAGAATGTATCCGTTGCAGAGAGAGTCAGGGAAGGGAGGGATTATAGGTAGGGTTGCCTCAATTACAAACTTCCAGGCTATACTATATTACTCTACTGCCAGTAAATTTGTAATACTCGCACCGACCCTAGCTGGCAATTTACTGGCTAGGCTGTTCAAATATGGTCTGGGTGGCAACACTAGGTGGGCCCTGCCATTAAATCTGTTTCCTTATGGCAAAGATACGGGGTGAGGGGGAAAGTTACAGACAAGAAGCACAGTGCTGGAGAAGGAACAACCCTATTCCAACCCCATTGTTTCTATATCACAGACTGATATAGAAACAAAGTGACATAAGTTACAAAACAAAATCATACAAACTAGGGATTAATCACTCCATTATCCTTTTTTCAGCCCCTATGGAGTATGGCATCACTTTTTATAATGTCATTCGAATTTGTTAAGCAAAAATAGTTATTCTTGTTATTCCTAAATAGCTGTAATGCAGGATATTCTAGTTAGTGATATGCCAAAATAAAGCAGAGAGAGGGTAAGTTCTGCCTATGGAGGAGCCTAAGGTAATAGTAACATATACAAATGCCATTATTACATAAAAAAGAAGTTGTACTTGAGATATTACTCCATCTACATACCGGTCTAAACACTCCACCGTGAAGGGCTGTGACGAGAAACGGATGAAACTGTCCTTGTAGAACCAGATGGTTAAGGGGTTCCAGTCCGTTATAAGGAAATGCTGACGGAGATCGATTTTGGTTCCGTATACAAGAAGTGGCCTCTCAATGTACTTTTGTGCCACCCATTCGAAATCAGGTTCCGCTACCCGAAGTATCCTGTCCAGGCGATTTCTGCAATGTATGCCTGTAATAACATGTAAAGATAGCATCAGTGTTTGTGGAAATAATTATAGACACCTAAAGACTCTAGTACCTCAGTCTGTAATGTATGGACTCTTACAAACAATCTAGAATACATGAAACCAGTGAACACCAACCAGTGGCTCGCAAGCAACACGTTGCTCTCAAACCCTTTGTTGTTGCTCCCCGTGGCCTCAAAGCAGGTGCTTATTTTTGAATTTTTGACTGGGGGCAAGTTTTGGAGGCATAAGTAGATGTGTTCTGCCAAACAGAGCCTCCTCAAGGCTGCCAATCCACATGTGGCTACTGTATAGCCAATCACAACCCATATTTGGCACTACTGGGAATTTTTTTATGCTTGTGTTACTCCCCAACTCTTTTTACAATTGAATGTGGTTCATGGGTGAAAAAGGTTGGGGACCCCTGCATTAGTCTAACAAGGTTACCACTTAACTGCCTAAACACCAGACCCATATTGATCCTAACCCCACAGGGCTAAGTAGAAACTCATTTAGACACATTCTGGCACAGAAAAATATGCAAACTAGCCATTAAGGATTTGGATTTGTTACATATTTAGTTTTAACTTATGAGATGACAACCCTCTATGGTCTGCCCTTGTACCATTTCCTATGTTTAAAAACTAGACCCGGGCTGAAGCAAGGGCAGGCACCATCCCATTTACAAACACTGGGGCAAAAGATTAATGTTTTGGATGACTGTTATAAGCATAACAAATCAGCGCCCACCAGTAATTTGAGTTTTTTTCCCCCATAAATATCATATGCCCCCATTTTGCAGATTTCCTTACCTCTGCCTCTAGATAGATATCCTGGTTTTAATATCCATATGTTTTTTTCTCCGTCTATATTGAGCTGTGGCATCAGTGGCTCCAGCCTTTGTAACATACGGCGGCACTGTTCCACATACTTCTGAGAATTTTGTATGTGTGCTCCGTGACTGTAACAATACATGGACAGGGATGAGAGGGAGGCATAATAAATACTGGTCATATTATTGTTTATAATAAATTGTTTATGGAGTACTATAATATATACCAATGCATCTGTTATCTACAACAAATCTCTCTTCTACATGATCTAAATTTGACCTAATAAGCTACATAAGCTAGGGGTAATGTAATAAAAGGCACTAAGTTTGCCCAGGAGCAGTAACCCATAGCAACCAATCGGCAGGTAGCATTCACTTGTCACCCGCTTAAAAACAAACATCTTATTGGTTGCTGTAGGTTACTGCTACTGGGCAAACGTAGTGCCTTTTATTACATATAGGGCACTCCATCTAGTTTGTCCCCTGATACAATGCCCTGCAGTTCAGCGAGGAACCAGTATTTTGGATCACATCTTACTGGCATTATCTGCCTTTTCAATACTTAATTATTGTTAGGAAATGATTTGCTCTCATTGTGTTCACTGTCACTGTTCTCCAATGAGCAAGGCGATTTCCAATACAGCTATAGGATCTATTATCCAGAATGCTTGGGAACTGGGGATCTTCCCATAATTTGGATCACCAGACCTTTAGTCTTCTAAATATCATTAAAACATGAAACAAACCTAATAGGATTGTTTTGCCACCAATATGGATTAATGGAGCTTTGTTGGAATCAAGTACAAGGCACTGTTTTATTATTACAGAAATAAAATTATTTTTTAAATGAAAATGGAAGAAGGCCTTCTTGTAATTTGGAACTTTTTGGATAAAGGTTTTTAACAAATCGTATAACTGTAATAATAAATAACTATTTTCCAAATTTCTATGAATGGTTACTTACTGCATGACCTGATAGTAGTCACGAAGGAGTATTTTCCAATGAGCAGCCACCTTGGCTTTGGTTAAGCGATCAATGTCTCTGTGTTCCAAGGTGTTAAGGTGCAGCTTGCAAGCCACAAGGGCCGCCCATATAACAGCTTCTGGAACAACATTTCTACCACGGTAGATCCTTCTTGTTTCTGCAGATAAGAACGAACAGGAGATGATGAATAAGAAGTGAGAATAATAAACAAATATATATAATTGGAAATCAGTTGATTGCAGTTTTATATTGCTTTAGTCTAATCTTACAGTATGAAATGTGCAAGGTGTTACTGTACTATGGCAGTAGCTATAATGGTGGGGTCCAAATCCTACAAGTAACCATACATTTCTGTGACGCAGACTTACCTGGTTCATTGGTTCTCACAACCCATTTAAGAATGCTACGGGCAGCAGTCATCCTGAAGTCATCTAAATAAATGCAAGATCTTTGTTAGAATATATTCAGCCATGAGAATGAGAAACTAAGAAATGACACAGTGTATTGTATTTCTAAGCAGGCAAAACATTGGATTTATCTTCTTTTACATAAAACAGCGTTCCCTATTAGAAGGTGTGTCCCGCTGCCTTTAGCCCTATAAAACATGATTATTTTTGAGTGTAAGCTGAGTCTCTGACAACCCAGTTTTAAGAAGGGCTGTCCGGACAGGACTCTCCTTGATTGACATGTTGCGATTGCTTGGGCAATCACCATCATAGTCCCACCCACTGATGGCATGGCCCTGCCCCCAATGTCAGTGCCCTCCCCTATAACATCAGTGCCCACCCCCCTGCCCAAAGTTGCAGCAACCCAAAGATGGCAACCCCAAATATGCGCCATAATAACTATTCAATAAAAAAAGGGCAACTTAGAAAAATAACCATAGAGATAAATAATACTTTAGTTATAAAAAGTAAAAAGCCCAAAATCCACACGTGACATAATAATATGCCCAGAATATACTGCCATCACATTCTAGTCACTCTTACCAATGAATGCTTGCCTCTCTTCTCTCTTCTCCAAGACGTAGCATCGAGGGTAGAATGTATACGGATCTGCACCAGCAAACCGATACAGTTTCTTTAAACTGGTGCACATCCCAACCTGGCATGTAGAGAACACATTTAGTTATACATTTTCAGTACATTTAAAGAGCATGTCCTAAACAATTATAGCAAATGACTGAGTGGTTGGAACAAGGATGAGCAAAAACAGTCATGAAGTTGATACAGTATAATCTGCCATTGAAATTTTATGAATTGCCCAAATTTCTGGCTTCTATAGCTATGGCAACTGGGTCACTGTGTACCATGTTATCCAACGTCAAATGTCGGAAGTGTCTATGTGTGACCAGTCATGTCTATGCCAATCCCATTTAGTCAGGTTAAAATATTTACTGCAAAATACTCACTTCTGCCAGCCCTCTGCTACCATGGGCGAATATCCCCGAAATGCTTTCCCACTGGCAATAAAGTAAATCGCCAGTGGGAAGGCACACACAGTGCTTCATTTTCTGAAGTCGCCTAAAGTTTTTTGCTCAGGAAACTTTGGATAAAATATTACTGCGTATGCCTTTTAACTGGCGATTTACATTATTGCCCATGGGAAAGCATTTTGGGTAGACTAATATTGTTTGCCACTACCCTTAGAGATGGGTGAGTGGGGGCTGTCAGCAGCAGGGAGGGATGGGGTTAGGATTCCAGCAGGGAGGGAGGTTGGTGCAACTGTAAGGGGTGATTGCCTTGGGCAAGCTAATGAATGCCAAAGGTGCTGCTATGAGTGGCCATACCCCAGTGCTTTATAATGGGCCAGCATAGAGCTATTTGTGCTTTAATACAAATTATATATATATTCATAATTGAATCACAATTTATACCCAAATGGCAGCATTTAAATCAAGCTGCATGTGAGTTTCTGTTATATTGTTTAAATTAAAGGCAAACTTGCAAAGCTGCATGAGAATTTTGGGCTGTATTTATAAGTAGCCACAAATAAGCAATCTGTTTTGTCTACCCTACTACAAGACAGAAATTAAAAGCAGATATCTGATTGGTTGCTGTGGGTGATTGTAAGTAACTTTAGAAGATGGCTCACCTTGGATACGAAGCATGGATGATCCATAAAATCACTTAACATCTGGTCATTATTTAGATTCCTTGGGGAAATATCATCGTACGTCCAGACGAAGTTGGGCTGTACATTATAATGCACTCTCGACTGGAACATAAATACACAAGGTGTTATTAATGGAAACCATGTATAATAAAATGGGATAGCAAATGATAACTTGTCCTATTTTTTAATTCTGTAACCTTTGTTAAATGCTAAATAATGGTAAATAAATAGGGTTTCCACCTTCCTAAATAACTTTTACTGGTAAACAAGAAAAGGATGGGCAATATTGTAAAAGGGGTGGGGTAATGCTATAAAAGGGGTGGGACTATAAAGTGCCACAGCCGGAGAGAGGGATGCACTCCAGGAAGAAAATAAATATAAGTTTGGGGGCAGATCAAGGGTGGGTCAGGGCCTAATCTTTAGGGTATTACAAGAACTACATTGCCGGTAAATTTGGCAGTTTTACCAGAGAGGCCAGTAAAATACCACCCAGGTGGCATATATATTTATGCTATTTTTAAATATATAGTGATAAAGCTCCATGCAGTAATAGGCACCGTAGGAAGTGCCTGCCCCATAGAGCTTACAGTCTACGTGGGTGCATGTAATTCTATGTGAATTCATATGAAGAGCTGCTTAATTTGCTGCTGCTCTATAAATAAATTGATGATTATGATAATGGCGTATCATATTATTTCCTCTACACAAGGGGAATAACAACTGGCCAAGTAACTAAAGGCCTGGGACCTGTTATCCAGAATTCTCGGGACTTGGGCTTTTCTGGATAAGGGATCATTCTGTAATTTGGATCTCCATACCTTAACTCTACTAAAAAAATCTTTTAAACATATATTTAAACACAATTGGATTGTTTTCCCGCCAATATGGATTAATCATATCTTAGTTGGGTCCAACATACACACTGGTTATATCCACAGGTTGTTATTTAGGATCTTGTACTAACACAGATATGGATTTACCTGATAGTAATCGGTTCTGCATGGAACAGAGAATAGGGTTGCCATGGCATTGTCACCTGTCAAGGGAAAAACATTGTGTCAGTATCATTACAGCAGTTTTATTACCTTTTGTGGTGTCTGTAGAAAAGTACCCCAGGCTGCTTGGAGCCGGAAATGTATATGTATATTAAGGATATCATTGGTGACGTTGTTCATAGCAACCAATCAGTTCTTTCCTTTGGTTTTCTGACTTGTAGGTGACTGTTCAAACCTTATTGATGATTGGTTGTTATGGGCAACATTACCGGTGATGTTTGTATCCAGTGTTAATAAATACGCCCCAAAGAGCTGCAACCCAGCAGCACACTAAAATAGGTGAGAAATTATTAATTTGTGGTTTTATTGGCTCAGGTTTATCACCAGTAGCAGATTAAATGTCTGCTGGCCTATTAATGTGTTAACATGAGAGCCTTTTGGATCAGACAGTGACTGGAAGATAAAGCTGCGTGCAACTTTAGTGCCATATTATAGGAAGTTGTATGCAACTCTACTTTATCTACTTTTTGCTAATGAAACTGCAGGGCCAATACTCATATCCTAAAATGTGCCGAGCTCCCTATAAACCTTATATGTGCTATAGTTTGGCTTTTTCTAAGCAGACTTACTGAAGGTGGGGGATAGTTTTTGTGTCCATCCCCTTCTGAGCAGGCCTCTTCTGATGTCGGGTACTATAGAATCAGCCCAGAAAATCTTCTTTTCCTGAATAGTATTAAATCAGAAATGCGTTAATGAGAGATTTCTTAATAACCGCAGCTCATACAGAATATATTGCTTGCAGGGTATCACACGTCTTCTCTATGATATTTAGGACATAGAGGTATATAAGGGGAATTAATAAGTATGTTTTGGGATTTGTAGTTGAACAGTATTTGGCTGCTTCTAGAATACTACAATAGGGGCTATACAGAGAAAAACTAGCGGTGCCCATCTTTCTCTCCATATTTGGAGCTTAAAGTGAATATAATGGATTGGGTTGCCACTGGTGATGAGCAAATCTTTCCCGTTTGCCAGGGGGAAATGCGGCAATTCGCTGCGAAATTTGCTCATCTCTAGTTGCCACTAAGGTGCCAACTTTTGTAAAAATAAATACCAGCCTGATTATGGGGGGGTAGGCCAATGATGCGGGTGGGTGTGTCAATGAAAGGGGGGGTGGGCCAATGAAAGGCCTCCAAAGGGCGGAGCTATAGAGTTGACTGCCAGTGTGATACTGTTAAAGGGAGGTTCTTGGTGGATCAGTCCAGAATGGGGGTAGATGAGGAATAGAACAAGAGGTCATTACACATTTACTAGTTGCCACCAAGCCGGCTAGCTTACAAATCAACAGGTAGGGCCGGTAATATAGGGCTAGTAAATTTGTAAGGGTGGAAACCCAACCCAGAACCCCCATTCCCTGACCCTCTCTATGGCTGATAGCCCCTGCATTGCCCATTCCCCTGCCCCATTACATCATAACAGCACCCAAATAATGTCACTGTCTGTCCCCAACCTGAAGGCTTAAAAGTGGCAAATGTAACAGTGGAAGAACATAAACTGGTAGAAAATAAATAAAGTAAATAAGTAAATAAAATACATTTCTAAAACAGATTTTCTGCATGGCTCGGAAACCAACCCTGATGCAGGGCAGGATGTGGGGTCAGATCAGTGGCTGATATTGATATTTGACATTACAGATTTGTGAAAATTATTATGTTTTTATTGTTATACTTAAATTCACAGAATGGGATTAACTCACGGAGTTGGTACATTACTTACCACAACTGCGGCTCTAACCCGAGCTTTGAAGTATCTCCGGCGTGTTGCTTTTGTGCATTTGTTCCTTACGACAGAGGAACAATTCTTGCACTCAGGAGAATCTGCACAAAAGGCATTGTAGTTTAGTTACTGAGTTGCAACTGTGTTACTACTTAATGGGGTTATTCACATTAAATTGCAATTGGTCTATATTTTTTCATTTGACTTTTTATCCTGTCTCTGTCTATCCGGTTTTTGCCAGAAGAGCACGTTTATGCTATGGCTGGATTTTATTATAAGAACAGATATGGGGGCAGATTTATTTAAACACTTTACTGCAGCTTGGGAAAAGAATTCTGGACAGCTGGGAAAAAACTAATGAATTGAGAGACATTTTTAAACCATGTGATGGCGTCAAATCATCTATATGTTGTGAACACATTCATTTTTATTAGGTGTTAGTGCTCAGCAGGATTTTAACCTTTACTTCCCCTTTAAAAGCACTGGCCCCTTGGGCAGTACAACATTGTCCTATTCAGCCTAGATATTGATAAATATTTGCTCACCATTAGGTTTATTTGCAGCTTCTGTGTTTTCTTGAACATTACTAGCTGTAACTACTAGTGATTCTTCGTTCTCCTGTTGAGAGAAATAATTTGCAGAAATGAGACCCTTAGAAAATGTAATGTAAATAATATATTTCCAGTGTCTGACTGTCCCACACGTCTGGTTTTCTGGTGGGCCCCGGCTAACCCCGTCCGACACTGTCCCCAGACATTCACATTAATATAAACCCTTGCTACTGTATGGACATTTGTCTTTTTAGGGAAAACCCACAAAAGAACTTGCTAATGAGCAGCTTTTGTTACCACATGTACAAATTTGTATATTTCTAATGCTAAGCTATTGCCATACATGCTGCCGTAGTAATAGTAAATACATACTAATAGTACAGGTATAGGACCCATTATCCAGCTCAGGACCAATGGTATTACAGATAAAGGGTCTTTCCATAATTTTGATCTCCATGCCTTAAGCCTACTAAATAGCCAATGAAACATTAATTAAACCCAATAGGACTGTTTTCCTTCAGTAATGATTCATTATTTCTTTGTTGGGATCAAAAACAAGGTACTGTTTTATTATTACAGAGAAAAAGGAAATACATTAAAGATATCTGAATTATTTGATTAAAATGGAGTCTATGGGAGAAATGCTTTCCGTAATTTGGGGCTTTCTGGATAATGAGTTTCCATATAAGGGATCCCATACCTGTAAATGCATAATAGTAAATAGTAAAAAAAAAAAAAAAAAAAAGTGAATAAAAAATAGTGAAAAAATATTAAAAACCAAAATGGTAAATACATTTTATAAAAAATATTGTTCCAAAATACAGTGCCGGACCAAGCCGCCTGGGGCAACCTCATCCTATTAAGCGCATTTGTAAATGAGAGTAAATGGAAGTGAATCTATGGGGGAAACAACGGCCAAAACTAGGGGTAGATGACAGGAAAGGTAAATGCCTAGCACCCCCCCACCCACTAATACTTGTACTAATGCAATAGTATTAATGCAGCCCCCCAATTTTATCAGAGTGACAAGGGCTGTCATTAAAATTGTCTTTCTATCAATAGTACAACAGAAGAAAACTTAAAATTATTCAAATTTCCAAGGCCCAAATACCTAACAAGGATGTAGTTGAACTACAACAAGATACATGAACACCCTATAATTGATTCACATATCTTAAAATAATGTACAGGTAAAAGACCCCTTATCTGAAAACCCATTATGGCCATCTCCCATAGATTCCACTTTAATCAAATAATTCACATTTTTAAAGATGGTTTCCTTTTTCTCTGTAATAATAAAACAGTACCTGTACTTGATCCCAACTAAGATATAATTACCCCTTATTGGGGGCAGAACAGTCCTATTGGGTTTATTTAATGGTTAAATGATTCCCTTTTCTCTGTAATAATAAAACAGTACCTGTACTTGATCCCAACTAAGATATAATTACCCCTTATTGGGGGCAGAACAGTCCTATTGGGTTTATTTAATGGTTAAATGATTCCCTTTTCTCTGTAATAATAAAACAGTACCTTGTACTTGGTCCCAACTAAGATATAATTACCCCTTATTGGGGGCAGAACAGCCCTATTGGGTTTATTTAATGGTTAAATGATTCCCTTTTCTCTGTAATAATAAAACAGTACCTGTACTTGATCCCAACTAAGATATAATTACCCCTTATTGGAGGCAAAACAATCCTATTGGGTTTAATTACTGTTTAAATAATTTTTTAGTAGCCTTAAGGTAGGAGATCCGAATTATGGAAAGACCCCTTATCCAAAATACCCCAGGTCCCGAGCATTCTGGATAACAGGTCCCATACCTGTAATTGTGCAAATTGTACCAAATTCTACTTATTACACACTCCCAATATCCTTAAAGTGACACGTGAGTGATTATTATTATCACACTCCCCTTCTCATTAAAGTAACAAGTGCTGCAGATGAAGTTGTATATATATATATATATATATATATATATATATATATATATATATATAGAAGCTTTTAACTTATGCAAAATGATGTGTCTATTCACATGTATACTGTATACACACACACACACGTGTGTGTGTATATATATATATATATATATATATGTGTGTGTTTAGATTATGTAGTTATGTGATTATGTATATTAAGCCATCATCTCTATATAAACTGAAGATGAAAAAAAAACCGATGTCACGGGTATTGGGATAGAACACTTGGAACTCAGTATTGGAGCCCTGACACCTTAAAAACAACCCAATAGCATAGTACTAGAAGATTTACCTTGATATTAGATGGTATACAACAAAAGAATTTTAAAAAAAACTTTCTTATTTTGTCCATTGTTGAAATCACTTGATTCTCTATGAAGACAGAAAAACAGATATATAAATAACTGTATATGTATATTTTCTTAATATCAGTGTTTTACTTATTATTGTTTGTGATGTTTACCTCAGCAAGCTGAAAAATCAAATGATGGTTTGGCTTCTGTTTTCTGCGCTACATGCAGGGAAAGCCAAAGTTCCACTATGACATCACAATGGTAACCATGGCAACCAAAGTTTGTGGTTTCAAATCAAAGGAGCAGTAGATAGTTGGTGCATACTCTATTGGGCACATTTTCTAAAGGGCAAATTGTCTTTTTCTGGTGAAAATTCGCAGCACATTTGCCTATTTATTGACAAGCGCTATTGACAGATTCTTTTTGTGCCTCTTCACTGAGCAAATTTAAACGGCAACTTTTCCCTCCCCTTTTTTGCTAAAATCCATTTCGGCAGCTTCTAGCTGGCAAAGTGATTAAACTAGATCTGCAAAGCAAAAGTAATTAACGTGTTACTGTTGTCATATCAAATAAGTCTCCCAAACTTAATAAGTATTATTTGATATGGATGTTTGATCCCATTAACTTTGGTTTTTTTTGACTGGCCATTTGAGACCTTTAATATGAATAAATTGTATACAGGTAATAATGCACTCAGAAATTTCAACCCCTGTAACAATAATATTTTTTTCTGCGTCTGACTGTGTTCTTACTGCAGCTGCTAAAAGAGTTGGTCTTCCTTTTGGTTCCATGGAGATTTAAAAACATAATTGGCACTTTCACCAAGTTCAGCAACATCATTAATAATCACACATCTGTTCTGTATAGCGGTATGGGATCCGTTAGTTGGAGACCCGTTATCCAGAAAGCTCCCAATTACAGAAAGCCTGTCTCCTATAGACTCCATTTTAATGGAATAATTGATATTTTTAAAATTGATTTTCATTTTTTCTGTAATAATAAAACTGTACCTTGTACTTGATCCCAACTAAGATATAATTACCCCTTATTGGGGGCAGAACAATCCTATTGGGTTTATTTAATGGTTAAATGATTCCCTTTTCTCTGTAATAATAAAACAGTAGCTTGTAGTTGATCCCAACTAAGATATAATTACCCCTTATTGGGGGCAGAACAGCCCTATTGGGTTTATTTAATGGTTAAATGATTCCCTTTTCTCTGTAATAATAAAACAGTAGCTTGTAGTTGATCCCAACTAAGATATAATTAATCCTTGGAGGCAAAACAAGCGTACTGGGGTTATTCAATATTTAAATGTTTTTAGCAGACTTAAGTTATGGAGATCCAACTTATGGAAAGATTTCTTATCTGGAAAACCCCAGGTCCTGAGCATTCTGGATAACACAGTTGGATAATACAGTTTGTAAATCTTCTTCTGCAAGGTAATTAATGATGCAACAATGCATTGTGGGAACAACCCAAACTCTTAACTTCAGTTGCTACTTTGCTTTTGAAATATATTGTGTTGATCCAAACACTTCACCCAGCTAAGTTAGAGCATAATACATAAAAAGTCACCCCTGTCCTATTCATTCCTATGGGATTTTTAGCTTGTGTATATATATGTATTTATCAAATGGTGAACTCTAGCATGTACCCATTGATAAATAAGATTTTAAAAATCAATAGAACAGGGGTGAGTTTTTATGAATTCAGCTCTAAACTCATAAAACAGAAAGGTTATTCTATGCACTAAGATTCTATCAAACTTTTCCTTGTGCTTTGGTGCTAATATAAGGGGCTCTGTGTACTTCTCCAATCTTAAACCAACCTTAAAATAAAAATGTAACCTCCCACTGGTGACAAATGTGTACCTTAGTAAGTAAAAGCATGCATATCCTTGTCACATGTACTCTGTAAACTCCTTATGTTAAATGTGTGCTAAACTCTCTACACAACGGGCACAGTAATCCCTTAATAAGGGTTCAAGTTAATCCAGGTGTGTGTTGGGAAGGGCTAGAAATGTTTTATATGGCTACTATACATGGGAAATACAATATAGTGAGCTTGTTGCTATAAGCCCTGAAGCTCTGCATATTATTTCTATATAAATACTCAGCAGGTGTTGTTTTTCTTAAACAGAGATCTGTATGTTATAAAAGATTTTCCCATTCCTGTAGAATTACTTTATATTAGGGGGCAGATTTATCAAAATGTGAGTTTAGAGCACTTTTTATTTCAAAATACAGTATATAGAAAAATAATTAAAAATGAAAAAAATCTATTTATATAGAAAATAATTTACTCTACCATTTAAAATGTTAATCTTCAACCAACAAATGTATTTGTAGCTGTAATATTGGTGTGTAGGCGCCATCTCAGTGCATTGTGCCTGAGTCTGAGCTTTCAGCCAGCGCTACTCATTAGAACTGCTTTCAGCTAACCTATTGTTTCTCCTACTCCCATGTAACTGGAGGAGTCCCAAGCCGGACTTGGATTTCTTACTATTGAGTGCTATTCTGATACCTACTGGGAGCTGCTATCTTGCTCCCTTTCCATTGGACATTGACGAAACCTTTAACAGATCTTTTTATATTTTTGCAGTTTTTGATTCATCTTTATATTCTACTTCTCTCTCTCCCGATAAATTCAAAGCATATTTTCTATTGCTATTATTTTGCATTAATTATCTTTACATTCGGGACTTCCTTTATGCATCTTTTACTCTGTCAGTCAAACCAAGGTGTCATTGCTAAGATAAATTAAGCAGTGCAAAAACTACCAACTGCATCATACCATAAGTTAATTTGGCTAAACATTTCCTTTAAAGGGCTCTTTGCAAGTTGAGGTCTATAACACATAGTTTAAACTATCTCGCATACTCATTCCCTGCACGTATTTGTTCAGTAAGATTGATAGATCCTCATTTTATTGGAATTTATTTTGATTATTGAAACTTAGCAGTAGCGGCTGCATTTCCCACAGTAGGCTTATACTCGAGTCAATACGTTTATCCCGTTAGGTAAAATTAGGTACCTCGGCTTATATTTGGATCGGCTTATACTCGAGTATATACGGTAATGCAACTGTTTGAACTAGCTGCCATTGTTAGTTTAAGCCAGTTGAAATGACTTACATCATTTGTACACTGTACTTTATTTGTGAGAAAATTATAGTGTGAAACATTTATATCTTTTAAAAATGATTGCTGCAGACAAGTCTATTTATGTTGCTATGTAATATTATTTAGGATGTGAAAAGCTGTGCAAAATAAGTGAGAAATGTTCACCTGTGCAATGAGGAATTGTATGATTCTGGTTGGTATCAGTCATTAGAATGAGGAGTCACGGATAAAATAAAGACTACCTGTTATGGTTCACATTTGGTAGTCGTGGCTATTGGCAAAACTGCCACAAAAATTCAGTGAGTGAGGAAGAACTTGTGGTTGCGACAAAAAGGTGGTGGTCGCTTCAAAAAGTTGCACAGCGAAGCCTGGCGAATTCTGTCACCGTTTTTTACACAGCATAATAAAGCTGCGCCTAAATGTGCTCTTCTGAAAAAATATTTTAAAAAACAAAAACACGATATACAAATACAATCAGATCAAGAAGTAGAAACTATAGAAATTACGTATCAGTATATCAGTTAAAGATATGGTTTCGAATGGCTTTTTAAATGTTCAGAATAGTAGATCTGATAATCTCACCAAATCCGAAAGGCGAGCCCTAAGAGAATTAAAAGCATGGGATGATGTTCAAATAAAGCCATCAGATAAAGGTGGTAGCGTGGTAATCTGGGACAATGACATGTACCTTTCATTTTTTTTTTAACAATTCTTTTATTAAGCATTTCAAAGCATTACATACAGTTGTGTTACATGCATTGTTAAGGTTACATTTGCATTTTTTCTTTTATTTACTTGTAATAGAGCAAAGTAATAGTATTATACATGCCATGTTTAATACTGAAAATAAAGAATAATAAACAAAAAGTATAAAAATAAAATTTTTAACCAATTTAACCTTGATGGTGTCTTTTTTCTTACTATTTCTCTTAATGTCTATACTCAGGGGGAGGTACCGTTCAGTGTATGTTTTGTTTCATTCTGTTTAGTTGTGTCGTATAGGGGTTTAATCTACTGTTGGGTCTACATCTAACCAGGGTTCCCATACTTTATAAAAATTTGTCTGGGCAACCTCTTCTCATATAGGTGAGTTTGTAGAGCGGAATAGCCTTTTCTATTAACTGTTTCCAGGAGTGAATAGATGGGGCATTACTGGATTTCCAGTTGATTGCTATTGATTTTTTTGCGTACATACATAGTATTGACACTAACGTTCTTTGTGCCCTTCTTGGTGATATTTCTTCTACTAGGTTGAGTAGTGTAACTTTGGGATCCATTGGAAGTATTATGTCTGTTTAGGACATTCCCATGTCATATGGATAAAACTTGCTGGGGTATATTGGCATCTAGGGCAGTTCTGGGATGGACATGTATATTTCTGAAGTGAAACAACAACTTCACACTGAAACATAAAAGATTATATGTAAATCCAACAGAATCATACGTGACTAAATATAAAAAATTGATAATTGATGCGGTTAAAGACCTCTTGGTCTCAGAACAAGAAAAAACTTTTTTAAATTGTGGACAATCCTAGAATCGCCACGTTTTATCTATTACCCAAGATTCACAAAAATAGTTCAAAACCACCAGGGCGACCAATAGTGTTGGGTAATGGAAATTTGACTGAAAACGCCAGCAAGTATGTAGATAACCACCTAAGAAAATACGTGACATCACTGCCGTCTTATGTGAAAGACACTATGGAAGTTCTGGCTAGATTGAATGGAATACAAGATAAAAGATACTTGGCTTGTAACCTTGGATGTTGAAGCTTTATATACTTCGATTAAACATCAAGATAGTATTGTAGCTGTCAAATATTTTCTGGAAAGAGACCATACTATGAATCCAGACCTTGGGCATTTTATAACTAAGGTATTGGAGTTTTATTTTACACCATAATTATTTTGTCTTTAATAATACATTTTACCTTCAGATACAAGGAACGGCAATGGGTATTGCCTGTGCTCCCACATATGCCAACATGTTCTTAGGCAGGTGGGAACAGAATAATGTGTTTTGCGAGCCGTTGCCTTTTTGGATCTGATGGTATCCATTGATGAGAATCTGAATATAGTAACGGATTTGTATAGAAAAGAAACTGCAACTAACACAGTACTGCACTACAGTAGTTATCACAAAAACACTGTGAAGAAATCATTACCGATCGGAGAATTCCTAAGACAAAACTGTTCATCCCTGGAAACTTTTCGGCTGAGATCTAAACAACTTAAAATTAGACTTAATGACAGAGGATATTCCAACAAAATCCTTAAGCAAGCTTATCATAGAGCATTAAGTAAAAATAGGGATCAACTTTTAAAAATAAAACCAACTAAGGCCCAGGAAGATCAACAAATAAGATTTGTAACTACGCATGGTCCTCATATATATAAAATTCAACAAATAATACATGAGTTCTGGCCTATAGTACGCCAAGATCCTGATCTCCTATTGAGGTTTTTAATTTTCTGAAAAACCCACTAAGGAAAAAAACAATAGCAAGCGAGGTACTGGCTTGCAGTGACCCAAGAATACCTCCGACACCCAAGTTCCTAAACTCACACATGGTTTTAGGTACCAAATGGTTGAGAACAGAGGCTCGAGCATTAATAAATCAGCAACTACTGTAAGTGTTATCGATTTGTCAATACATCCTATAAAAGCCAGAGGTCTGTTTTAGAAAAAGGGTTGTCCTTTTCACTCACCAATAGGTTTTGAGATTATTATTATATAAGCATTTTAACAAACCGAACACCGAGGAATTGGAAGCTCTTACAGATCTGGATTCTTTAATGATGGAAGGCAGAACTCTTTTTTTTAAATAGTGATGAGCGTATCTGTTGCGTTTTACAAAAACAGAGAAAAATTAGTAAAATTAGTGAAAGGCACAAAACGCGTGTATGACAATTTTTCTTACACGACCCATTGTTTGACGTGTGCAACAATTTTTTTGTTGCGCGCCGAATTTTTTCATGGCAAGTTTTGCACCCATTTAGTGAATCATTCCATCAATGGCGAAATGCGGACATTTCTTGCAAAAACATGCCTGGCAAAAAATTTTGCTTATCATTACATTTAAACTCAAGTTCACTTTTACCCACTTAATACATCTGTGTAAGGTATTTTTGTATTAGTAAAGAAGGAGGTGGAAGTGGGAGCAATAAATTCATATAAAATGTAAGTATACATCTGAATTTTTAAGGCCATCCAGGAACTGAGAGAGATGATGGGTGTAGTATTTAATAATAAATGTGGCAATATGGTAGTGTGGTCAAGTGAAATGTACAAAAAAAGAGGTGATTTGCCAATGAAATAACAAAGATCTATAGGAGACTTTGCATAGATCCAGTTGCCGTATATAATAAGCAACTAGACAATTTGTTGCTTGGAGTGTGGTGGGATGGACAAATCAACAAATGTGAGTTAGACTTCATGATGGTCCATTCACCAGTGACCCATACTTTTTATTGTATATGCACAACTAAATACACAAGGATAAATCATGCTCTCCGGGCAGACCAATAGTATTAGTTATGGGCAGACCTTTGTGAACATGTACCTTTATTGAGCACTTCCTGCAACCCTTGGTGTGAGCTGTCTGAATTCCTGTGTGAGGTACTCCTTTAATCTTCTATGCTAATTTGATGGTCTTACTGTGGACCATGAACGTATTCTTTTGTCTTGTGACCTAGAGTCAATATACTCTAAAATCCAACATGAGATTGGTCTACAAGCTATCTAATATATCCCTATATAAGGGAAATGTGGAATTCTATTGATTTCATGATTTTAATTTGCGATTACTTATTTTTGTGCTAACACACAACTACTTTATGTTCCAAGATCATTATTTTATTCAGGTGTTGGGCACCACAATGGGGGCATGATGTGCACCCTCCTTCCCCAACCTGTTTCTTGGTTGATGGTGGGAGATAGAAGTGGCAAAGACCTTATGAACTACTTTGCACATGTGGTTCTCTAGTTATGCTATATAGACAAGTTTTTTTGTCATATGTGGTGCCCCAGAGCAGAGAAAATATTTTATGCATCAACTGAATGAAAACACTTGTAATATTACTGACCTTTACAATTTCTTCTACAGGTCTTTCATTTGTAGATGTGTGTTTATATAAGGATCAGGTCAAGATGCTGAAATCTGAACTCTATAGAATGGAGACATCTGTGAATGCACTTTTACACTATTCAAGTGCACACACTAAGTACCAAAAAAATAACATTCCTGTGGGACAGTTCTTGCGAGTGCGAAACTTGTTGGACAAAAGGTCCTTTTGAAAGCAAGGTAGGGATCTGACATTATGCATTAAAGCAAAAGGATACCCTTTATGTTTTTGTAAAAGTGTATGGTTGGAGTTTGAAGATTGTATTCTGACATCCAGTTGTGCCATTAGTTGCTCAGGGCTGTGGGATGTACCAAAGTTATTTTTGCGGAGGAATGAATCGGTCATGTGATTTGAATTGGTTTTAACCTTTTTTGTACTGCATTGTCTGGCAGCATAGTATATCAATAAAGATTGACTTTGATTTAATTGACTTTGATTTACTTGACTTTTGTGTTGGTACAAAGTTATGAACCTTCTGTGTAGTTTTGTTGAATATTTTTTGTCCATATACATTACATGCTGTTAATAATGTAATTACCTGGTGTAGTGCTCATTTTTCTCTGTGACTGTATCAGAAGTCCAATGACCAGGTGACCAAAGAGGTGCGTCTGTCTCAAATTGCAAGGTGGTCTAGACAAGGGTCTTCAATTTAGAACTCTCAGGGTCCATGTTTCAGCACTGTTGGTTCTTTTTTTTAGGTCATTCTTGGGCAGAAATGCCTTTTCTAAAAAGTTTTTTTTAATGGAAGCTATTATGATTTGTCCTAATAGGAAGGCTCCAAAATTGCAAGCCCTGTCAAGTAGAGCGGAGAAAGTGTATTTTTTGCTACCGAGGCCTTTACATTTGTTCGTTACTGACAAAGGTTGTCTCCTCTTTCACTTGGGTATGGATATTGTTTTGCCCATTTTTGAGAGCTTATTCTAAAAGAGCTATGGCTACCTCATGATCAGTGTTGGCAGGAGTTTTGACATCCCAGATTGGTCATGTAGCTTCATCGTCATAAGCCAAACCTTCATCAAACACTATCATCTGGATGTGGGCTTCTCTGAGTCATGATTTTGCAGGGGGGTGCCTGGCTTTTATATGCTGCATTTGGGCTGTAGTGTTTTAGTGTTTTTGGTCACCAAACCTTTTATTGTGGTCAAAAACTCTTTAACAATTCATAAAAATTAAAAAAAATCTTAAATTTTTATAAGTCGGCCCCAGCTAAACAAAGCAAGTCCTGTTGGGTGTGTTAGTAGTTTGTCTTCATTATAGTTGAATCGTTCCATCCATATTACCAAGTCAGTTACATATCTTTTCACTTTTCTAGACCGACGCTGCCCGGAGGTATCTCTTCTGCTATCTACAATAACTCAAAAATAACTTTCAAATGAGTAGGTTCTAAACTTAATTTTTATTTAGTATAGAACTTGCCTTTATTTCCTAAATTTAACATTTTCATACCTTCATTCTTAAGGATTCATACATCATACCATCGACCAAATTTAAAAACTAAGACATTTTGGGAACACGGAATACTATAGACTAGGTGCCAATGCTCAAATTGCTTTTCTTGTGGATAAAAAGTTGGGAACTTTAAAATATTCCATATATTTTCTACAGTCTTAATGCATAAATATCTAACATCAAATTTTACATCTTAGAAGGGTCATTGCCATTAAACACTTTTTTTTTTTTTCAAAATTCATCTCACAAACATAATAATTTACACACTGGGAGTTCTAACTATTCTCATTGGGAAACCCTTGCTGTAGCAAAAGAGTTATAAATACTGCTCATCGTCATGTACAGCACAAAACTAAAGACCAAATGAGAAGGACTGCATGCAGGAAAAAATGTTACCTTTATTGACAAAAAAATGGGTATAATGCCAGCATCAGCAAGAGAGAATAATTCAAACGTATGTACAGTTTAACCTGCAATTCCCATTAAATAGAATTTTCTAATGTCAGGAAGAACCAAGATTGGTAGTTACATTAGACCACTGATCCCCAACTAGTGGCTCAGGGGCAACATGTTGCTCACCAACCCCTTGGTTGCTCTCAGTGCCCCCAAACCAGGGAGTTATTTTTGGATTCCTGACTTGGGGGCAAGTTTTGGTTGAACAGAAATAAGAGTTACTGCCAAATAAAGCCCCCTGTAAGCTGATAGTGTGCATAGAGGCCCCTAATAGCAAATCTTGAACTTTTATGGTGCTTGTGTTGCTCTCCAAGTCTTTTTACATTTGACTGTGGCTCACAAGTAAGAAAGGTTGGAGTCCCCTGCATTAAAGTCTGTATAAATTAGAAAAAACATCATATTCTGCAATATCACTAAGATGTAAAAATATATTCCATTACAGTGCCCCCACCCCTTTTTACTCACTCATAGCACTGCTTTTATATATGCATTCAAAGAAGTACAAAGCATGAAGGGGACAATTTATAAAGGACTGTAGAATGAAAAACACCAAAAGTAATGCGGCATTCCTTAATGAGAACTAATTGTGGTATTTCTAAAGGTTTATATTTTATTTTATAAACTCTTTAGCTCTACAAAAGACAAAATAAATGGAAGGGCTTCATGCAAATCACAGTGAGAGAAAAATGAAGTCACGGCTCTATTTTGTTACCACTGTTTTTGAACCTACTACATAACACAGCAACAGTATATCAGTTAGAGCAAAATTTAGACGGAATGCAATGGTGCCTTTGCTGCTTTGGCCCAAAGTTCAAATTGCCTGCATCAAAGAGAAAATGTAAGAAGTGGTGGAAATATCCTCTAGCCAAATACTCTCACACCCAATGCACTTGAATATTGTGATTTTTTTCATCCCTGTACAGAAATAAATCTACTTTAATGAGATCCTTCTCACTAAACAACATTTTTATGTTACAGAACATGTTGATTTGAAGCAAAGATATGCCGTTATATAAAGAATTGTTAACCTTTGCGGTACCTAATGTGCTGGCCTGTTGGAGAGAGATCAGTCTGTGTTTTTTGTATTCCTCTTGCTTCCTTAGACTTTTTAACATCTATCTAATTTTAGAAGAGATAATTACATTTCTGTCCACACTTCTGATCTCCTCAGACCATGCCCAGAATCACCATGACCCCTTCCTTATCAGCATAACCTTGTCTACTTCATGGGGAGCCTTAAGTAACATGGAAATAAGAACTCTGAACATGTCTTTCTTTGTTAATTTGGACAAAGCATTAATGTTTGCTTGCCTTGGTGATATATAACATGCTGCCCACAATTACTCAAGACAAGTCCAGACTGTTGGCATTTCCAGGGCTAGGGCATCCATGCCCCCATCCATAAGCACAAACTATCATTTTGAAATGTTCTTCTCCTTGATAAAGCATACATACCATTATGTGACTAACTTCCATTGCCTGCTACTTACATATTATGTTAGCCCCTGAAGAAGATCCTATATGCTAAGGGGGTCGTTGTGTGCAATTGACTGTAATCACCTTTCTCTATTCTTGAGGCTCTAGTTACTGTTTTTAATTTCTATATTATAAACACTTGTGACTTGTACTATTTTATATACTAAAACAGATTTATTTTATTTATACTTTATGGAGCTGAACAAGTTCAAAATAGAGATGAGCTCTTAACATTTACTGAAGCACAACTTAAGTTTATTTTGTATCTGTTTCTGAATAACTTGCCTGCCGACTAAATGGACGGATACTGAACGAGGGGCCATATGTGTATTATCACCATCCCATTGATCCATTTGTTTGGACTGAAAGCCTGAACTATAAGAACCACAATATGTGAAGAGACTTTGAACAGTTGTGGCTCCTCTTCATAATACTTTCGGCAGACTGATGGCAATATTCATCATGGACAATAATAAATATTGATCGAGGATTACGATCTAAATCGGTTTAACTACCTGACTAATTCTGGGAGCATTTCTTTCCCTTTCCAACCCAATTATACATCTACAGCACTGACAGTTTAGCAACACATTGTTCCCAAATTTCCAAACTCCAATATCCACTGTGATACAATAATAACACTGACCCTAAATAAATGTTATTGTATTTTTGTACACACATTAATTCTGTTTTTATTTAATACACTTAATACCTCTTTAATCTGTAGCGGTGTAGACGGTAGAGTTTAAGACCCCCATGGCACTTCCAAAATTAGCTAGAACCTCACTCATATAAATAAACGTAACTACAAGAATCAGGAATTATGTGACTCCAACACCTTCAATATGAAGTTTGGAAAGACCCGGCACCATGTTTTTACATGTTTTACTTGAATACTTTTACCGGATATATGTTTTTGCAGCTTCTGAAGTTCCCTTCTACTGTGTAAAATGAAAGAAAATATTGAAAACAAATCATTGACTGACTTCCACCTATTGGCATTTTCATCATCTGCAGGTACCCAAATCCTATTTCTAGTTAGTGTGATTATAATGTACCTACTGGCCATCTTTGGAAATCTGATTACTCTGATAATATGTTTGGTGTCCAAACTGCATAGGCCTATGTATTTCTTTCTATGCTACTTGGCACTTCTGGACATTATCTACGTCTCCACAACTCTCCCTAAGCTGATGGCTATTACCATTACAGGCGATAACAGCATTTCACTTAATGGCTGCATCATTCAAATGTTTATGTTTGCAACTTGTGTTATGGGAGAGTTTTTCCTGCTGGCCTTTATGGCTTATGATCGCTATGTGGCTATCTGCATCCCGCTGCGCTACTCTGTTATCATGAACAAAAGGACATGCAAAGTATTTGCCAATTTGTCCTGGCTTTGTAGTTCACTAAATGCAGTGATTTATTGTATAATAATACTTAATCTGCCATTTTGTCAAAGTCATGATATCAATAACATCTACTGTGGCCTAAAAACCATAGTCAAGCTCTCCTGTGGGGACATCACACAAATAGAGACTTTTATGTCTATTGAAAGTATATTTTTGGGATTGCTTCCATTCATGCTGATCATTACTTCCTATATATTTATCATAAATGCAATCCTAAAGATCCCCACTTCTACTGGCAGAGCCAAGACCTTCTCCAGCTGCTCGTCCCATATTACTACTGTAATAATATTCTATGTGATAGCTCTTATGATGTACATGAAGCCAGAATCTGAATATTCTCAAGAACAAGAAAAAGTGCTCACCTTGCTGTACGCTACTGTAATACCAATCTTAAATCCATTAGTATATAGTTTGAGAAATACAGAGATTTTACAAGCTTTGAATAAAATAATGCACAATATATTGCTAAATTGTAAGGTCAACCAACGTCAGTCACATTAAAATGATTGCAATGCTTGCTCTTTTAGGGGAACTATATGATACATAACCATATACCTTGTGACAGGCTGGCAGGTTTGCAATTCATCTGCCCTAAAATGTCTAGGGCTGCAAAGGGAGCTATACCTTTCAGCCAGGTAATTAAGCGGCAACTGAGGGTACAGAGACATGTCTGGCCGTTGCAACAGTGTGAGAGACTACAGGAGCCTGACAGATTGGCAAGGGGGCTGAGAGGGGATTGTGAAAGAGACCACCAGTGGGGAAGCTGGTACTGTGAATGTGAGGGACTATGGTTAATAAGAAAGGTATTGTTTATATTGTTTATGTTTAGGTGGAGATAATCCAGTAAGACCAGGGATCGCCGACATTTCTTACCCATGAGCCACAGTCAAATGTAAAAAGACTTGGGGAGCAACACAAGCATCATAAATGTTCATGGAGGTGCCAAATAAGGGCTGTGATTGGCTATTAGGAGCCTCTATGCACACTATCAAGCTTACAGGGGCTTTATTTGGTACTAAATCTTGTTTTTATTCAACCAAAACTTGCTACCAAGTCAGGAATTCAAAAATAACTACCTGGTTTGGGGGCGCTGAGAGCAACAGCCAAGGGGTTGGGGAGCAACATGTTGTTCACAAGCCACTGGTTGGGGATCCCTGATTTAGACTCTAAGGAGCAAGGGTCATTCAACTATTTACCCAGAGACTTAGGGAAAAAAGTGCAGTGAGAAAACTGCTTTAAACTGCAATTAATTGTCTCCTATCTGCCTTCACTATGCCATTGCAATCTTGAGCAAGGCCACACATATGGTGGAGGATGCGGGAAGACTTCTTTAAAGGACATAAGCTTATTTAAAGGGATGATGAGACTGGAAATGCCTTTAGGAAACTGTGACAAAATAGCAAATGTACAGGCAATAAGTGATGTCTTAAAGTAGAGAGATAGTGATTGGTGGATGCACTTCTGAAAAGACTGGGAGAGAGTTTGTAATTGAATGTGTTTCAGATGCTACTGAGGAAAATAATGATAAAAGACCCATCGCTAAAAAGTAAGAATTGTCATGTGCTGCATGAACCGTGAGAGTGGCACCAAAAGTTTCAGCAACAGCTGCAAAAGTGGGCAGAGAAAAGCCCAGCAGGTGTGCAAGGAGCAATGAAGGCTTGTACAGTGTCTTTAATGAAACAGACTCATTTTAAGCAGATGAAAACTGGACAGATGAAGTGGGATAGTGCAAGCCACATGGAGAAGCCAGGATGGAAATACCACAGGTTTGTTACTGGATGGAGAGAGTACAGGCCTGCAGGGCTGGGTGATTATCCCACTGGGTCCAACTGGGTTAGTCTTTAGCTAGAGAGGCTCCACCTCCCCCTCTTCCCAGTTTTGCTATGGAGTTGGGTGCTGTGTCTTTGTTAACTGCAGCTGATATAGACTTGGTAGGGACGTGACTTGTTTGATATGCCACTCACTCTATCACACAACAATTATACACCCGAGTGACAGTTATCTGAATATACCTGGGTTATTTATTTGTACCCTTTTTTAAGTTATCCCTATTAAAATGCTTTATTTCCCTGTAACTATTGAGTATTCTGCCCAATATGGTGCAAGACTCTCTGGATCAACATGCAGCAAAGTTTCCCAGAGGTGCCTCTCAAAGGGACTGGAAAAAATTTACATAAGTTAAAAGCGAATGGGTTCCAACTGTGGATTACATCAGACTTTACAAGAACCATATCTGTGGTATGAAATTAAGTGTTGCCGTTTGTACTTCCAATATATTACAGATATTAACTATGAAAAATATGGGACTATGAAAATCAGGCTGTTCCTGTTACATTTGATGCACCACAAGGGAAAGTTGACCATGAACTTGTTCTCACCCATTTAATTGGTCTGGAGGTTATACCAGGCATAGATTTTCCCCTTGGGGTCTCACTCTGCCAGTACTGGCTTTATGCTCCATTTATAACATATACAGGACAATGTCCAGTACTGTGCCCAGTCCTATAACAGTGAGTACATCTCCCCATATGAAGTAAAATTCAATGCGCTTTTGTACGAGCTTTAAGACAGCTGACCATTAACTCTTTGTGAACCATGTCATTGATGTGGAGGTCATACTGGGCACAGTTTTTCCTCTGTTCAGAGTGTGAGTCGCCACTGGAGAAAGGGAATGGCAGCAGCAGAATAGGAGCAGTCAGCAATAGGAATCAGCCCAGCAGGATGAAAAAAAGAGAGAAAAGAGGGACCTGGCTTACATTGTCAGGAATCGGCTACCCAGTCTGGAGCCCAAAATCAGCTGAGCCATTCTTGAGCAGGGGTAAGAGATAAGGCACATCCAGACCAGAATCCTGACCCAGTTAACACTCCACAGTCTCCACTGAACAAGGCCTGCCTTGGCTGAAGAAGGGCCCAGAAGCCACCAGACCCAGCATAACTCTATCCTACATAGTTTTTTCAGTGCTTGTCCTGCTGCTGGGGCCCACGTGGGGCAACCCTGATATGGAGCAGCCAGAAGAGACCAGTTCAGCAACACCAAGGCAGAATGGGCTAGGGAACCATCAGCCACCACACCAGAGCCAGTCTGTCTACTAGAACCAAGGCCCTGAGGGCCTCCTCTTATACACTGTAAGCTTTTTTATGCAGGGCCCTCTTTACGTCTTGTATTGGTTATTGGTTGCTATGTAAATACATGTTAATACTAATAAGTGAACCTACCTTTATAACCATACTTGCAGTAATGCTTGCTATCTACATTTATAGATGATGCAAAGTTGATGATGTTTAGGTTCTTTTATTAAACAGAAATTTGCACTAATTAGGATTAGTATCGAGGTTATCATTTTTATGGTACTAATAGCACCATGGCTTTTATCTTGTGAAGTTTAGAATGTATTTACCATGTAAATATGTTTTTAGCCTTAGAGAGGGATAATAATTCATTTTACAACGATCTCACTAGTATGTTTGGTGTCAATGATCTTGCTAGTATGGCTTTACTTTGGCAATAATAGTGTTCATTATCCATCTATAAAGTGATATCTCATTGCTCACTGTTTAATAAAAATCCATTAATACCTTTTGAGTCTGTACTTGACGCTCTTTTCTCTGAAGCGCTACAATTTAATATTATAGATGAAAAACTGTTCTCTTTTTTTAAAACCAGAAAAACCTAGAGCAGCTATATTTCACTATCTGCCAAAAACACATATAAAAGAGAGACCCCCATTAGGGAGACCAATTATTGCTGGAATAGGTCCTTTGGGAGAGAATCTATGTGAATAAATTGACTGCTTTTTGCAACCACTTGTCCTCAGGTTACCTAGCTATTTGAGGGATAGCGGCCATCTAATACACACTCTTTGTTACCAATGGGCTTCAATTGATGTCGTCTCTTTATACTCGGGCATACCCCATCAATTAGGTTTGGAGGCTATAAAATATCATCTCACTCACTACTCTTTTGAAAAAATTACCTACAAAGCCGTGGGACGGCTATGGGAGCAAAATCTGCTCCCTCATACGCCAATCTTTTTCTAGGTTGGTGGGAAGAAAAGCACATTTTTAGAAATAATGCACATCACATATATATTTAATATTATGGTCACTTTATTGATGACATCATCATCATGTGGTCAGGAACATCTCATCAATTTAATGAATATCTCACTATTGTAAACACAAACACATATAACCTTATAAATTTACTTTTGAGTTAAATCATAATTATCTTAACTATCTTTACATAATTTGGTCCACTGAAAATGCACACATTATCACCACCATCTTCCGCAAAGAATGTTCAGCCAATACAACCCTAAACGCTAAATCTAGTCATCCTAAACATTTGATTCATAATATGCCGTGTCAATTTTCACGTTTAAAAAAAAATTGCTCAAAATAAGAAGACTTTATAGAAAAATCTAAGGATCTATTTAAAAGACTTAAGGTCCCCATACACTGGCAGATTAGCTCGCTTGGCGATGTCCAGGGTAATTGGGCCAAATGATCAAATTATGACGGACAAAAAAGTCGATCCGACTAGATTTTCTAACCTGCCCTATCGAGATCTGGGTGATTTCAGGCCAGATATAGGTCGGGCAGGCCCCGTCGGAAGTGCCCATACATGGGCCGATTAGCTGCTGAAACGGTCTATGGGACTGATATCGGCAGCTAGTATTGGCCTCTGTATGGGGACCTTTAGTCAATTTTTACATTTAAACGCATTTGCTCAAAATAAGAAGAATTTATAGAAAAATCTAAGGATCTATTTAAAAGACTTAGTGAGAGAGGATATGCACCGGATATTTTGAATCACGCTTTTAAAAGAGCAGTGGCTACTAATAGAGAAAACCTCCTTAACTGATTCAAAGCTAATAATGGTAATATAACCTCGCTGGGTGCTGAAAAAGAAAATACACATGATACAACATTAGAGTCAAAAGATATTTCTACTATTTTATCTTGTATTATATATAGTCCCCAGTATGATGCAATTAAGAGGATTAAAGATAAGAACCTAATCATCCTTAAGACAGATCTGTCATTAAGATCTATATTAGACAAAGGGCTTAAGTTTGTTCCTAGAAGAACTGAAACTCTAGGAAACACACTATCCCCTAATTCTATCAACTAGATCAGAGAACACATGGCTATCTGCTCAAGGCATGTTCGGCTGTGGTTCAAAAAAATGCATGACATGTAACTTCATAGACAAAACGAATAATTTTTCTTCAACAATCACAAACACTATATAAATTGCAATTTTAGATACGTCATATACCTTTTGACATGCAAAAATGTAGCAAACAATACGTTGGTCTGAAAAGCAGGAAATTAAAAAGACGAATTTATGAACATATCCTAAACATCACTGACACATGAGTGGCTAGGTACTTTCATGAATGCTCCAATAGATCATTGTCTAACCTTTCAGTCATAGGCATTGATAGAATTACCCCAAGTCCCAGAGGAGGCAATATTACTAATGCCCTTATTAAAAAAGAAACCAAATGGATTTTACCTACACACACAACAACCAGAAGGTTTAAATTACGACTACGATGTATCTTGTTATGTATAACGAATGAAACGGATGTGTCTTGAAGTATCCATATAGACTGACTAGTATCTCTAACTTCATTTAATTTCTTATGGATACTCCATATTCACATCTTTTCCAATTTGGATTTATTATTGATATGAAATAAAAAATATGTGCTTAAGTGTTAGATACTTCTGACTATAAAAATATTGTGTATAGCAAGAAATAGATCTTATTCATTTTTTTTCTATATATTGCTATTCTCTCTATAATGGGTAACTGTTAGACAATGATCTAAGAAATAGAATATTAATCAAGGAATAAATAAACTGAGAATTATGTTCTATTTAAAGATAAATAAAAACGTTTTGTATATACTATTCTATGGAATCATGGCAGATTCCTAAACTGTATTGCTCTAACACTTGTGCCTTTTTTTCTTACAACCACAATTGTCACTCAATTAACTTTGATTAACAATACATTGTGATTAGTTGATTTTTCCTCTAAAGCCATTGGCTTATTTTGCTTTAAATACCTATTGTTTGTGGATTGTTACTCAGCCTATGATTAAGTACCATATGGGTACGAAACGCGTAAGGCTTTGTAGCATTATGTGTTAGTTTAAATAAACTTTTTTTGTTTTTACTTCATTTTCCGAGCTACTGCTGAAAAGCAGCACAGCCCCAATAGGGGCTTTCAAGCAGAGTTCAGGGGGTGGGAGAGTAACGGCACAAAAACGGGCAGCAAACGGGCAGCATCCAGGCACATTGGTTTGGATGGATCCAGGACATCAGGAGAGGGGTCACCGGACCGGGGTAACAGCCTGTCCCGCACAGAGTCTAAAAATTCCCAGAGCAGATGGCCCTGCAGGTTACTATTTCGCAAGCCCCGTAGGAGTCCACATGAAGGCTTAGTTGAAGAAAAAAATATGGAAGGGGGAATTCCTTGTGTTGTTTTCATAACTGCCTGGGGAGGATATTGTGGATGCAGAGGGGGAAAAGAATAAGAACAAAGCAAAAAAGAAGAAAGATGAGGATAAGATGCGGCACAGGAAAATCCCTAAAAAGTTTGGGAAATGGCTTAGAGTTTGACTAGGTGAAAGCATAGCCTCAGCGTGATGGCACGCAGACCTAACCTTCCCGGGCGTGCAGACTTAACGTGCCAGTGCAGTGACACGAGTAATGTAACACAACGTAGCGTAGCACATAGGCGCGCCGCCCTCTCACAATTTAATTTGGCAAATGGTGCATCAGGAGCTATAAGGTATAAGAAAACATGGAGCCCAGTCTCCTGCTTACCATTAGGGTTGAGCCATATTTACTATGTTAGGCTTGCCCCAAGAATGGCCGTATTGTTCGGCCCTGCCCTAAACCGATTGCGCCCAATGGGGCCCCGCTGCAATAGTCAGCTTCTTGGAGAAATGGAGATGACCCCCTTTCCAACTGATTGATGTGCAAAACAAGGGGTGCATAATAATGATATTGGTGTATTCTTTTTTTAATCTGAAACTTCTGATAAAAATGACAATTCGGCAAATGGTGCATCAGGGGCTATAAGGTATAAGAAAACATGGAGCCCAGTCTCCTGCTTACCATTAGGCCTGAGCTATGCTCTTTATGTCACAATCGTCCCAAAAATGGCCGTATTGTTCAGCTTAACAAACCGATTGCGCCCAATGGGGGTGCATAATAACAAGATAGCCGTATGTGTGTAGCTCTGTGGGATGCCTTTGCCAGAGTTTTAAAAAACATGATCAGGCCCCCTATGAATTTGCTACAATTAGTTGCCAACTTACACAGATATACGCCTTTAGCGTCACCTTCTATATATTTTCTTACTTTCTGTTTCTTTTGTTTTCAATATATTATATATACTAATGTTCTACTGTATTTATTAAATATCAACTGAGGTGTCTCAAAAAAGAAATCAATGCAACTAAAGATGGCCATACAAACAGCAGGCCGCAGAAGTGCTTACCAAAGATAGTAACTGCTTCATTTGCAAATGGCACTGGGAGATAGTAGACCTGTCCTACAATGCTCTGAAACAGAGCTTTAATTACTCAAAGTGGACAAGATTTTCTAAATGTCACATGAAGTTCTTTTAGGATGTGCCTTCTTTGCCTCTACTGCTACAGCTTGCCAGTAGAACATGCATTTCTGCCACTCCTTGCATAAGTGACTAATTTTAGGAGCCACCTAGGACATATGGCATTAGCCAGGCACAGGGAGATATGTTCAGGGGTCACTAACTTTTATGGCCAAAGCTTCTGTCAGTGGTCTCAATGGCATAAGAACCTGTGCTACAGGAAGTGCTAGCCTAGAGCTTTAGCTTAGTAAAAACACTCAGTGTTGTCCATATACAATAAAAAACGTTTATGGAGAAGAAAATGACCTTTATTTTATTCAGTTACAATGCAGCTGCAGAGATCTTTCTCTGGCCAAATCTTTTTCCAACTGACAGGAGGTGGGACGGTTACTGAGCCGCCAGGATCCGTCACTTTCTTTGATGGACAGCTCACCATGGACACAATTGCACTACAATTCGCTTGCTGTAACATGAGTTTCCATTGTTACTTTATACCATTTTCTGTGTCGCTGAATCCCGATCACCGCTACACTGCATGTTTTCTAATAGAAATGTGTGCCCCAGTTTAATTACACTTTTCATGGATGTGAGTATGTTCATTTATGAAGCTTGCACACTGATTGCCAATCTCCAGCTCTGAATCACTTTCTGTAACTTTATTACATATTGTAACTGTATGCACCATATTCTGTGTCGCTGAATGGCGCTCACTACTGCACAAGTGGTTCTGTAATAGAAATTTCTGCCCCAGTTAGAAAGGCAAGGTAGCAGGGATGCGAGTATGTTCATTCATGAGTCTTCTCTTTCTAATAGAGGCACTCCCATCGCCAATCTCCTGGTCTGCATCACTTGCTTAGTGTTTATTGTACCAGTATGTACCATATTCTGCATAGTGGAATCACAATCACCAATGCACAACAGTTTCTCTAACAGAAATGTGGACCCCAGTTAAAAGGGCAAGGTAGCCTGGATGTGAGTATGTTCATGCACGACTACTTTCCCTTGAGACAGGTGTAATTCATCGTCAATCTCCAGCTCTGAATCACTCGCTGTGACGTAGGTGTATATTGTAACTGTATGTACCATATTCTGTGTCGCTGAATCATTACTGTACAGCAGGTTCTCCAATTCAAATGTGGGCCCTAGTTAGAAGGGTAAGGGTATTTGAATGTATAATGACAGTGCATGATAGAGATTATAGCTTCATTAACAATTTTGAGTTATTCGATATTATCTAGACAAATTTATTAAAGCCCTACTGTGTTCTTATATATATGTAGGCAATGGTATTAAAATACTACAGTGTTTATATATATATTTCAGCCGTTTAGTATGTGCCTACTGTGCACTATAAAAGTATTCAAATGCCTTCAAGATGTAATATCTAATTTAATGTAATGGCCATAAAATATATTGTTATGTATAATTTTTGCACTGTTTGTACGAACATATATGTTTTGGGCTGAGTGCAGGGCAGTTTCTATAACCCTGGAATGTGTATTTTTTTTTTTTTTAAATCGTTATAATATAAGCTTAATACAGGGTTTGGCACTAACCCTGCACACTGTGTAATTGATATGTTGGGGGTATAAAAAGGAAGTGACACCAACATGCCACGCCTCCTCTGATGAAGCACCCATTGGTGCGAAACGATTTAGGAGAGTGGGTACCATGAGACACTTGGATATACCTTTCCACTGTTTGGTATAATATGGTTTTGTCTTATTTGATTGTGTTTGTTTAAATTTTAAGTCATTAATGTTATTTTATCTCACTGAAATACTTGTTGTCTGCTCGTTTATTGATTCAGGGCCTATCAGTGAGATTTAAGGTATAGATTCCCTTTCCTAATTTAATATATTGCATTCAAATTAGAAGGGTAAGGTAGTCTGGATGTGAATATGTTTATTCCGGTTTCTTACCCCTCTGACAGGTGCCCAATCATCACCAAATTTCAAGCTTTTTTTTCACTTGCTGTAATGCGAGTGTATATTGTAACTGTATATGGAACATTCTGTGTTGCTAAATCATGATCACAACTGCACAATAAGTTCTCTAATAGAAATGTGTCCCCCAATTAGAAGGGCAAGGTAGCCTGGATGGGAGTATGTTCATTAAGGCATCTTAAAAGTGCATGCCCATCGCCAATCTACAACTCCAAATCACTTGCTTTTATTTGATAGTTTATTTTGCTCTGTTTTGGTTTTAATTTAAATAGCTTTAATCTTTAGAGTATACTATCTTTTTGTACTTTTCTTTTTCACAGAACTTGCTGTATGTATGGGAGGTTTACAATTACCTGTGTTTTGTGGGCCTATAAGAAATGGCTAGTTAGACCTATCTACAGAAGTTCTGTTAATTTTGTTTAAAAAAACTGTGTGTGCCACTTTTGATTTACATTTGACTGGATGTGATGAACATGACTTATGCAAACCCCCCATAATTAGGCATATGTACAGTAGTTGATCAATTCAGTTCATTCAGTTTTAGGTTTGAATGGGTGTGCCACGGCCATTTTGTGACCATTTTCATCTCTCTGTTGTAGAACCAAAAGGCACACATACATCACTTGCTGGCTTGAATCCCTGCTTCTATATGCTGGACTCAACCCAAGCTGGTTGACAACTGCCAGGAATCTGAAACTAGCCAAAATGCTGTAGTGCTGCTTGACTATTTGTTAAGACAGCCTTCAAAGAGTTAACAAAAGTTTGAAGGCATGGCATTGTACTGGGCAACCCCCATATGCTGCAGCATGATTGCCAGTTTACCTGTGTGGAATAAATTCAAATGTACACAACCAATAGGATTATTCCCAGTGAACAAGGAGGGGTGGATCCCGTACCTCAGATTGTGTAAACTCCCCAAACAGTTCAGATGTCAAGAGACTGCTCTTGGAGAAAGACTTGGTTTTTTTCAGTGCTCATTTCTTCTGTAAGTTGAAAAACGAATGCTGCATACGCACAAGGCAAAATCTGACTTTCGGTGAATATAAAGATTAATGCCCAGGTTTCATAGCAAAATCACCTTTCAACATAAGCGAGATCGCCAGAAACACAAACAGACCTAATGGTCTTCCCAAATCAATTGAAAGCCAACCTAATATTGTGGTGTTCATTCTAGCTTTTGGGTTCCACCTAACGATCAGTTTCATTTATTTTGATAACTTCAAGCCAGTATGTAAGCATGCCACTGCTGTATAGAAATATGTAACTTGCATAAAATTGCCAACTTCTTTAGCCCATCCCCATTTCAATTGCTGGGGTCAATCTTGAGCTTTCCTCGGTGTCTTACACATCTTTTAAAGAAGAAATTCAACTACAGCTTGAAGCAGAAGATGGCATTAGGAAGGGTTAATTAAAAACTCAGTACTGTTATAGATAATTCTAATTCTGATGCCAATAAATATATATAGTAACATAGTAAGGATGAAAAATGATGTACATCCATCATGTTCAACCATAATGTCTATATATAATATCCTACAGGATTCCTCTTGAGAAAAGCTCTTTGCCGAAACGTTGGGGTAATTCTCATCGGTGGCAAGTGTATACGCTAAACTTGTGTGTTCTCTTTTGCCTATGCACATTTTGTGGTATGTATTACTCTGTTCATTTATGTATCTTTTCTTATCTTGTAATTGAAATTGACTGTTAAATTTCTTGTATACTATATAAAGGATTATTTTTTAATACTACCACTGTGCTCATATTCCTTGTGTGCAAACCCTTGTTCTATTTAAAATTACTGTTTGTGGTGCCCTGTATGGGGGTACTGTTTTTGGGTTTTTTTACACCAAAACTTTTATATATTTTTGCTCTTTATATGCTTAGTGAGTGCCCTCCATTTATGTATATTTACTATAATGTCTATATATAACCTGTTAGTTGATATTGGGACCCTGCTGTCTTTACCGACTAATGGGTCCGACCTGCCCCATCAGTGGGTTTGAGCCAAATAGGCAGAACTGTTTCTGTGGGTCACTCACTCTACCCTGACGGACCCCATCTCTGTGTTCTGTCAGCTGAAGGTCAAGATTGCTAAACTCAGAATAACAGAAATCGCCGCTCCAGACCCTATCATCGAAGGTCAACCCGACTCTGATCTGCCCCATCTATGGGTTTAAGCCAGAGCAGGTTACAGAGTTCTCCATTACTTGGCTGAAAGTAGATTCAAGAGGTCAAAAAACAGAATTTAAGTATTTGGATCAAGCTGAAATCAATGATCATTCCAAATATTGCCTGACAAAAAAAAGATGATGATATGAACTATTACCTAAGCTATCTGACCCTGAAGGCCGCAGTGCGGGAAGATGCTCAGTACTTCTGCATGACTAATAATCACACAACAAAGGAAACAATAGAGAAACATTTAACACGTCGGGTTTTAGATAAACACGCACTCTTCAAAAATCAACGCCCCCTTCCCCCCCGCTCTGTGTCCTCCAAGGTAAATCCATGGCTCTGACCGGTTTAAGTACAACAGAGGCTTATTCCGCACACCCTAGCTCTCCAAACCAGAACGCCCGGTGCACACCGCCAGAGGGATCGGCACCCTCCCAAAATCCAGTAGAACAGCAAAAAGCAAATGGCACTCAGGGCTAGAGGAAAAACTCCCTTTCAAAAAAGATTTCATTTGCGGAACAATGCAACGCCTCGAGGCAAAGTAGCCCCCTTATCAAGCTTGATAAGGGGGCTACTTTGCCTCGAGGCGTTGCATTGTTCCGCAAATAAAATCTTTTTTGAAAGGGAGTTTTTCCTCTAGCCCTGAGTGCCATTTGCTTTTTGCTGTTCTGACCGGTTTAAGCCATTGTTGGGGGGCATTTTCTATCACGGGAGGTACCGTGATCTAATTAATTGCTGCTCACCAGCAACCACGATTGCCAGAAAATTAACATCTTTATTTTATCTTAGAAAAAACACCTAAGGGCTCTGGTACACGGGGAGATTAGTCGCCCGCGGCAAAACTCCCTGCTCGCGGGCGACTAATCTCCCCGAGTTGCCTTCCCTCTGCCATCCCACCGGCGAACATGTAAGTCGCCGGCGGGATGGCAGACGCGGCGAGGCGATTTCGGGAAATCGCCGAAAAAGCCTCGCGAGTCTTTTTCGGCGATTTGCGCGAAATCGCGCCGCCGCGTCTGCCATCCCGCCGGCGACTTACATGTTCGCCGGTGGGATGGCAGAGGGAAGGCAACTCGGGGAGATTAGTCGCCCGCGAGCAGGGAGTTTTGCCGCGGGCGACTAATCTCCCCGTGTACCAGAGCCCTAAGTGAAAACTTCAACTGGCAAGTCCACAGTCACTGGCTTCTTCCTTGAGCTCCTCTGACTGGCCAGTGAATACAGTTGGCCTCCATTGGCTGTTTGAATTCACAGACCCCTTCACTGTGAGGATAGGTACCATGACACAATGCCGGATCTATTAATATATACCTTGTACCAACTGCAACCAAAGTAAAACTAAATATAGAAACAGTCAGTCCCCGCACGGGGCACCTGTCACATTAATTGTAATCAAATATTGATAAATAAGTGCTAATTTGTAGGTAAATTAACACAGGAATTTAATTTTTTTTGCATCAGATTGTTCCAAGAACACTTAAATGCAATATATGGCTAAAAGTCACGCATTTCTCAGAATTAAGAATACTGTTGCTGTCCCGTTTTGTTTCAATTAGGCAATAAAGGCCTCCAAGCGGGATACTTTTTACCAATCCAACACAAATAAGTTGTTTTATTAATTTATAAGGCCTTCTTACTTTTTAGACTAGATTTAGACTAAACAAGTAACCAGTTAATTAGTCCCTTTGTTATTCTGAAACATTGTAAAACACATATGTATAATATATACACTTATATTTTTATTTAAATATCTTATACAGACTTTTTTGGCCTCTGTGGAAAATCCAAAGATTGTTAAGATTGTAGGATATTAAAAAACACTTGGAATGTTTCAGCTGTTTTACCACAACAAACAAAATATGTGTGTTATATGCTGGTGTAGCATATTGTATACAGGTCCCAGCATATCTAAATATATGCATATACTGTACGTAGGTGCTGCTATACAGCTTACATTGAATAATTCACCATATCACCATAGTCAATAGGATTGTTCTGTCCCCAATAAGAGTTAATTATATCTTAGTTGGGATCAATTACAATGTAGTTTTATTATTACAGACAAAAAGAAAATCAATTTTAAAAATATCAATTATTCCATTAAAATGGAGCCTATAGGAGACAGGCTTTCTGTAATTGGGAGCTTTCTGGATAACGGGTCTCCAACTAACGGATCCCATACCGCTATACAGAACAGATGCGTGTGATTATTAATGATGTTGCTGAACTTGGTGAAAGTGCCCAATTATGTTTTTAAATGTCCATGGAACCAAAAGGAAGACCAACCTCTCTTAGCAGCTGCAGTAAGAACACAGTCAGACGCAGAAAAAAAGATTATTGTTACAGGGGTTGAAATTTCTGAGTGCATTATTACCTGTATACAATTTATTCATACTAGAGAGGTACATTTCCTTAAGAAAATGTGACTGGTGCTTGCCGTGGCAAAACTCGTGCCCCAATATTACAATGTTTCCTTCAGTTTGGTTAATTGCCCCCTGCTGGGGCAATTAACCTCCCACCCCTCAGAAAAGCCATTGCAACCCATTCCCGAATAAGCCGCACGGTTTGACACCTCATTCATGGGTCTACGCAAATGGTGGTTAATTGCCCCCTGCTGGGGCAATTAACCGTACACACCTCCGAAAAGTCATAGCACCCCATTCCCAAATAAGCCGCATGGTTTGACACCTCATTCATGGGTCTACGACAAACTAGTTATTTGCCAAAATCCCCATTATAAGTCAATGGGGCAAATTTGGGGACCTCTCTTGACCCGGGGGTAAAACTTATACCCCGCAAAAGGGTATCTTCTGACACAGGTTGCAAACCTCTTTAAATGTGGTAAATTTCACATTTCTAAAAAAAATCCCTCTCTGCACTACAATCTGTCAAAGTTGGCCTCAATGTTAAGTCAATGGGATTTTTGGCCTGGTTAATTGCCCCCGCTCCACCCCTTAGAAAAGTCATAGCACCCCATTCCCTAATAGGCCGCACGATTTGACACCTCACTTATGGGTCTACGACAAACGGTGCAGGACTAGTTACGTACCGAACTTTTGTATGGAAGAAGAAGAGAAACTAGAGAGGTACATTTCCTGAAGAAAATGTGAGTGGTGCTTGCCGTGGCAAAACTCGTGCCCCAATATTACAATGTTTCCGTCAGTTCTCTGTGACAATTGCCCCTGCTGGGGCATTTAACCGCCCACCCCTCAGAAAAGTCATAGCACCCCATTCCCGAATAAACCGCACGGTTTGACACCTCATTCATGGGTCTACGACAAACGGTGGTTAATTGCCCCCTGCTGGGACAATTAACGTCCAACCCCTCAGAAAAGGCATAGCACCCCATTCCCGAATAAGCCGCACAGTTTGACACCTCATTCATGGGTCTACGACAAGCGGTGGTTAATTGCCCCCTGCTGGGGCAATTAACCGCCCACTCCTCGGAAAGTCATACCACCCCATTCCCGAAAAAGCCGCACGGTTTGACACCTCATTCATGGGTCTACGACAAGCTGTGGTTAATTGCCACCTGCTGGGGCAATTAACCGCCCACCCCTCAGAAAAGTCATAGCACCCCATTCCCGAATAAGCCGCACGGTTTGACACCTCATTCATGGGTCTACGACAAACTAGTTATTTGCCAAAATCCCCATTATAAGTCAATGGGGCAAATTTGGGGACCTCTCTTGACCTGGGGGTAAAACTTATACCCTTTTGCGGGGTATCTTCTGACACAGGTTGCAAACCTCTTCAAATGTGGTAAATTTCACGTTTCTAAAAAAATCCCTCTCTGCACTACAATCTGTCAAAGTTGGCCTCAATGTTAAGTCAATGGGATTTTTGGCCCGGTTAATGGCCCCCGCTCCACCCCTTAGAAAAGTCATAGCACCCCATTCCCGAATAGGCCGCACGATTTGACACCTCACTCATGGGTCTACGACAAACGGTGCAGGACTAGTTACGTAACGAACTTTTGAACGGAAGAAGAAGAAAAATAAGCCTGTGAGATAACAGTAGTGATGCTTTGCTTCGCAAGCCCCACTAATTAAAGGTCTCAAATGGCCAGTCAAAAAGGCCCAAAGTTAATGGGATCAAACATCCATATCAAATAATACTTATTAAGTTTGGAAGACTTATTTGATATGAATACACTAATACCTGCTAACAGTAACACATGTTAATTGCTTTTGCTTTGCAGATCTAGTTTAATCACTTTGCCAGCTAGAAGCTGTCGAAATGGATTTTTAGCAAAAAAGGGGAGGGAAAAGTTGCCGTTTAAATTTGCTCAGTGAAGAGGCACGAAAAGGAGCATCTGCCAATAGCGCTTGTCAATAAATAGGCGAATGTGCTGGCGAATTTTAACCAGAGAAAGACAATTTGCCCTTTAGAAAATGTGCCCCATAGAGTATGCACCAACTATCTACTGCTCCTTTGATTTGAAACAACAAACTTTGGTTGCCATGGGTTACCATTGTGATGTCACAGTGGAACTTTGGCTGTCCCTGCATGTAGCGCAGAAAACAGAAGCCAAACCATCATTTGATTTTCCAGCTTGCTGAGGTAAACATCACAAACAATAATAAGTAAAACACTGATATTAAGAAAATATACATATACAGTTATTTATATATCTGTTTTTCTGTCTTCATAGAGAATCAAGTGATTTCAACAATGGACAAAATAAGAAAGTTTTTTTTGAAATTCTTTTGTTGTATACCATCTAATATAAAGGTAAATCTTCTAGTACTATGCTATTGGGTTGTTTTTAAGGTGTCAGGGCTCCAATACTGAGTTCCAAGTTTTCTATCCCAAGTGTTCTATCCCAATACCCGTGACATCGGTTGTTTTTTCATCTTCAGTTTATATAGAGATGATGGCTTAATATACATAATCACATAACTACATAATCTAAACACAAGTATATGTATATATATATATATATATATATATATATAATATATATATATATATACACACACGTGTGTGTATACAGTATACATGTGTTTGAATAGACATCATTTTGCATAAGTTAAAAGCTTTTATACATTTATATACACAACTTCATCTGCAGCACTTGTAACTTTAATGAGAAGGGGAGTGTGATAATAATAATCACTCACGTGTCACTTTAAGGATATTGGGAGTGTGTAATAAGTAGAATTTGGTACAATTTGCACAATTACAGGTATGGGACCTGTTATCCAGAATGCTCGGGATCTGGGGTATTTTGGATAAGGGGTCTTTCCATAATTCGGATCTTCTACCTTAAGGCTACTAAAAAATTATTTAAACAGTAATTAAACCCAATAGGATTGTTTTGCCTCCAATAAGGGGTAATTATATCTTAGTTGGGATCAAGTACAGGTACTGTTTTATTATTACAGAGAAAAGGGAATCATTTAACCATTAAATAAACCCAATAGGACTGTTCTGCCCCAATAAGGGGTAATTATATCTTAGTTGGGATCAAGTACAGGTACTGTTTTATTATTACAGAGAAAATGGAATCATTTAACCATTAAATAAACCCAATAGGGCTGTTCTGCCCCCAATAAGGGGTAATTATATCTTAGTTGGGATCAAGTACAGTACATTTTGTACAAGTACATTCAAGTACAAGTACATTTTGTGTTTAATATTTTTTCACTTTTTTTTTTTTTTTACTATTTACTATTATGCATTTACAGGTATGGGATCCCTTATATGGAAACCCATTATCCAGAAAGCCCCAAATTACAGAAAGCCTGTCTCCCAAAGACTCCATTTTAATCAAATAATTCAGATATCTTTAATGTATTTCCTTTTTCTCTGTAATAATAAAACAGTACCTTGTTTTTGATCCCAACAAAGAAATAATGAATCCTTACTGAAGGCAAAACAGTCCTACTGGGTTTAATTAATGTTTCATTGGCTATTTAGTAAACTTAAGGCATGGAGATCAAAATTATGGAAAGACCCCTTATCTGTAACACCCTTGGTCCTGAGCATTCTGGATAATGTGTCCTATACCTGTACTATTAGTATGTATTTACTATTACTACGGCAGCATGTATGGCAATAGCTTAGCATTAGAAATATACAAATTTGTACATGTGGTAACACAAGCTGCTCATTAGCAAGTTCTTTTGTGGGTTTTCCCTAAAAAGACAAATGTCCATACAGTAGCAAGGGTTTATATTAATGTGAACATCTGGGGACAGTGTCGGACGGGGTTAGCCGGGGCCCACCAGAAAACCAGACGTGTGGGACAGTCAGACACTGGAAATATATTATTTACATTACATTTTCTAAGGGTCTCATTTCTGCAAATTATTTCTCTCAACAGGAGAACGAAGAATCACTAGTAGTTACAGCTAGTAATGTTCAAGAAAACACAGAAGCTGCAAATAAACCTATTGGTGAGCAAATATTTATCAATATCTAGGCTGAATAGGTCAATGTACTGCCCAAGGGGCCAGTGCTTTTAAAGGAGAAGTAAAGGTTAAAATCCTGCTGAGCACTAACACCCAATAAAAATGAATGTGTTCAACATATGGATGATTTGACACCATCACAGGGTTTAAAAATGTCTCTTAATTCATTAGTTTTTTCCCAGCTGTCCGGAATTCTTTTCCCAAGCTGCAGTTAAGTGTTTAAATAAATCTGCCCCCATATCTGTTCTTATAATAAAATCCAGCCATAGCATAAACGTGCTCTTCTGGCCCTAAAAACCGGATAGACAGAGACAGGATAAAAAGAAAAAAAAATATAGACCAATTGCAATTTAATGTGAATAACCCCATTAAGTAGTAACACAGTTGCAACTCAGTAACCAAACTACAATGCCTTTTGTGCAGATTCTCCTGAGTGCAAGAATTGTTCCTCTGTCGTAAGGAACAAATGCACAAAAGCAACACGCCGGAGATACTTCAAAGCTCGGGTTAGAGCCGCAGTTGTGGTAAGTAATGTACCAACTCCGTGATTTAATCCCATTCTGTGAATTTAAGTATAACAGTATAACAATAAAAACATAATAATTTTCAAAAAGCTGTAATGTCAAATATCAATATCAGCCACTGATCTGACCCCACATCCTGCCCTGCATCAGGGTTGGTTTCTGAGCCATGCAGAAAATCTGATTTAGAAATGTCTTTTATTTACTTAAAAATATCCTTCCAGATGGGAACCCAGACTCAGTATCTTCTTTTAGTGAATAGTGAAGTTCTAGCTGCTAACCTCCAGCCAATTAGTAATCAGGGCAAGTACGTGTTCTGTTGGGATAGCTATGATTGGCTGAAAGGAGGAACCTGGTTCTAACAGTTATGTTCTTCCACTGTTACATTTGCCACTTTTCAGCCTTCAGGTTGGGGACAGAAAGTGACATTATTTGGGGTGCTGTTATGATGTAACGGGGTGAATGGGGCAGGGGAATGGGCAATGCAGGGGCTATCAGCCATGGAGAGGGTCAGGGAATGGGGGTTCTGGGTTGGGTTGCCACCCTTACAAATTTACTAGCCCTATATTACCGGCCCTACCTGTTGATCTGTAAGCTAGCCGGCTTGGTGGAAACTAGTAAATGTGTAATGACCTCTTGTTCTATACCTGATCTACCCCCATTCTGGACTGATCCACCAAGAACCTCCCTTTAACAGTATCACACTGGCAGTCAACTCTATAGCTCCGCCCTTTGGAGGCCTTTCATTGGCCCACCCCCCCCCTTTCATTGACACACCCACCCGCATCAATGTCCTACCCCCCCATAATCAGGCTGGTATTTATTTTTACAAAAGTTGGCACCTTAGTGGCAACTAGAGATGAGCGAATTTTTTCGCCAGGCATGGATTCGCAGCGAATTTCCGCATTTCCCCCTGGCAAACGGGAAAGATTTGCTCATCACCAGTGGCAACCCAATCCATTATATTCACTTTATATTTATAAATATGGAGAGAAAAATGGGCACCGCTGGTTTTTCTCTGTATAGCCCCTATTGTAGTATTCTAGAAGCAGCCAAATACTGTTAAACTACAAATCCCAAAACATACTTATTAATTCCCCTTATATACCTCTATGTCCTAAATATCACAAAGAAGACGTGTGATACCCTGTAAGCAATATATTCTGTATGAGCTGCGGTTATTAAGAAATCTCTCATTAACGCATTTCTGATTTAATACTATTCAGGAAAAGAAGATTTTCTGGGCTGATTCTATAGTACCCGACGTCAGAAGAGGCCTGCTCAGAAGGGGATGGACGCAAAAACTATCCCCCACCTTCAGTAAGTCTGCTTAGAAAAAGCCAAAGTATACCACATATAAGGTTTATAGGGAGCTCGGCACATTTTAGGATATGAGTATTGGCCCTGCAGTTTCATTAGCAAAAAGTAGATAAAGTAGAGTTGCATACAACTTCCTATAATAGGCCCGATGGCATTAAAGTTGCACGCAGCTTTATCTTCCAGTCACTGTGTGATCAAAAAGGCTCTCATGTTAACACATCCATAGGCCAGCAAGCATTTAATCTGCTACTGGTGATAAACCTGAGCCAATAAAACCACAAATTAATAATTTCTCACCTATTTTAGTGTGCTGCTGGGTTGCAGCTCTTTGGGGCGTATTTATTAACACTGGATACAAACATCACCGGTAATGTTGCCCATAGCAACCAATCATCAATAAGGTTTGAACAGTCACCTACAAGTCAGAAAACCAAAGCAAAGAACTGATTGGTTGCTATGAGCAACGTCACCAATGATATCCTTAATATACATATACATTTCCGGCTCCAAGCAGCCTGGGGTACTTTTCTACAGACACCACGAAAGGTAATAAAACTGCTGTAATGATACTGACACACTGTTTTTCCCTTGACAGGTGACAATGCCATGGCAACCCTATTCTCTGTTCCATGCAGAACCGATTACTATCAGGTAAATCCATATCTGTGTTAGTACAAGATCCTAAATAACAACCTGTGGATATAACCAGTGTGTATGTTGGACCCAACTAAGATATGATTAATCCATATTGGCGGCAAAACAATCCAATTGTGTTAAATATATGTTTAAAAGATTTTTAGTAGAGTTAAGGTATGGAGATCCAAATTACAGAATGATCCCTTATCCAGAAAAGCCCAAATCCCGAGAATTCTGGATAACAGGTCCCAGGCCTTTAGTTACTTGGCCAGTTGTTATTCCCATTGTGTAGAGGAAATAATATGATACGCCATTATCATAATCATCAATTTATTTATAGAGCAGCAGCAAATTAAGCAGCTCTTCATATGAATTCACATAGAATTACATCCACCCACGTAGACTGTAAGCTCTATGGGGCAGGCACTTCCTACTGTGCCTATTACTGCATGGAGCTTTATCACTATATATTTAAAAATAGCATAAATATATATGCCACCTGGGTGGTATTTTACTGGCCTCTCTGGTAAAACTGCCAAATTTACCGGCAATGTAGTTCTTGTAATACCCTAAAGATAAGGCCCTGGCCCACCCTTGATCCTTGATCCAAACTTATATTTATTTTCTTCCTGGAGTGCATCCCTCTCTCCGGCTGTGGCACTTTATAGTCCCACCCCTTTAATAGCATTACCCCACCCCTTTTACATTATTGCCCATCCCCTTCTGGTTTACAGTAAGTTATTTAGGAAGGTGGCAACCCTATTTATTTACCATTATTTAGCATTTAACAAAGGTTACAGAATTAAAAAAAATAGGACAAGAAGTTATCATTTGCTATCCCATTTTATTATACATGGTTTCCATTAATAACACCTTGTATATTTATGTTCCAGTCGAGAGTGCATTATAATGTACAGCCCAACTTCATCTGGACGTACGACGATATTTCCCCAAGGAATCTAAATAATGACCAGATGTTAAGTGATTTTATGGATAATCCATGCTTCGTATCCAAGGTGAGCCATCTTCTAAAGTTACTTACAATCACCCACAGCAACCAATCAGATATCTGCTTTTAATTTCTGTCTTGTAGTAGGGTAGACAAAACAGATTGCTTATTTGTGGCTACTTATAAATACAGCCCAAAATTCTCATGCAGCTTTGCAAGTTTGCCTTTAATTTAAACAATATAACAGAAACTCACATGCAGTTTGATTTAAATGCTGCTATTTGGTATAAATGGTGATTCAATTATGAATATATATATATTTGTATAAAAGCACAAATAGCTCTACGCTGGCCCATTATAAAGCACTGGGGTATGGCCACTCATAGCAGCACCTTTGGCATTCATTAGCTTGCCCAAGGCAATCACCCCTTACAGTTGCACCAACCTCCCTCCCTGCTGGAATCCTAACCCCATCCCTCCCTGCTGCTGACAGCCCCCACTCACCCATCTCTAAGGGTAGTGGCAAACAATATTAGTCTACCCAAAATGCTCTCCCATCGGCAATAATGTAAATCGCCAGTGAAAAAGGCATACACAGTAATATTTTATCCAAAGTTTCCTGAGCAAAAAACTTTAGGCGACTTCAGAAAATGAAGCACTGTGTGTGCCTTCCCACTGGCGATTTACTTTATTGCCAGTGGGAAAGCATTTTGGGGATATTCGCCCATAGTAGAAGAGGGCTGGCAGAAGTGAGTATTTTCCAGTAAATTTTTTAACCTGACTAAATGAGATTGGCATAGAGATGAATAAGGCTATGATAAGATGCCCCTCGTGACTGGTCACACATAGACACTTCCGACATTTGACGTTGGATAACATGGTACACAGTGACCAAGTTGGCATAGCTATAGAAGCCAGAAATTTGGGCAATTCATAAAATTTCAATGGCAGATTATACTGAATCATCTTCATGGCTGTTTTTGCTCATCCTTGTTCCAACCACTCAGTCATTTGCTATAATTGTTTAGGACATGCACTTTAAATGTACTGAAAATATATAACTAAATGTGTTCTCTACATGCCAGGTTGGGATGTGCACCAGTTTAAAGAAACTGTATCGGTTTGCTGGTGCAGATCCGTATACTTTCTACCCTCGATGCTACGTCTTGGAGAAGAGAGAAGAGAGGCAAGCATTCATTGGTAAGAGTGACTAGAATGTGATGGCAGTATATTCTAGGGATATTATTATCTCACGTGTGGATTTTGGGCTTTTTACTTTTTATAACTAAAGTATTATTTATCTCTATGGTTATTTTTCTAAGTTGCCCTTTTTTATTGAATAGTTATTATGGGGCATTTTTGGGGTTGCCATCTTTGGGTTGCTGCAACTGTGGGCAGGGGGGTGGGCACTGATGTTATAGGGGAGGGCACTGACATTGGGGGCAGGGGCCATGCCATCAGTGGGTGGGACTATGATGTGGCGATTGCTTGGGCAATCACCATGTCAATCAAGGAGAGTCCTGTCCGGACAGCCCTTCTGAAAACTGGGTTGTCAGAGACTCAGCTTACACTCAAAAATAATCATGTTTTATAGGGCTAAAGGCAGCGGGACACACCTTCTAAACACTGTTTTATGTAAAAGAAGATAAATCCAATGTTTTGCCTGCTTAGAAATACAATACTGTGTGTCATTTCTTAGTTTCTCATTCTCATGGCTGAATATATTCTAACAAAGATCTTGCATTTATTTAGATGACTTCAGGATGACTGCTGCCCGTAGCATTCTTAAATGGGTTGTGAGAACCAATGAACCAGGTAAGTCTGCGTCACAGAAATGTATGGTTACTTGTAGGATTTGGACCCCACCATTATAGCTACTGCCATAGTACAGTAACACCTTGCACATTTCATACTGTAAGATTAGACTAAAGCAATATAAAACTGCAATCAACTGATTTCCAATTATATATATTTGTTTATTATTCTCACTTCTTATTCATCATCTCCTGTTCGTTCTTATCTGCAGAAACAAGAAGGATCTACCGCGGTAGAAATGTTGTTCCAGAAGCTGTTATATGGGCGGCCCTTGTGGCTTGCAAGCTGCATCTTGACACCTTGGAACACAGAGCCAATGATCGCTTAACCAAAGCCAAGGTGGCTGCTCATTGGAAAATACTCCTTCGTGACTACTATCAGGTCATGCAGTAAGTAACCATTCATAGAAATTTGGAAAAGTTATTTATTATTACAGTTATACGATTTGTTAAAAACCTTTATCCAAAAAGTTCCAAATTACAAGAAGGCCTTCTCCCATAGAGTTCATTTTAAAAATAATTTTATTTCTGTAATAATAAAACAGTGCCTTGTACTTGATTCCAACAAAGCTCCATTAATCCATATTGGTGGCAAAACAATCCTATTAGGTTTGTTTCATGTTTTAATGATTTAGAAGACTAAAGGTCTGGTGATCCAAATTATGGGAAGATCCCCAGTTCCCAAGCATTCTGGATAATAGATCCTATAGCTGTATTGGAAATCGCCTTGCTCATTGGAGAACAGTGACAGTGAACACAATGAGAGCAAATCATTTCCTAACAATAATTAAGTATTGAAAAGGCAGATAATGCCAGTAAGATGTGATCCAAAATACTGTTCCTCGCTGAACTGCAGGGCATTGTATCAGGGGACAAACTAGATGGAGTGCCCTATATGTAATAAAAGGCACTACGTTTGCCTAGGAGCATAACCTACAGCAACCAATAAGATGTTTGTTTTTAAGCGGGTGACAAGTGAATGCTACCTGCTGATTGGTTGCTATGGGTTACTGCTCCTGGGCAAACTTAGTGCCTTTTATTACATTACCCCTAGCTTATGTAGCTTATTAGGTCAAATTTAGATCATGTAGAAGAGAGATTTGTTGTAGACAACAGATGCATTGGTATATATTATAGTACTCCATAAACAATTTATAATAAACTATAATATGACCAGTATTTATTATACCTCCCTCTCATCCCTGTCCATGTATTGTTACAGTCACGGAGCACACATACAAAATTCTCAGAAGTATGTGGAACAGTGCCGCCGTATGTTACAAAGGCTGGAGCCACTGATGCCACAGCTCAATATAGACGGAGAAAAAAACATATGGATATTAAAACCAGGATATCTATCTAGAGGCAGAGGTAAGGAAATCTGCAAAATGGGGGCATATGATATTTATGGGGGAAAAAAACTCAAATTACTGGTGGGCGCTGATTTGTTATGCTTATAACAGTCATCCAAAACATTAATCTTTTGCCCCAGTGTTTGTAAATGGGATGGTGCCTGCCCTTGCTTCAGCCCTAGTCTAGTTTTTAAACATAGGAAATGGTACAAGGGCAGACCATAGAGGGTTGTCATCTCATAAGTTAAAACTAAATATGTAACAAATCCAAATCCTTAATGGCTAGTTTGCATATTTTTCTGTGCCAGAATGTGTCTAAATGAGTTTCTACTTAGCCCTGTGGGGTTAGGATCAATATGGGTCTGGTGTTTAGGCAGTTAAGTGGTAACCTTGTTAGACTAATGCAGGGTTCCCCAACCTTTTTCACCCATGAACCGCATTCAATTGTAAAAAGAGTTGGGGAGTAACACAAGCAAAAAAATATTCCCAGTAGTGCCAAATATGGGTTGTGATTGGCTATACAGTAGCCACATGTGGATTGGCAGCCTTGAGGAGGCTCTGTTTGGAAGAACACATGGTTTTATGCCTCCAAAACTTGCCCCCAGTCAAAAATAAGCACCTGCTTTGAGGCCACGGGGAGCAACAACAAAGGGTTTGAGAGCAACGTGTTGCTTGCGAGCCACTGGTTGGTGTTCACTGGTCTCATGTATTCTACATTGTTGGTAAGAATCCATACATTACAAACTGGGGTACTAGAGTCTTTAGGTGTCTATAAAAATTATTTCCACAAACACTGATGCTATCTTTACATGTTATTACAGGCATACATTGCAGAAATCGCCTGGACAGGATACTTCGGGTAGCGGAACCTGGTTTCGAATGGGTGGCACAAAAGTACATTGAGAGGCCACTTCTTGTATACGGAACCAAAATCGATCTCCGTCAGCATTTCCTTATAACGGACTGGAACCCCTTAACCATCTGGTTCTACAAGGACAGTTTCATCCGTTTCTCGTCACAGCCCTTCACGGTGGAGTGTTTAGACCGGTATGTAGATGGAGTAATATCTCAAGTACAACTTCTTTTTTATGTAATAATGGCATTTGTACATGTTACTATTACCTTAGGCTCCTCCATAGGCAGAACTTACCCTCGCTCTGCTTTATTTTGGCATATCACTAACTAGAATATCCTGCATTACAGCCATTTAGGAATAACAAGAATAACTATTTTTGCTTAACAAATTCGAATGACATTATAAAACGCGAAGCCATACTCCATAGAGGCTGAAAAAAAGGATAATGGAGTGATTAATCCCAAGTTTGCATGATTTTGTTTTGTAACTTATATGTCACTTTGTTTCTATATCAGTCTGTGATATAGAAACAATGGGGTTGGAATGGGGTTGTTCCTTCTCCAGCACTGTGCTTCTTGTCTGTACCTTTCCCCCTCACCCCGTATCTTTGCCATAAGGAAACAGAGCAAGCAAATGGTAGAGGCATACAGATTTAATGGCAGGGCCCACCTAGTGTTGCCACCCAGACGATATTTGAACAGCCTAGCCAGCAAATTGCCAGCTAGGGTCGGTGCGAGTATTACAAATTTACTGGCAGTAGAGTAATATAGTATAGCCTGGAAGTTTGTAATAGAGGCAACCCTACCTATAATCCCTCCCTTCCCTGACTCTCTGCAACGGATAAATTCTTTTTTTTTTTTTTTTGTAAATGCCAGCTTCTGCCCCACCTATCTGCCCATTTCCCCACTCCGTCCTCCCAATCCCCTTTGTAGCCTGCCCATTTTCCCACCTCCCAAATGATGTCACTGACCTCTCCCCAACCTGAAGGCCAGTAATAAAAGAAGAAAAAGAGGTGGCAACCCACTAAGGTTTTACACTGTATACTGATGGCCCAGTCTCACCCTGATAGTAGCTGCAGTACTTTCAGGGCCCTGCAAGTTTGCTCTAACTATGGCAGGCAGCTTGATATTTGTTTGCCAGACACCAATATACTCAATGTTGTAAAGTATCTTTGCATACTTGGCCTTTTTAAAGAACACCCTCCATGTTAATGTAGTATAGCACTGGGCATCCCTGATCTCAGTGGGCAGTAGTATTGCATTAATAGTGAACCTGGTTGCAGGCAGATAAACCAAACAACTGTATTGTTCTTGTCCTTTCAGCTCCATCCATGTGTGCAATAACGCTATACAGAGACATCTAAAGAATGCATCATATCGGAACCCTCACCTGCCTGAAGAAAACATGTGGCACAGTGATGAATTCCAGTATTACCTTCGCTCTATCGGAAAAGAGCATGTCTGGGATTCAATCATCATACCAGGGATGAAGAAAGCTCTTATCCATGCTGTGCAGGTTGCCCAGGATACAATACGCCCCAGAAAAAACAGCTTCGACCTTTATGGGGCAGATTTTATGTTTGATGAAAACTTCCAGCCTTGGTTACTGGAGATCAATTTTAAACCTGATATAATTAAAGACACGTCCGTGATGAACGTTCTTATTCCGCCCATGATAGAGAGCTTGCTATGTGTCTTGATTGACCGCAAGACTGACCCTGACTGCGACGTGGGAGGATTTGAGCTTATATATAAACAGGTAAGTGCAAGTCAAGGGCAGAATCTTTCATACGGGTACATGTAAAGAAAAATCTACAACCACCGACACATGAAGGGGATAATGTGTAATCATTCTTAGATATGTGCCCTTGGTTGGCCATGTTGAAGAGAGCATTTACAGCAAGCTCCCTTTGCCCTAGGGGCACAGCTAAGACCCTGGGAAACCCACCCAATCACAATTAACCTATGTTTGTGCTTACTAAGGTTTATCCTTACTCACTGCAGATACATTTAAAAGCAATAAATTCCAACAATATTTAGCACAGCAAATAAATAAATATTCAGCCATACATCCTTAATTATAGTAAGGGAAGATGAGAACACAAAGGGGGCCAATTCACTAAAGGTCGATAAAACGAGCACTATTTATAGCGTGCATTAAAAATGTTATTGCTTCTTATTTTTTGCGACTTAATGCACGATTAACTAAAAGGATACTTGCGTTAATTAAAACGCAATGTTGTTTGCATTATTTAACTCGCGATAAGCGTTTTTCTTGTGTTATTTACCGCCACGTGCGTTAATTCCCGCTGCACGCAATATATTGCGCACAATTTAACGCACGTAACCATTACGTTCGTAAAACTACTGTTCTGAATATTCCCATTTCCCTGCAAACTGGAGGCTGCATCACTCTGGGGCCAACACAGACTTGAATAAATCCCACTGCAAAGTCCGTATTGTGTTGCCAAAAGCTCACGAACCACAATTTTCTTTAAGTACCGCCTGCCCCAAGTAGGTGTTAATCTTCGCACAGACTAATGCGATATTCAGCGCATCTAACCCTTCTTATGTGTGTGAATCATGCGTATTATTTCTATTCGCTAATTAATGCAATGCGTTAAAATTAAAGCCTTGCGATGATGCGTTATTTAGCGCATGCGATATGCATCTTAACGCATGCGAAAAGACTTTGATGAATTGGTACTTATTTATCACGTCAATTTTAACGCAAAACACCATGCGATAAGCGTTATCGACCTTTAGTGAATCGGCCCCAATGCTTTAAAACTAACATCTTGCGATGATGCGTTGTTATTTAGCGCATGTGATATGCGTCTTAACACATGCAAAAGGACCTTTAGTGAATCAGCCTTAAAGTCTTTCAGGGTACCAATTGATTGTATCAGTATAGCACAGGATATAATTAATAAGGCTGTATAACAATAAGTAGCAAATGCAGTCCATTTAGTGTTATTAAAAATCTTTTGGTACTGTATTCTCTGAGGATAGGAGATGCCATTTGTGTATGTAATAGCCATGTTTTGTAACTCCCATTAGACTGGTATATTTCAGTTCTGAAAGTTTTTCTGCTTTTTTCAATTCCAGTCCCTAAATAAACAAGGAAAAAGGTGAAAGCGAAGAGAGTCCTAATTAAAAAGCCTTTGTGATGGGCAAGCCAATCAGGACAACGCAGGGCATCTAATAAGCTGATTATACAATTACTGCAAAGGGGAGCACCACTACGATGTCAAAGCCTAAAGGTAATCAAAGAAGGTGCAAGATCATAATTATATGAACCTATTTTGCAAAAGAAAAAGTATGGCCATAAAGATTCACTCTGCCTGATTTGAAACTAAAACCCGCCTTTTTAGGCAGGGTCTCTCTCTTTTTTATTAGTTACCTGATGGGGTGCTTTTCTTTGTAAGTACCAGGCACTGGGGAGTTGTTTGCATGAGGGGGAGGTTTGACCCATTATTGCCACTGAGACACATTACTGGTGAGCGTGGTATTACACTATAAGATATATTAATTCTAGTTTCTGCTATTTTTAAATTCTAGGCTGAATATACTGGAAAATACGTGATTTGCTTATTGACAATGAAGAAACACTGGATTGGTGGGTGCTTATCCCTGCCTACGGTTTCGGAGGTGGACTAGGACAGAGGACTAGTGAGGAGCAAAAATCGACTACCTAGGGTGTTGGAGGTGGGACCAGGACAGAGGACTAGTGAGGAGCAAAAATCGACTACCTAGGGTGTTGGAGGTGGGACCAGGACAGAGGACTTAGTGAGGAGCAATAATCGACTACCTAGGGTGTTGGAGGTGGGACCAGGACAGAGGACTAGTGAGGAGCAAAGAAAAAGACATTCCAGGAACTTTTTTTTTTCTCATGCCAGGTCCTTAAACCATTCCAGCACTGGACATGGGATACCTGGGGCCAATATTAGGGAATTTTGTCAGTACTAGGTCGGCCAGTTTGACCCTGTGCCTTTCCCTATGATCCCCATTGTTTTGTAATTGTTATATTTAAATAAAGATGATATGAAATGAATAAAGTTAAGACCTCTATTACATTTGTTTAGTAAGAGAGAATTGTGTGCTGCTGAATGTCACCAGGCCCAGACTGGCAATCTGTGGGTTCTGGCAAATGCCAGAGGGGCTGCTGTAAGATGCCATAGACAGTCACTATTTATTGGGCTGCTGGGGGGCTGTTTGGGCCTCTGTGGACTTGAAATGCAAGGGCCTATTTTGAATGCCAGTTCGGACCTGGTTGCCACTTGGTCGGTGTTTGTGCACTCACACTTAACGACTGACCAGCTGTGGCTAATAAAGGTCATACATTTCCTTTGTGTATTGAATGGCCTAATTAATTATTATTATCATTTATATAGAGCCATCATCTCCTGTAGCTTTTTACAGGACATACAAATACAAGACCTGAATAAATGCAGAGTTACTTAAGGATATTGTTAGGAGACAATGGCGGGAGGGCCCTGCTCACAAGAGATGCTGAGGGCTTTAAATAATGGTATCCTGAAGTGATCATTTGAAAGCCCGGAGGCTCTAAAAAGGCAACAGAAAGTGCCTTGTGGGATTTTTGTAGACCTGTTATTTGAATAAATGAAGTTCACACTTGGCCTGAACATGCCCTGTTTTTAATTTCTTCAGTAATTTTAATAGGATGCAATGATGATCTTGCATTTTATTGTCTTGAGAGTTTTGTCAGAAACATCATTAGTTTTGTGCCAACAGAATCATTCTGTCAATACCTGTCCTAATTGTAATCCATTGCCATTTCATGTCATTTCCATTCCTCTCAAGGCAACTTCTGCGCCACGCATGCCATCCCACCAGCGATTTACTTTCTAGCTGGTGGGATGCCATTTCGGGGGGAACTAGTCGCCCACTGCCCGCCTGTCACAGCCCTAAAGGAACAGTTGCAACAAAAAATCAAAGTGTTGTAAAGTAAATTAAATGTTAATGTAATGTTGCCCCGCCCTGGTGCAACTGGTGTGTTTGTCTCAGAAACCCTACTATAGTTTATCTAAACAAAGCTGCTGTGTAGCCCCGGGGGCAGCCATTCCTGCACTGGTACAACTGGGGTGTTTGCTACAGAAACCCTACTATAGTTTATATAAATACCCTGCTGTGTAGCCCCGGGGGCAGCCATTCCTGCACTGGTACAGCTGGGGTGTTTGCTACAGAAACCCTACTATAGTTTATATAAATACCCCGTTGTGTAGCCCCGGGGGCAGCCATTCCTGCACTGGTACAGCTGGGGTGTTTGCTACAGAAACCCTACTATAGTTTATATAAATACCCCGCTGTGTAGCCCCGGGGGCAGCCATTCCTGCACTGGTACAGCTGGGGTGTTTGCTACAGAAACCCTACTATAGTTTATATAAATACCCCGCTGTGTAGCCCCGGGGGAAGCCATTCCTGCACTGGTACAGCTGGGGTTTTTGCTACAGAAACCCTACTATAGTTTATATAAATACCCTGCTGTGTAGCCCCGGGGGCAGCCATTCCTACACTGGTGCAACTGGTGTGTTTGTCTCAGAAACCCTACTATAGTTTATCTAAACAAAGCTGATGTGTAGCCCCGGCTTCTTAGGGGAAGATTTATCAAAATTCGAGTTTGTGAAAAATATAACCAATAAAACTCGTGTGACTTTTCTTCTCAAATGCTAGCTTATTTAAGAAAGAAGTGCGATAGAATATTCCTGCGCAAGTTTTCTCTCAGAAAAAAAGCACAATGAGGTTAAAAAAACTCGAGACAGTTCTTATGGAGTTCTAAGCTTTTATTTGCTGAGATTTTTCTGGTGACTTTTCAAAGATTTCTTTTTCAATAAATACAAACTACATTTTTCACTGCATTTTTTACTCGAATCATGAAAAAAATAAAAAATTTTTGAAAAAATTGGCCCCTTGCTGTATTTGTTTCATTTTAGCAGTTTACAAAAAGGACAAATTGAACATTTCTAGCCAAATAATTGTTTTAATTTAAAGCAGTTTACATGTATAAAAGTGCTGTCATAATCTGTTATCGGAAAATAGTTGGTTTAGAAACCAACAAATGATGCAATCCCAACAAATGAAACTATTTTCAAATAACAGTTAACTATAAAGGTTGTTATTTTATCTCCTCGTTTTAATGTAACATTTTTGCAGGGATTTTCTAATGATTACTAAATTCCTATGTGATTTTTCCCCCAAGGTTTAAGCGCCTTAGGGAAGCAAATCTAATGACTCTAGGAATAATAACAACTACTGTATAAAAAGGCCCAAGTAATTAGAAAACTAGAGAGATGGTCCAGTAATAAGAACTGAACAAGGTACTGTACATTTTATGTTAAGTCTCCAATGATCGTGAAAAAACAGACTTGGGAAAGCAAAAAACGCAAACCCTGCAGACTAATATTGTGATTCAAATTTTATTTAGATTTTGGATACCATGGGGCCGTTTCACTAAAGGTTGATAAAACAAGTGCTATTTTACAGCATGCGTTAAAAATTTTATCACTTCTTATTTTTTGCGACTTAACGCTCGATTCACTAAAAGGACACGTCATAATTAAGAAGTGATGTTTTGTGTTATTTATCTCGCGATGACATTTTCAAGCGATATATTATGCAGCACGCGATATATTACGCACATAACCATTACTTTCTGAAAACTATTGTTCTGAAAATAACCGTTTCCCTGCAAACTGGAGGCTGCATAACTCTGGGGCCAACACAGACTTGAAAAAATCCCACTGCAAAGTCCATATTGTGTTGCCAAAAGCTCACAAACCACAATTTTCTTTAAGTACCGCCTGCCCCAAGTAGGTGTTAATCTTCGCACAGACTAATGCGATATCTAACCCTTCTTATGTGTTTGTGAATCATGCATTATTATTATTTCTATTCGCTAATTAATGCAATGCGTTAGAAATAATGCTTTCCGATGATGCATTTTTAAGCATTCAATATGTGGATTAATGCATGCAAAATAACTGATGAATCTGTACTTAATTATCGCATGCTTAACGGAAAAAAACGCGATAAGCGTTATCAACCTTTAGTGAATCGCCCCCCCCCCCATGTGTTCTAAAACCAGGCCTGCTACCAAATAAATTGCAGTTGACCTTAACTGATTTTTAAGATACCACCGTAGATTTGTCCAAAATGTCTGCTTTTAATCATTTTTCTGCACATATTTATATTGTAAATATATGATAAACAGAATAACAAAATTAAGGGGGTTATTTATCCATGTTCATATTTTAGGGGCAGATTATGACCCATTAAAAAAGAAACAAAGATTACGAATTTGAGGTATTTAATTTCCACCTATTTTTATTTCAAGGTTGTTCAAAGTAGATCAATTACAAAAATCACACAAGTATGAATTTTGATAAATAAGCCTCCAAGAGTCACGGATAAGCTTTATGGCTTTTTCAGGCTACAGGTGGTTTGTTGTTTTATTTTTGTTTTCATTTTAGTGTATATAGCGTATAATACAAACAGACCAACACTAATAAGTAAAAAGGGGATAAACAAATAAATAAAACAAGCATACCAAGCTAGAGTGTACATACAATGCACCCAGATATTAGTTAGGAAAATAAACAAATAATCAAGTAATCAATGCGTTAGGCACAATGCAGTACCTAAAAGTTACATCAACCCGGGTGTGTATACCCCGGGCCCATCGCTGGGTAAATCTAGCTCCAGCTGTGTGGTCCGGGTGCTCAGTGCCCTGAACCCGTAGCCTAAGGAAATCAATTGAAAATCTTCAAAGCGGCCTACCTATGATTAAGTGTGCATGCACGAAACGCATCAGGCGAAAAGGTTTTATGAATATGAATAAAGACTACGTTTTATTGGACTTCCTGGCTATCCGGTGTGTTCTGCTAGCCTCTTTGAAGATTTTTTATATAGCGTATAACACCATGACAGCTATAAAAAATGTATACATTGACTTATATAGTAGTCCCAATCCCAGATAAAAAGGCAAAGTCCCTGTATCTGACTCCATTTAGACGGCATTCATAACGCCATTGGAATAACAAAAATGTGAAAAAAATACAAAATTATCAAAACATTTTTTCCATGACAAAAGGCTATTGAGAACAAAACAATATATTTACATTTAAAGATTACAGTTAAATCTGTTGGTCAAGCGCCTAAAAATATTTTTTCAACAGGTTGTTACAGAAGTCAGCTTATGGATTCATCTAACAAATTGAAATGCAATACAGAAGTTCAAATAAGAATGATTTCACTCCTGATTTCATTATAAAAACATAAAACTTGCATATAACAGAGGTAAAGATAAAGTAAACAACACACCACAGATCCAATGGCAACATGTCTCAAGACGGCAATAACATCACACTGCCGAGGGAATTCCACTTTTCAACATTTTCCAATTCGGAGGAAGTCAACTTCTGGGTTTTCGTTGTTGTTTTAATGATGTATTTACTTATTGTGCTTGGGAACACAATGATAGCTACACTTATATGTCTCATCTACCAACTACACACTCCAATGTACTTCTTTCTGTGCAACCTGGCCGTCCAAGACATTCTCTATGCGTCTACGACTATGCCGAAGCTCATGGCTATCACAGCAACAGGGAATACTGACATATCTTTTCAAGGCTGTATCACGCAAATCTTTGTATTTGACTTTTGTATCATCACTGAATTTTTCTTACTAGTTGCTATGGCGTTTGACCGTTATGTGGCTATTGGTATTCCCCTTCACTATTTACTCATCATGAGGAGAATTGTATGCGTTGTAATGGCTTCTACATGCTGGGTTATTGGGGGGTTTAATTCCTTGCTCTTCACTCTGCTAATCTCAAAATTATCATTCTGCAGTTCAAAGGAAATTGATCATTTCTTCTGTGACCCTAAAGCTTTGTTGAAACTGTCCTGCAGCGACACTACAATTATTATGTCTACTGTATTTGCGGAAGGGGTGTTTTTTGGATTTCTTCCATGTCTTATTGTAATGTCTTATGCATCTATCATTTCCACCATAGTAAAGATCCAAACCTCAGAAGGAAGACGGAAGGCTTTTTCCAGGTGTTCCTCACATTTAACGATTGTTATCATATTTTTTGGGACATCTATTGGCCTATATTTAAAGCCACAACTTGACAACTCACTAGAATGTGACAAGTTCCTGTCTTTGCTTTATGTTGCTTTGGTTCCGATACTAAATCCCCTCGTATACACTCTGAGAAACAAACAGGTTTTAATGTCAGTTACACAGATTATAAACAAGAAGTCTACTGCTGTAAAACAGAAAAGCAAAATGGCTTTAAATCTTAGATATCCAGACTGATCATTGGGAAATGTACCTATATAGATATACATAAACGTTTCTATATCTATTTTTAGCAATTTAAATAAAGCAAAAACCTAGGAGGTCAATTTATTAAACTATAAAACTATTTTCCACAAAAAACAATGTAAAATAAATGTATTAATAAAGGCTTGTACTTTATATTTACTGAGGATGATGATAGCATTTTACACCAATTAATGAGGACCTCCACCCAAACACAACATAAGCTTTCTGAAAAGTAAACATGATTTTAAGCGACTTTGCATTATACATCAATTAAAAAAATGCAGCCTTTTTATGTTTTTTAATGTAATAATATGGTATGGAACAGTTCCCTAAGCCCAGCCGCCCCCTGTTGGATCTGGCTGACTACTTTGACACTCAAAAAAAAGTGTTAAGATTAAGGCGATGTCAAAGGCTGCTACCTATTAACTAATTTTGGTATCAGCTAACGGTGGTCCATGGTGGGTTTGGACCCTTCTTAAAGTCCAATTTATCATCAGAGAGTTTTCTCAGTTTATTTAGCCAACTCATTAAACACAGGCATGCTTTGGTATTAAGTGAAATTTACGAAAAACGTTGAACTTTATACAATACTGAATAATTAAGATTCATGTTCGTTAGCACAGCACACTTCACATTCACAATTAAGTGACCACTATATAATTGAGGGGGATTAAAAACTGTTATATAATAAATTTAGTGTTTAAATGTTTTAATTTCAAATTCATTTCACTGCAGCTTTCTATAAACCATCCCATTTTAACATATTAATTAGGGTTTGGTGTTTATTATCTATTGCATTTCTTAAGAAATAAATTAATTAAATAAATTAAGAATAGTACTCATAACTGGCAGTTACCATATATACTCGAGTATAAGCCGATCCGAATATAAGCCGAGGTACCTAATTTTACCTAAGAAAACTGGAAAAACTTATTGACTCGAGTATAAGCCTAGGGTGGGAAATGCAGCCGCTACTGCTAAGTTTTAATAATCAAAATAAATACCTATAAAATTACATTAATTGAGGCATGGTATACGTTTTTCAATATTTATTTCAAAGAAAAACAGTAAACTAGCTCTGTAAGCGGAGAAAAGGGTCAACAAAAACAATATGAGTACTACTCCACGCTCATTGCACATTGGCAAACTGGCAGCAGACCCAGTCCCGGAGGGATGTAAGGGGAAATAAGTATTGCTAGTGGGAGCCTAGGCCAGGGCACTGGAGGGTCTGGTTGCAGGTGGCCTAATTTGCACACTAAGGAGAGAGGGTGCTAGTCTAGAGGGACCCGAGTATAAGCCGAGGGTGACTTTTTCAGCACATTTTGGGTGCTGAAAAACTAGGCTTATACTCGAGTATATACAGTATATGCAGGGCTCTCATTTAAAGAAGTTTGACAAACTGAAACAAAAATAAAACAATTCATAGATTCATCCAGTTTTTCTTTTAAGAATGATGTTTTAAGTATGTCCTGTGTTATTAATTTGGGATTATGTTGTAAAGCAGGGATCCCCAACCTTTCTTACTCGTGAGCCACAGTCAAATGTAAAAAGACTTGGAGTGCAACACAAGCACCATAAAAGTTAATAGAGGTGCATAATAAGGGCTGTGATTGGCTATTAGGGGCCTCTCTATGCATACTATCAGCTTACAGGGGGGCTTTATTTGGTAGTAAATCTTGTTTTAACTCAACCAAAACTTGCCCCCAAGCTGAGAATTCAAAAATAAGGAGCTGCTTTGAGGCCACTGGGAGCAACATCCAAGGAATTGGGGAGCAACATGTTGCCCCCCCGAGCCACTGGTTGGGGATGACTGTAGTAAAACATACAAACTATAAAGCCCCCATATGAAATCTGATATTTACTCTAATTTTCTTCCTCATAAAAAGAGACAGAAGAGCCGACCATTGAATCAGGAGCCCATGCTGTGGGGGGAGAGTCAGAGAGCCAGGGACTCGCAAACCTTAGTAGCACAAATTAGAGATCCAACAGGAAATCTGGTTAACACCCCGGAGGACATACTTAGAACCTTCTCAAATTTCTATGAGAGCCTCAATAAGACTAGGAATGCCTACTCCTTGGACCAACTACACCAATTTTTAGATACGATTAATTTCCCCTGCGTAACACGAGAAGAGACAAAATACCTAGACAGCCCCATAACTGAAGCTAAAATAGCAGAGGCAATCTATGCTCTCCTCTCTAACAAATGCCCTGGCACGGACACCTTCCTGTTTGCCTGGAGGCCATTGAAAAGTCCGCAAAACATGTTTGTCGCACTCCTTTTTTTGTTGCCCGTACCCATTTTGACACAACCGTGCCCAATTTCACACTTTTTTTTACGCGCAACAAATTTTTTCCCGCTGAATTTTCTCTGCAAAACAATTTGCCAATGACGAAATGCGGAAATTCTCTGCGAATCTATGCCTGGTGAAATTCACTCATCACTACTTAGAACTACTTTATATCCCCTATTTTTGTTTATCATTGTCTTAACTTTTTTGGCAGGTTTAGCCATGAAAAAACACCCACACACTCAAATTAGTGAAAGAAGTTGAGCAAAAAACGCCAATTGACTTCAATGTATTTTGGGACTTTTTGCCGTATCAAATTTTTCTGCTAAACAGGACAGATTTGCTCATCATTATTGATCAATATATACACACATATACATGTGATCTTTATGTTTATTATATAGTATATGTAGTAGGTCCATATGAATGGATATATATGATTATTTGGTACTATAGATTTTATATTGTGCACTAGCTTGGCTGCTAGAGGCCATGTATAAGATAAAAAAGCTCATTCTCATGTGAATATTCCAAAGATTATTTTAATTCCAGTTTTATGTTTGGTCCTATGGGATTACATCCCTGTTGTATCTCAAAACAATTTAAAAGGGCTGCAGTTATTTCGAAAGCACAGACAACCAATATCCAAAGAATGTTTGGATTGTCAGGTAAAGGTTTACTCTTCCTGATCTAATTGTACTTGTATGGGTAAAGTTATCAGCACATTAATATAATACATATTCAAAAAACAAGACTAGGATCACATTTAGCAAAAACATAAGTGATATATAACATTCTCTCCCACATTTACTTACAAACCACACACTATATTCAATTATAAAAGCCGTATAGGCAGTATTTTTTTTTATAAGATTCTGCATGATTTCCATTACAAACAAATAAGAAAACGAAAACAGAAAAAAGGGCAGTAAAGAAAAGGAAGTGAGGCTAAGTACTGAGGAATAAGGAGTATTTCCTAGCACAGTTCTGGAAAGCGTAAGCATCTCGTTGGTAAATTTTAACGCCTCCCCCCCGAATTGCCGGACAGGTCCAAAAGACATGAAACATAGTGCCCATCTCATCTCTACACTTTCTCATCTCTACACATTGATCTGACACATTATGCCTCATGGAGAAGAATAGATGTGAGACCAGCTTGAGCATGTTAGACCACAACTCTTATAGCCATTTAATCTTGTTTTTTTTTTTTTTTTTTTTTTCAAAATGAGAGGGACCTGATAAGGACAATATAATATAAACCATGAAAGGGGTTTGGTCAGGTCTTGTCTATAGAGGTATGTCTCAAGGGTTGTTTTAGCTAATCTTATAGGCCTTGCAGGGCACTGTATACTTAAAGTGTGCCGAAGATGTAAGTATCTGAGTACCTGAGTTTTTGCATTCACCAGCTGTGACTTTATCCCCTAGAATTATACCAAGCTGAACCCCCCCCCCCCCCCCCGTCTGGCAATATCTGGATAAGTGGGGGAGATGGTTATTGCCCCATAGTGGAGTCTGAGGAGACCAAGACGCAGAAGGGCTGCAAGCCAACATCTCGGACTTCTCAAAGGCCTGTACAATTGTGACCAAAGAAGGTGTAGTAGCAAAATAGAAGAAAATTCTTTGATAAGGGAGTTTAGATAGGGCTTCAATGGAGCATACTGTAGCAGATTCTAAGACTACTGCGGGTTATTTATATTAGGGACCGGCCACAAATGACCATATACCATACAGATGTAATAATGCCTGGTGCGGGGGTTTATTGCGGAGAATTTTGTTAACATTTTTGTTTCAAATGTTTTGTTTGAATTATTTTTGTTTTTCTTTAAGGCGTAGGTGAAAATGTCACTATTACCACCTTTCCAAGAATATTCAATCTCATCGCATTTTCCAGACTTCCACATATCCAAACGGCTATCTTCCTTTGCGTTTTCTTGATTTATGTAATGGCTATTCTTGGAAACATGACCATTATCTCCCTTGTATATCTGGTGCCCCAGCTGCACACACCAATGTATTTTTACCTGGGGAACCTGTCAGTCCAAGATATACTCTATGTTTCTGCTATTTTGCCAAAGCTAATGTCTATCACAATAACAGGTGATTCCAGTATTTCCTACCAAGCCTGTACTGCACAGCTATTTGTATTTGTGTTTTGTGTTTGTACTGAATTTATGCTATTAACCTCCATGGCTTATGACCGTTATTTGGCTATTTGTGTCCCTCTACATTACTCACAAATCATGAACAAAAACCTTTGCATTATTTTAGCTGCTGTGTCTTGGTTCATTGGTATTCTAAAGTCATTGTTATATACACTTTTGATGTCACAGTTATTGTTTTGTCATTCTAGGGAAATTAACCATTTCTTCTGTGATGTAAAGACATTACTTAAGCTTTCTTGCAATGATCTTACAAATGTCAAAACCATCATATCTGTGGATGGGGTGTTTTTGGGGTTCCTTCCATTCACACTCATAACAACCTCTTATGCGTTTATTGTTTCAACAGTTTTAAAGATCCAAACGACATTGGGCAGACTGAAGGTATTTTCTAGCTGCTTCTCCCATCTGACGGTTGTTATATTATTTTTTGGGACAGCTATTAGCTTGTACTTGAAACCGGAGTCTAAAAACTCACAAGAAAATGACAAGTTACTGTCACTGTTGTATGTTGCATTGGTCCCAATGTTAAACCCACTAGTATACAGCCTGAAAAACAAACAGGTTTCCTTAGCCTTTAAAAAAATTGCTAAAAAGTTCAATATACGTTTTAAAAGAACATAACATTGACCAAGTAAACATTTATAAATAACAAATATATTCTTGTCTCTCATTTCTGTCTATCAATTAAGAGTATTCTGAAGTGAATATACGCATTATTTATAAGGTATTAGTGAATAAAGCGAAACAAGATTCTGTAATGCTTTCAGCTACTTTGTCCAGTCCGTGAATGAGGTTACTTTTTTAAAGATATCATACAAAAAAAATCAATATAAAATAAAAAAATAATCACCAGTGAGACGTACATCATGGGAACCCCAATTATAAAGAGAGTATGGGTCAGTATGTGAGAGGATAGATAGGTCAGTATGGGTCTGTATGTGAGTGGATAGATAGGTCAGTATGGGTCTGTATGTGAGTGGATAGATAAGTCAGTATGGGTCTGTATGTGAGTGGATAGATAGGTCAGTATGGGTCTGTGTGCGCTGGGGTTCGCTTGGAAGGGTTTTGGGATGGATATTGAGTCTTTTTTTCAACCCAACTTAACTATGTAACTGTATGTAACATGCAAGAACTATGGTGTCATTGCTGCTCTGTTAATTTTACCTAAATGCATCCTCTTCCTGCCCTTATGGTGAGGGATTAGAATGGGCTCAAACTCCTGCTCTCTGAGTACGATTGGCTCAATCCGATAAGCCACCGGGTCAAACTGCAATCAGAGAGAAATTTGCCTTAGTGGATATTTGTATGATATTGCTGAACCACGTGTAACATATAAACAACATGGACTTATCCTTCTGATAAGACCCAAAGGATCACTAGACAATGATACAAGTAATGTGTGCCCCTTAGTGGGTGGCACCATGTCAACAGAGCTGAAACACTCTACTTCCAGTAGAGAGTACTTGTTGGAAAGAAACTTCAGGCATAATTAATAAATCAGTACACAAGGGGACTCAATACACAAGTCATATAAGGATCATGTTTATGTTTTGTTGAGGTCGTGCCTCCATCCTGTCACACTAATGGCACTTACTGGGTGATAAAAATTGAAGAACCGTTTGCAGGTTGGATCAATCCTCTTCAGACCTCGCACTGTCAAGTACATGCCAACGGGTGAGCCCCAAGCAAAGAAGACTTCGGGGTGAAAGCTCAACTGGGGATACTTGACTGACACCTGGTATAAGAAAGAGGATATAAGAATTCAGAAGTAAACGGATCCCATTTTTGGAGAGGGTTTGCAGCCTGAGGGCCAGTTAGGGTGTCTTTGGTGGATGTCAAGGAACTATAGGAGACTGAATGCAACAAACATCCTTTAATATCGCTTTAACCTTGTTATTATTAAAACCAACATATTCTGCGGCACTGTACAACAGAATGAGCTTAGGGGGACTCCAACTACATTTTTTAAAACAATGGCGACCCTGAATGCCTTTTATCTGGACAAGGTTACAGTAGGACTGGAGACTGCCAAGACAGGACCAGGGGAGATAGAGATGTTCTGGTCTCATACCTGTCCAATCCCAACGTCAAAGTATTCATAATTCACAACATTGGGGGGACTACCGGATGTGAGAAAAGGCTTCTTGGAGTCTGCTGTAGGGGATGTTGCTTGGGCAGTGCCAGAAGTATCCTGTAAAGAGACAGTGTTATACAGCTGCTGATGGACAGGGACAGGAGTAACAGCCAGCAAATATGGCTGGGCTCAAACAGATGTTTCTGCTTCTCTTCTTCATACACCAACATCCCAACTACTGATGCCTGGAGACCCAAGAGCTACTGCCACCTTGAACATGGCAGTAATTCCAAAGTTCCCTCAGTGTGCCATGTCAATCAGCATAGCAGATCAAAAGTATCACATGCTAGCCATTTAAACACCACTCCCACCATGAACACCTTCAGTGCAAATTGCATCTGCATTCTGATCAAAATCCTAGTGAAGATGCATTCGGTTGGACCCATTAGACTCAAATACATAGTATGAACTCCCCACATGGAGGCTACAATGATGGTGTGGAAATGTTGCATTGTTGGTAAAAAAAAACAAAAAAAAACAGGGTAATTTGTGTTTGAAATTGCACTTTGCACTTGTAAATGATCCCTTCTGTTTTTCTTTTTACATCAGGAAAATCTCAATAATAAGTAAACAAAATCAGGACATGAAAATCTGCTCACCTTCTGCCACCCTCTGTGCCTTATATATTGAAGGAGTTTTTTCCGTGGCCCTAAAGGAATTTCCAGATCCTTCAGGTCATTTTCTGTGCATAAAGCCTGGAATAAAAAGAGCACACATTTTTGGCAAGTACTGTAAAACATAATTACATAGACACACAATATAATTCTATGAATTCTATACACACTGATAATGATCTTCCATACTTGTGCCAATACACCAGTTAGTACACCTCTTTAAATAAGGGGCAAAGTACAGGGGGCACAGGAACAAGTGGGCCCTAGAATTAATACCTGCTTTACGCATGAGTTGCTTTCAGAATTCCCTTTGCATTCTGCAACTGACTTGCACATAATGATAGATTTCTGTGCTGCGGGCATTGGCGTGCCAGTGATAACATGATTTGTACCCCCACTTATATGTGCTAAAATGTAATAATGCAACTTATTTGTGATAAAATGAAGCAGCCACAAGTAAGGGTCAGTGTGGTAAATCCAGCTCAGGTTAGGTGAATGCAGGTTCCACTATAACAATGGAAGTCAGTGAAATATGGTAAAAGGAACATGCCCAATCTCATGCCTAACCAAATACAATTTTGACAAAAGGCAATGAGTGGGGAAAAAAGCCACTTTACCAGGGCCTCTATGTCAATCTTCTCTCGCTCAAACACACTGCAATATTCTGTGAGCTCCAGCTGCTGCAGAACCTCACTCAGCCTTGGCTTGTCTCTCTGTGACTCTGAGTGGAGTAATGTAGTCTGAAAAAAGGGAAAGTACAACTCTCTGTTTATGGACTGAGTACCCATCTGCGTGGCAGCTATGAAATGTACCAAACAGAGGTTACCTTCGTCATGTCCTGACTGCTGAGGGATGAATCTGTTTGGTTGGTGAGAATGTCAAACAGAATGACAGATCCTATAGAGAGATGGTTAAGATTATGGCTTGTTGATATAAGTTAATAAAGTTAACAAATGAATATATGACAGTTTCTGCTGGCACTTTGTTGAGAGTATTGTACTGGTGACAAGAGGCCATTAGCAGGGGATAATAGAAAGAAGGCCTCAAGTATAGGGATTTTGTTTTAACTGTAACATAGCAAACATCTGGCAGCACCTAATGGTTTTGGGGGTTAAAAGTGCCGTCAGGTGCTTCCCATTCAAGCACTTCTCTGCTGGCTGATATACACTACAACAAAATATTATAGGTGCAATAAAGATAGCAGATCTACAACTGAGATTAAAAAAGGTTCCTCTATTGTAAAATTTGCAGGCAGAGAAAATGCCCCCCATGTACCATCAAGCCAAAGGGCAGCCACGACATGCGATTTACCATGAGGATTAGCAGATCTTTGGTTGGTAGGATGCAAGCATTCCTAGTAACTGGTTAAAGTGAAATAGACCAGATGCCGGTGCAGTAAATAAATGCTATAGTGTTAACCTATAGGTACAACATTCTGTGGGCAGAAAACTTGAAAAACTGAATTGAACTGAAGGGTGTTTCTTTTTTCTTCCACCAAGTGGTGGATGCCATCCTGTGTCCCCAAAGGTGATGAGAGAGAAATTACATACCAAGGCTATGACCAGTCACAGAAACATGTCCTTTGAAGTCAGGGTTTCTTTCTCTGAATATACTGTAGATACGATCCATTTCCCCACATACAGTATTCACAATGGTCTGGCAGTATGTGGGGCTGTTGTAGAAAAACAGATCCAACACGGTCTCGTTGGTGAAGTGGCGGAGGCGGCTGATACTGGGCAGAGTGATCCTCTGGATGTCGCTGTGTACAAAAGGTACAATGTATGATTTGTGTTCAGGGATTACAAGATCACAAACTATAATAAGCAATAACTCATCATTTAACTCACTGCAGAGAGGTAGAACCCTCCAACTAGTCAAAAACAGGCTGGATCAGACACAGAGCAGAGCAGACAGGACTATCTGACTGCCACTCAGCACAACACTACCCATCGAAAGGTTTGTCGCGCCAAACTGTGCTTGTTCACTACAAAATGTAGATACTGATGCTCTAATCAATCTAAAGGTCCCCATACACGGGCCGGTTATAGCTGCCGATATCGGTCCCTTGGACCGATCCGGCAGCTAATCGGCCTGTGTATGGGCAGAACTGAGCGGCCTGGCTGACCGATATCTGGCCTGAAATTGGCCAGATCTCGATCGGCCAGGTTAGAAAATCCAGTCGGATCAGGGACCGCATCAGCTCGTTGATGTGGTTCCCGAACAGACTGCTGCATGGCCGCAAATGTAACTCGATCGTTTGGCCCCAGGGCCAAACGATCGGATTATTTTTTTTTTTAAGCTACTTGCTACCCGATATCGCCCACCCATAGGTGGGCATATCGGGTGAAGATCCGCTCGCTTGGCGACATCGCCAAGCGAGCGGATCTTATAGTTTATGGGGACCTTAATACTGCAATGGTAATATATTTATATAAAGAACTCATGGGTCCTAATACAAATAGTTTTTTACAGTTCACCTGGTACATACTCATCAACACCAGTAGCATCAGCATGTAGCGCGCTGTGCCAGTCTACAGGGAGGAACTGTACCGGCCAATCAGCCCTTCCTCCGTGGCCTTCTTGAAATGAGCAGGAAGAAGGTTCAGAGTCACACTGTGGAAATCAGTCACTAAGGAAGGAAGACAGAATCATAATGCGTGTTTATTTGTACAATTAAAGGAAATGGGAAATGTGCAGACAGGCACACTTTGTTTGCACAAAGTATCACATTTGTGGCATAAAGTATCACAAAGAACTGACAGACAAAGGCTGCTTGTTAAGTTGATGTGACTGATGGAAGGGACTCACCGCACTGTATGATGCTTCTGAACTGAAGGTCACAGGCTGGACCAATGCCATGCACCATGAACACCAAGTGATCAATCTGAGATGGCTCCCCTAAAACAGCAGAAATAATTGATAAAATCTCTGGGTGAATCAGAGCAAGTGTTGCTGGGACTGGAAAAACTGGACCAGAGAGAAGCTTCACTTAATTCTATTGCTTGTTTATACAGCTTGGCCAATGGATGCAATGCCCTCACTGGACTCTACTGATGATAAGTTCTCCCACTGCTTGGTGCACCCCCCAATTGAGCTCCTAATCAACAAGTGCACCCATGAGTCCAAGAGTTCCAGGGCGCAGTTCTGCCCACACAACTGGGATCACACCTGCATTTTTACAAATCATTTAAACACAAAGGGCCTATATTATAGATGCTCAACATGCAGACTTCTAATTCTTGCAGAAGGAACATTTCTATTACCCGTAGTCACCTTTTTGCTGGTTAAGAACTATGGAGACTGTGGATCAGCAATAGCTGGAGTGGGTGCAGTTTGGATATTGGGATATGATTTTTTGTGATCACTTAAAAAAAGTCCAATTTACCAGACGGTATCTCCACAGAAATATTCTCTACTCCCCTCTTCACTGTTCGAGGCCGACCTTGCTCACTGGGTGTGGCTCCCCACTCATCCGGGATTCCCACTGGCTGATAATGGACCATTAGCTGTGCAGTCAGAAAAAAAGAAATGGAACAGAATTACAGATTTAACCTACTGTATAATACAAAAAAAGCTATTTTCATTTATAGAATATGTTAGTACTTGTACATGTACAAATCTGGGTATGCACATTAAGATCAGCTCATTTGGAGAAGTCACCAAATGAATGGATCATTGCCCAATGTGGTCCTCGCACAGATTTTGAAACCTGCCTGATAAATATATTGCCAATTTTTGCCCAGCTATCTATTGGAAAGGGCCCCTAAAAAAATATTGCTCCTGAACTTATTACCTTGGGGTTGTGTAGAATAATAATGTCCCTGAATGGGGATTCCAGCCTCTACTTCCACTCATTCAGAGTTACTGCCAACATGTATGCATCCTGTGAGAGAACACAATATGTAGGGACATGTTATTGCCAAGTCATATACACAGCACTCAGAGAGAAGCCCTGCTTTGATGTCCAGCATTTGGTACGGTTGCCCTTCGCTCATAACACAGTTATAGGTACTGAAAAACACTGTTGCATCAGTTGTATTTCTAGGAATAGACAGGACAATAATAAGTGTTTTCATGCAAGATGTGGGAAGGATAGACTTAAGCCTTTCTGCAACTTCCACTTGACTGTACATTCCCCCATAATCAGAGCTGTAGAGTATGATGAGATTAGTATAAATATGTTAAAAGCAGTGAGGGTAAAGGCCTCCCATTACTAGAACACATTGCACTGACATACACTGCAGAATCACACTGTACCTCCAGGACTTGGCTGAAGTCCTCTGGATACGGAACATATCTACTCTCCTCTCCCTTGTAGAACCAAGTGCATCTCTGCACCTCAGATTCCTTCTCTTCCCAGTACACCGCCCTCTGTTTGCGACTACCCAGATGTACATCATATCGACCTCCGCGTGTTGGGATCACTATAGTCTGTGGGTTGACACCTAGCGAAAAGAAAAATTCATAAGATTATATTTATCATAGAACAAACACAAGCAGCGTGTTAAATCCATCTAATCTCATCACCGACATATAATACTTAAGGATAAATGAGTAATGCTCTTTATTAGTGGTAATCTCAATAGGATTATACCACTTTGTCTTCTTGACACATCCACTGCCTGCAGAAGTTGTCAATGTGATTTCTGCCTCAGAGATTCACAAGAGGGACCTTCAATGAGCAATTTAACCAGAATGGTAGGATCTTTGGGCAACTTTGACTTTAAAGGTCAAGAAAAAAAGCTGAAATTCTTAGTCTTATGATATCCCACAGGCAGATCCGGACTGAAGATTCAAAATAGGGTTTATTCTGTGCTGCAGACAGTGAACAGAGTCCCAAACAGCTCAATAACAACCCCAATAAATTGTGACTGTCTATAGCATCTTACAGCAGCTCCTCTGGCATTTGCCAGAATCTACAGATTGTCAGTCTGGGCCTGACCACATTTATCTTTGCAGCTAAGTACCCCATGCCAGAATAACTAACCTACAGTGATCCTCTAGTCTCCTCTTTCTCTATGCCCTGGGTGTAGGGCATGGAGATATGCATGTGCTCTGTAATGCCTACTCTGCGGGAACCATCATATTACCTTTGAATTCCTGCTTTATTAACAAGCCCTCCCTATACTTCCTCACCATATTACAGCCAATACCTGAGCTAAACGCCTGCTCCAGTTTATCGGAATCTTCCCTGCTGAAGGGGAACCAGGGACTCCTGTTGTCTTGCACTTGATGGTAGAACCAGTGTGGAGTCACTGCCTCATACACCTGAGAAGCGTCCACCATCTCGAAGGATTCAGTGGACACTCTGGAGGGGGAAGTCTCCTGTGGTTCTTGTGAGGACATCTCCTGGAAACAACCAAAAGGAACGCGTTAGTAAACTGCAGGACTACTAGTAAATAACCTGGAAGCAGGAGGCAGGTTTGTCTGGGTTTGCCTAGAACCTTAGGCTAATTGTAACCTTAATGGTGCAAAAATTTAACAGAATGCCTATTATGGAAAATAAAATGTATGTGTTTAGTAACACTTGAATGGGGGGGTTGGCTGCTAAAATCTTTCATTTGGTCTCTCTTTGTAAGCACAGACCAACACTCCCACCATAGAGGACTAATCTAATGCTCATCGTTATTACACTAGTATTCATTTCCGAGTAAAGGCAATGGAAAGTGCTCCCATAGTGCTCTTCTCATGTGGGATATGTGAGATTTACAGCAATGAAGGCAGCCTTCATAGGTGCACAGGATAGGCTGGGACACTTGCCCAGAGTTGGCTCAGGGATTCAAAGCAAGGCTCTAATGTGAGAGCCAGTGCCAGCAACAGATCATGTATCTGGGCTTCTCAAGGGCAGTCATACAGAGGAAGAACAGGGAATTAGATTTCACTAATAAAATAATTGTGATATATTTGTGCAGTTGGTCAATTTAACACCCTAAGAGATAATCAAGTGAGTAAATGCTTGGTAAAAGGGGGTGGTTGGCTTTCCAAAGTACCCAGTTACCCCTACAGAGTGCAAGTACCTTAAAGAGTCAAACTTTCTGTTCCTTTAAGGAGATATAAAAGGTAAAATTTTTAGGTGGTGCCAAAATTTTAGCCCCCTCCTAAGGATTATAATTGCATACTCGGCACAGTGCTCCTATCCAGGACTGGTGCAGTGAACATGAGCACTAGGCTGGGGCCTCAGGTAAGAATTATAATCACTGGGGGATTTTGGTACCTGTTTTATTTATATAGCAACAACATGTTCTGTAGCTCTTTACAGAGATTATACATCATTCCCATTAGTCCTGTGCCAGGGGAATTTTCAATTTAAAGTGCCTATAACATTCACACACACTAGGGTAAGTTTCATCAGAAGCCAATTAATTAAAACTGACTTTATTATATGTGTGAATTTGATTGGAAACTTATTGATAGGCCAAGGCACAGATAGAGGCATGGGATGGGATAGGGGTAAATAAGGGCAAAAATTGTCATTTACTGAAAAGGACCCTAAGCATCAGCTGGGTGTGGCACAGGGGGCGGTTACTCTGGAGATTTGGTCATTTACAGTCAAGGAGCTAAACGCTACAGAATCCTTTGTGTGGTTTCTATGGGAACGTAGGAAGGGGTCAATAACATGGCGACTCCCTTAGTGGCTACTCACTTTGATTTCGACTCCATTTGATCACAGCTATGGTTTAGCCAGCTGCCGGCAGTGACCAACACCGAACTGGCCAAAATGCCTTATTAGTATAACCTGCGGAAGGCAGAGAGGGCCCTGCTCATTAGAGCTTGCAATCTAATGTTCAAGCACAGCTTCTGGGCCTTCCCATATCCATCCATTGCTAGTGTAAAATGCACCATAAGCGCAAGGGTTTCTATACTGTGGCACCATAAATATGTCACCCATGTAACACTGAGGCAGACAGAAGAGGAAGAGGGTTTGGGTGAAGAGAATATAAGGCAGACAGAAGATGGTTAAAGCGTCAGGTCATGAATTCAACAAGAGGGACCCCAAAGTCAACCACAAGAGGGACCCCAAAGTCAACCACAAGAGGGACCCCAAAGTCAACCACAAGAGGGACCCCAAAGTCAACCACAAGAGGGACCCCAAAGTCAACCACAAGAGGGACCCCAAAGTCAACAAATTCAACAAGAGGGACCCCAAATTCAACCAGAAGAGCGGCCCCAAAGTCAACAACAAATTCAAGAAGAGGGGACCCTAAAAGCAACAACATCACAGACTGCCTGGTTTCTTGCCATTTTCCAGCAGCTAGTCAGTACAGCAGCACCTGCAAGTCTATTCATGTGAAATAATCACACAAGCACCTCAGAATAAACATAAACGTGCATGTTATCAATAAATAGTACAATTATTACTTATTATTAGACTGATGGAGGCTACAGGCGTTACTGGCAATACACATCCGAATGCATAGAAAGCAGACTGATAAAAATATTCCATTTACAGTAAGTTCAGAGTGAGTAAAGGGTAAGTTCTCCCACCTTATGAATATCTAGCGGCACTTTAACCCGTGCAGCGTTGCTGCCCCTGGCGCATGATGCCGGCTATGGGGAAACCTCTGGCTCTGACATGTTCTCATTACTCTGTCACTGAGGATGAGCCCAGAGAAGGGGTGTGGCCATGACGTCATTGCGGATCTCCTCCCTCTGCTGCCCACAAACACTGTGTATATGACGATCCCTAGCAAGCCCCTCCCATGGCTGCGCCAATTTGTCAGGTCACGTGGTGTGTCCGTGAAATCCGGCACAACCAACACTGACGGGGAGGGGGGAGGATGTTAGAATGGGGGAGCGGGTGTTGGGGGTTCACTGTAACGCACAATGGCAATTAGGGAATTCTAATAATGATGAAATAGAAAGCAGGCAATGGGAGCAGTAGTGGAAAGAAGTTGAACTGCATGTACGGCGGCAGCCGAGGACATTTTGTAGGGCAAGAGGGGAAAGAGCGGTTGCAGACATGTCTCTTAGCTACACTTTTGGTCGCCTAGATTAAATGAACGGGAGTCTTGGGGACAGGCATTACACCTATGAAGCAGTGGGGGATACTGTAGTTTAGCACAATGGGGTATTTATGGACGGTCGGGGTCATGTCTGTAGTACTATGAGGCCCAACAGGGAAGGATGTTAGAATGGGGGGAGAGGGGAGTGGGGGTTGTGTTGGGGGGGGTTGGCTGTAACGCAGAAGAGCGAATAGGGAATTCTTATGATAATGAAATAGAAAGCGGACAAGGGGAGCAGCAGTGAAAAGAAGTTAAACTGCGTGTAGGACGGAAGCCGGGGACATTTTGTAGGGAAAGAGCGGCTGCAGACTTGTCTCTAAGCTACACTTTTTGTCACATTAAATGAACAGGAGTCTTGAGGATTGGGTTATTAATGCTAAAACAATTACTCTACCTAATAACACCCAAGGCCATATTTGCTTGTCTAGGGGTGAATTTTGATGATCAGTAGTGATAACATCAGTGAATTAAATATTAAAGGCTCCCTATAAAGTTTCCTTATTGTCAATGTTCAATACAAAGTGAACAAAAAGCTGATAGAGCAAGAACTGAGTAGGTGAAAAGCAAATGTTTGTGTTGTCAAAGGGGGATCATGTCTAAATGGCAAACTAAAATATTTCTGGGATGGCCTACTGATTGGGGGTTAAGAATACACATTTTAAAATGAGGTTTGAGGATACAAGTGAAATTGTGCCAGCGGGCAGAGCCAACCTGATTGGAGGGGAGGATGTTAGAATGGGGGAGAGGGGCGCGCGGGGGTTTGCGGAAGGGCAAATAGGGAATTCTAATAATGTAATAGAAAGCTGGCAAGGGGAGCATTTTGTAGGGCAAGAGTGGAAAGAGCGGCTGCAGACTTCTTAGCTACACTTTTGGCCGACTAAATTAAATAAACAGGAGGAGTCTTGGGGATTGGCACACCTATAAAGCAGTAGGGGATATTGTAGTTTAGTACTGTGGGGTATTTGTGGGGGGTGGGTCTTGAGAACTATGAGGCCCACGGTCCCCAGCAGGCCTAATAATAGTGACTGTGGCATCTTAGGGCTGAAATCCGCAGTAACAAATGCTAAAGCTGAGCGTAATGTTATTTATAGATAAAACAATGCTAGTGATACCTGCAAGTCCAGTGACAAGATTTGGTTTAAAGAATGCAATTCGTATTTTTTTTCTCAGATTTCAGTTTTCATTTCTATATTAGTTTGGCCTTTTGTGAGTCGATAGACAGAGTTAGGGATTTGGTGCATTCTTGAATTGAATTTTTCACACTAAGTAAAACCAGATAACTCCAGATAACCTATTAACACCCAAGGCCATATTTGCTTGTCTAGGGATGAACTTTTCTGGTCACAAACGATAACACTGGTGAATTAAATATCAAAGGCTCCCTAAAAAGTATCCTTATTGTCAATATTCAATACAAAGTGAATGAGAAGTTAATAGAGCAGGAACTGAGTAGGTGAAAAGCAAATGTTTGTGTAGTCAAAGGGGGATCATGTCTAAATGGCAAACTAAAATATTTCTGGAATGGACAACTGATTGGGGGTTAAGAATACACATTTTAAAATGAGGATACAAGAGAAATTGCGCCAGCGGGAAGGGCCAACCTGATGGGAGGGGAGGATGTTAGAACGGGGGAGAGGGGAGCAGGGGTTGTGTGGGGGGGGGTTCGCTGTAATGCAGAAGGGCAAACAGGGAATCCTAATAATATAGAAAGCAGGCAAGGGGAGAAGCAGTGGAAAGAAGTTGAACTGCGTGTACAGCGGCAGCCGGGGACATATTGTAGGGCAAGAGGGGAAAGAGCGGCAAGAGCGGCTGTAGACTTGTCTCTTAGCTACACTTTCAGCCGACTAGATTAAATGAACAGGAGTCTTGGGGTTTGGCCGTTAAACCTATGAAGCAGAAGGGAATATTGTAGTTTAGCACTGTGGGGTATTTATGGACGATGGGGGTGGGTCTGAAGTACTATGAGGCCCAACAATCCCCAGCAGCCTAATAGTGACTTTGGCATCTTAGGGCTGAAATCTGTAGTAGCAAACAATTATTCCAGCTATTGACCCAAGGCCATATTTGCTTGTCTAGGGATGAACTTTTCTGGTCACAAACGATAACATCGGTTAAGAGTAATCTCAGCCTGGCAATTATAGGTCTATTACTTTGACATCTGTGGGTCAGGTTGTTTAAAATTTATTTGGATTGTAAAAAGCTTTTGATGCAGCACTGTATTACAAATAAGGCCTGTTGGTCTTTATTAATGTTTGTGCATGGGTAGGAAAGTGGCTGCAGAATCATGTAGAGGGCAGCGGTCGACTGTACAGTCTACTTGGAGAAGGGTTCTTAGCGGGTTCCTGAAGGGCTCTATTGAGATTACTTTAACAAATGCCAAATCTTTTCCTATTAACCTGCACAACATTGCTGAATATGTCCTTACCAGAGTAGAGTACAGACAACTAAAAAAACAAACAAAAAAAAACCTCATACAGTCTTAATTCCTGCTTTGACGATTGTAACTAACTTACTCCTTACAAGGATTCCAAAACATCACCTTTACAACTCCAATATGTTTAAGGCTGCCAACAGCTTTTAATTTATCTTTCTTCATCGGCTCCCATTTCCTCTAGAATCAAAATTCAAATTACTCACATTTAAGGCCCTTATCAATGAAGCTCCTTCCTATCTCAGCTCTGATCTCAAAATTCTCATTTACGTTACCTATGCTCTGCTTCTGACCTTCGCCTCTTTCCCTCTCATCACTTCTCCCCATTTCAGACTGCAAGACTTCTCATAAGCTTCTGCTCGTCTCTGGAATTCTCTCTTCAGCTGACCATTTCAAAGACCATTTAGGGAAGCATATTCAATGTAACTTTACTAATCAGATACCAAACTTTTTTATTCCTTTTAAAAATGTACCCTTAACCCTCTAGATAGTAAGCTCTTGAGAAAGGACCATCTGATACTAATCTTGCTTTGTTAACCTTATAGTTTAAACTGCTTAAGATCCCAATTTGTTATAAATCAATGTAAATCGCTGAGTAATTTGCTGGTGCTATATAAATGATTTTAAAACTCATTAATGACAATGTTTTGGTGTTTGCAGATAGGCGAAGTTACCAGGTTTAAAACAGCAGAGTGGCTTGGTGGGTAGCACCAATGGCTTTGCAGTGCTTAAGTCAATAATTCAACTCCAGACAGGGCACTGTCTGCAAGGAGTTTGTATGTTGCTCATGTATGCACAGGTTTCTTCCAGGTACTCCTGTTTCCCTCCCACACTCCAAAATCACACAGGTTATGTGGCTCCTAACAAATTGGCACGTGTGAATGCAATAGGGACCTTAGATTGTAAGCTCCCCTAGACTTATGTGAATTATGTAGTTTTTGAAATGTGTTGCTGATATACAAGAAACACTAAGTACATCATGTTTTTATTTGTATTAATTTGTGTTGCGCCACTGGCCAATTCATTTGCCAAATGGGCAACAAAATTCACCACATAAAAGTTTCCAACACAACAAAAAAAAAAATTGGCCATCAGTCGCATGTAAAAAAAAAAAATCCATTTACCATTGTGAATCTATTTCGGCAAAGCTAAAATACGGGACAGATTTGTTCATCACTACCTAAAATTAGTACTCAAAGCCCCCCCCCAATTAAGTGCACAAAAACTACTCGACTTGTTAAAGTCTTATGAGCAAAACCCTTTCCCAAGAGCTTGAGTTTCTTTACTGGCAAGGAATTAAGTTTCTCTATACAGAAGTTGTAAATGCTTTTTAAACCAGTTAAATTACAGAATAAAAATTTCAACATGAACTTTGGGCCAGCACTTTAGGATGGTGCAATCTGTTTTGTGGTGTTCTACCAGCCTCACTGCAGGTCATGTATTTGAAACATTCTTGGTTTCCTACAATAATTTCGAGTCCATCAAGTTGAACACATCCAAGTAAACTAAGCACACACAACCCACACCTACCAATCTATACACTCGCATACAAACTATATATACACAACCACTAATACTAAGGGGCTGATTTACTTACCCACGAACGGGTCGAATGGAGTCCGATTGCGTTTTTTTCGTAATGATCGGTACTTTGCGATTTTTTCGTATGTTTTTCGGATTCTTTACGAATTTTTCGGATCCAATACGATTTTTGCGTAAAAACGCGAGTTTTCCTATCCATTACGAAAGTTGCGTAAAAAGTTGCGCATTTTGCGTAGCGTTAAAACTTACGCGAAAAGTTGCGCATTTTTCGCGTAAGTTTTAACGCTACGAAAAATGCGCAACTTTTCGCGTAAGTTTTAACGCTACGAAAAATGCGCAACTTTTCGCGTAAGTTTTAACGCTACGAAAAATGCGCAACTTTTTACGCAACTTTCGTAATGGATACGAAAAACTCGCGTTTTTACGCAAAAATCGTATTGGTAACGAAAAATTCGTACAGAATCCGAAAAAATCGCAAAACATACGAAAAAGTCGCAAAATGTTCGTTTTCAAGTCGGAACTTTTCCAATTCGGGTCGGATTCGTGGGTTAGTAAATCAGCCCCTAACTGTAGATATTAGTATCACAATAGCCTTGGGATATTCTGATTGTTCAAGAACTCATCCAGGCCCCTCTAATAGGCATTAACAGAATCTGCCATTACAGCATCACTAGGAAGGGCATTCCCCAACCTCACTGCCCTCACCGTGAGGAACCCCCTACACTGCTTCAAATGGAAGCTCCATTCCTCTAATCTAAAGGGGTGACCTCTGGTGCATTGATCTTTTTTTCCCCCATAAAAACAAAAAACACCTAGTTTAGTTGCCTCTGCACTCTCTCCAGCGCATTAATATCCTTCTTAAGGACTGGAGCCCAAAACTGCACTGCATACTCAAGGTGAGGCCTTACCAGAGACCTAATGCCCTTTTTTATACAAGACAGCACTTTATTTGCTTTAGTAGCCACAGAATGACACTGCCTGGAATTAGACATGTTATCTACAAAAACCCCTAGATCCTTCTCCATTAAAGGATCCCCCAACAAACTACTATTCAGTAGATAGTTTCCTTTTATATTATTTCTACCAAAATGCATAACTTTGCACTTATCAACATTGAACCTCATTTTCCAGTTTGCTGCCCAGTTTTCCAATTTTTTCAAATCGCTCTGGAAAGCGGAAGCATCCTGCATAGAACCAAGTTAGACTGGTTCTCCTTAATTGGCCTACTCTAGTTTGTATGAAGCCCTTACAGATGATTTGCCATTTTAGCATTGTAGCCCACTACATCTATAGTCATTTTCCTTAGTTATATGCCCAATCAGCATGTACAAATTCTCCAAGAAATGTTCCAATTCTATACACAAAAGAGGGGTAGTCTTCATTCTACAGTCTGAAAAACTATAGTCCATTATATACACAGCTTATTTACTATGTAAACATGTACCATTTCAGTTTAAAGGGATCCCCAAAATGCCTCTATTTTCAGTCAAGTCCACAAAATGTTTGTACTGGTAAATTATAGCATATACAGAATTACTGGTCCTTTACCGGCTGCCTGGCCATGAATCAAGGTCCTATAGGCATTTTATATCAAGTGCCTTTAAAAAAAAAAAAAAAAAAAAAGGCCAGCACAGCTTTAAATTTTCCTTACAAATTTGTCCAATATTAAAGGACATGTAAACGCTACATCTCCGTACCACGTATATAAGTTGGACACTTCTACCCCACCCAAACCACACCATTTGTACTGCATATCCCCTCTGTTCACCAGATCACATTTTCCTAAAACAAATTGGCTGCAGGGTGAAAGCTTTTTCCCTCACATCTTGACATTTACATCTACAAACAGCATGTGCTCTGTAAAGTTCATGCAATGTAGAATGCAGGCTTGCACAGGCAGAACTTCGATCAAGAGTCCTGCTTGGATTGAGCACTGTAATGGTTAAGCTGGTCTCCGGAATGAAGGTAAGGAGAAAATAAAATGTGCACAAATAGAGTATCTATGGTAATCAGCAGAACCACCTCTTCATAGGCTACTAGACTGGAGGGTGTTGACTAACAGGATGCTCAGTTCTTCTCAACTCAGGTTACCCAGGAGCTAAAGGCAATTCATGAGGGAGTGGGCTGAGTGGGTTAGAGAAGGAATCCCAAGTGATTAAAAGGATGCTGCAGCCTTACTATTAAGCCTTTTACCAGTTGCAGCAGATAGAAATTTTAAAATGAGAGGCTGGCTGTTCACAGATTCAATTTTTTGTAGGGAGTTTACATGTCCTTTAATACAAAAAAGCCAGGATTAACTAGAGTTCAATGTAGTTTGACAAATTGCAGATTGTCAACTGTTCAGCAGGGTCACAGATCAGGTCCCTTGTACTTTGTAAGTTGTGTGTATGTTCAAAGTAAACACTCACTTTACAGCATTGGTGCAATATTTGTAATTAAGTATATAAAATGTCTCCAACTACAGGCATTGCTATGAATCCCATCTATCCACCTTTTCACTTGGGTCTAAAAAACTACATCTAACCTCACTTTCTAGAGAAGCTTCTCAAGAGAATAAGTGCACATAGTGCAAAAATTGGCTTATTAGCCACTTTATTTGAGCCGGGCGCTGTTACCTTTTAATGGAATTGAAGCCATTATTTTAGCTTTCAGCTGATGGGATAAGTTACTGCTAATATCTATTATAGCTGATATCGCACATTCAGAATAACGTAGCTAACTTATATCTGATACGGTTAGAGATTCATTTCCGAGGTAGGACTATTTTTTACTTATTTTAAACAACCTCTACGTGTTATTGTGACCTCAGACCACTGGAATCCTTTAAGAAATCCACACTCCATTTAGAAACCCTTTATTTTTTTTGGGTCGTATGTAAAAGAAAAATTTTCAAAATTTGCCAAGACTTTTGGCTCAGAATTTGTAAAACATTATTACACCACATTGCTTCCACCAGTTTGTGTTCACACAACTAGGAGGAAACCAGCACCTACGAACAGGAAGTACCACAGCTTTTGTGTAGCTTAATAGGAGGGGCAGCATTGGGCTGGTACATCAATTCCAGGTAGAAAGCAGCCATTTGCACCCTCACTACTAAGCAGCACCCACTAACTGCACAGGCCCTGGCCATGAACTCAGGCCGCCCAGCCAAATACTAGATATTACTCCCCCTTATCACTTGGGTCTACAAAACTGAATTACATCCAACAACCTCACTTTCTAGAGAAGATTCTCAAATAAAAAAAAAAATGCAGTGCAAAAATTGGCTTATTAGCCACTTTATTTGAGCCCGTTGCTTTGTTACCATTCAATGGAACTGCAGCCATTACTTTAGCTTTCAGCTGATGGGACAATTTAGCATTAAAGCCGATATCGCACATTCAGCATAATGCAGCTAACTTATCTGATAATGTTAGAGATTCATTTCCCAGGCAGGACTAGACTATTTTCTTTAAACAATCTCTACATGTCACTGTGGCCTCAGGCCACTGGGATCCACTATAAGAAATCCACACACCCCATTAATAAACCCCATTTTTGGGTTGTATGTAAAAGAAAAACCTTTCAAAATCAGAGTCTGCTGAGACTTTTGGTTCAGAATGTGTAAAAATATTTTTATACCAGATTGCTTCCCCCCATTTGTGTTCACACAACTATGACTGAGAAAAATAGCTCAGCACCTGGGAACATAAACTACACAGGAGCTGTGGTACTTTGATAGATGGGGTGGCACCGGGCTGGGATATCAATTCCAGGCAGAAAGCGGCCATATGCACCCATAATATACATCAAGCAGCTACTAAACTGCGCCACTAACTGAATAGGCCCCGGCCATTAAAACAGGACGCCGCTTGAACCCTTTGGAATATTACTCCCGCCCGAACCCTTGGGATATTACTTTGCTTTCAGTCCCCCCCCCCACAGACCCGCTCCCGTTTTCAGTCCCCCCACCCACAGACCCGCTCCCGTTTTCAATCCCCCCACCCACAGACCCGCTCCCGCTTTCAGCCCCCCCCACCCACAGACCCGCTCCCACCACCCCAGAAAGTTTCTCACAGCCGTTACATCAACTCTACTGCCGCCCTAATTCCCTTCCCCGTTAAACACGACGTCTACTCCGAAAACTACATGCGCAATTAATGGCTGCCTCCTCCCCGTCCCATTCACTTCTCCGCCCTATTACAGACGAAACTTATGTGCCATTACTCTAAGCTCTCAAAGTATTCCAGTCGTCAGAATGCTAAACAAACAGCCCGAATTATTCCCCGCTTCTTCCCCCGCCACAACCCAAGGATACCCGCCCGCACCCACATCTCGTAAATTCCACACACAAATGCCGTGCCCCTCCCGCTGAGGCTGCCTTTATAGCGGACGGGTTGCCATGGTAACCACGTTTCCGTGACGTCGTATTGTGCCGCTGCTCGGTGTGTAAAGTTTTGGATTGGCAATTGGAAAAAAAAAAGTCTTCACCTGTCTCCAGAGAAATGTCATTTAGGAAGGTTGTTAATGCTTTAGTTTGGTTCTGGGTTATCCTTAATATTCCCAAAATTGATCTCTCACAGTAATGTGGTATAAGTGGAAATGTCATATCTGGAGAGTGGTGCATTACAAAGTGTCCAGAGAATAATCACCACAGCTATTAGTAGTGTTGCCATCTTTTCTGGGAGAAACAGTAGCCTTGCTATATTTTTATCTCTGTTCCCTGTTGGTATGAAGCATCATTTTTACAGGCCATGCCACTAAAATACTTGCCAGGTGCAACAGTAACTATAGGGGGGGGGGGGCACAGTAATATTTCTTCTCAAGCTGAGTGCTATGTGCAAATGAGTGGGTATATTAGGTTTCCTGGGTGGACAACAAATATCTTTGCCATTAAGCCTGGGCCGCATGCATGTGTTGCTAATTTCAGTCCCTGGCTTTTTTGCCACAGGAAATGTTTGCTCCTGGGTTTAGCCTCCATGTTTAAAGCTGACCTATTTCTTGAGACTGCAAAGTATATTGAAGGGCTATGATTTTTTATGACCATGATTTAGGGGCCCATAAAAGTACAAATGAGAAAAAATCATATTTTGTCTAACTTTCGGAACTTTTGCGTAGTTTCCACTATATTTTTGCAGGTTGGAGCTGCAGAGTGCCATTGAGCCCTATGGGAGGCTTTCCTTGGGCCGGGTTGGAGCTGCAGAGTGCCATTGAGCCCTATGGGAGACTTTCCTTGGGCCGGGTTGGAGCTGCAGAGTGCCATTGAGCCCTATGGGAGACTTTCCTTGGGCCGGGTTGGAGCTGCAGAGTGCCATTGAGCCCTATGGGAGACTTTCCTTGGGCCGGGTTGGAGCTGCAGAGTGCCATTGAGCCCTATGGGAGACTTTCCTTGGGCCGGGTTGGAGCTGCAGAGTGCCATTGAGCCCTATGGGAGACTTTCCTTGGGCCGGGTTGGAGCTGCAGAGTGCCATTGAGCCCTATGGGAGACTTTCCTTGGGCCGGGTTGGAGCTGCAGAGTGCCATTGAGCCCTATGGGAGACTTTCCTTGGGCCGGGTTGGAGCTGCAGAGTGCCATTGAGCCCTATGGGAGGCTTTCCTTGGGCCAGGTTGGAGCTGCAGAGTGCCATTGAGTCCTATGGGAGACTTTCCTTGGGCCGGGTTGGAGCTGCAGAGTGCCATTGAGCCCTATGGGAGACTTTCCTTGGGCCGGGTTGGAGCTGCAGAGTGCCATTGAGCCCTATGGGAGACTTTCCTTGGGGCGGGTTGGAGCTGCAGAGTGCCATTGAGCCCTATGGGAGACTTTCCTTGGGCCAGGTTGGAGCTGCAGAGTGCCATTGAGCCCTATGGGAGACTTTCCTTGGGCCAGGTTGGAGCTGCAGAGTGCCATTGAGTCCTATGGGAGACTTTCCTTGGGCCGGGTTGGAGCTGCAGAGTGCCATTGAGCCCTATGGGAGACTTTCCTTGGGCCGGGTTGGAGCTGCAGAGTGCCATTGAGCCCTATGGGAGACTTTCCTTGGGCCGGGTTGGAGCTGCAGAGCGCCATTGAGCCCTATGGGAGACTTTCCTTGGGCCAGGTTGGAGCTGCAGAGTGCCATTGAGTCCTATGGAAAACTTCCAAAATCATACATTGAAGTTTCAAAGTCAGAAAGGGTTTTGCGATCGCTCGGATACGTAAATTTCGTAACTTTCGGATCGTAAGTACGATATTTTCATACGTTTCCATAGAATTTTCGGAACATTTTCGATCATCAGAAATTATCGGATTTACTCCAAATTTTTCCAATCGTGCTTTTAAAATCGTGGTTTAATTCATGGGCCACTCACTGTCCAGCGTTTTTCCAAAGGATTATGAGGCGATTACTAATCCTACAACTGCTCAACTGAGTGTAACTGTAGATGTATTTAAATTACCTTTACTTTATATTGCTAGACTAGAGATTGATAAACCTCACATGCAAGATCATTATTAAATGTAGTAAAACAGAGCTCGAGGGTCACTTTGGTTTAAACTTTTTAGTGCCACAGGACGTAGAATCTACGTCCTGGGGCACTTCCGGGTTTGGGAGCGGAGAAGCGGCTTTTCTTCGCTCCCCGCTCGTTCCCCAGCCTCCAGACAATAGTCAGAGGCGGGGAACGAGTGGCCCCTGGGTCGCAATCACCCAGGGGCCCCATAGGGAAAGCCTAGCACGTGTAATCTACGTGCTGGGCTTTCCCTGCAGTTTCTCTCCCTCCCTCCACTCCCCCTCTGCTCTGGCCCCCCCCTCTCTGCACTCACCATCGGCTGCAGCTACTGTGAAGATGTCTCTCTGGTCTGGCTTCGATCTTCAGCCCAGGTAGGTGCCAAATACACACACAAACACAATCACACACTTATTACTCTAATACACACTTATACTCACACTTACACACACAAACATGCATTTTTGGGGTGGTTTTCACACATTCACACTCACACTTACTTGCACACACACATTCATAGTCACACTTACTTGCACACATGCACACAAAACACATTTTACCATGTGTACACACTCACTTACACACTTATGTATTTTTGTAAAAATGTATTTTTTATTCTTGCCTGAAAAAAATGTTTTATTGCCATTCCGGATAGTGTATTCGCTAACCGCACAGCGCAATACTTTTTGTGTATTATTTTGGTGTTTCTACTACATTTTCTGTGATTTTGGTGCATTTTGGGGTATTTTATTGCATGTTTAGCCATGTTATTGCATTTTCAGTTATGCATAGTTGTTGTTCGCTTGACTTTGTCTGTAAAACCTATTTGCCCAAGCCAGAATACTCAAACTGTTATTCTGACCGCAGATATTATTAGGCAAAAAAAAAAAAAGATTTTTCTTTATTTTTATCAATTTTATTGCTTTTCATATTGTTCTTTATTACTTGTCTTTGCACATGGATATTTTGTCTGCTGTATTTCAATTTGGCATCCTGTGTACCCCACTTAGTTTGGTAAATCTATGCATATTGGGCATCAAACTGTTCAGTAGACCCCTGGCGTTCATATTTAGAGTGTTTTATGTTGGTACGTTACTAAATGTGGGGTACATAATGGGGCAACATTCAAGCTTTGTGACGATTTTCAGAAATGTCACATAAACCGTTCTGTTTAGCATAGCTTTGTAGTTTGGTAGTTTGCAGTAGAAAGTTGTATTTGCCCATTTTTGTTTTGTCAGAATGTGTACTTTCGGAAAATGTATGGTTTTCTATGGTCTCGGTACTGTTAGGGGGTCTTATGCCACATAATACACATACCGGGTGCAAAAATTGCATGAGCTGGAGCGTCTTATGTGAAAATTCATATGCACTATTTTTACTTGGGTGCCCCTGTACCCCACATAGTTTGGTAAATCTATGCATATAGGGCATCAAACTGTTCAGTAGACCCCTGGCGTTCATATTTAGAATGTTTTATGTTGATACGGTACAAAATGTGGGGGTACATAATGGGGTAAAATGCAAGCTTTGTGACAATTTTCAGAAATGTCATAAAAACCGTTCTGTTTAGCATAGCTTTGTAGTTTGGTAGTTTGCAGTACAAAGATGTATTTACCCATTTTTGTTTTGTCAGACTGTGTACTTTCGGAAAATATATGGTTTTCTATGGTCTCCTTACTGTTAGGGGGTCTTATGGCACATAATACACATACCGGGTGCAAAAACTGAATGAGCCGAAGCTTCTTATGTGAAAATTCATACGCACTATTTTTACTTGGGTGCCCCTGTACCCCACATAGTTTGGTAAATCTATGCATATAGGGCATCAAACTGTTCAGTAGACCCCTGGCGTTCATATTTAGAATGTTTTATGTTGATACGGTACAAAATGTGGGGGTACATAATGGGGTAAAATGCAAGCTTTGTGACAATTTTCAGAAATGTCATAAAAACCGTTCTGTTTAGCATAGCTTTGTAGTTTGGTAGTTTGCAGTAGAAAGATGTATTTACCCATTTTTGTTTTGTCAGACTGTGTACTTTCGGAAAATGTATAGTTTTCTAGGGTCTCCTTACTGTTAGGGGGTCTTATGCCGCATAATGCACATGCCGGTAGCTTATATTGCAGTGTATACACTTTGTATGCACTAACTTCCTTTTGGGGTCTCTAAATGCCAGATACATCGGTGATCCTATGCACAATGGGCACAATGGGACCCTTGGCTTTCATATTTAGGGTGTGTTTTCTTGGTACCTAATGTTATGTGGGAGATAAGGTGCTTGAAAGTGGAAGATTTGATGTGATTTTCAGGTATTTCACCAAAACTAGCAATTTTGGGAAAGCACTGCGACTCTGTAGTTTGGAGTAGAAAGACATGGGTACCAATTTTGAATTCGCCCGAATGTGTACTTTCCAAAAATATATGGTTTTGGGGGGTCAATGTATTTTTTTGTGTTTTTACCCCACAGAAAATGCAGTAAATGTGTTGAATTTTCAGTAGCTAAAGAGACCTCTGGGGCAATCTCTATGCACTGATGTCCTTATGGGGTCTCTAAATGCCAGATACAGTGCTGATCCTATGCACAATGGGCATCAAACTGTTCAGCGGACCCTTGGCTTTCATATTTAGGGTGTGTTTTCTTGGTACCTAATGTTATGTGGGAGATAAGGTGCTTGAAAGTGGAAGATTTGATGTGACTTTCAGGTATTTCACCAAAACTAGCAATTTTGGGAAAGCACTGCGACTCTGTAGTTTGGAGTAGAAAGACATGGGTACCAATTTTGAATTTGGCCGAATGTGTACTTTCCAAAAATATATGGTTTGGGGGGGTCAATGTATTTTTTTGTGTTTTTACCCCACAGAAAATGCAGTAAATGTGTTGAATTTTCAGTAGCTAAAGAGACCTCTGGGGCAATCTCTATGCACTGACGTCCTTATGGGGTCTCTAAATGCCAGATACAGTGCTGATCCTATGCACAATGGGCATCAAACTGTTCAGCGGACCCTTGGCTTTCATATTTAGGGTGTGTTTTCTTGGTACCTAATGTTATGTGGGAGATAAGGTGCTTGAAAGTGGAAGATTTGATGTGATTTTCATGTATTTCAACAAAACTAGCAATTTTGGGAAAGCACTGCGACTCTGTAGTTTGGAGTAGAAAGACATGGGTACCAATTTTGAAGTTGCCCGAATGTGTACTTTCCAAAAATATATGGTTTTGGGGGGTCAATGTATTTTTTTGTGTTTTTACCCCACAGAAAATGCAGTAAATGTGTTGAATTTTCAGTAGCTAAAGAGATCTCCTGGGCAATTTGTATGCACTGACTTCCTTATGGGGTCTCTAAATGCCAGATACAGTGCTGATCCTATGCACAATGGGCATCAAACTGTTCAGCAGACCCTTGGCTTTCATATTTAGGGTGTGTTCTTTTGGTACCTAATGTTATGTGGGAGATAAGGTGCTTAAAATGGAAGATTTGATGTGATTTTTAGGTATTTCATCAAAACTGGCAATTTTGGGAAAGCACTGCGACTCTGTAGTTTGGAGTAGAAAGACATGGGTACCAATTTTGAATTCGCCCGAATGTGTACTTTCCAAAAATATATGGTTTTGGGGGATCAATGTATTTTTTTGTGTTTTTACCCCACAGAAAATGCAGTAAATGTGTTGAATTTTCAGTAGCTAAAGAGATCTCCGGGGCAATTTGTATGTACTAACTTCCTTTTGGGGTTTCTAAATGCCAGATACATCGGTGATCCTATGCACAATGGGAATCAGTGTGTTTTCTTGGTACCTAATGTTATGTGGGAGATAAGGTGCTTGAAAGTTGAAGATTTGAGGTGATTTTTTAGAATTTTCATAATTTTTTATAGAAAATGCTAAATTCAGTAAAGCATTGCCGTTTGGTACTTAGGAGTTGGAAGACATAGTTACCCATTTCGGATTCGTCAGAATGTGTAGTTTTCAAAAATGTATGGTTTCCTGGGGTAAACCTAATGTTCCAGGATTTTTGGCTTTGGAATGTAAAGTATGCTGTATTCCGCTGTAATGCTTTGAAAATTTAGTAATTTACTGCTGGGAGTTTTAGATCTATAGAAGTCAGAAATCTCAATAAAACTATACATATCAGGTATTGGCACATTCGGGAGACATGAGACTTTCCAAATCAGTTGAATTTTTGTCCATAAAATAAAATATGTTTCTGGTAGAAATCCTTATATCATGAAAAATAGCATTTTTTCTTTTTTTTTTTGTATTTCAAGCTCTAAATCTTGTTCCAGAAGTGGAAATACACAAAAACTCAGGTAGATTTGGAAAGCTCAGGTTCTCCTGAAAAAAACAATATATAGTTTGCCTACCTAAACTTAACCCTGCCCCCAGTAAAAGCCCCTACATTGAGAGAGCACAGAATGTTTACAAAACGTCTGGCACTGGGGGGAACTGAAATGACGAATTCGGCTGGCACTTAAAGGGTTAAATACAAGTTTTCAGTTAGATCTGTTACCTAATAAAGCAACAGTAAACAAAAGTCAGGCTAAGCAATGAAATGTTGAAGTCAATGTCCTAGGCAAAATTTTACAGTTCAAATTTTTAAAGAAATCTGGAGAATAGGTAGACGCATTGAAAATAATGAGTAGAATACAAATTTGCTGTATTGACCTTTTTTCTATAATAAAGTTTTTTCATAAATAAGTACAAATTCAAGTTTGGTAATTTTTCAAGTTTATTTGAATTTTTTTTAAAAAAAACTCTAAAATTCACATATTCAGATTTTGATAATGAAGTTTCCCATGTTGCTATTAACTTTCTGTACTTTAAATTGCTGGACTATAGATTGGTAAACCCGCTTTTCTTCTGCTTGTATAGCTATGAGATCAAAGTGAGATTTACTATGTTTTTTATTCCTTTATAATGTTTTTACAGATTCTTATAAAAGCAATTTTCTAGATGAGCATGGGATTATAACTAGTTAATCATTCATCTTTTAAAGTTTCTCCGCATAAGGAATTCAGCTTTTTTTTCCATATCCCCATATGTTAGGATTTCTCAGAATGCAGAACCCATTGGTAAGGATTTAGCCACATCCTGAACTGAATCTGAATCATATTTAAACTATATATAACCTTAAAACAAAGCTACAGAAGCAATTGGGGATATATGTAATACTGAGCTATGGTTTAGGTATATCAAACAGCTGAATATCATATCCAACAGAATATTTATTTTTAAGTTCAATTTGGTCATAAGGTTTTTAGTAAATATTAGAAAAACAATTGTCTAGATCAGGGGTCCTCTAACCTTTCTTACTCTTGAGCCACAGTCAAATGTAAAAAGACTTGGGAAGCAACACAAGCAGCATAAAAGTTCATGGAGGAGCCAAATAAGGGCTGTGATTGGCTATTAGGGGCCTCTATGCAAACTGTCAGCTTACAGGGGCTTTATTTGGTAGTAAATCTTGTTTTTATTCAACCAAAACTTGCCACCAAGTCAGGAATTAAAAATAACTCCCTGGTTTGGGGGCACTGAGAGCAACATCCAAGGGGTTGGGGAGCAACATGTTGCCTCCGAGTCACTGGTTGGGGATCACTGGTCTAGATGTTGGTCTGTCATTACTAATAATTAGAAACCTAGAAAACTGTAGTACAATAAAAATTAAAAACCAGCTGTATAGGTTACTGTATAGGTTACTCAATGAAATTATAGTAAAAATAAATTATATAAATATATATTTAAAATAACATGAACCTAAATACAACATTGCATGATGATCGTTCCAGTCCTAAAATAACCCTTACCTTTGCGCTTACATTGCATGACAAAATGATATAACTGATATAAGAAAACTGTAGTAACTGCCAGATCCCAGCCTTATCTCTTAGATCATTGGCCTTTTGCCTGAATCCTTATGAGTAATCACATTATCATTGAATCAGTAGAAACCACAACCACAGCACAATTCTTGTTAAAAATAATATTCTCACAAGTTGTTGTTTAAAACCAATTTGTATGTATGTATAACTTTATTTATAAAGCGCCACAAGGGTACGCAGCGCTGTACAATCTTACAGAATACAAAATTACACACAGGGAGGACAAGTGATATAATAAATAAATACAATAAATATATATATATATATAAGCGCCATGTGGTATGAGACACAGTAGGAAGGAGGTCCCTGCCCCGTAAAGCTTACAATCTAAGTGATTTTAGTGCCCTACCTATTACTATAATCCAAGGATACTAGCATGTTTTAGTCCTCTTTATATTTTTTGTAGAACAGTGGAACTGGGTGTTAGGTGTTGATTGAGCGAGTGAGGGTGGCGTGGGTAGCAGAAATGTCGGGGGAAGTTGGAGATCCGTGGGGTAGGTTAAGGATTGGCAGTGGAAATCAGATGGCAGATTGCGACTGTGCTGTGCTGATTTGAGGCTGCAACATACAGACTGATACACAGGGGTGCGCTCTGGGTACTCACCAACTTAGTGGAAGCGTGGTGAAACCTCCTCACACTATTCACATTCCGCATCTATGCCAGACACAATCTAACGCCATTAGCACACCACTACTAGCCCTGTTCTAACCTGTGACACTCGTGCAATGTCATACAACTCTATGTAAAGGCTAATACGTATATAGGGGAAAGAAGTTCATGTAACAATTTTGGGGGGGACTCATAGTAATACTTGACCCCACTATTTCTCTCAGCCCATAATACCTGATATACAGTTTGTTTTAATTGCTTTTACAAATTATGTGGTTTATTTTTAATTATTTGTAACTAAAAGTTAAGGATTAATTTTATATAGCGGCCAGATAATACAACCCTACTAACTGAATTGCTATTGTGGCCATAACACGGGCAGTGCATTCTCTTTTCCGCTTTTTGCCCCTAAAGGGCTCCTCAAACAATTTATATATTTTGGATAGATCAGCACGCTTAAAAGTTGCTATTTATATCTTAATATGAGACAATCGTAAGGGGGAAAGTGCAGGGTTGATTTCCTTTTCTCTTTCTTTCCTTTCTTTTGTAATATATTGTGATTTATTTAAGAAAACTTTACATTTGAAGGAAATGTAGTGTAATTAGATGTGAAGGTTGACATAAATATGTTTTCAGTATTGTATTCCCTGGGCATTTTTTTCCGAAGAAAGACATGCTGATTTCCATATTGTATTTACATTAAACAGTGAACACCAGAGGTCTGCTGAACAGTTTGATGCCCAATATGCATAGATATAGCAAAGTATGTTATATGTATGGGCTTTAAATAGTGAATATAAATTTTCTCACCTGCCAACTCAACTGCTGCAAACAGAGCCCCCGCCAGCATATCATGTGCCGTAAGACCCCTACGTACAAAAAAACATAAATAATTTAGAATAGGCAAAGATGTCTTTCTACACCAAACTACCAAATGGCAACTCTACACTAAAAAAAACTAAAAATCAGATACAATTAGGGAAATCAATGAAATGACAAAATCACCAATTTGACAGCGCGGCTAGTGGTTAGTGTTAGGACAAAATTATAAAATAAAGAACTAAAAAAATAAAAAAGCAGAAAAAAAAGTATGTGTATGTTTGTGTATGCATGTGTGTACACTTCTAAAAAGTGTGTGAATGTGTGTATATGTGTATGTAAGTGTGTAAATATGTACAAAAGTGTGCAAAAACGAAAAAAAATTAAGAAAAGCAAAATAAAATAGCTTTAGTAAAAGGTGTATTGTGTGTGTAAATGCCAGTATATATGTATATATGTAAAAAAAGACCACTTACCATTTTAGTGGGCAGACGGCCCTTGGCAGCAATGAGGGTCACAGGACTGACTTGGCAGTCCCCTTGGCTCATTGCTGAGGGGGTTGGGGGCACAAAATCTGCCAGTTCAGAGAAAAGGACTTTACTGCAAAACACATAGGTACTACATGCTTAGCAGGTAAAGCCTTTTCCTGTAAGAAAACAGTACTTGTTTGACAGGTAAAGTTTTAAGGACATATCTTAAATATAGTGAAAAACCTATTTTAGACTGTTTTTTACATAATTAGCAAAATCTGTATAGGTCATCAAATATGTGAAACAAGTAATAAGTTATCAATATAACGACTATAGTAATGAATATATATTTTATATCAGTTTTCATTTCCCTTAATATATGTATTTTCCTATCAACTTAGGTATACAGTAGCAAAGCAAGGGGCAACTTTGGAAGACCCGTTCTACTGGTTGTGTTCTCAAATTACAAAGGGGTGCCATCCCCTCTAACTGTGCACTGGGTTTCTCATCCTTGGAGAGGCCAGGAGTGCTGGTGATCTTTTCTACACGCATCATGGATCACTGTTGAGTTTTATTTTGTCAACTTTAGCCTGAGCAGTCAAAATGTCAAAATACTGCCAACTGTTCAATACACTACTGCAAAACAACAAGCATGTTATTAAATTCTCCCTAATGAACCCTTATATCATGGGGCCCCAACATTTTTGATGGCAGCTTGGATATATAGGTTATTTAACCCTCCCTTCATGCACGCAAATACATATGATATTCAGCAAATGCAGATAAATGCATTAAGAAAATAACACAGTCACATGATAAACATCAAAAGTAAATTAATGGGGATCTTCAACAACAAATAAACAATTTTTGTATAGTAAAAGTAAATCTAATTTTCAGCAGGTTTTTGATATATATTAATCAAATAAATATGGTTTGAAATGCTATTTATGCAATTGCTAGAGTGTTTAATTATGACCAGGAAACAATATTAATTGTTGGATTTTGTTGTTCTTTTTTACATCAGTACTGCTCCCCCCCCTAACAAACACACACCCAATACTTAATGGTAGGTTTAGAGGGTAGTAGAGTGGGCATTTGTCCTGAGCCCCTAGGCCTTCCCCCCTTGATCATAAAATGCCATCAGTGAAAGTATTTGTGACTGACCTATGGCTCTTTAACTTACAGAAACCCTGAAGCAAAAGAAAATTACTGGTGAGTGACAGGCTGGACATTCTCTATAGCTGCATCTGTAAACTTCTTTTATTGAACAAGTCTCTCTATGATCTACCGATGTTCCAATGTGTAGCAATAAAAAAAAAAAAAAAAAAAACTAGTTGATACTCCAGCAACCAGAAAGCAGGCTGAATAGATTTTACTTTATTGTTAGATTTACCCTATTAATTTTTTATGCTCACATCCATACAAAGGCCATATTGCTAAGGCATTGATATTAGTGACAATACAGAAGTTCAAATGCCAAAAATGAGATAATTTAAAAAACAAAAAAATGAAGACCGGCTGTACCAAACAGCTGATAGGGGTAACGGAACAAGGCCCTGAGGCCTTGGAGTTAGAAGTACCAGGAAGTGATTGTGACAGTAGAACAAAATGTCAGAAGTAGGACAAGATTTGGTTATAAATACATTATAGCAGTGTTGGCCAACGTTCAACCTTTACGTTGTTGTTAATGTATAGGTTAGGTTGCTTTAGTCCATAGGGCTGCTTTACACGCCTGTTTAACATAAGCTTTTTAAACAAGGATGAGTGCCCTCTGTTATAACTGAGCCGGTTCCTTATGTATTTCATTCTGTATTATTTATCAGCACAATTTCTCTCTTTGAGAAGAATCCAAGTATTTAAAAAAAGGACTAGTCCCTGATGCAGATAAACCATTTTACCACCTCTAGGAGGCAGTCTTTTTCTTACATGATTTAGTGGACTTTTTGTACTTACCCCCCCCCATCACACCACTCATTCTAACTTAACAGGCTATGCAGGGAACATACGCACCTTTTATTTTTCATAACAAAATAAAGAAAGCTCGCAAGTTGTCATTTCTCATATCCCTGAGCCTTATGGTGCCATCCCTTATTCCACCCCAACCAAGGCTCCGAATTACCCAAGGAGGAAGGGCAGTTTGGGAACCATTGCAAACAGTCTAGTTCCTTTAGTAATTGCCCCATTTTCTGGAACTGTCAGTGGGGTGGAAGCACAGACTTTGTCTTTAAAGAAAGCTACCAGAAAATCAGAAATCAAATGATGACAAAAGTCAACACCGGCACAACCAGAAGCGAGGAGTCATCAACAGACAGCAAATCTCAAGAGTCTGATCATTATAATATTACAAAGCTTCACTTACATTCAATACAAACTTCTTGGTTACATGAGAAATATAATGTGTTATCCTGCAGACTGAGCACTGTTTATACATGGGATTTTAAGAATTTTTCTGATTTTAGCTCTTTGATTTGTAACTTGTGTTATATTTGCAACAAGGCATAAATAGCACTCAAACAAACCTGTCATGTGTAGCATGGGGCATTTTGTTATTTTTAATCCTTGAATCATTTGCCATTCCATCCTAATAACGGAGCAAGAAGCTACCTTATACCAAGCTATGGCCCTTCTCCTTTTGGCCCTACAGTTGTTAATAAACTACAAAAAAACAGACTACATGTGCCTGAGAAGAGGCAAAGCTGTGAGGGGTTGTAGTTCCGCCACAACAAGTACTCATCATCACTCCTACATCTGTGCTTCTGAAGTCAAATGTTCAAACATTACAGACTGTGCCCATGTTCTCAATATCACTGTATGCAGACAAACCAGAAAATAAAGAGGTAATTCTAAAAAAAAATAAATGCACCGATTATTCTTTCTAAACCGTGAAGTAGAGAACTTTTTCTAGAATAAAATAAGAACACACATACACATACTGCAGTCCATGGCCAAACTTATATGAACACCTATCTGTCCAACACCTCAACCAAGGGTATTAACATGCAGTTGGTCCTCTCTTTGCCAACAGTCTCTATTCTTCTGGAAGGGTTTTTACTAGATGCTGGAACATTGTTGGTGGCATCTGAAACAAGCAGCAAACCTATGTCTGCATTTAACAGTGTGCCCCTGGGATATTATTGTGCCAAATAACCTTCCCTAAACTGTTGCACAAAGTTGGAAACACTGAATTGTCAAAAAATGTCACAGTTACATGTTGTGGTGTTTTGTCGTCAATGAGGACAGTGGCTTAAAGTGATACTGACATGAAAAAATACGTTTCAAAATATTAATGTACATAAAGTTCCTAAACATGACTGTTTTGCCAACCTGAATGCCCCTTCTCAAGCGGTCATTAATATGTTTCTAATGCTAACAGACTACTGCTGCACAAATATGGCAGCCCCCTCATAGAGGAACATGGGGGATCAGATTGGAAATGTAAAAGCGTCAGGAAGTACTTTTATGGCACATTTTAATGTTCATGCAAAGACATTGTTATGACTTTTAATTTTAAAGTCTTTTACAACTGAACTGTAATGTGCCTTGCCACATACAATGAACGGAACACTTTTATGCCTGTATCACTAACCAGTAAGTCATTATTTCTCCTACCAATAATATGTAAGTAAACCTTCATCCCACTAAACTGCACCCATCACCACTCATTCCATTGCACCCTAAAACAGTGCTGCCCGATTTCTTCTACAGGCTGGGACAAGAATGGGAAATGTCTGTCAAATCCTAGGCCACTAATCCTAATATACAAACACTGCAACCCATCAGCCTTTACACAACACAGTAAACTACTACTCAATCCCTTCCTCCTTCCATTACAAAGGAAATCATGTCTGGTACCCAACGATTGTTAAAAATCCCACCTCATCTCAATATAATGTTACAATGTAAAAGGAACCAAAACATAAGCAGTCACACACGACTCCACTGAAGCATATCCTATTATCTCTTACACCATTAGGCTATAAACCAGGCATATCAAATTGCTGCGGCAGGCCATCTCTCTCCTTCTTTATGGTTCCCAAACTTTGAATAAAATGAGGCCCAATCTGTTCCACTACACTGGGTCTGAAATTATTCTGAATACTGGAATATTTACTCTTTAGCAATCCAGTTCTGAGCTGGGAGGAGTTTTGAAAAACATGGTTAAAATAGCAAAAATTCAATTCAAGTTACTAATAGAAATGTAATTAATAATGAACTAAAAAAACTACTGTTTGGTCTTTTGTTCTGTTTAGATATTGTGACAGCTGTGGCCATTAATGAGCTTGATATGCCTGTTGTAAGCTATCATGCTTGGTACGATAATGTTATAGACCACAGCCGTCATACCAAAGAAAAGTAATGTCTAATACATCTAACAATAAACTATCATACCTTCTACCCATTCCTTGTATCACTATATTGTAACTCTCCGTCCCCTGTACCACTGCACTGAATATTCACCCATCCCCTGTACCACTACACTGTAATACCCCATCATTTGTACCATTACACTGTAATACCCCATCATTTGTATTACTTCACTGCTATACCCTGTGCCTTGTACCACTTCACTATTATACCTGCAATACCCAATGCCTTGTACCACTACACTGTATATCCACCCATCCCCCGTACCACTACATTGTAATTTCCTATTTTTTGTACCACTATACTGTGATTTTTCATCCCCTGTACCACTACATTGTAATTCCCCATCCCCCATACCACTACATTGTAATTTCCTATCCCCCATACCACTACATTGTAATTTCCTAAATTTTGTACCACTATACTGTGATTTTTCATCCCCTGTACCACTACATTGTAATTCCCCATCCCCCATACCACTACATTGTAATTTCCCTTCCTTTGTACCACTACACTGTAAATCCACCCATCCCTTGTACCACTACATTGTAATTCTCCATCCCTTGTACCACAACACTGTAATTCCCCATTCCTGTGCCACAGCATTGTAATTCCCCATCCTTGTACTACTACATTGTAAGGCCTGATCCTTTGCAACACTACATTGTAATTCCCAATCCCTTGTACTACTACATTGTAAGGCCTGATCCTTTGCAACACTACATTGTAATTCCCAATCCCTTGTACCACTATACTGTACCATCTCTTGTACCATCACACCATACTTCCCCATCCCATGTACTACATTGTAATTCCCCATCCCCTGACCAACAACACTGTAATTCCCCATCCCTTGTACTACTATATTGTATTTCCCCATCCCCTGTGCAACAATACTGTAATTCCCCATCCCCTGTGCAACAATACTGTAATTCCCCATCCCCTGCACCACTACATTGGAATTCCCCATCCCCTGTACCACTACATTTTAACCCCCCCCCCATGCTTTACAGCAATATACTGTAACTTCCCCATCCCCTTGACTAATGTACAGTAACACCTTATCATTTCCAACAGACTGTAAGCCCTTATGCCATATAAGCAACCTAAGGTTTTCAGGTATCAGGGTAACCTATCCCTACAGCCAGTTGCCTACAGTGGTGCATACACAGCGCATCCCAGTCATGCCAAACCTGTCTCCCTCCAGCTGTCAGGAGCTGCAGCCTTCCTCATACCCCCCAGCCAAGAATGCTGGGAGATGTAGTTCCAGCAGTGTCAACCCGTGCCCCAAGCCCTGGCAGCAGCAGCAGTGCCACAGGCCCAACCCCCTCGAATAAAAACACCCTCGGGTGTCACCTTCAGTTTGTTCCATTCTAGATCAGGGTGTCTCGGCCTTGGTGACAGGAACCCGCGGGTAAGACGAGGGGGGAGGGTGCAAATACAAACCAATATTATTTACATGAACTTTTTTTTACACAAAAGTTATAAAGATGGCAAATTCTAAATAAACTAAGTTCCCAAGTTTTGCCATTATCACTTAAATAAGAATGGTAAAGATATTTAGTTTTGGGTCTAATAAAGAAGGGAGGTTCTCCTGGAGAGCTTCTAACTAGTCATGTGTGGAACTGCCATCTTTTTGGATGGCTATTGTTTCCTGAAAATTACACAACACAGGCACTTTAGTTGCCTTCAGGAGACAGGAGAAAGACCATCGTTACAGGATTAACATCTACGTCCATTATCTTTTTCTCAAAAACATAATTTGCACGTAAACGTCATGGTGCTTCCAAAAAATGGATGTACCATCAGTACATTCAAATATTTTCATTTCTTAAACATTTAGTAGACACAAGCAACGTCCTCAGAAGTGATCTAATCTGACGGGGCAGTGCAACCGTGGAAAAGTGGATTAAGATGGCGTTAGAAAAAACTGAGAAGTGGGGGAAGAAAGAGAGAAAGAAGTTGTAAACTAGGAGCTCAATAGAATCAAAGTTCTTCACAATGAAGAGCAGGAATACATGACTATTACAACATACCGAGCTATACTGCTGCTTTCATATTATATTTGTAGACCTTAAAAAAATCTTTTTAATAAAAATCCTGTCATCTTTCATGTATGCACCTTCTCAGGAGGTGTTCTTCATTGGAGTAGAATGCTAACACTATAAAATTTAAGTCGGTATTAAATAAGGGCCTCAAATATAAATTCTCAAATAGGATCAAAATGACTGAATCTTATACTGACGTACGTAAGTTTGAGAAAAAGTGTTTAAATGAAGTTCCAAAACAATAGGGAAAACTGAGTTTAAACAAATTACTATTCAGTCCACCACTCAATGTAAGACTAAAATAAATACCTTTACTGAAATAGTGAAGGATGATTTGCAAAAAAATAACGAAATAAAAGCAATTTAACAAGAAAAGGGGGGTTTCAGGACTTGGAGAGTTACAGAATAAGTCAAATATTGTTATTATTATTGTATATTATAATATTATTATTATATAATATAATAATATTATATATTATAAGCCAGATGACAAATATGTAAAGAAAATATTAGAAGCAAAAGATGATGGAAGCGTAGATCAAGGTGACTTTAGATTTTGTTAAATTAAGCCCCTTGGATACAGGTATTACCGTATATACTCGAGTATAAGCCGAGGTACCTAATTTTACCTAAGAAAACTGGAAAAACTTAATGACTCGAGTATAAGCCTAGGGTGGGAAATGCAGCAGCTACTGCTAAGTTTTAATAATCAAAATAAATACCAATAAAATTACATTAATTTAGGCATCAGTGGGGTATATGTTTTTCAATATTTATTTCAAAGAAAAACAGTAAACTAGCTCTGTAAGCGGAGAAGAGGGTCAACAAAAACAATATGAGTACTACTCCACGCTCATTGCACATTGGCAAACTGGCGGCAGACCCAGTCCCGGAGGGATGTAAGGGGAAATAAGTATTGCTAGTGGGAACCTAGGCCAGGGCAGTGGAGGGTCTGGTTGCAGGTGGTCTAATTTACACACAAAAGGAGAGAGGGTGCTAGTCTAGAGGGACCCATGGCACCCGACTCGAGTATAAGCCGAGGGTGACTTTTTTCAGCACATGAAAAACTAGGCTTATACTAGAGTATATACAGTATATGGCAACAAAACAAATAAGAAAAATTCCACTGACACCCCCCACGCCTTGGAAAACCCATTATATTGGGAATCAAATCATCGACTGCTAATATTTCCCTATATATTGAAGAGAAAACAATTTTTATTTGAAAAAAATACTGTAGATATTACCGTATGTCTATAAAAATGGGAACAGGGTTACTCCGTAGTTACTTTATGTAACCTCAGTTTATACAGTGATCAAACGTTTGGCTTAAAAGCAGCCAATTTCTTTCTTGAAGAAAGAAATTAACTTACTAACACACATTAGGAATTTATTCTAAAATTAATTTTATCTTAACTAGTAAACCTTAAGCATAAGTGATGTCCATACTGCACCAGTGGGCTTAGAGTGTGGTTAGGATTTGAATGACTAGAGATGTTCAGTTAGACCTTCTGGATTTATTTGAATTGCTCAGCCCAATGTTTTGGTAATTAATAGTATTATTTTGTGTTATTTTTGTTAAGTGTATAGATTTCTGTCACTAAAGTTTTATGTAGGCTTCATTGGCAGGCAAACCCGTTCTTAAACAACTTGTGAATAAACATCAAAACATTATTACTGGGAATAAAAATACATTCCTACAATGAATACAATGCAATGTAACAAAGGTTTCTATTGCAGTTAAGTCTGAATTATAAATAATAATACTGTATATACTCGAGTATAAGCCTAGTTTTTCAGCACCCAAAATGTGCTGAAAAAGCCTCGGCTTATACTCGAGTCTGGTGCCATAATGGCCCATGCCCACCTTCTTTACCAGGTAGCTTCTTTAATTTAATTTTATTTTTGAACCCCAAAAGTCTGTTTTCCCCTTTGCTGTCCCACATTTTTTTTAATCTGAATTGTCCCCTTCTCTCTATGCTCTACCCACAGGCATCCTTCTATAGACTCTGGCTGCATCTTTTTCACCTCCAGTTGGTTCATCTGCTATCCTCACCTGTCCCAATCTGCACTAGACATTGCACATTATATTCTATATAAACTATATATAGTTTTGAAGGATTTTAACTCTTTGTGTTTTTGCTTGGTTGCTGATTGATCTAAGGGGGTAGTACTCTTAAGATATCATTGTTGATACCATATTGTTTTTGTTGACCCTCTTCTCCACTTACAGAGCTAGTTTACTGTTTTTCTTTGAAATAAATATTTAAAAACATATACCAGACTGATGCCTCAATTAATGTAATTTTATTGTAAATTTATTTTGATTATTGAAACTTAGCAGTAGCTGCTGCATTTCCCACCCTATAGGCTTATACTCAAGTACCTCGGCTTATATTCAGATCGGCTTATACTTGAGTATATACGGTAATTAAAATTTCAATATCAATTAAGACTAAACAAGATGACTGCTGTTTTACTTATATTCCAAATTTTTAGATGCCAACAACTTAATTTAAAATATGTAAAACATGCCTAAGATTTCTTGAGAACAGATTAGAAAGTCACTGAGGAATGGCTGCGTGTTCCCCAAACATTTGATCCATTGTAAAGTGTCTTTAGCACCTTATAGATCACCCTATTTAATGCAATAATACAGGTATTGGCTTTCTAATCTGTTCTTGAGCATTCTACTAACATGTGGATGGGCCAGAACTGATACCTTCATCCATATTAATTCATTTATTGTAAGATTTCTTGAGGGCATTCTTTTGAAATGTACTCATTTGAAAATGTAGAAAGGGGGCTTAACTTCACTATATAACTTGCAACAATATACTTCAGAGTTAACATTTCATTCAATAAACAAGGTGCATTTAATGTATTAAAAAAAAAAGTAAAACATTTTTAATATACAGCACATGTAAAAAGCATTGTAAATTTTCCCATATTTTACTTGATGGTACAATTACATCTCAAATGTGGGTCAAAGAAAAAAATGTTGACAGCAATAGGACATTGTTGGAAGAAATCAATGATTATTTGCGTTAGGCTGAGTATAATTTAAGAGTGTCATTTCAAAAGTATTCATTGTTGGATCTGAATACATTAAACAAACGAAGATGGAGGAGGCCTGGAGGCAGATCTATGCTGCAATTCCTTTTATTGAAAATAATGTGCTACTACATGTTTCGGGCCCACAGCTATTTTTCACTTGAGCAAGGCTTAGAATTGATCAGCTCAATTGTATCACTGGATGTGTCTACTTATGATCAGAATACATTTCCTTACTAGTTTTGCTTTAGATGGTTGCTCTATAGTAGTTTTTTCTTTGGAAGGTTAGGGGAGTACAGATTGGAAGAAAAATATCTTACTTGCCAACAAGGTAAAAATGAACTTATGAAAGTTATTCAGCAAACGCTCAACATCAATATTCTTAATAATCAAGTAATTTAAAAAGCCTAAATATTTTTTTTATATTTTTAATCAATACCTCTGGGAGTGCCAAGGTTATTTGAGAATATAGTAGGTATCTTCTGTCATAAATTTCCCCGTTTGCTAAGGAACAAGTTGACCTCCTTTATCAGACAAGAGGATCAACAAAGCAAATTTGTATATTTTGAGTTATGTACTTTCTCCACATGGTATGTTGCAAAGGCTTTTCTAAAACTTTACTGAACAAGGAGGTTGGAGACTCAATTGTACAGGTAACATTTACATACAAAATCTGATATACGATATTATGAAACTTCGTTCATCACTACCATACATTGATAAAAATAATTTATTTCAATTTTGTTCAAGAAGTCAAAATTATCAGTTGCCATAAAAAAATCTGGATTTCTTTTGAAAGAATTAGTTCAGATGGATGCTGGATTCAAATAAATTAATGAAAATTACACACAATCTATCACACAAATTTCTTAGTTTGATACATGGCATTATGAAAAAAGTATAGAAAATATTTGCAAAAAGAACTACAAAGATATTGGCTTGTAAATAGAGAATATGTGACATATTTGGTGGTGTGAACATGTCAGAAATTTAATTCAAAATAATTGTGAACCCATTATGTCTCACATAGCAAATCAGTGGGAAGAATTATGAAGACTGGGCAATAAGTGGGGAACAGTATTTTTCCTAATGTTGCCTGTGTAGTGCTGGTAAAATGGGCAATACTTTTTGAGATTATTAGAGATAGATGCACACATTGAATGCTCTACATGGCACCCCTAGAACATGACAATTTCAACAATGTGAAGGTTGTTTTGAACCTAAAGTGAAAATGTTTGACACCAAACCTAAAAGGAAAGCCCAAAACGATACACCTTTTTGGTATTAATGCAAATAAAGTGAATAAATCAGCGGGCTATGAAAGTGTTATTGTCTCTCCCTCAGATCAGTCTAAAAGTAAGCTCATTCAGCCCTGTTTTTAATTAGGGCTACATGTAATTTAACATGATTTGTAATGCATACTACTGAGATATGGAGCTCACAATTATAACTTTGCAGTTTACAAAGTAGTACACAGCAGATAGTGTTTTTTCTAAATGCTAAAGTAACATTGTTCCATATAATGTTGCTCAATTAGGAACTTTGACATTTGCTCAGCACACTTCCATATATTTTCAGATTACACAATATATTAATATTCCCTGCAGATGAGTCACAAGATGAGTCTCTTCTTGCGCTAACGTCTGGCCTTTGCTCCACTGGCAAATGTTCATTTTACACATAAAACCAGAAAAGCACAGAGAAAGGAACAGAATCTGTATGACAGGCTGCAAGGAATCAAAGGTACTTAAGTTCTTTAATACATTAATCAAAAACATGTGGACTTTAAGACATTACCATCTGATACCAATGCATTTCTAAATGATAATAATATGGCTTTTGGGGTAAACTCTGTTCAAATTTATAATTCACTCTTAAACCTTAAATATATAACAGCATACAATATAAACAGCTCTTAAATATAGTGTTAAAGATAACAATCATATTATTTACATTTTCATTGTACAGACAAAGTAAAGTACAATTATATTAACAGTGTGCAGATAAACAATGTTTTTTATATTATATTTATTTATAAACATTTTTCATGAAATATGAAGTTGACATTTTAGTTTGGTATATTTTTCTATCTATAAAACAATCTGTATTACAATAGTTATTTAATTTTTATTGATATAACCTACTTAGTACAGTCCATGGTGCCAAGCTACTTTTTTTTCCCACAATTGCCAGCATATTTAACAAAAAATCAGCTTCTTGTGGAAAAAAAGTCAATTGCAAACAAAAATCACTATTTCATTCATTTTCGCTAAGGCTGTAAAATCTCGACTCTTTTAAAAAAAAATTGCTGCAATGCTTTCAATACACATACCAATGGCTTTTCGACAAATGCAGCAGGTTTTATATGCCAATGTTTTTCATCAGGATTTTTCAGTTTGTTAAACTTTGAAAATGTGTTTTTTAAATATTGATAAATCCGAATCACAAGTAAAGATATCTTTGTAAATCAAACATTATTCCTAAAAATAGAAAAAGACATCATATTTAAAAATATACATACAGACCCCATGATTCTCTGCCTTACGCATTTCATACCCCCCCGTTACTTATTCAAAGGCAGTAAAGCGCCACAAAAAATTTAAAAGACAGTGAAGCCCATCCTATTATTACATAAAACAGCTTTACATCAGCTACTCATTAATCAATAGTATAATGTAAAAAAAAGTCTTCAAAAAGTTACATTTACAAAGTGAAAATCATATTGGCCATGATTATATAAAATAAAGTAGGATACAGTATAAAAGCATAGTGCCACATGAACAAGTTTTTGAAAAAGGATCTTTGAAGTGCTTTATAGACCGACAGGCTCAAATAAATTAAAAAAGTAAAAAACATTACCTTCTATAAATATACTATAATCTATATTATAAAGGCTTACTGTCCCATCGACAGTTCTTAATCTTTATAGTACTGAAACAAGTAAACAATTAGACACAGAGAATATTCAACATATAAAGTATGCACTGACGTTATTTTGTTATATGTTAGATCAACCTCATAGTTCATACCTTATATAAAGAATGCACACAGACAATTCTTTGAAACCTTGCTATATATAACAGCTGGGGCCCTTAAGCTTATAATGTTGCCTGTGTAGTGCTGGTTAAATGGTCAATATTTTTTGAGATTAGTGATAGATGCACACATTGAATGCACTACATGGCACCCCTAGAACATGACAATTTAAACAATGTGAAGGTTGTTGTAAATGAAAGCTGTTGTCCGGAGGGCCATTTGTTGCTCCTAGGCACTGGCTGTTCCAAAGACCTCTAGCATTCACCTTTATGATGCTTTATCTTTTTACTCAAGGAAATGTGAAGCGGAGATGCAGTAAACAGTGATGAGCAAATACATTAAAAAAGTAAAAAACATATTACCTTCTCTATTTTTAAATATACTATAATCTATATTATAGAGGCATACTGCCACACAGATAGTTCTTAAAGAATCTTTATAGTACTGAAAAAAAAAGTAAACAATTACACAGAGAATATTTAACATATAAAGAATGCACTGACATTATTTTGTTAAATGTTAGATCAACCTCATAGTTTATACCCTATAAACTGTTTAGTCTCTTGTTGTTTTACTCTTCTTCGTTTTATTAGAACATAATTTTTCTGCTTTTGATGTTCGCTTTAATCTGTAGAGATGTGGGACGGCAATGTGGGTGATATGAACCTATATGTGGGTTGGTGGGAGGAGACCCACATCTATGCAGATATAAAAGGGCACTTGAAACCCTACCTGCTCTATATAGATGACCAACTACGTTTATGCCAGGGTAGAAAGAAGGATTCTGAAGATTTCATTCATGAAATCAACTCAAATTAAAATTAAATATGAGATTAACTAGCCAATTTAGTGAAAGCAAGGTGGATTTTTTTTTAAATTGAACTTATTACAATGTGGATGAATTCTATAAAAAGCACAGGACACGTTTGAGATTTTTGGAAGGAGGCTTATAGACACAAGGCTTTTAGGAGAGTGCTAATACTGAAAGGTAAAGTTTTCTTACTAGTAAAAAACCAACAGAGAAATAGATTGCTTGGAAAAAATTCCAAGGTACAGTAGACAGTTTTAGATATTATAAATATTAACTATATTTTATACAGATAATGATTATTACAAGCTTATACTTTAAAAGACATGTTGTCACATGTTCACTGATATCATCGATAAGATCAAATTTCTTAGTGTCAGGGAACTAAAGGGGCCATATTTACTAACGAATCTTATTTTTCACCATTAAAAATAGTGTATTTTACTCAAACTCAAATTTTATTTATCATTTTTTTTAAGGTTTTCAGAATTTTTTTTTGTTTGTAAGCACAAGGATTTTAAGGTTTCCGTATTCTTATTCAGTTTTGTCTTCTTTTCGTTGGAGCTTTTTATATTCGGACTTTCAAATTTTGATAAACAAGGCCTCCCCGTGTTGTAGCAGTAGGCGTATTGAATGTAAACATCTGAAAGTTGTTTAAGTGTCAGAAACATTATGTAGGCTCTACTAATAGATCTTTGAAGGAATGAATAAGTAAACTTCAGGGCCAAATAAAATCTGTATCTATAGAGAGGAGTAATGTAACAAGGAACTTTGCACATTGTAATAAGGGCAATTAGATTTTATCAGCACAGGGCATTGAAAAGGTGAGGTTAAAAAAGATAGGCGGTGCCTTGTTGCATGTTTTAGCTAAAATAAGTATTCTGGATTTTCCATTTACGCACACGTTTACTGTTGGGTTTAAATTTGATGTCATGTTATAAAAAATGAGTAATATCAGTGAATTGTTAATAGGTTGAATGTTCTGTGGGTATAATTGTTTACTTGTTGCAGTACTGTAACGATTCCTTGAACTGTTTGTGTGGCATATAGTAAATTTAAAGAAGAAAAGGTAAAAACTAAGTAAGCTTTATCAGAAAGGTCTATGTAAATAAAGCCATGAACACTGAACTCAGAACTACTGCTTATTCCTCAGTGAAAAGAAACACATTTCTTTTCTTTTATCCAGTGTACATGATCTTCTGTGTTAGACTTCCTTCCCTCAGAAAAATCCTTCAGGGCATGGCATGAGTCTGCCCAGTTTACTTCTCTCTCTGTTGTAATCCGAGCTGAAAGTTGTTCTGTTCCTGCACACTGCTGCCTGGAAGTTAAGTCAGACCAAGCTAAAATGGCTGCTGCTATCTTAAAGTGATACTGACACCAAAAAATTTCTTATAAAAATATGAACCTACTTCCACCAAACATACCTATAGGTCATGTTGACTGTTTTTTCCTAAAAGTCCTGTTTCTCTACATAAATCTTACTGAAGATCCTGAACCCGACTGTCTGGCAACCCGACTGTAGCTTCTTAATCTGTCAAAAGGACTACGTCGTAAACTGGGAGGATTCAGCTTGCCGTTTGCTTCAAGGAGCTCCCCCTCCCTCCCTCGCTCGCATAGCATGGTGTTGCGAACTAGATAGTAGGCAGGCTTGATCTTTCCATTGCCTGCCTGCTTCAAAGGGCTGTGCCCCCTCTCTGCTCTTCCCACAAAGGAAGGCTGCTCCTTGGGTCTGTAATTCGTGCTACCATAATTATGAAGCGGAAAAACTTTGCAGATTTAGTTTATAAGGAATTGAAAGCGGATACAAATTAAAACACAACAGCAGGTGTAAAATAATTGGCTGTCAGTATCACTTTAAACAAACAGAGGGAGATTTTAGGGCTACAGTATTTACTCAGGTATGGTAAAGCATTCTGTAGAATAAATATAGCATTCTAGCTTGCACCATTGTGACTAATCTATTGCCAATAAAATGCCTTTTCTTTTCCTCTAATATTGGCCGAGAAGGCAGTGCTTTTACTTTCACTTAAGACTGTATCAGTCTATGAAGTACTGCAATGATCCTTTATAATAAAAACTTGTTTATGTTGCATTATGCCTTTATATTTAATCATATTATATGCTGTATCAATAAGGCCAATATGGTTTATACTTTAAGTTAAGCTTATTGGAGACTTTGTGTAAAATTAGCACTTGTTGCATGCAAATAACAAACTGAGTCCCGTAAAAATATATATATCTAATACTACTAATAAACGAGTAGCCAATATAAATCTGTTTGATTGGTTTTATATAAAAATGGAAGGCGCTTACACTCCTTCAAACTTCTCATGGGATTGTGGTGCCTATAAATAGGTATTAGATGGTATGAAAAGCATCAAGGTCTGTATGTATACTTTTTAATATGATGTCTTGAATAAACCTTTTCTATTTTTTATCTGGGCTACAGGATATATTTATCCTTTTGTTATTTTTCAACCTTCAATACACAGCAACTATAATCTAAGCAATGTTACTTAAAATATAACTAGGAAGTTTATCTTGGTAACAGGCAAACTCTGCTATATAGGCTTTGAAATGATTGGGTTCTTTTTCAGATTAAAAGTGTAAAAACCAAGGGAGGCATTCCACAGCTCTTCGAGAAACATGAGTGGTGAAGTTAACAGTTTACAAAAGGTTTGTGAAAAAAAATGCTTGCAAAAGCATATTTAGCCAACTCTCTATATATCCCCATACTGATAATACACCTTGATTAATAAATCCCATAAACACTAACCCTCGCGCATATTTATTTACTGATGTACTATCCTTTCCTCATTTACACACCACAGATTTTGTAGAAGCTCATATATTTCTGGTTGTTCCGCTTTATCTAGCTTCTGCAGTAACACATGCAACATTTTCTCCTCTACTAACGCCAATAAATTTGCAAAAATGAACAATATTCCTCTTATAACTTTTTTAATTTTATCTATAATCCCCTTTCTGGATCATTCCTGCACCTTTCATCCATGCATTTATTGTCCCTAAAACAAACGTTCCTCTTCAATACTCCACTACACCAGCATAATTCCAGTGTTCTTTAACCCCTTAAATGCTCTGCTTACAAAGGATGGCAATACCATACGCATTTCATTAAATCAGCTTTCCATTAACTCAATTAACACCTATGTAAAATGGGAATTTCCTTTCCTTACCCCAAAGCTAAATTTCCTCTAACCGACCTGTATACAACTAAGATATTTTCTGTATTCTTGCACCCTAATACACACAAAGGCGCTCCTTGCTGCACAAGAGATTGCGAGTACACCAAGTCCACTATAAGGTTCACTGTTTATTTTTAACAAAATTGTTCAATTTCAATTTCCTGTGTTCACTTGTATCCTTAAACCTCATTTTAAAATGTGTATTCTTAACCCCCAATCAGTAGGCCATTCCAGAAATATTTTAGTTTACCATTCAAACATTATCCCCCTTTGACTACACAAACATTTGCTTTTTACCTACTTAGTTCCTGCTCTAGTAACTTCTCATTCATGTTTTATTGAATAAATATAATATTGACAATACAGATACTTTTTAGGGAGCCTTTGATATTTAATTAACCGATGTTTTCGTTTGTGACCAGAAAAGTTCATCCCTAGACAAGCAAATATGGCCTTGGGTCAATAGGTTGAATAATTGCCAAAGTCACTATTATTAGGCTGCTGGGGACTGTTGGGCCTCATAGTACTTCAGTACCCACCCCCCACCCCCACCGTCCATAAATACCTCACAGTGCTAAACTACAATATCCCCTTCTGCTTCATAGGTTTAACGGCCAAACCCCAAGACTCCTGTTCATTTAATCTAGTCGGCCGAAAGTGTAGCTAAGAGACAAGTCTACAGCCGCTCTTTCCCCTCTTGCCCTACAATATGTCCCCGGCTGCCGCTGTACACGCAGTTCAACTTCTTTCCACTGCTTCTCCCCTTGCCTGCTTTCTATATTATTAGGATTCCCTATTTGCCCTTCTGCGTTACAGTGAAACCCCCCCCCCCCCACAACCCCCACTCCCATCAGGTTGGCTCTTCCCGCTGGTGCAATTTCACTTGTATCCTCAAACCTCATTTTAAAATGTGTATTCTTACTTATTCAAAAAGGTTTGGGGTGCGCAGCGCGGCAAATTTTATTGACCACGCCCACTTTTGTGGCCACGCCCCAATTTCCACACCCCCTTTAAAAAAATACTCCTTTTATATAGATGAAATGGTGGGATCAGACGTAAATGTGCTATACCCTCATACTGTACTACCTAAGGAAAACAATATAGCAACTCCTACACAGTAGCCCCCATACACAGGTGCCCCCCATACACAGTAGCCCCCCATACACAGTACCCCCCAATACACAGAGCTTCCATACATGCTGCTGCTGCTTCTTCTTCTACAGCATCTCCTCTCTATATGCGGCTCCTTGTTGGGCGGAGCCAGGCCCTTTTATAAGGTTGCGCCTGTGCGTGTGACGTCAATACGCACGGGCACAACCTTATAAAAGGGCCTGGCTCAGCCGAACAAGGAGCCACTGAAGAAGAGGAACGCCTGACTGCAGCCAGCGCATCCCGCTGTCAGGGATAGTTCTATGAATGTCCCGCATTACGGAAATGCGAGACATTCATGGTACTATCCGGGACAGCAGGATGCGCTACCAAAACCGGGACTGTCCTACAGAAAGCGGGACAGTTGGGCGGTATGATTTCTTGCCATATTAACAAGGCCTAAGGTTCCCAGACTTATAAGGGCCCCTTTAAAATGTCTGCTAGATTTTATGAATAAGCAATACCTCTTCCCCTTCATGCTGTGCTCTGCCAGAGATTCCCAGGAGTGAGAGATATATGTTAGGGGTGGGAAGGTGAAACTGCCCAGCATACAAATAAAGGCAGCAGCCTCTTCTGCCTGATAAAAGACAGAGCCCCCTCAGCCCCTGACCCACTGAGCAGGAGAGGAATGCAGCCAATGCCAATACTTAACCCTTGCCTGTCACAAATGCTCCTCCCAGGACAATTAAACATCAAGGTAAGGCTGTGAGCTTGAGTGTAGCAGGGGAGATTGAAGAGTTAAGGGGGCGGGGCTTTATTCCCCAGAGCAGAGCAGGCACAGCAATCAATTAAATGGCAATGCTGAAAAGCGGGACATCTAACAGTGAATCCGGGACAGCGGGAAGTGCCATAAATATCAGGACTGTCCCGCTGAAAGCGGGGCGGTTGGGAGGTCATTTTTAATGTATAGGTTTTTTGGGTTTGTGGTCTTATTGTTTCCTTGTGGGGACACAAGATTTCTCGTGGTGGGAGAGTGTAGCCAAGCTGGTTTCCTTGAAAGTAAGCCTATTTTCCTGCTTTATGTGGATTTTCACTGTTGATATAAGGACTGCAGCAGTATCTATAGTAATAGGAATGAAGGGACTACAGATCCCAGAAGGCCCTGCTCTGGAGAGGATGGGCTCCAAAAAGGAAGAGGAAGTGGATCTGAGGACCTGAGGGGTGGAGAGCTGCCAGAGAGCTCTGCTAAAAGCCAGAGTATGTGTGGATGCTGCATGGAAAACAGTGAGAGAGATCCCCCCTGCGCAGTGTGGGAAGCTGAATGATACCCTGCCAGCGCCATTCCTACTCACCAGCTCAGCACTGAGGGGAGACCTGCGCTCCCAAACAAGTTTCCTGTCTCACGTCTCAGTAGTAAGTGTGCCACAGTACTGACATACAGGCATACCCCCCAACTGTCCCGCTTTCTATAGCGCATCCCGCTGTCACGGATAGTTCCCTGAATGTCCCGCATTTCCGTAATAGATTACGGAAATGCGGGACATTCATAGAACGATCCGCGACAGCAGGATGAGCGGGCTTAAGCTGAGCGCTGCTTCTCTTCTCTTCTCTGGCTCCTTCTCCGGCGGTCCCAGGCCCTTTTATAAGGTTGCGCCCGTGCGTAATGACGTCGCACCCACGGGCGCAACCTTATAAAAGGACCTGGGACCGCTGGAGAAGGAGCCACAGGAGAGAAGCAGCGCAAGGAGTCGGAGCGCGTATGGGGGGTGCTCTGTGTATGGGGGGGGCCTCTTTGTATGGGGGGGCCTCTGTGTATGGGGGGCCTCTGTGTATGGGGGGGGCCTCTGTGTATGGGGGGCACTGTGTTTAAAGGGTACTGTGTATGGGTGGCGCACTGTGTATAAAGGGTACTGTGTATGGGGGGCACTGTGTATAAAGGGTACTGTGTATAAAGGGTACTGTGTATGGGGGGCTCTGTGTATGAGTCTCCCCTGTGTGGGGGGGCAAAACTGGTAGATAGTTAGAACTCACTTATAACTGACTTCCTTCTCTCTATATTTGTATTTTAATGTAGGAGTTGCTATATTGTTTTCCTTAGGTAGTACAGTATGAGGGTATAGCACATTTGCATCTGATCCCGCCATTTCAACTATATAAAAGGAGTATTTTTAGAAAACAATGGGGTGTGTTAATTGGGTCGTGGCCACAAAAGTGGGCGTGGTAAAAAAAATTTGCGTGACAGTATATATTTGAAGCTATAATAACAAAGTACAAGCATCCTGGATGTAAATTGTTGTTTAAGGGCCCCAATGCCGCCGGCTTATAGGACATTAGGGGAGCTCCCAAACTTTGTTGTTAGAACTTAACTGCTAGTGCAGTTTACATTGCATTGCACTGTTATTGCCATTTCTGCCTGTTCATGCTTTCTGCATTTATCTGCATTTAATTTTTTCTAACTCATTTTCAGCCCAGTTCCTGTGTAATAAATCTGGGTTTACTTCCTGTTTGTGTTGGTATTTACTGGGAATCTTTGGGGTGTCACCACAGTCACAACTACAGTACATCAAGCCATACCCTAGGGTGGGCTACAATTGTTTTAGCATTAATAACCCAATCCTCAAGACTCCTGTTCGTTTAATGTGACAAAAAGTGTAGCTTAGAGACAAGTCTGCAGCAGCTCTTTCCCTACAAAATGTCCCCAGCTACCGCCGTACACGCAGTTCAACTTCTTTCCACTGCTTCTCCCCTTGTCCGTTTTCTATTTCATCATTATTAGAATTCCCTAATTGCCATTGTGCGTTACAGCGAACCCCCAACACCCGCTCCCCCATTCTCCCCGTCCTCCCCCCTCCCCGTCAGTGTTGGTTGTGCCGGATTTCACGGACACACCACGTGACCTGACAAATTGGCGCAGCGCAGCCATGGGAGGGGCTTGCTAGGGATCGTCATATACACACAGTGTTTGTGGGCAGCAGAGGGAGGAGATCAGCAATGGCGGTGACGCCATGGCCACGCCCCTTATTCTCTGGGCTCATCCTCAGTGACAGAGTAATGAGGAACATGTCACAGCCAGGGCCAGAGGTTTCCCCATAGCCGGCATCATGCGCCAGGGGCAGCGGCGCTGCATGGGTTAAAGAGCTGCTAGATCTTCATAAGGTTACTTACCCTTTAATCACTCTTACTGTAAATGGAATATTTTATCAGAGTCTGCTTTCTATGCATTCGGATGTGTATTGCCTGTAGCCTCCCATCATACTAATAATAAGTAATAATTGTACTATTTATTGATAACATGCACGTTTATGTTTATTCTGAGGTGCTTGTGTGATTATTTCACATGAATAGACTTGCAGGTGCTGCTGTACTGACTAGCTGCTGGAAAATGTCAATAAACCAGGCAGTCTGAGATGTTGTTGCTTTTAGGGTCCCCTCTTGTTGAATTTGTGGTTGACTTTGGGGTCCCTCTTGTTGAATTTGTTGACTTTGGGGTCCCTCTTATCGTTGACTTTGTGGTCCCTCTTATCGTTGACTTTGTGGTCCCTCTTATCGTTGACTTTGTGGTCCCTCTTATCGTTGACTTTGTGGTCCCTCTTATCGTTGACTTTGGGGTCCCTCTTATCATTGACTTTGGGGTCCCTCTTGTGGTTGACTTTGAGGTCCCTCTTGTGGTTGACTTTGGGGCCGCTCTTGTAGTTGACTTTGGGGTCCCTCTTGTTGAATTCATGGCCTGACGCTTTAACCATCTTCTCTTTGCCTTATATTCTCTTCACCCTCTTCCTCTTGTCTGTCTCAGTGTTACATGGGTGACATATTTATGGTGCCACAGTATAGAAACCCTTGCGCTTATGGTGCATTTTACACTAGCAATGGATGGATATGGGAAGGCCCAGCAGCTGTGCTTGAACATTAGACTGCAAGCTCTAATGAGCAGGGCGCTCTCTGCCTTTCGCAGGTTATACTAATAAGGCATTTTGGCCAGCTCGGTGTTGGTCACTGCCGGCAGCTGGCTAAACCATAGCTGTGATCAAATGGAGTCGAAATCAGTGAGTAGCCACTAAGGGAGTTGCCATGTTGTTATTGACCCCTTCCTACGTTCCCATAGAAACCACACAAGGATGCTGTAGCGTTTAGCTCCTTGACTATAAATGACCAAATCTCCAGAGTAACCGCCCCCTGTGCCACACCCAGCTGATGCTTAGGGTCCTTTTCAGTAAATGACAATTCTTGCCCTTGTTTACCCCTATCCCATCCCATGCCTCTACCTTGGCCTATCAATATGTTTCCAATGTATAATCTCTGTAAAGAGCTACAGAACATGTTGTTGCTATATTAATAAAAGAGAGGTACCAAAATCCCCCAGTGATTCTAATTCTTTCCTGAGGCCCCGGCCTAGTGCTCATGTTCACTGCACCAGTCCTGGATAGGAGCACTGTGCCGGGTATGCAATTGTAATCCATAGAGGGGGGGGGGTTAAATTTTGGAACCACCTAGAAATTTTACCTTTTACATCTCCTTTAAGGAACAGGAAGTTTGACTCTTTAAGGTACTTGCACTCTGTAGGGGTAACTGGGTACTTTGGAAAGCCAACCACCCCCCTTTTACCAAGCATTTACTCCCTTGATTATTTCTTAGGGTGTTAAATTGACCAACTGCACAAATATATCACAATTATTTTATTAGTGAAATCTAATTCCCTGTTCTTCCTCTGTATGACTGCCCTTGAGAAGCCCAGATACATGATCTGTTGCTGGCACTGGCTCTCACATTAGAGCCTTGCTTTGAATCCCTGAGCCAACTCTGGGCAAGTGTCCCAGCCTATCCTGTGCACCTCTGAAGGCTGCCTTCATTGCTGTAAATCTCACATATCCCACATGAGAAGAGCACTATGGGAAAACTTTTCTTTGCCTTTACTCGGAAATGAATACTAGTGTAATAATGATGAGCATTAGATTAGTCCTCTATGGTGGGAGTGTTGGTCTTACAAAGAGAGACCAAATGAAAGATTTTAGCAGCCAACTCCCCCATCCAAGTGTTACTAAACACATACATTTTATTTTCCATAATAGGCATTCTGTTACATTTTTGCACCATTAAGGTTACAGTTAGCCTAAGGTTCTAGGCAGACCCAGACAAACCTGCCTCCTGCTTCCAGGTTATTTACTAGTAGTCCTGCAGTTTACTAACGCGTTCCTTTTGGTTGTTTCCAGGAGATGTCCTCACAAGAACCACAGGAGACTTCCCCCTCCAGAGTGTCCACTGAATCCTTCGAGATGGTGGACGCTTCTCAGGTGTATGAGGCAGTGACTCCACACTGGTTCTACCATCAAGTGCAAGACAACAGGAGTTCCTGGTTCCCCTTCAGCAGGGAAGATTCCGATAAACTGGAGCAGGCGTTTAGCTCAGGTATTGGCTGTAATATGGTGAGGAAGTATGGGGAGGGCTTGTTAATAAAGCAGGAATTCAAAGGTAATATGATGGTTCCCACAGAGTAGGCATTACAGAGCACATGCATATCTCCATGCCCTACACCCAGGGCATAGAGAAAGAGGAGACTAGAGGATCACTGTAGGTTAGTTATTCTGGCATGGGGTACTTAGCTGCAAAGATAAATGGCTACTGGCTGTGGGCAGGCCCGGACTGACAATCTGTAGATTCTGGCAAATGCCAGAGGAGCTGCTGTAAGATGCTATTGACAGTCACTATTTATTGGGCTGGTTATTGAGCTGTTTGGGACTCTGTTCACTGTCTGCAGCACAGAATAAACCCTATTTTGAATCTTCAGTCCGGATCTGCCTGTGGGATATCATAAGACTAAAGGTGGCCATACACGGGCCGACTATAGCTGCCGATATCGGTCCCTTGGACCGATTCGGCAGCTAATCGGCCCGTGTATGGGGAGAGCAGATCGGCCTGGCCGACCGATATCTGGCCTGAAATTGGCCAGATCTCGATCGGCCAGGTTAGAAAATCTGGTCGGATCGGGGACCGCATCGGCTCGTTGATGCGGTCCCCGATCCGACTGCCCCATTGCCGCCCACATAATCCGATCGTCTGGCCCCAGGGCCAAACGATCGGATTATTATTTTTTTTACCTAAATGGTCCCCGATATCGCCCACCCGTAGGTGGGGATATCGGGGGAAGATCCGCTCGCTTGGCGACATCGCCAAGCGAGCGGATCTGCTGGTGTATGGCCAGCTTAAGAATTTCAGCTTTTTTTCTTGACCTTTAAAGTCAAAGTTGCACAAAGATCCTACCATTCTGGCAATGTTAAATTGCTCATTGAAGGTCCCTCTTGTGAATCTCTGAGGCAGAAATCACATTGACAACTTCTGCAGGCAGTGGACTGATGTGTCAAGAAGACAAAGTGGTATAATCCTATTGAGATTACCACTAATAAAGAGCATTACTCATTTATCCTTAAGTATTATATGTCGGTGATGAGATTAGATGGATTTAACACGCTGCTTGAGTTGTTCTATGATAAATATAATCTTATGAATTTTTCTTTTCGCTAGGTGTCAACCCACAGACTATAGTGATCCCAACACGCGGAGGTCGATATGATGTACATCTGGGTAGTCGCAAACAGAGGGCGGTGTACTGGGAAGAGAAGGAATCTGAGGTGCAGAGATGCACTTGGTTCTACAAGGGAGAGGAGAGTAGATATGTTCCGTATCCAGAGGACTTCAGCCAAGTCCTTGAGGTACAGTGTGTTTCTGCAGTGCAATGTGTTCTAGTAATGGGAGGCCTTTACTCTCACTGTTTTAACATATTTATACTAATCTCATCATACACTACAGCTCTGATTATGGGGGAATGTACAGTCAAGTGGAAGTTGCAGAATGGCTTAAGTCTGTCCTTCCCACATCTTGCATGAAAACACTTATTATTGTCCTGTCTATTCCTAGAAATACAACTGATGCAACAGTGTTTTTCAGTACCTATAACTGTGTTATGAGTGAAGGGCAACCGGACCAAATGCTGGACATCAAAGCAGGGCTTCTCTCTGAGTGCTGTGTATATGACTTGGCAATAACATGTCCCTACATATTGTGTTCTCTCACAGGATGCATACATGTTGGCAGTAACTCTGAATGAGTGGAAGAAGAGGCTGGAATCCCCATTCAGGGACATTATTATTCTACACAACCCCAAGGTAATAAGTTCAGGAGCAATATTTTTTAGGGGCCCTTTCCAATAGATAGCTGGGCAAAAATTGGCAATATATTTATCAGGAAGGTTCAAAATCTGTGCGAGGACCACATTGGGCAATGATTCATTCATTTGGTGACTTCTCCAAATGAGCTGATCTTAATGTGCATACCCGGATTTGTACATTTACAAGTACTAACATATTCTATAAATGAAAATAGCTTTTTTGTATTATAGGTTAAATCTGTAATTCTGTTGCATTTCTTTTTTTATGACTGCACAGCTTATGGTCCATTATCAGCCAGTGGGAATCCCGGATGAGTGGGGAGCCACACCCAGTGAGCAAGGTCGGCCCCGAACAGTGAAGAGGGGAGTGGAGAATATTTCTGTGGAGATACCGTCTGGTAAATTAGACTTTTTTTTAGAGATCACAAGAAATCATAGCCCGATATCCAAGCTGCACCCACTTCAGCTATTGCTGATCCACAGTCTCCATAGTTCTTTACTAGGTTAAGGTGACTACAGATAATAGAAGAGTTCCTTCTGCAACAATTAGAAGTCTGCATGTTGAGCATCTATAATATAGGCCCTTTGTGTTTAAATGATTTGTAAAAATGCAGGTGTGATCCCAGTTGGGTGGGCAGAACTGCGCCCTGGAACTCTTGGACTCATGGGTGCACTTGTTGATGATGAGCTCAATGGGGGGGTGCACCAAGCAGTGGGAGAACTTATCATCAGTAGAGTCCAGTGAGGGCATTGCATCCATTGGCCAAGCTGTATAAACAAGCAATAGAATTAAGTGAAGCTTCTCTCTGGTCCAGTTTTTCCAGTCCCAGCAACACTTGCTCTGATTCACCCAGAGATTTTATCAATTATTTCTGCTGTTTTAGGGGAGCCATCTCAGATTGATCACTTGGTGTTCATGGTGCATGGCATTGGTCCAGCCTGTGACCTTCAGTTCAGAAGCATCATACAGTGCGGTGAGTCCCTTCCATCAGTCACATCAACTTAACAAGCAGCCTTTGTCTGTCAGTGCTTTGTGATACTTTGTGCCACAAATGTGATACTTTGTGCAAACAAAGTGTGCCTGTGTGCACATTTCCTATTTCCTTTAATTGTACAAATAAACACGCATTATGATTCTGTCTTCCTTCCTTAGTGACTGATTTCCAAAGTGTGACTCTGAACCTTCTTCCTGCTCATTTCAAGAAGGCCACGGAGGAAGGGCTGATTGGCCGGGTAGAGTTCCTCCCTGTAGACTGGCACAGCGCCCTACATGCTGATGCTACTGGTGTTGATGAGTATGTACCAGGTGAACTGTAAAATACTATTTATATTAGGACCCATGAGTTCTTTATATAAATAAATATATTACCATTGCAGTATTAGATTGATTAGAGCATCAGTATCTACATTTTGTAGTGAACAAGCACAGTTTGGCACAACAAAGTTTTCGATGGGTAGTGTTGTGCTGAGTGGCAGTCAGATAGTCCTGTCTGCTCTGCGTCTGATTCAGCCTGTTTTGGACTAGTTGGAAGGTTCTACCTCTCAGCAGTGAGTTAAATGAGGAGTTATTGCTTATTATAGTTTGCGATCTTGTAATCCCTGAACACAAATCATACATTGTACCCCTTGTACACAGCGACATCCAGAGGATCACTCTGCCCAGTATCAGCCGCCTCCGCCACTTCACCAACGAGACCGTGTTGGATCTGTTTTTCTACAACAGCCCCACATACTGCCAGACCATTGTGAATACTGTATGTGGGGAAATGGATCGTATCTACAGTATATTCAGAGAAAGAAACCCTGACTTCAAAGGACATGTTTCTGTGACTGGTCATAGCCTTGGTATGTAATTTCTCTCTCATCACCTTTGGGGACACAGGATGGCATCCACCACTTGGTGGAAGAAAAAAGAAACACCCTTCTTCAGTTTAATTCAGTTTTTCAAGTTTTCTGCCCACAGAATGTTGTACCTATAGGTTAACACTATAGCATTTATTTACTGCACCGGCATCTGGTCTATTTCACTTTAACCAGTTACTAGGAATGCTTGCATCCTACCAACCAAAGATCTGCTAATCCTCATGGTAAATCACATGTCGTGGCTGCCCTTTGGCTGATGGTACATGGGGGGCATTTTCTCTGCCTGCAAATTTTACAATAGAGGAACCTTTTTTAATCTCACAGTTGTAGATCTGCTATCTTTATTGCACCTATAACGTTTTGTTGTAGTGTATATCAGCCAGCAGAGAAGTGCTTGAATGGGAAGCATCTGACAGAACTTTTAACCCCCAAAACCATCACTAGAGCAAGTTTAGGCATGCAAGCACCAGTAGTGGTGCTGCCAGATGTTTGCTATGTTACAGTTAAAACAAAATCCCTATACTTGAGGCCTTCTTTCTATTATCCCCTGCTAATGGCCTCTTGTCACCAGTACAATACTCTCAACAAAGTGCCAGCAGAAACTGTCATATATTCATTTGTTAACTTTATTAACTTATATCAACAAGCCATAATCTTAACCATCTTTCTATAGGATCTGTCATTCTGTTTGACATTCTCACCAACCAAACAGATTCATCCCTCAGCAGTCAGGACATGACGAAGGTAACCTCTGTTTGGTACATTTCATAGCTGCCACGCAGATGGGTACTCAGTCCATAAACAGAGAGTTGTACTTTCCCTTTTTTCAGACTACATTACTCCACTCAGAGTCACAGAGAGACAAGCCAAGGCTGAGTGAGGTTCTGCAGCAGCTGGAGCTCACAGAATATTGCAGTGTGTTTGAGGGAGAGAAGATTGACATAGAGGCCCTGGTAAAGTGGCTTTTTTTCCCACTCATTGCCTTTTGTCAAAATTGTATTTGGTTAGGGGTGAGAATGGGCATGTTTCTTTACCATATTTCACTGACTTCCATTGTTATAGTGGCACCTGCATTCACCTAACCTGAGCTTGATTTACCACACGGACCCTTACTTGTGGCTGCTTCATTTTATCACAAATAAGTTGCATTATTACATTTTATCACATATAAGTGGGGGTACAAATCATGTTATCACTGGCACGCCAATGCCCGCAGCACAGACATCTGTATCATTATGTGCAAGTCAGTTGCAGAATGCAAAGGGAATTCTGAAAGCAACTCATGCGTTAAGCAGGTATTAATTCTAGGGCCCCCTGTACTTTGCCCCTTATTTAAAGAGGTGTACTAACTGGTGTATTGGCACAAGTATGGAAGATCATTATCAGTGTGCATAGAATTCATTGAATTATATTGTGTGTCTATGTAATTATGTTTTACAGTACTTGCCAAAAATGTATGCTCTTTTTATTCCAGGCTTTATGCACAGAAAATGACCTGAAGGATCTGGAAATTCCTTTAGGGCCACGGAAAAAAATCCTTCAATATATAAGGCACAGAGGGTGGCAGAAGGTGAGCAGATTTTCATGTCCTGATTTTGTTTACTTATTATTAAGTGAGATTTTCCTGATGTAAAAAGAAAAACAGAAGGGATCATTTACAAGTGCAAAGTGCAATTTCAAACACAAATTGCCCTGTTTTTTTTTTGTTTTTTTTTTACCAACAATGCAACATTTCCACACCATCATTGTAGCCTCCATGTGGGGAGTTCATACTATGTATTTGAGTCTAATGCGTCCAACCCAATGCATCTTCACTAGGATTTTGATCAGAATGCAGATGCAATTTGCACTGAAGGTGTTCATGGTGGGAGTGGTGTTTAAATGGCTAGCATGTGATACTTTTGATCTGCTATGCTGATTGACATGGCACACTGAGGGAACTTTGGAATTACTGCCATGTTCAAGGTGGCATTAGCTCTTGGGTCCCCAGGCATCAGTAGTTGGGATGTTGGTGTATGAAGAAGAGAAGCAGAAACATCTGTTTGAGCCCAGTCATATTTGCTGGCTGTTACTCCTGTCCCTGTCCATCAGCAGCTGTATAACACACTATCTCTTTACAGGATTCTTCTGGCACTGCCCAAGCAACATCCCCTACAGCAGACTCCAAGAAGCCTTTTCTCACATCTGGTAGTCCCCCCAATGTTGTGAATTATGAATACTTTGACGTTGGTATTGGACAGGTATGAGACCAGAACATCTCTATCTCCCCTGGCCCTGTCTTGGCAGTCTCCAGTCCTACAATAACCTTGTCCAGATAAAAAGCATTCAGGCTCACCATTGTTTTAAAAAATGTAGTTGGGGTCCCCCTAAGCTCATTCTGTTGTACAGTGCCGCAGAATATGTTGGTTTTAATAATAACAAGGTTAAAGCGATATTAAAGGATGTTTGTTGCATTCAGTCTCCTATAGTTCCTTGACATCCACCAAAGACACCCTAACTGGCCCTCAGGCTGCAAACCCCCTCCAAAAATGGGATCCATTTACTTTTGAATTCTTATATCCTCTTTCTTTTACCAGGTGTCAGTCAAGTACCCCCAGTTGAGCTTTCACCCCGAAGTCTTCTTTGCTTGGGGCTCACCCGTTGGCATGTACTTGACAGTGCGAGGTCTGAAGAGGATTGATCCAAAATACCACTTTCCAACCTGCAAACGGTTCTTCAATATTTATCACCCAGTAAGTGCCATTAGTGTGACAGGATGGAGGCACGACCTCAACAAAACATAAACATGATCCTTATATGACTTGTGTATTGAGTCCCCTTGTGTACTGATTTATTAATTATGCCTGAAGTTTCTTTCCAACAAGTACTCTCTGCTGGAAGTAGAGTGTTTCAGCTCTGTTGACATGGTGCCACCCACTAAGGGGCACACATTACTTGTATCATTGTCTAGTGATCCTTTGGGTTTTATCAGAAGGATTAGTCCATGTTGTTTATATGTTACACGTGGTTCAGCAATATCATACAAATATCCACTAAGGCAAATTTCTCTCTGATTGCAGTTTGACCCAGTGGCTTATCGGATTGAGCCAATCGTACTCAGAGAGCAGGAGTTTGAGCCCATTCTAATCCCTCACCATAAGGGCAGGAAGAGGATGCATTTAGGTAAAATTAACAGAGCAGCAATGACACCATAGTTCTTGCATGTTACATACAGTTACATAGTTAAGTTGGGTTGAAAAAAAGAGACAAAATCCATCCCAAAACCCTTCCAAGCGAACCCCAGCGCACACACATAGACCCATACTGACCTATCTATCCACTCACATACAGACCCACACTGACCTATCTATCCACTCACATACAGACCCACACTGCCCTATCTATCCACTCACATACAGACCCACACTGCCCTATCTATCCACACACATACAGACCCATACTGACCTATCTATCCACTCACATACAGACCCATACTGACCTATCTATCCACTCACATACAGACCCACACTGCCCTATCTATCCACTCACATACAGACCCACACTGCCCTATCTATCCACTCACATACAGACCCATACTGACCTATCTATACACTATGCTTGTTCAAGAACTCATCCAATTTAACAGAATCTGCCATTACAACATCATTAGGAAGGGTATTCCCCAACCTCACTGCCCTCAGAGTGAAACCCCCCCTCAGCTGCTTCAAATAAAAGTTCTGTTCTCCTAATCTAAAGGGGGGGCCTCTGGTGCACTGATCATTTTTATGGGGAAAAAGAACATCCCCCTATCTGCCTATAATCCCCTCTAATGTACTTGTACAGAGTAATCATGTCCCCTCGCAAGTGTCTTTTTTCCAGAGAAAACAACCCCAACCTCGACAGTCTCACCTCATAGTTTAACCCTTCCATCCCCTTTACCAGTTTAGTTGCAGTCTCCACACTCTCTCCAGCTCATTAATATCCTTCTTAAGGACTGGAGCCCAAAACTGCACTGCATACTCAAGGTGAGGCCTTACCAGGGACCTATAAAGAGGCAAAATTATGTTTTCATCCCTTGAGTCAATGCCCTTTTTTATTCAAGACAGCACTTTATTTGCTTTAGTAGCCACAGAATGACATTGCCAGGAATTGGACAACTTGTAATCTACAAAAAACCCTAGATCCTTCTCCATTAAGGATACCCCCAACAAACTACCATTTAGTATATAACTTGCATTTATATTATTTCTACCAAAGTATATAACTTTGCACTTGTCAATATTGAACCTCATTTTCCAGTTTGCTGCCCAGTTTTCCAATTTTGTCGAATCGCTCTGCAAAGCGGCAGCATCCTGCATGGAACTTATAGTTTTGCACAATTTAGTGTCATCAGCAAAAATAGAAACAGTACTCTCTATGCCCTCCTCCAGGCCATTAATAAACAAGTTAAAAAGCAAAGGACCAAGGACTGACCCCTGCGGTACTCCACTAACCACACTGGCCCAATTAGAAAATGTTCCATTTACCACCACTCTTTGTAATCTATCCTTCAGCCAGTTTTCTATCCAATTACAAATATTAGGTTCTCGGCCAATATTCCTGAATTTGATCATTAACCTTCTGTGTGGTACTGTATCAAATGAATGAAGCCACAAGCAGTGAGATTCACCCACCTCTGTTAACCTTGTAGAGCTGAAAGAGGGCCTGACACGAATGGGCACAGACATTATTGGCTCACTGAAAACAGCATGGCAGACCTTCACACGGCCTCCTATACCATCCTTGCCACCACCTACTGCTGAGGCTGCTGCAGTGCCAGACACAAACCTTTTTGCCGTGGTGGAAGGTATTTCAGTTATTGCCTTGCTATAGGAATTGTTGAAGACTGATATCTTTACTAGCATTGTAAGAGCACATTATATGGAGCAATAGGAGGAGTTATAGGGAGAGGTTTTATAGGACAATAGGAGGAGTTATAGGGAGGAGCTATATGGAACAATAGGGGGAGTTATAGGGAGGGGTTATATGGAGCAGTAGGAGGAGTTATATGGTGGGTTTATATGGAGTAATAGGAGGAGTTATAGGGAGAAGTTATATGGAACAATAGGGGGAGTTATGGGGAGGGGTTATATGGGACAATAGGAGGAGTTATAGTGAGGGGGTATATGGAGCAATAGGAGGAGTTATAGGGAGGGGTTATATGGAGCAATAGGAGGAGTTATAGGGAGGGGTTATATGGAGCATTAGGAGGAGTTATATGGAGCAGTAGGAGTTATTATAGGAGGATCTCTATGAAAAGTTATTCATAGGTCTCTGTGAAGTTGGAATATTAGCTTTACATTATATGTAAGAGTGCCATAACAATATTTTTTTATCTGCTCTAAACTCCTGCAGCTATAAAGATAGAGGAACCCCCTGCTCCTGCAAAGGAAGACCCCATGCAGATATCAGTGGGAATGCTAAATGGGGGGCAGCGCTTTGATTATGTTCTCCAGGAGAAACCAATTGAGAGCTTCAATGAGTATCTCTTTGCACTGCAGAGCCATGTCTGTTACTGGTGAGTCGGAATGAACATCAAGGGAAACAAACACCTATTCTATTGTCTATAGAGAGACTAGATAGGGATGAGCGAGTGCCAAGGGGGGTAAGGAATGGAAGATGAAGATGTTAATAACATCTTTTTTTTTTTGTCAGTTTAATATATTGGACTGTGTTGATTTTCTGTGTAGGACATCTGAAGACACTGCACTGCTGCTCCTAAAGGAAATCTATCAGACTATGGGAATCAACATGGATCAGCCCCTACTATAAGAACTGGCACAGGTGCTGCCATAAGCAGGGGGCGAAGAAAGAACATTTTGGTAAGTGACCAATAAGCCACCCATCCCCCAGATACTCATTCCTCCCCTACCTAATTCTTATCTCTCAATTAGCCTGACAGGAGCAGCTTTCAACCAATCACCTGTACCTGCCCCACTCCTGCTTTCCCTAGTATTACTGTCTACATGAACCATGTCATGTGATCATTTAGGTTCCCACTGACCATATATAAATTGCTATAAGTGGGGTTGAACTAAAACTCCCTCTTGTTTTTTTTTTTACAGATGCACTACCATGCCCCTTGGTCTTTCCTTTGTGTAATGCTTCCCCCTGCAGCTAGAGGGCACTCAAGGAGAAGATATGGAAGCCTGATGCTGTTGAGATCCCTGCATACCATGTAGCATTTCCCATCCCAAACAGCACCGCTTTGCTGTATATTTATCGCCGTGTCCTTGCCTTATTACATTTGATAGTAGCACACCGTGTAAGAGATTTATTACCAGAGCAGAGATAGAACAAGACTGTGTATATTTCCTTATGAATATTTATAAGCCCATGTTATGATTCACTCACACCTTATTGGGTAAGTGCTTTGGTGTTTTTTAATAATAGTAAAGTTGATCCTTTATTTTAACTCTTCCATATTTACCAAAGGCTGCTGGGAATGTGCTGGGAGTTGTATTTCAGCAATATCTAGAATGCCCCCTGTATGGGGTAAAGAGACAAAGCACACTTGCAGTAGGGGGTCGACGTTTCCATGTTGTACTGCGCAGCTGTAGGTGTGGCCTATTTATTAAAGATTATATTTAAAATACTGATTCTTTAGCAAAATGTTTTATTCCTGGCATTTCTGCAGTACCCAGAAGTGCGTGTGTCAGCACAAATGGAAATGGGACTAGTAGTTACAGGGCCAGCATCTGCAGTGGGCTGTAGGGAGTAGGTAAGTGCCGCTCTATGGGCAATGGGCTGTAGGGAGTAGATACAGTATGTGCCGCTTTGTGGGCAATGGGCCATAGGGTGTAGGTAAGTGCCGCTCTATGGGCAATGGGCTGTAGGGAGTACGTAAGTGCCGCTCTATGGCCAATGGGCTGTAGGGAGTAGATATGTGCCGCTTTGTGGGCAATGGGCCATAGGGTGTAGGTAAGTGCAGCTCTATGTGCAATGGGCTGTAGGGAGTAAGTAAGTGCAGCTCTATGTGCAATGGGCTGTAGGGAGTACGTAAGTGCCGCTCTATGGGCAATGGGCTGTAGGGAGTAGATATGTGCCGCTTTGTGGGCAATGGGCCATAGGGTGTAGGTAAGTGCAGCTCTATGTGCAATGGGCTGTAGGGAGTACGTACTGTAAGTGCCGCTCTATGGCCAATGGGCTGTAGGGAGTAGATATGTGCCGCTTTGTGGGCAATGGGCCATAGGGTGTAGGTAAGTGCCGCTCTATGGGCAATGGGCTGTAGGGAGTATGTAAGTGCCGCTCTATGGGCAATGGGCTGTAGGGAGTAGATATGTGCCGCTTTGTGGGCAATGGGCCATAGGGTGTAGGTAAGTGCAGCTCTATGTGCAATGGGCCGTAGGGAGTACGTAAGTGCCGCTCTATGGCCAATGGGCTGTAGGGAGTAGATATGTGCCGCTTTGTGGGCAATGGGCCATAGGGTGTAGGTAAGTGCCGCTCTATGTGCAATGGGCTGTAGGGAGTACGTAAGTGCCGCTCTATGGGCAATGGGCTGTAGGGAGTAGATATGTGCCGCTTTGTGGGCAATGGGCCATAGGGTGTAGGTAAGTGCCGCTCTATGGGCAATGGGCTGTAGGGAGTATGTAAGTGCCGCTCTATGGGCAATGGGCTGTAGGGAGTAGATATGTGCCGCTTTGTGGGCAATGGGCCATAGGGTGTAGGTAAGTGCCGCTCTATGTGCAATGGGCTGTAGGGAGTACGTAAGTGCAGCTCTATGTGCAATGGGCCATAGGGAGTAGGTGAGTGCCGCTCAATGGGCCGTAGGGAGTAGGTGAGTCCCGCTCAATGGGCCGTAGGGAGTAGGTGAGTGCCGCTCAATGGGCCGTAGGGAGTAGGTGAGTGCCGCTCAATGGGCCGTAGGGAGTAGGTGAGTGCCGCTCAATGGGCCGTAGGGAGTAGGTGAGTGCCGCTCAATGGGCCGTAGGGAGTAGGTGAGTGCCGCTCAATGGGCCGTAGGGAGTAGGTGAGTGCCACTCAATGGGCCGTAGGGAGTAGGTGAGTGCCACTTTATGGGCAAGGGCCAATACTGTATCATGTGTGAGATTTAGTCTGGCAGAACATAAATATACATTTACCAATATGCAGATTATGCTCCTTTAAATAGATGATTTTGTGGGGCAGGAAGACGGAGCTTTATAAATGTCACATATTGTACACCAGAGTTTCTTGGTTAGAGCAGATGCAGTCGCATGATCTGTCCTTACCCATTCTGTCCTCATATACTAACATCTGTCCTCTATACTAATAACTATAGGAAGTTTGCACACACGTGGGTATACGTAGAGAGGATGCAGGACATACAGTACAACGGCACTGACTGATAAGCAGTTTTAATATATTTTATGACAAAAGTGTCTTATCCCTAAAATTTAGAGAATTCTAAAACAGGAGACAGGACATTTCCAAACCAAGTTTTATTATATAGCACATTTAGCAACATTTCATTTAATAAAAGGGTTTGTACTGTAAAAAATGTGTAATATTTCTAAATGCTACATATGGTGTATGAGGCGCGCACCTTCCTGCCCAGCGCTGCTCCGCGTATATATGTGTGTGTGGGGGGGGGCAGTTGCACACGTTATGCCAGTGACACCGGCTGGGGAAGCACTTTCCCTTCATATACAAGCCTGAGTCCTGTGCAGAACCAACCTTTGAAACCCAGACCAGCAACCAGCATTTTTTACCTGCAAACTAACCCACAACTGCCTTATCCGCAATCCAATCCATGACCCACTGATCACCATTAAACAGGAAGTGCTGTTGCTGCAAACTGGAAGTGACATAATCAGAGCTGGCAGAGCTAGAAAAAAAGCACAGTTCAAAAAATGTTTACAAGTGGATAATATACAGTAAGAAATCTAAATTAGACCCACAACCCGACCTGCAGCTGTAAATCCTACCCACAATCTGCAGGCATATATAGAAATATTCTAGGAATGGCTAAGCAGCTATTTAGCTGTAACAAGACTAGAGCCAGCCTCAATAGTCTAACATGGAAGTCAGGCTAAGAGAGACTGAATGAAATGTCTGACAGCAGAGCCGATCTTCACAGTGTCACACCACCGGCTTCTGGAATCTCAGCTGTCTGACAGCAGCATTGTATGGCTGGGCTTTAGCAAAATAGTAGGAACAATGTATATGGCTGGAGCTACAGAGTGCAGCATGTGTCTTGTGTATTCCTCTATTTGTGCCCTAGCAACGGGGCTGAGCAGAGCTTATATAGTATATACATACTTAACATTATGCACTTATAAAATGATTATACAGCCAGCTGATCCCGATCACTACAGGAAAGCAGCAAGCTGGACCCAGGGAGTGACTGTGATCCTGGCTCAGTGTGATAGGAGTTCCCCTTAACTCTGGCGCCAGGAATGGAATTAATGTCAGCTGCATCTGCTGACCGTTTTATTGTTTTCTATAACAACTTCAAGCATACCTCGAGCGAGGCCTGGCACACACACACACCTCTGGCACAGTTGAGCTTTATGGCTTACACTGGAATGTAATGGTCTTGGCCTGTTCTATTTGGGCTAGGGCCACTCAAAACCAAACATATGGTTACAGTTCTCATTTCCATGCTTCCAACTTTTTGGCTCACTTTGGGGAAGGCTCTTTCCTGTTTCAGCACATTAACACCCCTATGCACAGAGCCAGGCCCTAACAGAATAGCTTTGCAAAGATGGGAGCGGAAGAACTTGACTGTCCTACACAGAGCCCTGACCTCAACCCAACTGAATATCTGTGGGATGAACTGGAACCCTGACTGCAAGCCCAGCATGGTCCCCAACCTCACTAATGTTCCTGTGGCTAAATGGCAGCAAATCCCCAGTGTTCCAACATCTAGTGGGAACCTTCCCAGAAGCCAAGGGGCTGATATGGAGTTTTTCTTCCTTTTCTGCTATATTAATTCCCTTGGTTTGGGAACAGGATGTTGGACAGGCAGTGTCTGAATCCTTTGGCTATAAAGCGTCCACTCCATCTATCTGCTGGGGTTGGTATAGAACAACTAGAGAGTGCTGCTATAATATATATCATATTAAGCAGGTACGAGGTATTTGGCTATTTTTTTTAAACGTAAGAACCTTTCCTTAAATGAGGTAAACTAAGCTTATGGCCCCTTCTACCTATGCACTTACACAGCAGCGTGTTTTAAGAATGCACACACTGTAGTGCCTATGGCACGGGGCAGCCCCGCTTCCTGCACTTCATACAGAACTGTATCTGGCTCAGAAACCAGGATACATACTAGCACGATATAAACATGGAAGCCTCAGAGGCCTGTGTGTGTTTAGAACATGATACAACCGTGCCACTGAACTGCTGGACCCTTTAACTCCTGTAGTCTCTGTGGAATGAAAATAAAGATGTCAGCGGTATAAAATGCTCTATTCTGTGGAATGTAACCTAATCAATACTAAAACCTTTTAAAAAAAAAAAATGAAAATACTGAAGGAATTAATCCCATTCTGTCTGCAATTCAAAGCACCCTCATTGGGCAGTGTCTTCAGTTCTGGGTGAGAATGCCAAGCAGCCTGTGGGCATTGTACAGACAGCGGATATAGAAAGTCAGAGTCTCTCCTTCACACACACCTTCCCTTTTTCACAGCACTGGGCACCTACAGGTGCACACCCTGACCAAGAAGTCTGCAGCTCCATCTACTGTGTGGGAATATCCACTGGGTGCAACAAGGAGCTGCTGAGGTAGCAATCTAAATCTATGGGTAGTTCTTGCTAGCCGGCTGCCGGGGGTTAAACGTCCAGGCTGTATCCGGGCGTGCTGAGCTTCCTCTCCTGTGCCACCGATATGCGCCCCTTGTTCCTGTAAGGTTGGTGACAGTCCCGGTCTGCTAAGGGAGGGTAATACTGTCTGTAGCAAAGGTAGGCAAAGAACAGTCCTATGAAGGCTCCAACCACCACATCTGATATCAGAGGAAAAAAAAAAAAAAAAAGGTTAATTAGTGTTGGGCAACTGGAATCAAATCATCAGAACACAGGCACTGCTGTCACTCTCCTCACCCTCACTGGTGTCTTAAATAGACTTAAATTTGACACCCCCTTCACTGCAAATATTAAAACCTTAAAGAAGTGGAAGCTCTCTCACATACATGTATGTATGTATGTATATCTTTATTTATAAAGCGCTACTTTATTTATGCAGCGCTGTACAGTAGAATAGATTCATACAAACAGGGGGTTAATAAGATAATAGATAAATACAAAGTATCACAATAAATACAGATTAATACAGCTGCAATAAGTTAAAAGTAGAGGACACAAGAGGAAGGAGGTCCCTGCCCCATAGAGCTTACAATCTATATGGGAGGGTAACTAACAGACACAAATAGGCAAATATAAGTGCTGTAGGTCACAGTGGGTGACACTACAATATAAGTGCCAGTTCCCAGATTAGGTGCTGGGCGAGTGCTCCAAAAGGTAGTCTTTAACCTTAGTTTTAAAAAGACTGGGGGAGGATTCTCTCCGGATGAAATCAGGGAGGGCATTCCCAATGTAAGGGGCAGCAAGGCAGAAAGGTTGAAGGCGGGAAACCGCAGTAGTAGTGTGGGGCGCAACCAAACGGTTGCTCTGCGAGGAACGAAGGAGTCGGCCGGGAACATACGGAGACACAAGGGACGAGATGTAGTGAGGAGCAGAGGAATGGAGGGCTTTGAAGGTTAAGAGAAGGAGTTTGTAAGATATTCTTTGTTTAATAGGAAGCCACGATAAGGCCTTTAGCAGGGGAAGGGCCTGAACTCTCCTGGATGAGAGGAGGAGAATTCTGGCAGCAGTGTTTAATATAGACTGTAGGGGGGAAAGATGGGAATTAGGGAGGCCGGTTAGCAGCAGGTTGCAGTAGTCCAGTCGTGACAGGATGAGAGCATGCATGAGCAGCTTAGCTGTTGCACATATACACTATATATGCACATATACCCTATTACAATCACAGTGATTTAGCCTTTCCTTCTCCTTTAAAGCAGACTAATTACCCCCATCTGCATCAAGCTGCCTGTAGAAGCATAGACAGAGCGCTAGCTCACCTTGCCAATGGTGCTTGTAGTCACAGGTCCTGGACAGAGCAATGGCAATAGCACAAAGCAGCGGGATCAGGGAGGTGCACAGTCTCCATGAATGGCCACGGCCGTATGAAGAGAAACATCGGAGCTTGCCAGCAAGGTACAGGGCTGTAAACCCCAACCCTGCAAAGGCAACTGAATGAGACAAAAATGAGAAAAGGCATGTTACAGTCTAAGCAGCATGGAAAGGAGAAATAATGGCAGAGAATGGAATATATGGTGGCAAGAGGAATGCTGGAAATAAACTCACAAGAAGCATGGCCGCTGGGGAAACTCTTCCTTCCCTCTATGACCAGCTCCGGATCACCGGTGCAATGAAACTCTGGAGATTCGCGGCCATCTGGGAAGCAACGGGACAGGAAGTCTGGGCGAGGTCTAGAGCGAATTTGTTAGGAACAGAAGAAACCAAACTGAGATGGATCCCTCCCCATAAATCAAGCCCAATAGCACCCCCTTTAGGGCTCTGCTAGACAAGTTATTCTCCTAATGCCATCCCCCCCCCCCCCCCTGTGCCAGGCATCTGCTAAAATCCCTTCATCTGCCAAAACAGGGGAGGAACACAGAACCTGCATGGGGGTGGGCAGATTGGACAAAGCTGTATTAGCACAAATATGATCCCACAACATTATCACAACAGCAATATTATTGCTTATTTATTACTGACACAACTGGATGGTCTGCTGCTGAGACCTGCCTGTACTAGTACAATACCAACGAACTGCCATAGATAGGACTGCCCACAATCAGAAGCTAAATGATATAAAACAGAGGTTTTCGGTCTTCCCGGAGGGAATGGAGATCCAGTAAATGGCCACAAGATGTCTCACTATGCTTGATACTTCCCTATGCCCAATTCCTCATCCTGCATGTCATATTGAGTCTTGCATAGTGAGACATCTTGTAGCCATTTACTGGAACTGCAACCTTTGTTTTGTGTTGGAATTGCTTAAAGAGATGCGGTCATGATTTTTATGGTATGCGTTTTATTTCTAAATGACACTGTTTGCATAGCAAATAATTCACTTTACCATTTAAAATTTTATTCTTGAACCAACAAATTTAGCTGTAATATTGGTGTGTAGGCGCCATCTCAGTGCATTGTGCCTGAGTCTGAGCTTTCAGAAGGAGCCAGCGCTACACATTAGAACTGCTTTCAGCTAACCTATTGTTTCTCCTACTCCCATGTAACTGGAGGAGTCCCAAGCTGGACTTGGATTTCTTAGTATTGATAATGATACCTACTGGGAGCTGCTATCTTGCTCCCTTCCCATTGTTCTGTTGATCGGCTGCTGGTAAAGTTTAGCAGCACAGCAGTAAAGTGTGACTGAAGTTTATCAGAGCACAGGTCACATGACTGTGGCACCCTGGGAAATTAATAATATGGCTAGCCCCATGCGAAATTTCAAGATTAAATATAAAAAAAATCTTACAATGCAGGATTCTGCTGAAGAAGCTCTATTAACTGATGCATCTTGAAAAAAAGCTGCTTTCCCATGACAGTATTCTTTTAAGCAAACTAAATTAACATGGTTTATACAAGTGATATTGGCATAGTTACTATGGTTCTTGTCTTCATCCCCCCAAACCTGTGCTGCCACCCCAGCCTCTCATATTAATTTGTAAACACTGAGCACTACAATAACTTCTCACGTTTCTGGTTTTTATCTTTCTATATAGTATGTAGATTTAGTACGGATAGTTTAATGGTCTTGTTTCCACCTACCTGCCAACGATAAGTTTCACTGTATTGGTGAAGATTCCATTCAGGGCAAGAGAGAGACTTGCAGCTACAGAGAGAAAGGGGAGAAAGCCGTATTATAGGGTATAAGTAGTCTGCCTTCTAGCAAAGTCTATGGCACAGTTATGTAGGAGTCAGAGGTGCTGTACATTGGGGAGACAGCTGCCAGGCCATAAGCAGTAAGCTACAGAGGGTGTATTTGTCCAGACTGACCTGATGTGCAGCACTCTGGCCCATGTATTGGACCAAAGCACCCACCGTCCTGATGGATATATGAAGAAGCCCAATCAGGTATCAATCAGGCCAGAGAGAAGATCCCATTAGTCAAGGACCACGTTGGCCCAGTATGCAAAATCACTAGCTCACATGTGTAGCCCGAGGGAGGGGCCAAGCATTACAATCAGCCCATCATCTGGGAGGTTAAATAAAGAACTGGCCAAACAAGCAAATATTTCAAGTATATGGCCATCTAAAGCCAGTGTTATATATGTGTATACAATGTATGTGTGTCGTGTATGGCTGCCTTTAGTCATGTAACATGAGAGTAAAGAGACAGATAGCATAAACAATTACCAAGGCCAGCTTCTCGTGCGTCTGTGTTATCTGCTTTCCAGAAAACCCGTGCCAGAACCACCACCAACAGAGGTGTTAGGAAGGAGATGAGCTGGGGGTAAGAGACAAAAGCAATACATGAGCCCGAGTGTTAAACCAGTGAGTAGAGCCACCAGTACTTGTCCGACTGCTACTGCTCCCTACTCACTCCCCCCGAGTGGGTTATCCCTTTCACAGCATTATAATGTTCTTCAGTATCAGGCAGCACAGCCAATTAGTCTGTAGGAAAACAGCCACGTGTGCAATGAGCTGTAACCCTGTAAAGCCAGTGCACCCCCAGGCAAGATAATTAAGACGATTAATGCTAGCACAAAGCTGACAAATCTAGCCTCTAGCGTGGCTCTAGAACTGTTCCCGTAGCACAAGGCGCCATTAATATACCCATATGGAACAGACATGCACAAGCATCTAAACGCAGATGCTTAAATTGTTCACCTTTAAAAGATCTTTTAGTATGATGTAGACATTTGTATTCGTTCAGCAGCTATCTGGTTGCTAGGGTCCGGTTTGCCCTAGCAACCGGACAGTGGCTAGAATGAGAGACAGTGAGATAAATAGGAGAGGGATGGGATAGAAAGAAAAGTAATAAAAAGTAACACTAACAATAATATTGTAGCCTCGCAAAGCAATAGTATTATGGCTGCCGGGGTCAGCGACCCCTATTTGGAAGCTGGAAAGAGGCAGAAGTAGACAGAAAAAAAAAAGAAGTCTAATTGAAAAGTTACTAAGGAGGACTTACTTTATTATTCCAAAAGTTCAAACTTAAAAGCGAACAACCCCTTTAAAAATATGAATGCAGGGAGAATCTATGCACACAATCAGCCCATGATAGATCCCATGTAACTGCCCGGGCACTGTCTAGCTGCTCTACATTCTATTAGGGCGACCAAATCACTTGAAAATTTAGGGACACTGCTAGAAAATCCAGCCAGCAGGGCTGAACTGACTGCAGTGTATTTATTGCCCTGCAACATGTATTTATTAGACATGTCATTCAATGTAAGTGATTTTGTCACCTTAGCTACTGGTTCCTGCTGCGGAATTATTACTTTCCTTTCCAACATATGGCTTTCTCTTCTCCCCTCCCATGTTCTTACAGTCTCCAGACTTCAGGATTAGTTATGGGCCACTTTCCAATCTGACTTCAGACCCCCGTGGAGTCAGAGCCTTTACAAACAAGTCCTGGGGGGGCTTTATGCAGGGTGCCCTACACGCCATGGCTGGCTGAATGGGAAGTACATCAAGACAAAGGCAAAGTCAATACTTACAAACATGCTGTTGGTTGGGACACGGTCAGATACCACGTATGGGTTCCTGTAAAGCCACATCTCCTCCGGCTGGATTAGTCGCTCAAACGGATGCATTGTTTCAGAGATCCTGGCCAGGAAAGGAAAGGTCAGCCCCGCTTGGAAAAGGTAAATGGGGCTGGAAAAAGGGTGGGGACTGGGCAGGGAAATAGGCAGAGCAGAGGTGGGCCTGTGAATATTAATGCTGACTGGTAAAAGAGAAGGTGAGGAAAGACAGGGATTGATAGAGTAATAGGGGTGCCAACCCTAGCTGGTGATTTATTGGCTAGGCCAGTTTAATACTGGCCAGGTTGCAACTCTACATGTACGGAGCCTATGGCTCCCTAATGGTTTATGGTGGGTTTCCATGAGTTTTCTAGGGAATAGGCAACCCAATTAAATGGGGTTCACTTTAATCCAATTATTTTGGGTCAGGAAGCAGAGCCCCCCCTAAGAAACCTGCCTATAGCACGGGCACTCTCAGTATGGGAGGAGCCAATTACCACTCACAGGAATATTCCCAATAGCAAGAGACGAATAATGAATTCAGCCACAAATCCTTCCAGGATCCGCTTGTCCATATTGGTCCGAAGCACCGGGCCTGGAAATTGACACAAGGCAAAACAGAGGCTGGGGTTAATCACGTGAACTGGAACATTCTATATGGAAGAAACCTATTCTAGATCAGAGACAGACAGGTGTCAGTGCCCCTGCTGCAGTGGATTCTCCTACTGACTAGCCCCCTGCAACAAGCATTAGAATAAGCTAATGGCACAATAGGATTTTATCCACCACCATAATTCATCTTTACTAGGGGCCCCTACATGGGCAATGGGCCTGCAAACAATGATAATAGGGACCAAAATAAAAAAAAATGCTATACACACCCCTGATCCACCCTGGACATGCCCCTTTGTGCCTGTCTGCCAGAGCCCCCCCCCCCCCCCCCCAGCTGCCCCCCGAAGGTAAGTGTCAGCATACAATTCACAGGGCTGGGGTCAAACACAGGTTCCATCTGCTTTAAACAGAAAAATCTTTTGGTTCTGCTATTTTTATGGAACAGTGCCATGGAAAGTATGTTTCTTTCCCATTAGATCCCACATCCCTTTGGAGTAGGAACTCTTACTTATCTGTAAGCCAGAGACACAGAAGGAAAAGGAAGGAGCTGGTTTATAGAGGATGTAGTTCCAGGGGGAGGCAATAAGGGTTAAAGCATGCCAGTTATCTATTAGTAATAGATTCCTGCAAGTTAAGCTAGGAATACAGAGTATACAGGATGTCTATGTCCTATACCAGGATGTACATGTACTTACAGGACACATGGGTTCTGACAAGTATTTCAAGCCATAATAACACTGGGCAAGTACAAGGCAATGCTCCAAAGCAGTTTCCAGAACTACAACTCCCAGCATGCACTTATATCTTTACAGCAGCCAATGGCAAATACCTGTTTGCGAGGGAGAAGGTGCTCATTGGATAAGATTAACCCCGAGCATAGAGCCAATGACACGTATAATGTAACCTACACACAGCTACACTGGCACTAACATTAGTACAGAGAGAGAATAAATTCTACTCCCCATCCCATATATTACTAGCTCCCACACCCAACCCTGTATAAAGCACAGTCCTGACTTACAAGCAGCCCCTCTCTCCTGCGCATACGTGGCGCTCCTGCTGCGCTCTGAGCTGTCTGCTGTCTCCCTCTCCTTACATAGCAGCCAGAGCCACTGAGAGGCCGAGGAGGAAAGAAAAGCCCTGATGGGACGCTGTTACCAACACTGCCATCTAGTGGTATAATATGGAAATGCAGCTCTTACAGGCAGCTCAGGATTGTATCAGCAGCTAATGTATATCTGTATGTGACTTTAGACACCATGGTGATGCTGCTGAATCTTTTGTAGCTGCATTTACTATATGTCTGGAGCCCTTCTCTCCAATACATGTATTGGTTGTGGACAATTTTTTTTATAAAGACCAGATTCCTGTTGGTGCTGAAGCTGTTGTTACACCTCATAGTTAGTGATGAGCAAATCTGTTCTGTTTCCCTTTGCTAAAAATTTGGACAACAGCAAAAATTGGCAAAATATATTGAAGTCTATGGGTGTTTTTTTTCGTGGCAAAACTTGGCTGACAATTTCACTTATCGCTACTTATTTTATGTGGACTATGAAAATGAAGTTTTTAAAAGAACCTGTTAATGATTTGTTGACACACATGACCTTAGCTAGAGTGGAATCCATTAAATTAGCAATAGCATTAAAGGACAAGGAAGGGCTTAATAACTAGCGGTGCCAATTTGTTAGGACCCCCTAAGTCTCTGTGACTTGGTGAAAGGTTTAAACATTCCCACCAGCCCTTCCAAAAACATCAACCATGATAATTATATTAGGAAGGGGCAACCAGATGTTGTGTCAGACAAGCTTTAGTTCTCCTTTAAACCGGCCAACTCGTGTAAAAGTCTGGCCAGTTCTACACTCACTTTCATCTGAGACATAAGGTCAGGGTAACTAGCATGGCGTTAGAGTTCATGTTTGTGTGTAAAGTGACAGTAAGTGCGGAGTGAGAGGTTAAAACCAGTGGTTAGTGAATGTTTGTAGGAAGATTAGGGGTGCTCAGTGGGTAATCACATTTCTGAGGGTTTAGGTTATAGGCCTGAGTGAAAAGTTGAGTTTTAAGAGACCGTTTAAAGGCTTGGAAAGTCTAGCAGTGCATAATGGAATGGGGGAGAGTGTTCCAGAGAATGGGTGCAGCACGTGGGAAGTCCTGGATGCGGGCGAGAGATGAAGTAATGAGTGAGGAGGAGATGGAAGGTTACATCTGGGGGGTACTTGGGGGTTAGGGTGATTATATAGAGGGGTGCGGCTCCGGTGAGTGCTTTGTAGGTAAGTTCTATATATAACAGGCAGCCAATGCAAGGATTGGCACAGAGGGGCGGCACTTGTGGAGCAGAAGGAGAGGTGTATGAATCTGGCAGCACTGTTCATGATGGATTGGAGTGGGGTTTAGACAGGGGAAGCCCACAGAGCAGAGTGGATGAGAATTTTTGCAGTCTCATGAGTGAGGAAAGGTCAAATGCGTGCAATGTTTTTGTGTGTATGTTTTGACTTAACTTTTGCGGTGCGACTGAGCCCCTTTAAGGAAGATCATCATTTTTTATTGGCTTTTGAATTTTGTTGCTTCATTATTCTGCCTTGGCCTGAAACAAAATGGATGCCTGGTTATGTTTCTATTCAGCCCCACTACTATTCATCTTCCATTCTGGCTTCCAACTGCTGTTTATTTCCTTTTGTACTCCAAGGAGAATAAATCATTACATGGAAGATCGTGGGGCCCGGACTGGCCATCTGTGGGGTCTGGCAAATGCTAGAGAGGCTGCTGTAAGATGCCATAGACCAGGGATCCCCAACCTTTTTTTACCCGTGATGTTGGAGAGCAATGCAAGCATGAAAACATTTCCTAGGGGATGACCAATAAGGGCTGCGATTGGTTATTTTATAGCCCAATGATGACTCGCAGACTACAGGAGTCTCTGCTTGACAGTACACATACTTTATGCCTCCAAATCTTGAAGTCACAAATTCAAAAAAGAAAACCTGCTTTGGGGCCACTGGGAGCAACATCAGAGGGGTTGGGAAGCAACATGTTGCTAACGAGCCACTGGTTGGGGATCACTGCCATAGACAGTCACTGTTTATTGGGCTGGTGGGGGGCTGTTTGGGCCTCTGTGTAATTGAGATGCCAGGGACTATTTTGTATCCCAGTCCTGGGCTGCCCCTGAGAACCCTCCCGTCTCATTCCTGAACCACAACTTTCCTCCCCAATAATTCCACATTTACCATACACGCTGAGTAATGCAGCTGGGTTGACAGGCGCCATGTTGCGCAGCTAAATAACAAGTGATTGCAGTACACAGAGCATTCTCTGTGTCAGTGATTGCTTAAAGGGGTCCACCCAAACACAACTGAAGCTTTATGAAAAGTAATCATCATTTCAAGTAACTTTGCAATATACATCAATTAAAAAATATGTAGCCTTTTCACAATTTTAAATTCAACAATATGGTTTGGAACAGTTCCCTAAGCCCGCCCCCTGCTTCCCTGCTGATCCAAGTGGAGGAGGGCCCCCTGAGAAGGGTATTAAAGGAACAGTAACACCAAAAAATTTATATATTTCAAAGAAATTAAACTATAATGTACTGCTGCCCTGCACTGGTAAAAGTTTTGTGTTTGCTTCAGAAACATTACTAGAGTTTATATAAACCCTGGTGTGTAGCCATGGGGGCAGCCATTCAAAAGAAGAAAAGGTACAGGTTATATAGCAGCTAACAGATAAACCCTATAGAATACAATGGTGTCTTATCTGTTATCTGCTATGTAACCTGTGCCTTTTCTCCTTTTTTCCAGCTTGAATGGCTGCCCCCGGGGCTACACAGCAGCTTATTTATATAAACTATAGTAGTGTTCCTGAAGCAAACACACCAGTTTTATCAGTGCAGGGCCACAGTACGTTATATTTTAATTACTTTAAAACACTTTCATTTTTTGGTGTTACTGTTCCTTTAAGACATAGCTCCCAACTATCCCGCTTTACGCAGGACAGTCCCAGTTTTTCCACACTGTCCCGCGGTCCCTTTAAGTGTCCTGCTCGTCTTCGGGTCTTCACGGCTTTCTTTGGGTTTTATCAGCTCCTTCCATCACTGCTGTGTTCAGATCTTCACGGCTTCTTCCTGCACATTTGTCTTCGGCTCTTTCTGGCTCCTTCAGACGCTTCAGGTCATCTCAGTCCTTTTGATCGTTTTCCGAATGTCTGCAAGGCTCGCGAGATGCAAGTATGGCATAGCCAGCCATTTTAATTCAAATTCAGACGAGAATTAACAGGATGGGTGCTGCTCAGGCTGTGGGTCACAAAAGTTACGCTGGTGCTGCTCTGCCTTTACCTACTACTCTGCAAGCTCTACTTACTGCTCCATTTTCTTTAAAAACCAAGCTTGGTGAGTCCCAGACTGTAATATTAATTATTAATAAACACCTTTATTGCACTCAGGGACTGTAAGTAGAGCTTGTAGAGTAGTAGATAAACGCAGATTAGCACCAGCACCCGAGATGACCCGAAGCACCTGAAGGAGCCGAAAAGACCCGAAGACAAATGTACAGGAAGGGATCCAAAGACAGCGGTGACAGAAGGAAGCGGACGAGCGGAATACTTAGGGGCACACTCATTAAAGTACGAATCCGAATCACGAAATTCGATCTGAAAGTTCCGAAATTTTCGTATTGAAACGATCGTTTACGATTGGCGATCCGATAGTCACAAAATTGTCATATCTGACAACTGATCTGACGCTGATCGTAAACAACGGGAAAACCTTTCCGACTTTGAACCTTCAGTGCATGATTTTGGAAGCCTCCCATAGGGCTCAATGGCACTCTGCAGCTCCAACCCGGCCCAAGGAAAGTCTCCCATAGGGCTCAATGGCACTCTGCAGCTCCAACCCGGCCCAAGGAAAGTCTCCCATAGGGCTCAATGGCACTCTGCAGCTCCAACCCGGCCCAAGGAAAGTCTCCCATAGGGCTCAATGGCACTCTGCAGCTCCAACCCGGCCCAAGGAAAGCCTCCCATAGGGCTCAATGGCACTCTGCAGCTCCAACCTGGCCCAAGGAATGTCTCCCATAGGGCTCAATGGCACTCTGCAGCTCCAACCTGGCCCAAGGAAAGTCTCCCATAGGGCTCAATGGCACTCTGCAGCTCCAACCTGGCCCAAGGAAAGTCTCCCATAGGGCTCAATGGCACTCTGCAGCTCCAACCCGGCCCAAGGAAAGTCTCCCATAGGGCTCAATGGCACTCTGCAGCTCCAACCCGGCCCAAGGAAAGTCTCCCATAGGGCTCAATGGCACTCTGCAGCTCCAACCCGGTCCAAGGAAAGTCTCCCATAGGGCTCAATGGCACTCTGCAGCTCCAACCCGGCCCAAGGAAAGTCTCCCATAGGGCTCAATGGCACTCTGCAGCTCCAACCCGGCCCAAGGAAAGTCTCCCATAGGGCTCAATGGCACTCTGCAGCTCCAACCAGGCCCAAGGAAAGTCTCCCATAGGGCTCAATGGCACTCTGCAGCTCCAACCTGGCCCAAGGAAAGTCTCCCATAGGGCTCAATGGCACTCTGCAGCTCCAACCCGGCCCAAGGAAAGTCTCCCATAGGGCTCAATGGCACTCTGCAGCTCCAACCCGGCCCAAGGAAAGTCTCCCATAGGGCTCAATGGCACTCTGCAGCTCCAACCCAGCCCAAGGAAAGTCTCCCATAGGGCTCAATGGCACTCTGCATCTCCAACCCGGCCCAAGGAAAGTCTCCCATTGGGCTCAATGGCACTCTGCATCTCCAACCTGGCCCAAGGAAAGTCTCCCATAGGGCTCAATGGCACTCTGCATCTCCAACCCAGCCAAGGAAAGTCTCCCATAGGGTTCAATGGCACTCTGCAGCTCCAACCCGGCCCAAGGAAAGTCTCCCATAGGGCTCAATGGCACTCTGCAGCTCCAATCTGGCCCAAGGAAAGTCTCCCATAGGGCTCAATGGCACTCTGCAGCTCCAACCCGGCCCAAGGAAAGTCTCCCATAGGGCTCAATGGCACTCTGCAGCTCCAACCCGGCCCAAGGAAAGTCTCCCATAGGGCTCAATGGCACTCTGCATCTCCAACCCGGCCCAAGGAAAGTCTCCCATTGGGCTCAATGGCACTCTGCATCTCCAACCTGGCCCAAGGAAAGTCTCCCATAGGGCTCAATGGCACTCTGCATCTCCAACCCGGCCCAAGGAAAGTCTCCCATAGGGTTCAATGGCACTCTGCAGCTCCAACCCGGCCCAAGGAAAGTCTCCCATAGGGCTCAATGGCACTCTGCAGCTCCAATCTGGCCCAAGGAAAGTCTCCCATAGGGCTCAATGGCACTCTGCAGCTCCAACCCGGCCCAAGGAAAGTCTCCCATAGGGCTCAATGGCACTCTGCAGCTCCAACCCGGCCCAAGGAAAGTCTCCCATAGGGCTCAATGGCACTCTGCAGCTCCAACCCGGCCCAAGGAAAGTCTCCCATAGGGCTCAATGGCACTCTGCAGCTCCAACCCGGCCCAAGGAAAGTCTCCCATAGGGCTCAATGGCACTCTGCAGCTCCAACCCGGCCCAAGGAAAGTCTCCCATAGGGCTCAATGGCACTCTGCAGCTCCAACCTGGCCCAAGGAAAGTCTCCCATAGGGCTCAATGGCACTCTGCAGCTCCAACCCGGCCCAAGGAAAGCCTCCCATAGGGCTCAATGGCACTCTGCAGCTCCAACCCGGCCCAAGGAAAGTCTCCCATAGGGCTCAATGGCACTCTGCAGCTCCAACCCGGCCCAAGGAAAGTCTCCCATAGGGCTCAATGGCACTCTGCAGCTCCAACCCGGCCCAAGGAAAGTCACCCATAGGGCTCAATGGCACTCTGCAGCTCCAACCCGGCCCAAGGAAAGTCACCCATAGGGCTCAATGGCACTCTGCAGCTCCAACCCGGCCCAAGGAAAGTCTCCCATAGGGCTCAATGGCAATCTGCAGCTCCAACCTGGCCCAAGGAAAGCCTCCCATAGGGCTCAATGGCACTCTGCAGCTCCAACCCGGCCCAAGGAAAGTCTCCCATAGGGCTCAATGGCACTCTGCAGCTCCAACCTGGCCCAAGGAAAGTCTCCCATAGGGCTCAATGGCACTCTGCAGCTCCAACCTGGCCCAAGGAAAGTCTCCCATAGGGCTCAATGGCACTCTGCAGCTCCAACCCGGCCCAAGGAAAGCCTCCCATAGGGCTCAATGGCACTCTGCAGCTCCAACCCGGCCCAAGGAAAGTCTCCCATAGGGCTCAATGGCACTCTGCAGCTCCAACCCGGCCCAAGGAAAGTCTCCCATAGGGCTCAATGGCACTCTGCAGCTCCAACCCGGCCCAAGGAAAGTCACCCATAGGGCTCAATGGCACTCTGCAGCTCCAACCCGGCCCAAGGAAAGTCACCCATAGGGCTCAATGGCACTCTGCAGCTCCAACCCGGCCCAAGGAAAGTCTCCCATAGGGCTCAATGGCACTCTGCAGCTCCAACCCGGCCCAAGGAAAGTCACCATACCGAAGCTTGAATGAATTCCGAAACTTTCGTACTCGTTGTGACAAATCCAATTTTGTCACGCAAATTGTCGCAAAGTACAAAAAAGTTGCGCAAATTAATGAAAAATCATAGAAAATACGCAAAAGTTGTAAACTTTAGAAAAAACACAATTTTTTTTTGTAATCGGACCTGTCGTACTTTAATGAATGTGCCCCTCATAGGCACGCAGAAGATTTTGGTAAGTTCCTGGGACAGTGTGCAAAAAGTTTTGTCCCTCTTTCTCATTTTCAAAAGTTGGGAGGTTTGGTTACATAAAAGGCATTATATATAAAAGTCATTATGACTTCATATATTGGTCAGCTTTTTCATGTAATCTGTACGTGTGTGATGTTTACAACCTTAACTTGAACAGGGTTGACGCTTTATCAATGGGTATTATAAAAAAAAAAAAAGATGAACTTCTTTTTCACTAAACTTTATTGGCAAAGCACAGGGAGCGCAGCCACTGAAACTACAAGTCCCACCTCCCACCGCGGCCTCTCAGCCAATCCGAGTTCAGTAGAATTTTTTTTTTTTTTTTTTGGCGCTACCGGGCCGCTCGGGCGGCTTTTGCGTGAGGAAGAAGCGGGTGTTGGTGACCCGGATTTAGCAACAATTTGGGGGGGGTGGGATAGTGCTAACAGGGGTGCGGGTGGGGGGAACGACATTACTGAAGGCCCCAACTCCCGCAGTGCAAAGCACCAACCCCCGGAAATACCTCCCCCCGCGGCCTGAGACAATACAACACCCGGATATCGAATTATTAGCGCCCTACAGTCAGGCACTGGGGCCCCGTTACACTGACTGGCGCTTAGGGCCCCCGAACAGCCGGCTGTTATTCACCCCCCGCGGAACAGGGCAACCCGGCAGCCATTTTATTACTCGCAGCCCGAAAACATCTGGACATTTCTCAACACACCCGGATTCCGGGTCCTGCAGGGGAGGGGGCGCCGGATATTACGTCACACACCCGATTTTTTTTTTTTGTAGGCACCCCCTCCCCCCCCCTCGTCTCACCCGCGGGTTCCTGTCGCCAAGGCCGAGACACCCTGATCTAGAATGGAACAAACTGAAGGTGACACCCGAGGGTGTTTTTATTGGAGGGGGTTGGGCCTGTGGCACTGCTGCTGCTGCCAGGGCTTGGGGCACGGGTTGGCACTGCTGGAACTACATCTCCCAGCATTCCTGGCTGGGGGGTATGAGGAAGGCTGCAGCTCCTGACAGCTGGAGGGAGACAGGTTTGGCATGACTGGGATGCGCTGTGTATGCACCACTGTAGGCAACTGGCTGTAGGGATAGGATACCCTGATACCTGAAAACCTTAGGTTGCTTATATGGCATAAGGGCTTACAGTCTGTTGGAAATGATAAGGTGTTACTGTACATTAGTCAAGGGGATGGGGAAGTTACAGTATATTGCTGTAAAGCATGGGGGGGTTAAATGTAGTGGTACAGGGGATGGGGAATTCCAATGTAGTGGTGCAGGGGATGGGGAATTACAGTATTGTTGCACAGGGGATGGGGAATTACAGTATTGTTGCACAGGGGATGGGGAATTACAGTATTGTTGCACAGGGGATGGGGAAATACAATATAGTAGTACAAGGGATGGGGAATTACAGTATAGTTGTACAAGGGATGGGGAATTACAATATAGTTGTACAAGCGATGGGGAATTACAATACAGTTGTACAAGGGATGGGGAATTACAATACAGTTGTACAAGGGATGGGGAATTACTATACAGTTGTACAAGGGATGGGGAATTACAATACAGTTGTACAAGGGATGGGGAATTACAATGTAGTTGTACAAGGGATGGGGAATTACAATATAGTTGCACAGGGGATGAGGAAATACAATATAGTAGTACAAGGGATGGGGATTTACAGTGTTGTTGCATAGGGGATGGGGCATTACAATGTAGTTGTACAAGGGATGGGGAATTATGTTGTGATGGTACAGGGGATGGGGATATACAGTGTAGTGGTACAAGGGATGGGAAATTACAATATTGTGGCACAGGAATGGGGAATTACAATGTAGCTGTACAAGGGATGGGTGGGTTTACAGTGTAAGGATCAGGCCTTACACTGTAGTGGTACAAGGATGGGCAGTTACAATGTTGTGGCACAGGAATGGGGAATTACAATGCTGTGGCATAGGAATGGGGAATTACAATGTAGCTGTACAAGGGATAGGTGGGTTTACAGTGTAGTGGTACAAAGGAAGGGAAATTACAATGTAGTGGTACGGGGGATGAGGAGTTACAATGTAGTGGTACGGGGGATGAATAATCACAGTGTAGTGGTATAAAAAATAGGAAATTACAATGTAGTGGTACGGGGGATGGGTGGATATACAGTGTAGTGGTACAAGACATTGGGTATAACAGTGAAGTGGTACAAATGATGGGGTATTACAGTGTAGTGGTACAAATGATGGGGTATAACAGTGAAGTGGTACAAATGATGGGGTATAACTGAAGTGGTACAAATGATGGGGTAAAACAATGAAGTGGTACAAATGATGGGGTATTACAGTGAAGTGGTACAAATGATGGGGTATTACAGTGTAGTGGTACAAATGATGGGGTATAACAGTGAAGTGGTACAAATGATGAGGTATAACTGAAGTGGTACAAATGATGGGGTAAAACAATGAAGTGGTACAAATGATGGGGTATAACATTGAAGTGCTACAAATGATGGGGTATTACAGTGTATTGGTAAAGGGGATGGGTGGATATACAGTGTAGTGGTACAGGGCACAGGGTATTACAATGTAGAGGTACAAATGATGGGGTATTACATTGTAGTGGTACAAATGATGGGGTATTACAGTGTAGTGGTACAAATGATGGGGTATTACAGTGTATTGGTAAAGGGGATGGGTGGATATACAGTGTAGTGGTACAGGGCACAGGGTATTACAATGTAGAGGTACAAATGATGGGGTATTACAATGTAGTGGTACAAATGATGGGGTATTACATTGTAGTGGTACAAATGATGGGGTATTACAGTGTATTGGTAAAGGGGATGGGTGGATATACAGTGTAGTGGTACAGGGCACAGGGTATTACAATGTAGAGGTACAAATGATGGGGTATTACAATGTAGTGGTACAAATGATGGGGTATTACAGTGTAATGGTACAAATGATGGGGTATTACAGTGTATTGATACAGGGTACAGGGTATTACAATATAGTGGTGCAGGGGATGGGTGGATATACAGTGCAGTGGTACAGGGGGATGGGTGAATATTCAGTGCAGTGGTACAGGGGACGGAGAGTTACAATATAGTGATACAAGGAATGGGTAGAAGGTATGACAGTTTATTGTTAGATGTATTAGACATTACTTTTCTTTGGTATGACTGCTGTGGTCTATAACATTGCATCCAAGCATGATGGTTTACAACAGGCATATCAAGCTCATTAATGGCCACAGCTGTCACAATATCTAACAGAAAAATCCAAACAGTAGTTATTTAGTTCATTATTAATTAAATTTCTATTAGTAACTTGAATTGAATTTTTGCTATCTTAACCATATTCTTCAAAACTCCTCCCAGGTCCGAACTAGAGAGCTAAAGAGTAAATATTCCACTATTAAAAATAATTTCAGACACGGTGTAGTGGAAAAGATTGGGGCCACATTTTATTCAGAGTGTTGGGACCACAAAGAAGGAGAGAGATGGCCTGCTACAGCAATTTGACATTTTAGTGAGATAAGATGGGATTGTTTACAATCTTTGGGTACCAGACATGATTTCCTTTGTAATGGAAGGAAGGAGGGATTGCTTGCACTTCAGCCATGCAAAGAATAATAGCTTACGGAGAGTTGTGTAAAGGCTGATGGGTTGCAGTGTTTGTATGTTAGGATTAGTGGCCTAGGGTTTGACAGACATTTCCCATTCTTGTCCGAGCCTAAAGGAGAAATTGGGCAGCACTGTTTTAGGCTTAAACAGAATGAGTGGTGATGGGTGTAGTTTAGTGGGATGAAGATCTACTTACATCTTATTGGTAGGAGAAATAATGACTTACTGGTTAGTGATACAGGCATTAAAGTGTTCCGTTCATTGTATGTGGCAAGGCACATTACAGTTCAGTTGTAAAAGGCTTGATAGGTTATAGCCTGTTGCTTCTTGGAAATGGCTATTTAAGCCACAGTCCTCATTGACGACAAAAATACCACAACATGTAACTGTGACATTTGTGACAATTCAGTGCTTCCAACTTTGTGCAACAGTTTAGGGAAAGTTATTTCCTGTCTCGGCACAATAATATCCCAGGGCCACACTGTTAAGTGCATTCATAGGTTTGCTGCCCAAAAGTCAGTGCACAACCTCACTAATGCTCTTGTGGATAAATGGGTTCAGATGCCACCAACAATGTTCCAACATCTAGTAGAAACCCTTCCAGAAGAATAGAGGCTGTTGGCAAAGAGAGGACCAACTGCATGTTAATACCCTTGGTTGAGGTGTTGGACAGATAGGTGTTCATATAAGTTTGGTCATGGACTGCAGTATGTGTGCTCTTGTTTTATTATTTTTTCTTTTTTTCTTTATTTTCTGGTTTGTCTGCATACAGTGATATTGAGAACATGGGCACAGTCTATAATGTTTGAACATTTGACTTCAGAACCACCGATGTAGGAGTGATAATTAATACTTGTTGTGGAGGAACTCCAACTCCTAGTACCCCTCACAGCTTTGGCTCTTCTCAGACACATGTAGTCTGTTTATTTGTAGTTTATCAGAAGCTGTAGGGCCAAAAGGAGAAGGGCCATAAGGTAGCTTCTTGCTCCGTTATTGGGATGGAATGGCAAATGATTCAAGGATTAAAAATAACAAAATGCCCCATGCTACACATGACAGGTTTGTTTGGGTGCTATTTATGCCTTGTTGCAAATATAACACAAGTTATAGATCAAAGAGCTGAAATCAGAAAAATTCTTAAAATCCCACGTATAAACAGTGCTCAGTCTGCAGGATAACACATTATATTTCCCATGTAACCAAGAAGTTTAAATTAAATATAAGTAAAGCTTTGTAATATTATGATGATCAGACTCTTGAGATTTGCTGTCTGTTGATGACTCCTTGCTTCCGTTTGTGCCAGTGTTGACTTTTGTTACCATTTGATTTCTGGTAGCTTTCTTTTTTCTTTAGCACTTTGAACAATTTTATGCTGTGACTAACTGCATGTTGTTTCTAGCCCTGCTGCTTTAACGTGTTAAAGACAAAGTCCATGCTTCCACTCCACTGACAGTTCCAGAAAATGGGGCAATTACTAAAGGAACTAGACTGTTTGCATTGGTTACTAAACTGCCCTTCCCCCTTGGGTAACTTGGAGCCTTGGTTGGGATGGAGTAAGGGATGGCGCCATAAGGCCCAGTGATATGAGAGATGGTGACTTGGGAGCTTTCTTTATTTTGTTATAAAGACTAAAAGGTGCATATGTTCCCTGCATAGCCTGTTTTGTTAGAATGAGGGGTGTGATGGGGGGGGTGGGTAAGTACAAACAACCAGTGGGAGTAAAGGTGCCCATACACTATAAGATCCGCTCGCTTGGCGATGTCGCCAAGCGAGCGGATCTTCACCCGATATCCCCACCTACGGATGGGCGATATCGGGTAGCAAGGGACTTACAAAAAAAAATAATCCGATTACATTTGAGCTTATGGGGAAGTCGGTTCGGGGACCGCATCAACGAGCCGATGCGGTCCCTGATCCGACCGGATTTTCTAACCTGGCCGATCGAGATCTGGCCAATTTCAGGCCAGATATCGGTCGGCCAGGCTGCTCTGTTCTGCCCATACACGGGCCGATTAGCTGCCGAAACGGTCCATGGGACTTTTTTTGGTCAGCAGATGGGACAACAAGTCCCCTAAATCAAATGAAAATGACTTGATAAGGGCTTGTGCCTTTCTGCCTCCTAGAGGTGGTAAAATTGTTTATCTGCATCAGGGGCTAGTCCTTTTATCATACACCTGGATTCTTCTCAAAGAGAGAAATTGTGCAGATAAATAATACAGAATGAAATACATAAGGAATCGGCTCAGTTATAACAGAGGGCGCTCATGCTTGTTTAAAAAGCTTATGTTAAACAGGCATGTATATTTGTGCTTTAAAGCTGTGTGATACAAAGAATAATCTAGAGCAGCATTGTCCAAACTGAATGCCCATGGGCCAGATTTTTGTGACTCTTAACCTGGCAAAGGCTTCCATTGATGTCTTTGTTCTAGATTACTAAGTGATTACTAAGAATGTTGAAAAAAGGATGTAAACAGGATATGACTAAATGTGTGGTGCAGTTCATACTTTAATATTGTTGAAGGTAACTATGACGTGGAGCAGCTTCAAAGTTGTATCCAATACCAAGTCAACTGGAACCATCACTTGGACCAGCAGGCTACTTGATGCAAAAAGACTCCTTCAATGAGATAAAAGCATTACATTATTTTTTTTTCTAGTTGTGAACACCAAAACGACACTATATTTGCCCTTCTAAACTGTAACTGGAGCAAATATGTGCATGATAATGTTAGATGCCATAGTGCTAGTTGGCATGATTCTTATGCTGGCCATAAAATGTTTGGGTATTGATCCTATGTTTAAATGCAATGATCCAAAACTAACATTCAGATAAAACTTGTTGGATAAAGTCCTAAAAATACCTAATCGGAGGATGTTCTGAACTTGAAACAGTTGGCAGACACTAAATGCATCGTAGGTCCCCCAAGGGTATAGTCAGAAAAACACTACATGCATAGATTTTACCGTTATCCGACCAAAACTTTCTATCATTTTCGATGGACTCAATGACTGATTGCCATGGAATAGAAATTATAGGGACAGTAATTGGGAAGCCCGCACATGGTCTGAAAATTGTACGAAATTATGTTTCATCTGATTATATTGGTGCATGTTTGGTTAGCTTTACTGCAGAATCCTCTTTTATAGCGCAGGGTGCCTCTAAAGCGGTATCTTTAAACTCCAGTACAGTGCCTCACCCTGTCTTTATCAGCAAACAGTGATGGGTGCTTCTGTAGTATTTCCTGCATGCTGATAAACTCACTCAAGCGAGGGTCAGAGGAGCAAAATTATATCTTAACAGTCTCCAGAGCATACTATACCGTAATGCAAGCAGAGCATTTTAAAGGAGTTATTCAACTCTGAGTTAACTTTTAGAATGATGTTAAGAGTGCTAGCCTAATACACTTTGCAATTGGTCTTCTTTTTTATGGTGGTTTTTGCTTTATGCACAACATCTCTCCAGTTTGGAATTTTAGCAGCTATATGGTTGCTAGGGTCCAAATTAACCTAGCAACTAGGCAATGGTTTGATATAGAAACAGAAGAGGGCCTAAATAGAAAGACAAATAATAAACAACAATATTTAATAAGAATAATAAGTAACAATAACAACAATAACATTGCCTCACAGAGGCTGCTGGAGTTAGTGACCCCCACTTAAAAGTTAGACCAATTAAAAAATTACATAGAATTGACCATTCTCTAACATACTAAAATGTAACTGGTAAAAAAGGGTGAACCAACCATGTAAAAAGGTGAACCACCCTTTTATACATGAAGAATGTGATGCTGCATTAGGTCACAATTCTAGAACTTTTTCAGTAGGACCCAGTTGTGCATGCAGTTTTTAATTTGTTATTTTTTGGGCTTGTCTGAGCAATAATGGAGTATTATTCAGGAGATTGCAGGAAGGCAGCATTAAAATTGATATCTTTGCCAGGAGAGCTAGCTATTGATTGGTTATACAGCTCTATCATAATACTTTCTAACAAGAGTGTAAAAGGGAATAAAGGTGGGGGGAAGTAGTGTACTATTTAGCATACAATTTTGTGATGCAGTTACAATTATGTGTATTTTGCACCTTTATCTTGAAAAGCAGGCAATTTTCCTTTACTTGTGTTTAAACTGCTGGGGAATAACTATGATAGTCCTTTGGAAAAATGGAGTTTCATGTGTGCAGAAAAGGAAGTTGGGGACTCCATTCATGACAGCGGAAGACAAAATGCCCATGTTCTTCACTTATAAGGTTACATTTATGGAGCGGTGACTCCATGCATAAACCATTAATCGAATATTTGTGCCCAGGAGTCTGTCATTGCTGACCACCCCCCATTCGATCTTAAGGGCCTATATGTGAAGCTGTAAAAACTGGCATATGTTATAAAGTCGTGTATTTCTTCTTACGCGTCCCTGCAGTCATTCATTAATATAAAGTGATGCATTCGCCGGTAGCTGGAATTTATGCCGTTACTTTGCACCACCTTAGACAAGGCATAAGCCATTCAAGAGGGATGAATCCAGGCAAGGATTTATTTTACTTTTTGTTCAGCAGGTATCTGGTTGCTAGGGTTTAAATTTAAACAACCAGGTAGTATTTTGAATGAGAGGATGGTTAATGAATAGCAGACAGATTGAATAGAAAAACAAGTTATAAAAAGTAAAAATAACAATAAAACTGTAGCCTCACAGAGCAATAGTTTTTTTGGCTGCCGTTTGAAATCTGCAATAATTTAGAAGAAAAAGACACATAATTTAAATATGAAATAAAAAATGAAGACCAAATGCATTTTCCAAGCAACAGCTGCTTTTTTACACAAAAAAAAATGAATTGCTGCAAAATATGATATTTTTGCGTGTGGGTTCCTATTGCGGGATGAGCAGGGGCATCTTTGCCTCCTGTAATGGTCAGTATTTGTATGTGGTCTGTATGGTTCATTTATCCATCAATATGGAATAGGTTGGCTCTATATATACACGTGTTCATAATAACTCAAACTGCATGAAGATTGGCAGCCTGCACTGCAGTGAGTGCTGTAAGTGCTGTCTGTGAATGGGAAATTGTCTGTATCACCCCAGAGAAGGATTCAGTCATTTAGTTGCTTCAGCTTCATCAGGGGATTTCTTGTTTCACAGGGTAGCTGGCTGCTGGCCATGTTGGCATTCTGCCTCTCATACGGGAAGTAACCATGTGACGCTACTACGTCTGGGTTCTTTATTTGTAGAAATGCCTAGTAACCTTCATTTCTGTTTCTGTTGCGTGTGGGGTAGTGACCATGCAGTGTAGTCAAACATATAGAATTTATTGTAAGCTATGAAGCATTTTTGCCTTGCTTTGTGTAACATTGTGTGAAAGGTGTATGGCCAAATCAGAATGTGTTGCTAAACTGTCATATTTTCTCTTCTTAGGCCCTATGAGAGAAAGGGAAAGCTGATGATGCCTGAGCACGACAATGGATTTCTCCTTCTCTTTCATGCAAGGGATCATGGGAAACACAATCCAGCAACCACCTCAACTCATCGACTCCGCCAACAACCGGCAGGATGATGCCAACAGCAGTGACCAGGCTGATGAGGGTGGGGGCACACCCTACGATTCTGGCCTGCAGCCGGACTTCCAGTACCCAACCCCCACCACTGAGGATTTGCCTCCTCTTACTAATGGCTACCAACCTTCACTGGGATATGAGCCACAAGGCAAATACTATTCTCAATTTCCTAATGGCTCAGCCAATGGATACGGTACCAGGAACTTTACCGCTTTGGAGTATTATCATCTGGAGACTGCAGCTTTACGGCCTGTTGAAGGAATGAGTAAAGCATCTCCACCTCAGCCAACTTCCCCTCCCACCCTCCTCCAAGCTCCCCCGTTGTCCACTACCACCCCTCAGAAGAAGACGGGCTCCCCTGAAATTAAGTTGCGAATCACTAAGACTATTCAAAATGGCCGTGAGATGTTTGAGTCTTCACTGTGTGGAGACCTCCTTCATGAATTTCATGCCAGTGAGATGACCAAGAAAAAACATGAACGGAGGAAAGAAAGGCGAGAGAAGAGGAAAAAGAGCCGGCATCATCATCACCATCACCACCATCATCACCACCGCGAAGAGGTGAAAGCTGAAGAGCAGCAGCCACCCAAGATGAAGAAACTGGAGCCTCCTCCAGAGGAGGAGCGTGTAAGTATTAATTTACATTAACATACACATATTCTGTAGTGTTGTTTTTGCTTTAAATAAAATCAAATTGTGTAAAATGATGTAACACCACCCTCATAACACAAGTAGGCACTAGTGCAAGGGGAAGGACATGGGGAGCAATACCTTGTGACATCATTGCCGATGTCAAAACAAATGGCTACGTTATAAACCACCGCAGCGCTGCCAGTGATAATCTAAATGATGTTTCACGTGTAATAGAAGTCTACACAAAACAGCATATGTTATAGAATGGTCAGTTCTAAGTAACTTTTCAGCTTGTCTTCATTATTTATGTTTTATAGTTTTTAAATTAGTAGACGCCTTCTTCTGACTGTTTCCAGCTTTCAAATGGGGGTCACTTTAACCCGGCACCCGAAAACTATTGTGAGGCTACAATTTCATTGTTATTATTACTTTGTATTAGTTATTTTTCTATTCAGGCCCTCTCCTATTCACATACCTGTCTCTCGTTCAAACAGCTCCCTGGTTGCTAAGGCAATTTGGACCCTAGCAACCAGATAGCTGCTGAAACTCCAAGCTGGAGAGCTGCGGAACAAATATTGAAATCATTAAAAAAAATACTAATAATAAAAAATGAAGGCCAATTGCAAATTGCCTCAGAATCTTACTCTCTACATCATAGTAAAAGCTAACCCAAAGGTGACCAACCCTATTAATGCTCCGCAAGTTGTCTTGTTTGCTAGGGTCTCCTTTACCTTAGCAACCAGACAGTGGTTTGAATGAGAGACACAAATGGAAGAGGGTCTGAATATAAAGCTAAGGAATATAAAGTAACAATAACAATAAAATTGTAAACTCACATAGCAACATTTTTTTTTGGCTGCCGGGGTCAGTGACCCCAATTTGAAAGCTCGAAAGAGTCTAAAGAAAAAGGTTAATAATTTTAAAAACTAAAAAAAAAAATAAAGACCAATGTCAAAGTTGCTAGGAATAGGATATTTTATAACTAACTCTTTTAAAGGGGTGGTTCACCTTTGAGTTAAGTTTTAGAATGTTATAGAATGGCCAATTCTAAGCAATTTTTCAATTGGTCTTCATTATTTATTTTTTATGTTTTTATCTTCTGCTGACCCTTTGCTGCTTTCAAAAGGGGGTTTACTGACCCCAGAAGCCAAAAAACTACTTCTATAACTTATTTTTCTATTCAGGTTTGCTCCTATTCATATACCATATCTCTCATTCACACCATTCCCTGGTTGCTAAGGTAATTTTGATCCTAGCAACCAGATAACTGCTGAAATTCCAAACTAGAGAGCTGCTGAACAAAAAGTAAAATAACTAAAAAACTAGAAATAATTAAAAATGAAGACCAATTTTAAATTTTCTGAAAATATTACGCTCTACGTCATACAAAAAGTAAACTCAAAGGTGAACAACCCCTTTAAGTACTTGGTGTTTTAAAACATAGTTGGGATGAGGTCCCTACCCCGATGAGATATATGAGATTTCTCATGTGCTGTCTATAAACTCAGTTTATCAAAGCAGAGTCAGCCGTCTGATCGGTGCTCGCCTCCAGCTGCTGTATATTCACAACTTGTCAATGGTTTGTAGTAAATGAGGTCTAAGCATATTAGATAACTTTGTGCTTTGTCATTAAAATTTTCTTTCTCGTCCAAAAACCCCAGAATGTTCAGCTTCGTTTCGGTTTTATTGTTTTAACTCTCTATACTTATTTATTTCCCCGCTCAATGAAATTGCAGTGCATTTATCATGCTGTGTAAAAAGTGAAGTGAAGCATCACCGGTGGTGTTGCCCAGGGCAACCAATCAGCAATTAGATTTCAACAGTTACAAAACCAAAGCAAAGCATCTGATTGGCTGCTATGAGCAACATCACCGGTAATGGTTTATCCCACTTTTTACACAGCATTTATTTAAATGACAGAGGGACTTATAGATAGGAGGGGCCCTGAAAAGAATAATCAGCCACGAGAGAGAGAAAATACTAAGATGAATACTTTCAAAGCTGCAGAGGAATAAAAAAAACCTATACAGGTATAGAATCTGTTATCCGGAAACCTGTTATCCAGAAAGACCATTTCCTATTGACTCCAATATAATCAAATAATTTTAATTTTTAAAAATAATTGCCTTTTTTTCTATAATAATAAAGCAGTGCCTTGTACTTTATCCTAAGATATAACAAATCCGTATTGGATGCGAACACAATCCTATTGAGTTTAATTTGTGTTTAAATAATTTTTAGTAGACCTTAAGTATAGAGATCCAAATTACAGAAAGACCCCTTACCCAGAAATTCTGGATAACAGGTCCCATACCTGTACCTGAAGGTCACTAATATTTTTGCTATTACACAGTTCCTATCCTAGTTGGTTGGAGCGGGTCACTGGTGCTTTTAAAGGAACAGTAACACCAAAAAGGGAAAGTGTTTTACAGTAATGAAAATATAATATACTGCTGCCCTGCACTGGTGACACTGGTGTATTTGCTACAGAAACCCTACTATAGTTCATATAAATACCCTGTTGTGTAGCCCCCGGGGGAAGCCATTCCTGCACTGGTACAGCTGGGGTGTTTGCTACAGAAACCCTACTATAGTTTATATAAATACCCTGCTGTGTAGCCCCGGGGGCAGCCGTTCCTGCACTGGTACAGCTGGGGTGTTTGCTACAGAAACCCTACTATAGTTCATATAAATACCCTGTTGTGTAGCCCCCGGAGGCAGCCATTCCTGCACTGGTACAGCTGGGGTGTTTGCTACAGAAACCCTACTATAGTTTATATAAATACCCCGCTGTGTAGCCCCGGGGGCAGCCGTTCCTGCACTGGTACAGCTGGGGTGTTTGCTACAGAAACCCTACTATAGTTTATATAAATACCCCGCTGTGTAGCCCCGGGGCAGCCATTCCTGCACTGGTACAGCTGGGGTGTTTGCTACAGAAACCCTACTATAGTTTATATAAATACCCCGCTGTGTAGCCCCCGGAGGCAGCCATTCCTGCACTGGTACAGCTGGGGTGTTTGCTACAGAAACCCTACTATAGTTTATATAAATACCCTGCTGTGTAGCCCCGGGGGCAGCCGTTCCTGCACTGGTACAGCTGGGGTGTTTGCTACAGAAACCCTACTATAGTTTATATAAATACCCCGCTGTGTAGCCCCGGGGCAGCCATTCCTGCACTGGTACAGCTGGGGTGTTTGCTACAGAAACCCTACTATAGTTTATATAAATACCCCGCTGTGTAGCCCCGGGGCAGCCATTCCTGCACTGGTACAGCTGGGGTGTTTGCTACAGAAACCCTACTATAGTTTATATAAATACCCCGCTGTGTAGCCCCGGGGGCAGCCATTCCTGCACTGGTACAGCTGGGGTGTTTGCTACAGAAATCCTACTATAGTTTATATAAATACCCTGCTGTGTAGCCCCGGGGGAAGCCATTCCTGCACTGGTACAGCTGGGGTGTTTGCTACAGAAACCCTACTATAGTTTATATAAATACCCTGCTGTGTAGCCCCGGGGGCAGCCGTTCCTGCACTGGTACAGCTGGGGTGTTTGCTACAGAAACCCTACTATAGTATATTTAAATACCCTGCTGTGTAGCCCCGGGGGCAGCCATTCCTGCACTGGTACAGCTGGGGTGTTTGCTACAGAAACCCTACTATAGTTTATATAAATACCCTGCTGTGTAGCCCCGGGGGCAGCCGTTCCTGCACTGGTACAGCTGGGGTGTTTGCTACAGAAACCCTACTATAGTTTATATAAATACCCTGCTGTGTAGCCCCGGGGGCAGCCATTCCTGCACTGGTTCAGCTGTGGTGTTTGCTACAGAAACCCTACTATAGTTTATATAAATACCCTGCTGTGTAGCCCCGGGGGCAGCCATACAAGCTTGGAAAAAATGAGAAAAGGCACAGGTAACATAGCAGATAACAGATAAGTCCAGTGGAGTACAATGGTTTTGCGTCCGTTATCTGCTATGTCACCTGTGCCTTTTCTCCTTATTTTTTCAGTTTGAATGGCTGCCCCCATTGCTACACAGCAGGGTATTTATAGAGTTTCTAAGGCAAGCACAGGCAGGGCAACAGTACATTATATTTTAATTACTTTATTTTGCTGGACTGGAAAGAAACAATTTTCTACCTTTGGCACCTGATTGTGGTGCAGGATGTACTTTCTATTTCTTTTGTATGCGGCTAATGATTAGTGGTGAATTGGTGCTGGTAGCATTGCATTGTGGTTAGCAGGAAGCTCTGATAGGAAGTATTGCAAGGGAAAGCTGACCTACTTTTTGGGCAATAGTTTATTTGTCTGATACAAGTGGACACTGCGTGCAGCTTCACCCATCACAACAAGAACACCGCCGCACTAGGCATCCTGCAGTTTGTTTTTAGACCATTGGCCGACAAGGAGTAATGAATTATCTGTATCTCACCAGCCAATGAAACGCTTTGTACCATGCTTGTGACAAATGGGTATCACTGGCATCTAAGCTGCCATACACTGCTGCTTCTGTAAGGGAGATGGCTATTGTCATTTTCATGCCTTTCTTACATTATCTGGTTATTGTTTCTGAGCAGTGGGCTTTGGCTGTGGTTTTGAGGGCAGAAAATGGACCTTATAGCCCTCATGCTATGGCAAATGGGATAAACAACCTGGGGATTTTATGTTTATTATGGTCACTCTGGCTGGGAGGTCCCTTTTTATTTGGGTTGCTTTAAATTTTATGTCTGTTTGGATGTGACTTGTCAAATTGTCATCAAAAGTGGCCTTAAAAAATAAGGAAAGGTAAAAACTAAGTAAGCTTTATCAGAAAGGTCTATGTAAATACAGCCATAAGCACTTACAGAAACACTTCATCTATCAAAAGAAACACTGGATTTCTTGTCTCCTTTTTTGTAAACATGTTCTTAGAGTATCTGACTTCCTCTCTCAGAGAAATCCTTCATTCCTGGGGCCAGAGTCTGCGCAGCTCTCTCCTGATGGGTAATTTCCCTATAGCATGTTTAGTGTAACATACACTGATATTTTTATTGTCATTTTTAGCATAAAAGCAGCCTTCTAGTCATAATAAGCAGTACAATTTCTTGGTTGCATGCTTAGATATTGATAATTGTGTCCCTGCTAGCTTTCCTTTATTTGTTATAGTCCCAAAATGTGTAGGGGGGCAGGGTCTAATCAGATATTGGCCTTATGTGGGGTTCTAGGTGGGATCTAGGCTGATTGTGATTTTCCAGATTTTCCTCAGCTTTTTGCTGAGAGTCTGCCATGTTGCTATATTAAAATTCATCATTTTAGGAAAGAACAAATCTTTTATACAGTTGTAGCTAGCACTTCATTATAGGATCTGCACAGAATCATTATTTTCTGCATTAAGTGCATCCCTAGTACATTATATTCGGGGGTCAGGGGTAAGTATATGGCATTACAAACAGAATAATGTACCTATAAACGCTGCCTTTTGTACTGTTTTAATGGAGATTTCCTGTACCAGCCAACCGTTCCAGCTGGCTGTGTTCCCAGTAAGGAGAGTCGGCAGCGTTGGCGCTTGTGGGAAGTCAGGCAATCCCCATCTTTGGGCCGGCGGCCAGCAGTTAGCTAGATATGACTATCAACTGATGTTTCTTTCCTTATGTAAAGGTAGAAGTGTGATTGGCTTTCAATCCAGGGGAAAAACTACTAGGAGATACCCAGCACTCATGTGTAACACAGACCGGAAAGGATCTATGGAAAGCTCCAATCATCTTTTAAGATATGGATTTGCACCTTCAGAGGTTATATTTAATATACAAAAATATGGAGTGTGCCTTGAAGTAATCTCTCAGACATTTATTTATATATGTAACATGCACCCTTACACCTTTTTTGTGCAAATTTTATCTGATTGGTGGATAAATGGGGTCTTGTGATTGGATATTTAACTCTGTATTTTGATTGATTGGTTGTTTTAGCTTTAAATACTTTTGTTTCAGAAGATTCTCAAAACTATGATTAAGTGCCCCCTTTGGAACGAAACGCGTCAGGCTGTCTATGTTTGAGATGTTTTTTTCTTTACATAAAACACATGTTTTAACTGCACCACTTTTTTTTTACTATTTGGTCCAGTTTCTATAGTGCCAGCCGTGTTCGCATTTTGGAGGTTATTTGGTTTAAAATTTTCCTGTGAGCTGAAGGTTTCTGGAGGTTTGTGCACCTGGGCCATATATACTGTTTGGTGTATATACTCCTTTACTTGTCCCGTTGGAATTTTTCATCTATATATATAAATAAATACCAGAAAGGATCTATGGAAAGCTCCAATCATGTCATCTTTTAAGATGTGGATTTAAATCAGGTGCTATTTTTTATCATTACCTACGTGAAATGGTGACTTCTATATTTTTTTTTTGGATGCTTAGGGGCAGACTTGTTATAGACCAGTCATTGTAGGCAATTTTTGAAACCTGAACCCACAACCCACATTTTTACCCGCTTCCACCCCCATTATCCGAACCACAACCCACTGACCACTATTTAACAGGAAGTGCTGATGCTGAAAACTGGAAGTGACATCTAGAGATGTGGGCGGGGGTAGAAAAAAAAAGTTAAAAAAATTGTTTAAAGTATTGTTAAAATATAGATTATATAATATAAAATAAGAAATGTAGATAAGACCCACAACCAACCATCTATACTTGCATACAGAAATCCTACCCACATCCTAGTCGGAAATGTAATGTTATGGAAGTGGTGATACATACCTCCCAACTGTCCGAATTTTCACGGGACAATCTCAGCCCACAGTCCCGGATTCATACTGAAAAGTCCCTCAGTTCCCTTTGATCTCCTGCACTGAATGCTTAAAAAGATACAATGTTTCTCAAACTTAATTAAAAAAGTAGTTTTGGGCAGAGAGCCCAGTGAAATAACCTGCCAAATTTTGTAAAATGGGAGTGGTATTTAGGGGGTGTGGTCGCAAGAATGGGCATGGCCAAACAAATTTACTTCTTTTTGTCCCTCTTTAAATTTTTCATATGTTGGGTGGTACGGCTGATATGTAGAATGAGTTAGAAAGGACTGTCACTTTACTCAAGTGGTGAAGCTGAATAAATAGTGCTAGTGGGAAAGAACTGTAATGTTATCTAACAGTAGCAATTAGCTAGTGGTCTTTATAATGTTATATTTTTTACTTTGAGATATTTGAATTATTGAACTTTTTATTTTATTTTTTTGCAGCTGTCTGGTATGTAGTTGCTAGGGTCCCACTCTACCCTGGCAACCAGGCAGCGGTTTGAATTGCAGACGATGAATACAGGAGGGTCTGAACAAAAAGATAAGTGATGAAAACATTATAGCAATAACAGTGTATATTAGATTTGTATTATTATATTATTATATCGTGTTCAGACCCTTCCCTGGTATTTTTGGTTTCACGTTTGGAGAGAGGCAGAAGCTGAAAACCCTGCCAGATTAATTCATTTGCAGGGCCCTTATATTTACCTTCAGCTTTTGTTTATTTCTTAAATTTGTCTAATAAAACACTTTCTTTTTTTCCTCCCGCTGTTGACATGAAGATGTACTTGCCCAACTTGCAGTTTTAGCCTTGCCTAAACTACTAGTGGCCCCTGGGCTGCCCAGCCAGCATTTGCACTTAATCTCTTGTGCTGTAATGCCCTTTAACAATGAATTCTTAAACTATGTTGTGGAGACCAAAACTGGCCCCCAACGCTGCTTAGTGTGGGGTCCCCATAATAATAATTAAGATGGGGGGGCATAACTGGTTCTAAACCAATATTTTGGACCTTAGGAACAGTTCTGTGTAAAAATGAAACTGGGTAAAATAGACAGACTGCACAAAATAAAAATGTTTTCAATATAGGTAGTTAGCCAAAAATGTAACCTATAAAGGCTGGAGTGAGCAGAAGTCTACCATAATAACCAGAACACCAATCAGTGACTTGAAGGTGGGGGGGGGGGGGCATATGGGACATAACTGTTCAGTTAGTTTGCATTTGAATCTGACCAGTGAGCTCTCAAACTAACTGAGCAGTTATGTCCCATGCGCCCCCCCCTAAAGCCACTGACTAACTAACAGCTTAGAGAGCTGAAAGCAAGAAGTAGTGTTCTGGCTATTATGTAAGACATCTGCTCACTCCAGCCTTTATAGATTACATTTTTGCCTAACTAACTATATTACAAATATGTTTTATTTTGCGCAGTTTATCCATTTTACCCAGTTTAATTTTTACACTGAACTGTTCCCTTAAGATAATTTTGCAACATAATTAGTGTCCTTGACTTGTTAAGAAAGAGTGCTTTACAAGAAACGTGAATGAGCTGCAGACTAGCAATCTAGGAGGTGTTGCCTGCTTCAGTTGGGACGCAGTGATCATCAGACAACACCATATCCGGTATTTATCATGAAGGTATCATAAATTTAAAAAGCCCTTATTTTAGACAGGGATTGGACATCCGTGAGGTTTTAGGCTCTCACATCTGCAACTCCAAGCTACTATTCAATTGGGGTGCAGTCAGCTCAGTGGGGCTGGCAATGTCCCCTTACATAGTAGTAGCAACAGTGTTTGTTTGTACATGTATGGCACCCGTTATCCAGAATGCTCGGGACCTGGGGTTTTCTGGATAAGGGGTTTTTCTGTAATTCGGATCTTCTACCTTAAATATGCTAAAAAAATGATTTAAACACAAATAAAACCCAATAGGATTGTTTTGGCTCCAATAAGGATTAATTATATCTTAGTTGGGATCAAGTACAGGTACTGTTTTATTATTACAGAGAAAAGGGAATCATTTAACCATTAAATAAACCCAATAGGGCTGTTCTGCCCCCAATAAGGGGTAATTATATCTTAGTTGGGATCAAGTACAGGTACTGTTTTATTATTACAGAGAAAAGGGAATCATTTAACCATTAAATAAACCCAATAGGGCTGTTCTGCCCCCAATAAGGGGTAATTATATCTTAGTTGGGAACAAGTACAGGTACTGTTTTATTATTACAGAGAAAAAGGAAACCATTTTTAAAACTGTGAATTATTTGATTAAAATAGAGTCTATGGGAGATGTCCTTTCCGTAATTCGGAACTTTCTGGATAATGGGTTTCCGGATAAGGAAATACCTGCTGTTTAGTAGGTGTTAAGGGGGCATTTCACTGACTGATACTTTATGGCATCCGAGCTTTTGGCCCGCTGGTAGCAATACACAGTACTGCCACCCTTTTGTTGTTCCTACTTTCAGCCTAACAGCCCGGATGATCGGAACAGCATTAACAGAAGAGCAGCCGAGACTCCTCTTTACTCATCTGTACATGCACCATGGCCAATGGGGTCAATCAGCAAATTACATTTTTAAAGATGGCTGATCATCAAAGATATCGGTCACAATCATTCACCCATCATACATATAAAGATATCAGTATGAATACTTACTCTGATTCATTGTATATGGTTTACTTGCATAAAAAAAGAGTTGGTCACGTAAAAAAGTCATGCGTGTCGAAAAAGTTGCATGATTGCTGCGTTTCACAAATTTTTCAACATTTTTTCACAGTTCCGCAAATTTTTCATCGAATTGAAGAGGGACAGATGCGCTCATCACTTGTTATTCTAGTGTCTCAGTTTAAAAAATGAGTTACTTTGTATTTCTTGCACTAAATAATTATGTATTGTAAAGCTAATGTCCCATGGGGAGATTAGTCGCCCGTGATAAATCTCTGCTACCATGGGTGGCTAATCTCTCCAAAATGCCTTTCTAGCAGCAATAAAGGGAATTGCCGGTGGAAAGGCCCACGCATCGTCAGGGTCGGACTGGGACACCGGGAAAATCTCGGTGGGCCCCAGCGGCCCAGACCCAACCCTTGCCTGCGCTCTCCCTGCCGACCGCTCCTCCCCAGACGCATTAAATTTACGCGCTCAGGGGAGGACGTTGTGTGGGGGGCTCTGCTAGGGGGGCCCCTGCGTGGGGGGGGGGGGGCGGCGGTGCGGGCACCTGCAGGGCCCCTGGGGCACCAGTCCGACCCTGCGCATCGCTTTATGTTTTTGTTGTGCAAAGTTGCAGGAGGAAACTTTGCACAACTTTGGAAAAACTAAGCATAGCCCTATCTACATGCAATTCCCTTTGTTTTTGATAGAAAGGTTTTTGGGGAGATAAGTTGCCTGAGGTAGCAGAGATTCATCACAGTGACTAATCTCCTAGTGAGGCATCAGCCTAAAAATCCTCCTTACCTGTAAGCCTGAGATAGAGGCTGCAGCTGGAGGAAAGGAGGGACTTGTTTATAGAGAGTTCATTATCACACACTAACTCCCCTGAATTCAAGGTACTGTATTGTCTTTTACTGATCCAGATGAGGTTGCATAAATGCTTTCATGAATAAAATACAATTTTTTTTATAGCAGATATGTCTAAATTATGGGAAAATTTGCAGTTCTGATTTTTTCCCCCAATCCCCACAGGTACAGAAGCACTTACCCGTTTCCCCACTATCCCCTGAAGTCAGAACTGGTGTTTGGTTCCATGTGGGAGACTTAGTTTGGTCTAAAGTGGGGACGTTTCCTTGGTGGCCCTGTATGGTGTCCTGTGACCCTCAGTTACATGTCCACAGCAAGATCAACACGAGAGGTGAGATGATATATTATATGTACCCTATGCAGCTATAGGTCCAAACTAAATATTTTGCTTACTCATCATACAGAATAACATTTTGATTAGTAACGTAAGAGAATTGGTCATGAATCTGAATACTTTTGCAATGATCTTTATAATATAATAAATTGAGCCATAATCGAATGGCCTTGTTATCAGCTTGCCTGAAATGATTTTCCCTTTTGCAGGGGCTCGAGAATACCACGTGCAGTTTTTCAGCAGTGAGCCTGAGAGGGCCTGGGTACATGAGAAGCGCATGAAGGAGTACCGGGGAGAACAGCAGTACGAGCAGCTGGTAGCAGAAGACTCTGCTAAAGCGTGCAACCAATCAGAGAAGCTCAAGGTGCAGTTTTTCATTTGAAGTGCAATTGTTTTTTTTATTAAACTTCCAGACAGATACTACAAGGATGAATAATCAGTAAGTTACACACACAGAGCTTATGAGTCAGGAACTGTATTTGCAACTTTTATTTAATTTCCCACAGGGTTTGCTCGAAGGCCTAGTAATTTTCAGCATCCAATCAGCTAGAAGCATTTACTGGCCACTTAGTTCCAAAAAAACATTTGATTTGTTGCTTTCAATTATTACTCCATGGAACACATTTTGTAGCTTTTTATACTCCCCCTTTTAAGAGAAGGAAAGTCATTTAAGCATTTTACTGCCAATAGATTCACCACATTAGTGCCACATAGAATGCTTTATTCTGCGGAAAGATTTACCATACCTGAGTAAACTGCCCCAGAAGCTTCCTCCATTTGTTTAAGATAGCAGCTGCCAGTTTGGCAGACTCCAGCTCTGGAATGAAGGATTTTTCTAAGAGAGTAAATTAGATACCAAAGTACATGTATACACAGAAGAACACAAGCAATCCTGTGTTTCTTTTGATAGAGGACACATTGCAGCTTTTCTTTGAGTGCTTATGGAAACAGATGCATTTTTATGTTATGCACTTTTCCGTTATTGTGGGTGACAAGCCTTACTCAGAGATGCTTTTGCTATAGATGGGTCCAGTTTAGTAAAAGAGGTGTAGAGGTATGGGACCTGTTTTCCAGAATGCTCGGGACCTGGGGTTTTCTGGATCTATTTGGTCTGCTAATAAGTCATTTAATCGTTAATTAAACCCAAAAGGATTGCTTTGTCTCCAATAAGGATTAATTATATCTAAGTTGGGACCACATACAAGGTACTGTTTTTTTTTTTGTTTTTTTTTTTGGAAAATTAGAATTATTTTCCTATAATGGAGACTATGGGGGATGGCCTTCACGTTATTTGGAAATTTTTGGATAGCAGCTTTACAGATAACAGATTCCATTCCTGTATAACTTGTTGGTATTGTATAAAATGATGGAAGGTCCCAGGTCACCAGTTGCCACAAATGTTCAGATTACTCTAATATCCTCCTTTAGACTTAGATATGCTAGATCCACCTTATGTGGGCATATCGGTGGAAAGATCTTCTTGTTTGGCAGCCTCGACAAACTAGTCAACCTTATAGTGTATGGCCATCTTCAAATAAATCAGTGCTTTATATAACAGTAATTCATGGTTTGGTTTATATGAAGCAGCAAGAATTTGATGCAAAAAAGAATAGAAAGGTTCACAGATGGATCTGTAACATCATTATTCTTTGTGTTCTAGATGAGAAAACCAAGGCCCCAGCGAGAGCGTGTGCAGTGGGAGATAGGAATTGCCCATGCAGAGAAGGCATTGCGGATGACACGGGAGGAGAGGATAGAGCAATACACCTTTATCTACGTAGATGAGGAAAAACCCCCTGAACCCAAAAAACCTGTAAACATAGGCAAAAAGAGTCGGCGGTCCACCTCCAGCAGTGAGCCCGAGTCAAACCGCCTGTCTGAAGTTTTACCCTCACCTCCCCGACAGCCTTCCGCCCCATCTCCGATCTCACATAACAATAAAGACTCTCCGGCGGAACACAGGAGGCAAAGTCAGAGGAAACCGCCGCACGAAGAGGAGCATCCGCCTCAGCCTCCACCAGCAAAAACGCCATGGAAGACAGCAGCCGCTCGTAAGTCGCTTCCTGCTTCAGTGCTACTGCATAAGGGTACGCTTGATCTTCAGAAGTGCAACATGTCCCCTGTGGTGAAAATCGAGAATGTCCTTGCTTTACAGAATGCTACATCTGAGGGATTTGAACAGTTCATATACACAACAAAGGTAAGACTTTGTGTCACTAAGCACCTATTCTACTTACAATAAGTATGATACAGAAGTTTTAGGTTAATGGTTTATAATGATATTTTGTCTACTGTTGTCAGATTGCTAAGGCTAAAAGCTTTAAACTGTCGCCAAAATCTTTGGTAAATTGCATTACTAAACAGAAAGGTAGCCCCGGTATTTTATATGAATCCCCTGACCTGCTGGGACATATAAAGTAAAAAATATAATGGTGCAACGTAATTTTTCATTTGAAGGTGACTTGATTATCTTCCATTAGTCTATAGGCCAACAATGGCACCAGAATGGTGTTTTATGGGCAGACTGGGTTGGAGGGGTGACTTCTGAATAGCACCATACTTTAGTGTCAAAAAGCTCATTGAATATTTATTGGAAAAGGAAATGCATTTTGGCATTTTACTGCCAATTGATTAGCCACATTAGTGCCACCTAGAACGCTATATTTATTCAGCAGAAAGCTTTACCATACCTGAGTAACAGCCCTAGAAGCTTCCCTCTGTTTGTGTAAGACAGCAGCTGCCATTTTAGCTTGGTCTTCCTGCTGCAGCTCTAGCCATTGGTAGCTCAGATTACACATTCTTATGGAGGGGTAGCAAAAAAGGGAGGGGGAGAGGAGAGAGCTGCGTAGGCTTGTGCCTGTGCCCTGAAGGAGAGGAAGTCTGATACCGAAGAACATGTTTACACAAAAGAAGAAAATAAATCCTTTGTTTCTTTTGATTGAGAACTCAGTGCAGAGTTTGTGTGAGTGCTTATGGCTGTATTTACACAGACCTTTCTGATAAAGCTTAGTTTTTGCCTTTCCTTCTCCTTTCAGGTCAACCTAATAAAAAAAAAAAAAAAAAAAAAAAAATTCCAAGCAACTTTCCAATGTGAATTTATTAAAAAATGTTAGTGCTTTAAAAGTTATTTGTAATTGCTTTTAAAAGGGCTACGATACCTGTACAGTGTGCTGAGTTTACTCTGCAGGTGGCTATATTGAATACAACGGTTGCTGTACACATACATTTTCCTAAACCAATTAGTGATGGGGGAGACCTATTCTGGAATAGTCTATAGGCATTTTTACATAAATGCTTAGAAGGACTTTATACTACATTTAAGTGTATAATGCATTAGTATATACCTTGATGGTTTACAGATTAAGGGTCTTGTTCTTTAATTTAGTGATGAAAGTTGGTGCATTTTAAAGGGGATCTATAGTTGTGTAAATGTGTCTAGTTTTTAATAAAATAGCTCATTATTTCCCACAGCTTCAACTAGAAGAAGCTCAGATGGTCTGCCTTGTACAGACAAGCAGCTGTGAGCAGAGCGGCAGCCAGTGGGAGGCGTTTACTCGGTGCAGAATACAGTAGTGGTTCTAACCCATGGAAACCAATCATGTTTTTGCTTTCATTGTTTTGCTCACAACTGAATAAACAAAACTAATCACTGATTGGTGCTCATGGGTTACTGCCCAGGTGAAAATGTGTCCAGTGTTGCTAAATGAGCTCTGTAGTGACAGTGTGCAGGACAGCAGATCAACCCATTTCTCAGCCTGTGTTTCTATGCAGAGAAGACTCTTAGGGTGCCATTAGCCTTTGGAGCTGTTTAGGTCTCTCCAGAAGCCATCAAGGTTATCTTATATAAAATAAAATATATACAGATCTTACATTTAGAACATATTTTCACTACAATGCATTTGATCAGTGCCTGTAATTTTACTATTTAAAGGGGTGCTTCACGTTTAAGGTAACTTTTCAACTGGTCTTCATGTTTTATAGTTTTTGAATTATTTGCTTTTCTCTTACAACTCTCTCCAGCTTTCATAAGGGAGTCACTGACCCTGTCGGTAAAAAAAACTATTGCCCTTTGAGGCTACGATTTCATAGTAACTGTTACTTTTTATTGCTTTCCTTTCTATTCATATTCTAGTTTCTTATTCAAACCACTGCCTGGTTGTTAGGGCAGTTTGGACCCTAACAACGACATAGCTATTCTAATTCCAAACTGGAGAGTTGCTGAATAAAAAGCTAAATAATTCAAAAACCACAAATAATAAAAAATGAAGACCAGTTTTCTCACTCTACAACATACCAAAAGTTAATTTAAAGGTGAACAACCCCTGAGATCAGTTGGGAATATAGCTTGTTGCAGGGACCAATTGTATCAGTGTTGTTGTAGTGCTAAATTGTTACACGCAGTAGGTAAGTCACTGTTTGAAGGAATACTGCCATGGGGAAACCCATCAGTTAATAGAGCTTCTCCAGCAGAATCCTGCACTGTAATCTGTTTTTCAAGAACACAAACAGATTGTTTTATATTTAATTTTAAAATTCCACATGGGGCTAGCCATATTCTTCATTTCCCAGGGTGCCACAGCCATGTGACCTGTGCTCTGATAAACTTCAGTCACACTTTACTGCTGCGCTGCAAGTTGGAGTGATATCGCCCCCCTCCCAGCAGCCGATCAACAGAACAAAGGGAAGGGAGCAAGATAGCAGCTCCCAGTAGGTATCAGAATAGCACTCAATAGTAAGAAATCCAAGTCCGGCTTTGGACTCCTCCAGTTACATGGGAGTAGGAGAAACAATAGGTTACCTGAAAGTAGATCTAATATGTAGCGCTGGCTCCTTCTGAAAGCTCAGACTCAGGCACAATGCACTGAGATGGCGCCTACACACCAATATTACAGCTAAAAAATACATTTGTTGGTTCAAGAATAAAACCTGAAAACCGCAAATAATAAAAAAATGAAGACCAATTGCAAATTATCTCAGAATATCACTCTTTACACATCTCTTAAAGTTAATTTTAAGGTGAACAGTCCCTTTAACATATGCATTTGACCGATGAAGCCATGACTTATTAACTTTATCTTGTTTATTTTGTTTTTCTTTAAAGGAAGTCGGTAACAAGACAGAAATTACTGTCAAAGCCCCAGAAAGGGCGTTTGCACCCTCCCCCAACCAGAAGTCAGAGAAATCCTCGGCACAGCACACGCCTGCTCCTGAAACATCGGGGGCCACAGGTAGGCACAATATGAAACTGCACGTGTCTACCCCCTAACACAGCTCCCTACTGCCAAAGTGAATTGGGGGAGGGGGGAAAAAAAGAGAGAGAGAGAGACTGGCCCAGAGCTAATATGGAACGAAAAACAAACTCAGTATTTTTTTTTCTCAGAACTGCGCCATCAGCCCTTTGATATTTTTTTTTGTTATATGCTGCTTTTCTGTGCAATAAACAATACCAAGACGACAAGGTGTTTGCAGTGTTGAATGGATTTACCTGTTGCCATAGGTTACGCTCAGCAATTGAGCTGGTCTTTGGCACTGTTGAGAATGTATACAAAAATATATATTTTATTTTACATTGTATAAAGCAATTAATAAACCACCGATTTTTTATTAAAGAGAGGATCACTATGGTATGTAGTTCATTAATGTCATACACCATTCCATTCCATGCAAGGGAACATTGAGTACAAGTCTGATACATGCATGCAGATTCCTTCCCTAGACTTCACTATTCAGACCCGAGGACCAAGCGTTTGTGTAGGGGTTACATGAACATGGGCATTGACAGTGAGGTGAGCTTTTTCCCCAAATCGCCATTGAGTGTCAAAAGTCTTTAAAGGGAAAATTTAAATTGAAGGTGCAAACTGGGTCCCAGGGCATAGATCTTAGCAGCCAGAAAACATATTAATCCTGAGGCTAGGGTTTATTAAAAGCCATTAAAGGAATACTGTCATGGGAAATCATTTTTTTCAACACCCATCAGTTAATAAAGCTTCACCCGCAGAATCCTGCATTGTAATCCATTTTTCAAAAACAGATTTAATATATATAATAATAAAGATTTAATAATATAAAATATATTTAATTTTGAAATTTCACATGGGGTCACAGCCATGTGACCTGTGCTCTGATAAACTTCAGTCACACTTTACTGCTGCGCTGCAAGTTGGAGTGATATCCACCCCCCTCCCAGCAGCCAATCAGCAGAACAATAGGAAGGGAGCAAGATAGCAGCTCCCAGTAGGTATCAGAACAGCACTCAATAGTAAAGGTGCCCATACACAGGCCGCTTCCAGCTGCCAATATCGGTTCAACAGCTTATCGGCCCGTGTATGGGCACAACTACAGGCCTGCCCAACCGACCGGTTTGTTGATGCGGCCCATGTACCGACGGCGCATATACCCACCATTCAATTGTTTGACCCCAGGACCAAATGACCCAATTAGCCCGATATCGCCCACCCGTAGGTGGGGATATTGGGAGAAGATCTGCACAGATCTTACCATATAAGGCCACCTTTAGACATCCAAGTCCAGCTTGAGACTCCTCCAGTTACATGGGAGTAGGAGAAACAATAGGTTACCTGAAAGCAGTTCTAATGTGTAGCGCTGGCTCCTTCTTAAAAGCTCAGACTCGGGCACAATGCACTGAGATGGCCCCTACACACCAATAGTAAGAAATCCAAGTCTGGCTTGGGACTCCTCTAGTTACATGGGAGTAGGAGAAACAATAGGTTACCTGAAAGCAGTTCTAATGAGTAGCGCTGGCTCCTTCTGAAAGCTCAGACTCAGGCACAATGCACTGAGATGGCGTCTACACACCAATATTACAGCTAAAAAATACATTTGTTGGTTCCAGAATAAAATTATAAATGGTAGAGTGAATTATTTGCTATGTAAACTGTGTAATTTAGAAATAAAAAGTATATCATAAAAATCATGACAGTATCCCTTTAAATTGTAGTGCAGTAGCACTCTATTGGACAGAATGGCAACTGGCTGTTTAAAGCAGTCGAACACATTCACAAGGACTGACATCTGCTTTGATAAAGGTTATTTTGTTTAAATCATCTGAATTCCCCAATCTGATCTATAATAAATCTGCCCCAATCATCTTTCTGATCAGGGTTTCTCATATTCATTTACATGCCTAATTCAAAACCACATAGGAAACAAGATAAAGAACAGTTGCCAATTGTTGCCCATCTCACAGAATGCATTGTGCCAAAGGCTTATTTTAAGGTGAACAAAGGGGGCCTAGAACCACATGTCCAGCTAAAATCAAATGCATATTTTTTATGGAAAATAGGCTTTGATGTATTTTAATTTAAAAATTAAATTCTATTTTTATATTTGTCTATACTTTGACAGGGGATAATTTAGTCCTGCTCTACCTCCCAGTTAACTTTCCTCTGGATAAAGCTTTGCTTTTATGATGAAATTTCTGTATTTTGCATTTACTGATTCATTACAGGGGAACTCTGGCTTCCGAACCAAAATCCAGCTGCAAAACAGTTCTCTTTCTGCATTATTTGAAATTCTGGCAGGGGAGGAGGGACTAGAACACTGATGTTACAAATTGTAACAGCTTACAGGAAGCATGCAGGAACTGCACAACCCACAATGCATTGCACTGTGATTTTCCTTTCCTTACTGACATCACATGTGCAGGGCATTGTGGGATTGGGAGGATACAGGCTGAGGACAGTCGACTACTATTACATGTTATTTGAGTCTCAAAGTAGCCAGCCAGATCAGCAGGGGAACAGGGGGTGGGGCTTAGGGAACTGTTCCAAACCAGATTATTACATTACAAATCATGAAAGACTGCATATTTTTTAATTGATGTATATTGCTGAAAAAGATGTTTCCTTTTCAAAAAGCTTAAGTCAGGTGGAGTTCCCCTTTAATGAAAAACACTAAGCTTCAAAAATACCTGATGTGACATTTGCCAAGTGGCAATGGCAAACATTGGGAGAGAGGAGCTCATTATGCAGAGCTTGTAAACTCTCCTTTAACAGAATAAAGTATTTTGCTTATGTTATGTAATTTAGTGTCATTTTATTGGGAAAAGAAAGCAGAGATAAGTTTAAAAAACGCTTGGGAATACAATAGCTATCGCTATAAGGGAATAAAGGTATTTTATGTTTTGCTATCATCCCCTTACTAAGCATTATACACTGTTTGCATTTACTAAAGTATATTTGTATATTTTTTTTTTAAATAAAATATTTACGTTTGTGCCTTGCTGCTGCCATAGAGGTGGGTTTGGGCATTTTGTGAGCTTTGCTGGGGGCCAGTGCTGGTGTTGTTATATGATGTATGCTGTGGGGGGATGTACGGGTGTTTCTGTTCACAGAGGATTGCTGAGGGTTTACCCATAATCCTCCCTGTGAGCCACAGGCCTTAAACGTTAACATGTGATTTCTATACTCTTGCCTTGCCTGGTGTGTTCATCATTAGTACTAATTTATAGCTTATAGCTCTCATTCACACTACAGGCTGCCATCCAGCTTCATAACCCATTCAGGTTAGAGAAAAGTGGATATTTTTTGATCAGATCCTTTTGATCGCTAGCTTTGTATCTATTTAAAATTTGACTTGAATCTTGTGAAATTGTAAGGCTAAGCAAGTATGTTGTCACCTTCATCGTCTCCTAATAAATATGGTTTATATTTTTATTCTTCAGGATAAGGGGTTAGTTACATTTAAAATTGACTTACTGTGATGTAGACAGAATTATGTAAAGATAAACTGCAATTGGCACTTGAGTTTTTTGGGGTTTTTTTCAGTTTCAACTGCTATCTGGTTGCTATGGTTTAATTACCCAGACAGCAGTTTGGAGACAGAAAATCCTATACTGTCGCATTTGATCTGCTTTTTGGTTTTAATGTGGCCATACACAGGCAGATTTCACCTGCTGATTTGGGTTCTTCAGACAGATTTGGCAGCTTATCTGCCCCCTGTCAGATTAGGGACCGCATCAGCTCGTTGATGCGGTCCTCAGTCCGGCGGCACCTATGCCCGCTTTTGTATTCGATCATTTGACCCAATATTGCCCACCTTTTAGATCGCCAAACAAGTGAATCTTGTCGTGTATGGCCACCTTAAGTTAGAGGCTAGCAATAGGCAGCATACTAATAATTCCAAAATAATACAAAATAAATAGAGGCCATTTGAAAAGTTGATTCGAATAGGTCCATCTATAGAATACTGATCGTTATATAACCTTCACCTTGATGAAAGATATGGCGATTTTGATTATGATTTCTGCAGGATTTGAAATCTCCAATTGCCAGACATCATTGGTCACTTGGTTAATAATTAATATATGATGGAATTTTGCATCTTTATGAATACTGAATATAGTAGAGAGTATGTCATTAAATAGTCTAAATGTGCTAAAATAACTAACCTCTTATATACCTTTTGCAAAACTGTTGCGTCCCATGACACCTTTTTTTCATGGCTGCTGCACCCGTGACGTTAAGCTTGAGAATGGGGCAAACACCCCTTAGACATCAAGCCCAACATTAGTGCAGGAGCCCTGGGAGAAGGGGTTGACACTGGTCAGTAATGGAGTGCTACTGGGAGAGAAAGGGTTCCTTTTTAGCATACTGGATTAATGTCAAGGTGGTTTTCAAAGTGATACAGACAAGTGGGAAGTGATTATATCATTTAACCTCACTTTCTGGAACCACCTGGCATAGACCACCCCCCCCTGGTCAGTATTGGTGCCTTCTGATTGGTTAACATATGGATACCCCTGTGCCCATATTTGCAGTTTTACCATAACCAAATACCTTTATGCCTTGTTATTATTCAGAAGCTGGATTTTGTGGAATGAGGACACACACAGTACTTGTAAGGACATGATATGAAACTACACAGACCTAAATGCATTTGTGGATATCTCTATACACATATCAAACACTGTTACATGCTGCCTGCCATTTTGCATTTACTCCTGTGAAGGTGCTACTTTGTGATACAGGAAGATTGTTTTCATGTGGATCCTTACCCCACTATTATTGTCATGATAGAGTCAACCACACTCTAGCCCGGGGGTCCCCGACTTTTTTTTACCTATGAGCCACATTCAAATGGGAAAATGGGTTTTATGTTTAATTTGAAAAGGACTTTTATTATACAGCTTTTTATGTCTGGGTGACAGGTCCTCTTTAAAAGAGAAAGTATACCTGCAGTGTGTTGTGTTTTTTACTTTTAATATGTGTTATTCTATAGTTGTAACATCATTAGCAGAAATAGGGAGTGGAAGTCTGCGCCATAGGCAGATTCCGCTAGTATGTAATTGAAAAAGGCTGCGACTATAACCTTTTCATCAAAATTTCCTTTGGAAAGATGCCATTCAGGAAAAATAATGTGTGCCATGTCCCTCTCTTCTCTATCTCATTTGCTCATAGAAGCAATCCTGAGCAACACGCAAATTCCATATTGATATTGTACTCTGTTTGGGATCAAATAGTGAACCCCCATCTGTAAAATACTTAGTACTGGGAGGGATTTACGTTTGTCCTCTCCACTGACTGCTCTGCATTATTTACATAATTACATAGGGTTGAAAGAAGACCAGAGTCCATCAAGTTTAACCCTTCCAAGTAAACCCAGCACCCACAAACCCATACTGACCTATCCACTCACATACAGACCCACACTGACCTATCTATCCACTCACATACAGACCCACACTGACCTATCCACTCACATACAGACCCACACTGACCTATCCACTCACATACAGACCCATACTGACCTATCTATCCACTCACATACAGACCCATACTGACCTATCTATCCACTCACATACAGACCCATACTGACCTATCTATCCACTCACATACAGACCCATACTGACCTATCTATCCTCTCACATACAGACCCATACTGACCTATCTATCCACTCACATACAGACCCATACTGACCTATCTATACACTCACATACATACCCATACTGACCTATCTATCCACTCACATACAGACCCACACTGACCTATCTATCCACTCACATACAGACCCACACTGACCTATCCACTCACATACAGACCCATACTGACCTATCTATCCACTCACATACAGACCCATACTGACCTATCTATCCACTCACATACAGACCCATACTGACCTATCCACTCACATACAGACCCATACTGACCTATCCACTCACATACAGACCCATACTGACCTATCTACTCACATACAGACCCATACTGACCTATCTATCCACTCACATACAGACCCACACTGACCTATCTATCCACTCACATACAGACCCATACTGACCTATCTATCCACTCACATACAGACCCATACTGACCTATCTATCCCCTCACATACAGACCCATACTGACCTATCTATCCACTCACATACAGACCCACACTGACCTATCTATCCACTCACATACAGACCCACACTGACCTATCTATCCACTCACATACAGACCCATACTGACCTATCTATCTACTCCCATACAGACCCATACTGACCTATCTATCCACTCACATACAGACCCATACTGACCTATCTATCCACTCACATACAGACCCATACTGACCTATCTATCCCCTCACATACAGACCCACACTGACCTATCTATCCACTCACATACAGACCCACACTGACCTATCTATCCACTCACATACAGACCCATACTGACCTATCTATCCTCTCACATACAGACCCATACTGACCTATCTATCCACTCACATACAGACCCATACTGACCTATCTATACACTCACATACATACCCATACTGACCTATCTATCCACTCACATACAGACCCACACTGACCTATCTATCCACTCACATACAGACCCACACTGACCTATCCACTCACATACAGACCCATACTGACCTATCTATCCACTCACATACAGACCCATACTGACCTATCTATCCACTCACATACAGACCCATACTGACCTATCTATCCACTCACATACAGACCCATACTGACCTATCTATCCACTCACATACAGACCCATACTGACCTATCTATCCACTCACATACAGACCCATACTGACCTATCTATCCACTCACATACAGACCCATACTGACCTATCTATCCCCTCACATACAGACCCACACTGACCTATCTATCCACTCACATACAGACCCACACTGACCTATCTATCCACTCACATACAGACCCACACTGACCTATCTATACACTCACATACAGACCCACACTGACCTATCTATCCACTCACATACAGACCCATACTGACCTATCTATCCACTCACGTACAGACCCACACTGACCTATCTATCCACTCACGTACAGACCCACACTGACCTATCTATCCACTCACGTACAGACCCATACTGACCTATCTATCCACTCACATACAGACCCATACTTACCTATCTATCCACTCACATACAGACCCATACTGACCTATCTATCCACTCACATACAGACCCACACTGTCCTATCTATACACTCACATACATAACCCATATATACCAACATCAATACTAACTGTAGATATTAGTATCACAATAGCCTTGGATACTATGCTTGTTTAAGAATCTTATAGGCATTAAGAGAATCTGCCATCACAACAGGTTATGTTATTTTATTTGCAGTTTTATAAAATGCCTTTATAATTAACTTTTAGTATGACGTTTGAGAATGTGCAATTGTTTTTCATTTTTTATTCTTGGTTTTTCAATATATAACCATATTCTATGGTTTTTCAGTTATATAGTTTTTTTTGTCCAGCAGCTCTCCAGTTTGGAATATCAGCAACTACCGGTTCCTATGGTCTTGTTTGCCTTGGCAACCAGGCAGTGGTTTGAAAGAGACTGGAAGATGAATAGGAGAAGGGCTTAATAGAAAGATAAGCAATAAAAAGTAACAACAATAATAATAAAATTGTCAGCTTGCAGAGCAGTAGTTTTTTGGCTGTCGGGGTCAGTGACCCCTATTTGAAAACTGGAAAGAAAGAGAAAATGCAAATAGTCCAAAAACTATAGCGATAAATAAAAATACTAAAAGTTACTAGGAATAGGGCATTCTATAACATACTTAAAGTTAGTTTAAAGGTGAACCACCCCTTTAATATTAAAATGGTCTTTAGACTTCCCTAAGCACATTGTGAAACTATGAACAATATCTGGGTAATAACGTAGCAGATATCTAGGGCAAGCGCTGCATCATTGTGTTGATGTGGACTTCTCCCTGCAGGACTCCCTATCCCCCAAATGATTGAATCATCCTTATTTGGCCCAATGTTTTAGTCGCCAAATCGGGTGGATCTTGCAGTGTATTGCCCACATTACTGCGCATTCTTTTTGGGGGGAATTATTGATGATCGTTAAAAAGAGAAAATCTAAGGTAAGTTAATAAGCTGAGTAAGAGTTCTGATTTGTCAGTTAAATTTCACTTCTTTGGTGAGTACAGGTATGGAACCTGTTATCCAGAATGCTCGGGACCTGGGGTTTTCCGGATAAGGGATCTTTCCGTAATGTGGATCTCCATAATTTAAGTCTGCTAAAAATCATTTAAATATTGAATAAACCCAATAGGATTGTTCTGCCCCCAATAAGGACTCATTATACCTTAGTATCATTTAGTATCATTTCCGTAATTTGTAACTTTCTGGATAACGGGTTTCCAGATAAGGGATCCCATACCTGTAATAAGTTTTCTGCTTGCTGATGTTTCTTGTCAAACACTATCTGAAGGTGGCCATACATGGGCCAGTTCTAGCTGCCGATATTGGTCTCTTAGAACGACGGGCCTGCCGGCCGACATCTGGCCTGAAATTGGCCAAATCTCAATCGGGCTAGTTTGAAAATTAGTTAGATCGGGTACTGCATCGGCTCATTGAACTGACGGACGCCTATACCCATCGTTCTAATTTGGCCCTTTGGCCCCAAGGGCAAACAACCAAATTAGGCCAATATCGCCCACCCGTAGGTGGGGATATCAGGAGAAGATCCATTTGCTTAGCGACCTTGCCAAGCAAGTGGATCTTAGCGTGTATGGCCACCTTAAAGTGATGTTCTCATTGCAGCCTGAGGCAGATATGGTATCAACTGGAGGAAATTGTGGGAAAAAAATTACAAGAACGTTATCTCATCCCTCTGGCAGAGTTCTGTGCACAGTAACCTCTCCTAATTTAGACCTTTTTGTCAGCTCCCTGTATCATGATATGACTTTCTGATACCTGCCGGGGAGAAACCTACTTAGCTGGTGTCAATCTGTATAGTTTTATGGCTATTGATTTACTGGTGTCCAACATCTGTTATTCTGTTGGTATGTCATTAGTTGTGCAGCTCCTGGGAGAATTGTATGAAACAGAGCCAGCCTTCTCCCACCTTTCAGAAAGACTTCAGGCTTATAATTGCAGAGATGATATACAGTCATGGCAAAAAATATTGGCACCGTTGCACTTTTTTTTTTTAAAATAGCACCAGTTATAGCAGGAGGTTGTTTAAAATAACAGTCTGTGGGGCTGAATGCTTCCCAAGACTCTATTTGGGACTTACAATAAAGCAGTCATTCTGTTAAAGGAGAAATATTTTTGCATTTTACTGCCAATAAATTCACCACCTAGCCATTATAGCTCAGATCACACATTCCTAAGGGAGGGGGAATGAAAGATTTTTCTGATAGAGGAAGGCAGACACCAAAACAACATGTTTACAAAAAAGGAAGACAAAAAATCCTGTGTTTCTTTTGATAGAGGACTCAGTGCAGAGTTTCTGTGAGTGCTTATGGCTGTATTTACATAGACCTTTCTGATAAAGCTTACTGAGTTTTTACCTTTCCTTCTTCTTTTAGAGCCTTATCTCTGAGTCTTGTTATATAAAATAAGGTTATGTTAGGTAAAACTACCAACCGATCTCATATATTGACAAATCTGCCTCTTAAGCTGGCTGGCCATACAAGTTTCGATTTTTCTCTCCCAATTTTAGTGTGATCTCGCACCAATTTTTGTGAGATCTGACAAATCTGTCAAATTATTTTAAGGTTAGTGGGCATTCACTGATCACACATTTTCATCTGACATTGGGCAGGTTTGGAAATTTTTTGTCATTAGCAATGAAATTTGCCCATTGTGCAGTTGTTTGCAGGACCAAGCAGGTAGTTTTCCTAGCTTCGACTAGACAATATCACTTGGAATGGTCATTTTTGTTGATGTCCATCACACACAAAGTTATCCAGAAGCTTATAGCCCATGGCATTGTAGCTGGCCTTCAGAAACAAGGTGCAAACGTTACAGCTTGCACCGTCCATCGCTGACTCAATAATCTGGGCTCTGAGATAGGAGACTGGGATTTCAGTATTGACAGAAGTAGAAGAAAGCTTGAGTGGAGTTCAACAAAACACACCCAAAATCCTTCTGGGAGAATGTCTTCATAGTTCATAGAGAACTGTAGCATTAGAGCTTTTTAGTAAGAACAACATCATTTCGTTTAAATGAAAAATTAAGCCTGAAGGAAAATAACATCATCCCTATTGTCAAACTATGAAGGACGTCCACTAATGCTGTGCTGTTGCTTTTCTGCCACTGGAACTTAGAGTCTTCCTGAGTCTTTGCATGGCATCATGAAATCAGGAGATTACTGAGACATTTTTTCAGCAGAACAATGAAGCAAACTTAAAAAAAGCACCCAGGAATGGCTAAAGACAAAACACTTGACTGTTCCATAAGACTGGACCCATAAAAGTCCAGATCTAAATCTATTTAAAAGATCTGAAATTGCATTGGAGAGAAGACATCCTTAAAATATAAGAAGAACTTGGAGCAGTTTGTAAAAGAAGAATGATCCAAACTGTCAGGAGATGTAGAAAGCTCATCCATGGCTGGAGGAATCTCTTCATCTCAGTAATTTTTTTTTATGAAAAGTTGGTGTCAAACCTGGTTTTGATAGCGTCAGAAAATGATGTTGCAGAAAAGTGCAAAGGTGCCAGTGTTTTTGCCCATGGCTCTGTATATCTTGAATAGGATTTTTATCTTTAAGCCCGGGAGGTGTGAAGTACAAATTAGTCCAAAACAGACATTTTTGTGTTTAAGAGAGCTGTATTTACAGTGTGTACATCCGATTCTGTGCTTATGGTTTCGGATGTGATTAGAAAAATCCTGGAAAAATGACATATTTATACACTACAGTAAAAAGTAGTGAATAGCTTATGTCGGGATCAGGACCTAATGTTTCTGTTCTTCATTAGCTAGGCTACTTCCTAATGGAATGAAGGGAAGCAGAGTATTGCTTACCTTGACTAGTTTATTCTAGACTCTTAAGGGCAACTTTTTAAAAAAGTTGTGGCAACTAATCCGCGCATCGAAAACCCGTGTGTGATTAGTCACAGCAACGTTTACAGTACCCTGTGGAGTGAAAGTCGCTGCGATTAGCCACCGCACTGCGACTTATCGCTCCATGTGTCTTCGTCTTAAGAGCCCTCTCAGTATATATTTTTAAAATAACATAACTTTAGTAACCATAGTATTATATGGTGTTTTTAGTATGCAGGTCGACAATGTTGGTGTCCCAACCCACCACAATCAGGCCTGGATTTGTGACGAGGCCACAAAGGCCCGGGCCTAGGGCGGCAAAAATTTTGGATGGCATGCCGCCCAGCCGCACCTCACTTACGGAGCACTGGGGACGGGAAGCGCAGAAAACATCAGCGAGTCCTGTCCCCAGTGCTCCTTACGAGAGCTACAAGGATGCGCATGCGCGTGATCCTGAGGGGGGAGGGGCAGAGAAAGGGGGCAGCCTATGGGCGCCGAAAAAGAAATTTGGCGCTGACCACAATGAGCTGATTTATATACCTGTGCCCACCCACCCACTCCTTCTGCAAAGGAATTGGAGGGGATATGGTGAGCTCAAGTATATAAAAAAGCGCCATCCTGTCACTAGTAGAGCTTGGAGCACTGTAGAGAGATCAGGAATGGGCGGACTGGAGGAAAATTCGGCCTGCCGCCTGCCCGTGACCCTTCTCTGGGGGTAATTGCCCATCCCTAATGCCCCTGAGCTGTGGGTTTTTTGCTGACCTGCAAATCGCTATTTTTTTATTTTTATTTTTTTTTTAATATTTTCTTTATAGATTATTTTGGAATTTTAATAATAAACAGATGTTGAAGGGAAAAGCAAAAGAACACAAAAAGGGTGGGATTTGGATGCCCCCAGTGGCCTTAAAGCAGGTGCTTATTTTTGATTTTCTGGTTAGTTTTGGTTGTATAAAAACACAGTGTGCTGCCAAACAGAGCCTCCTGTTAGCTTCCAGTCTACATAGGGACTATCAGATAACAAATTATAGCTCTTATTTGCACCACTAGGAACTTTTATTCATGCTTGTGTTGCTCCCCAACACTTTTTATATTTGAACATGGCTCACCTGTATAAAAGGTTAGTGATCCCTGGTCTCAGGTAATCCTTCCCAACGTGTACTGTCCATCCTCCTTTGGTTCAGCCATCCATTTTCTACATATCTTAGATGGGCTGGCTTTGGCTGTCTGTATCTGCTTTTGACTGGTGAGAATATAATTGATCGGTGCCTTCTAATATCTTTTTTTTTTTTTGCCGGAGAAGCAGCATTCCAGGTCTTAAATTACCCTTTAGCAACCCCTTTATAAAGCCTAGGTAGCATGGTGCAAGAGAATGGATACAGAATAAGAAAAGACATATGCTTGAGCCCACCATGAACATGTTACTTTTTTTGAAAGATGGTAATGGAATATCAAATCAACACCAAGAAGTTCTGACATTTCAATTTCCTTGAGATATAGTTTAAATGCTGTAGGGTGACTTTAAAGTATTTAATATTTTCAGTTTGTATGTGATGAAGCACACATAATCCCTAAGCATCAGTCTTAAGGTCCCTATACACCATAAGATCCGCTCGCTTGGCGATGTCGCCAAGCGAGCGGATCTTCACCCGATATCCCTACCTACGGGTGGGCGATATCGGGTAGCAAGTAGCTTTAAAAAAAAAAATCCCTGGGGCCAAACGGTCGGATTATATTTGCGGCCATGGGGCAGTCGGTTCGGGGACCGCATCAACGAGCCGATGCGGTCCCCGATCCAACTGGATTTTCTAACCTGGCTGATCGAGATCTGGCCAATTTCAGGCGAGATATCGATCAGCCAGGCCGCTCGGTTCTGCCCATACGCGGGCCGATTAGCTGCCGAATCGGCCCGTGTATGGGGACCTTTAGTTTGAGCCTCCGTAGATCTCTCTGACTAGTCGCTCACTCCACTGCCCATCAGTACACTAGAGCGCTATTCTTTTCTGCCATGGAAAGGTATCAATAAAAATATCCAAATATTACTCGTGCATGGAATTGTTTTTGTCTTAATGATGTTGCCTTTGAACGGAAAGTATGACATTACATTGACCCAACTTTTTGTTTGGCTTCCCAAATGTATTTTATAACTTGAGTTTCTGTATAGAGACTTTGGTTGGTAATGTTGAATTTATAGTCTATTTTTATGGAAAGTGATTGTATTGTTACTAAATGTTGTTTGCCTTTACGAGCTTTGCAGCCTGGACACACTTTTGAAGGCTTTCAAGGGTTGTATAATTTATTTTTTCAATAAAATATTAAAACTTGTTTGTACTCAACAGTTGTATTGTCTTCTGCTCATTTGGTTAATACTGGACTTGAGTTGCAGTGGATACAGTTATAGATTGCACAAGTTAGCCATGAAAATAGATTGAAAAAAAAAAATTTGCTTATGACGGGAATAGAAGCCCTGTTTGGTAAGGCAAACGAACCAATGGGGGAAATTCCCAAGTTTAAATCCTATTTAGTCCTTCCGTGTTCTAAATATACTATGTCCATGGTTTCATTTAGTTGCATTATTACTTGTGGGTCATCATTGTGGTCCTAGGAGAGACTGGCCCAATAATGGATTAATGCACAACAGAGTTTCTCTTTGCCAGGACCTTCAGAGAAGAAGCATCAGAGAAGGTCCAACCGGACTCGATCGGAATCTGAGAAATCCCTAGACTCCATGCCAAAGAAGAAAGTCAAGAAGGAGCAGGTTGGTCGCATGTGCATGTCGGCTGTTTTCCTGACTAAACCTCATCATTTCCCTCCTGCTAATTCTGATTTTATGAGAAGAGAAAACCAGTTGATGAAATTTGTGTTTTTCCCTTCCATGTAAAAAATCAGAATATGCATTAAGAGACTAATGGGGGATGGCTAGCTGTACCAACTGATGGAACAATAATGGTTATATTATTTCTTTTCCTTCAGGGCACATAGATGTTGTAAAGTGAAAAGCATGCAAGAGTTTTTTAATAGCTTAGGGGAAAAATGCTTGTGGGCATCAGGAGAAGATGCGCTCGTTGGGCAAACTCGCCAGATGAGCGGATCTTAAAGTGTATGGCCACCTTTAGTTTGTCTCTATAACTATATATTGTGGAATCAATGGGAAAATGTATGTTTGTTACCCTGAGAGTGTGTTCCAGCAATCCTGTGCATTAGTTGTATATGGGTTTTCTAATTATGTCTTTATTTCTGTACAGGGGTGCAGTTTATTATTATTATTTCTGCAGTAATGCCAACCATGCTTGCCTCCATTTAAATGCTTTTGTCATATGTACATTAAAGCGGACCTGTCACCCTAAGAAATAAGTCCAAATTATTTTCTATATTGTTAGTTGAGCAAAATAAACGTTACTTACTCTATATAAATAATATAAATCTTGTTTCCTTCCGTCTTGGAATTACTCAGTCAAAGCAAGCAGGCAGGCACCATTTTGTGGACACTGTTATTAAGGCAAGCTTTATATCATGCCAAAATCTTGTTTATGTGATAGAATGGGGGGCCTGATGCCCATGCCCATGCACTGGCTACACAGTTAGATGAGGAGGAGGGAGGGGAGAAGTGAGATGTCTAGGAAGTGCTGAATGGAAAGCTAAAGTTACTGTCTGCCCCGCCTCTATGCCTAAGGCATAGAGGCGGGGCAAGCAATATATGATTGACAGCTGTGATTTTTAAATGCCTTATAATGGGTTTGGATGTGTTAATATAAAAATGAATTTGGGTTTCATGTTTAATTTGAACAGGACTTTTATTATACAGATTTTCATGTCTGGGTGACAGATCCACTTTAATACGCATTCAGTTATGTGGCAACCTCCTTCTAACATGATTTTATAGTTTAGTACAGGTATGGGATTGTTTATTTGGAAACCCGTTATCCAGAAAGTTCCAAATAATGGAAAGGCCACCTTCCATAGACTCCATTATAAGCAAATAATTTTGATTTTTAAAAATCAAATCCTTTATCTCTGTAAAAGTAAAACAGTACCTTGTACTTGATCCCAACTAATATATAATTACCCCTTATTGGGGACAGAACAGCCCTATTGGGTTTATTTCATGGTTAAATGATTCCCTTTTCTCTGTAATAATAAAACAGTACCTGTACTTGATCCCAACTAAGATATAATTACCCCTTATTGGGGCAGAACAGTCCTATTGGGTTTATTTCATGGTTAAATGATTCCCTTTTCTCTGTAATAATAAAACAGTACCTGTACTTGATCCCAACTAAGATATAATTACCCCTTATTGGGGGCAGAACAGCCCTATTGGGTTTATTTAATGGTTAAATGATTCCCTTTTCTCTGTAATAATAAAACAGTACCTGTACTTGATCCCAACTAAGATATAATTACCCCTTATTGGGGCAGAACAGTCCTATTGGGTTTATTTAATGGTTAAATGATTCCCTTTTCTCTGTAATAATAAAACAGTACCTGTACTTGATCCCAACTAAGATATAATTACCCCTTATTGGGGGCAGAACAGCCCTATTGGGTTTATTTAATGGTTAAATGATTCCCTTTTCTCTGTAATAATAAAACAGTACTTGTACTTGATCCCAACTAAGATATAATTACCCCTTATTGGGGCAGAACAGTCCTATTGGGTTTATTTCATGGTTAAATGATTCCCTTTTCTCTGTAATAATAAAACAGTACCTGTACTTGATCCCAACTAAGATATAATTACCCCTTATTGGGGCAGAACAGCCCTATTGGGTTTATTTAATGGTTAAATGATTCCCTTTTCTCTGTAATAATAAAACAGTACCTGTACTTGATCCCAACTAAAATATAAGTAAGCCCTTTTGGAGGCAAAACTATCCAAATAATGTTTCAATTTTTCAGTGGACTTAAGGTATGGAGATCCAAATTCCAGAAAAACCCCTTATCCAGAAAAGCCCAGGTCCCGAGCATTCTGGGAAACGGGCCTCATACCTGTACTGCATTTCACGTTTCAAGTAGATGGCATATTGACAGTGCATCTACTTCTTTCGAACAAATTACATTGATCAATACTAAATTGTGATTACTAATATTCGAGAGCCCCCTATCAAGGGTCTTTGCTCTCTGTCCTTTAATATTTCCATCTCGCCTTCTCTTTGTTAACACATCTGTGTGTCACACATCCTTGTTTGTGCAATTGTTGACAGATCTTTTTACCTAATGCCTTATTTCTCTCTTGTCTTGCTGAGAACCTCACTGGTCACCACGTCTTTGCCCCCCAGCAGCCACTTTTCATTAATCATCTAATTAAAATGGCAAAACATGTTGTATGGCTCCTGTGCCATCATGCTTATGCTTGGAACAGTGCTTGGAGATGTGCTTTATACTGGAGCACAAACCCTTCAGCCCTTGGTAAGCGAAGAATGTGAGCTAGAACTATGAAAACCAGGAGGTACAGGAAATAACATCAAGATACGTAAGCTTGAAAAGCGATACTTAAAGCAACAACCAAAGAGTTTATTTGCTACAATACTGGCAGATGAACTTTCCATTCAAGTCAGGAAGAAATCATCATAGTTCTAAGAATAAAAGATTGTCCCAAAGAGAAACAACACAAATCAAGATCTGATGAACAAAAAAATTATCTAGTATGATACATAGGATCCAAAACTCCTAGTCCATAGGAAACAAAACTACGCTTCACTCTACAGTTGTTGATGAGTGCACTCCAGGGATGCAATGAGTCTGGATTTGGATTTAGTCTTTCATAAAAGATATGGCTCAATGCTAAAGTAAACTTAAAATCACACATTAAAACTTAATTGTTCTGAAACAATCAAAATGCATGTGATCATCACATCATCTTGTAAGAGCAAAAAAGGTTTGCCTTCATCATCATGGTAAACTGCTCAAGCAAAAAAATGGGTGGCTAAATTCTGCAATCATCACTAAAAATTGTCCAAATCTTGTCCTTTATGTCCTCATCCTTTATGCAGAGAGGCTTCGGGGACAAACACTTCACAGACAAAAGAATGTGGCCACTTAAACACATATATGGGGAGTCAGAAGAGTTTTCAAAACCGAAAGAATAGTTAGGGGTAGGGTAATGAGGCGGGTCCATGGCGTCACTGGGCAGGACTATGACGTGGCAATTGCCCGATCGCCGTGTCAATCTCAGTGAGTCCTGGGCAGGAGGTTTTGACCCGGACAGCCCTTCCGAAAACCGGGCTGTCCCTGTCAATTCCGGACAGGTGGCAACCCTGGTTAGGGGAGATGGATAACCTAGAGAAGAGGTCTAGACATCTGTTCAGTACAGTTTCTGGACAAAAAGTAGTTTGGGAAAGTATGATTTACATTATGTTCTCAAGTGAGAGCTAAAAGCACCATTTCCATTGTTGTGGGAGTAAAAAGTAAGAGGACTAGCTGTGATGGGCAGGTTGAATCTCAGTTTGATTATACTAAGCCCCATAGTGTGTGGTGAGGGAGACAGAGTTGCTACTTATTCATGAGCAAAGAAATGGGGTACTAGAGTAAAACTCCTTTGTCCTGCCGAACATCCTGATGCAAGCAGTGCAGTTGTGGCTAGTTTGAGGAGCAACTGTTGAGGAGGGAGGTTTCCATACACAGCAACAGTCAGGTGCATAATAATAGGTTTAAAATGTTGATATCAGTTCTTTCTATTGCTCTTGAGATGTTGTAGCCCCCTCTTCTATTCCAAACCGTTTTATTTCAGACACATTGGTAGGTTTTGTTCTAAAAATGCTTGGCGCAGCATCTGTATTTGGGTTTAAATTTGAACTTCTAGCAGGCCAATAAAGAACTTAATTTGTTTTTCTTCTCAACATAAACCAATTATTCTCCACCTCACAGATTGGACATTCTCCTTAATTTAGAAAGAAAAAGTACACCATAAAAAATATTACAGAATTATGATTTTTATGGAGTACTTGTTATTTCTAAATTACACTGTTTACATAATATTAATTCACTCTAGCATTTAAGATTTTATTCTTGAACCAACAAATGTATTTTTAGCTGTAATATTGGTGTGTAGGCGCCATCTCAGTGCATTGTGCCTGAGTCTGAGCTTTCAGCCAGCGCTACACATTAGAACTGCTTTCAGGTAACCTATTGTTTCTCCTACTCCCATGTAACTGGAGGAGTCCCAAGCCGGACTTGGATTTCTTACTATTGAGTGCTGTTCTGATGCCTACTGGGAGCTGCTATCTTGCTCCCTTCCCATTGTTCTGCTGATCGGCTGCTGGGAGGGGGGATATCACTCCAACTTGCAGCTCAGAAGTTTATCAGAGCACGTGGCTGTGGCACCCTGGGAGGGGAAGAATATGGCTAGCCCCATGTGAAATTTAAAAATTAAACATAAAAAAAATCTGTTAGTGTTTTTGAAAACAGATTTCAATGCAGAATTCTGCTGGAAAAACTCTACTAACTGATGTGGTTTGAAAAAAAACATGTTTTCCTATGACATGTTCTTATGTGCCTTTAAGAACTTTTGGCACAGTGCACAATTCATGGTTTCTTCTGTAATGGCAAGTTGCCCTGGAACTAAGGTAGCATAGTGTCCCCACACAACCACCACCATGTTTAACTTGGCGGTATGATATTATTACTAGGGAATGCTGTATTTGATTTACACCAGACATAATAGGACCTGTGTTCTTTTCATTTGTTGTTTATAAAACATTATTCCTAAGGCATGGGGATCATCCGGGTGCTTTGTGGAAAGCAGTAGTTTGTACCTTACTACTATCCCATAAATACTATCTTTGTCCAGTATCTTTCTTATTGTGGAGTCATCAATGTTGACCTTATCTGAGGCTAGAAAGGCCTGCAGTTGATTGGATGTTCTCCCGAGACGTTATGTGGCTTCCTGGAGGAGTTGTCACTGTGGAGTAATTGTTGAAGATTCATCACTCTGCCAAGTCGTCTCCTTTTGGACATAATGGCTTTTCCTGTGAATCAATGAAATTTCAGAACCTTTGCATTTGCAAGCTTTTCTAGACTTATATCACTACAACTTTTTTTTGTTGTTGTTTATTTTGGCCCAAATAATATTCAAAGACCTTCCACTGTTATGTAGAGATACCACCTGCTTCCATTGCCTGAAAAAAGAGTCGTGCCCAGAGGAAGGCTACAATAAATAAACATGGGCTATGCAACTTAACAACTCCAGTGTTTTTTGCACCTTGGTCAACCTAAGTGATGCCTGATGTAATGATTTTAACACTTAATTGGTGTTCTGGGTGGCAATGCCATCTTCTGCTCTCCATAGTGGCTAAGGAGTTGCACATGTATATCAAGTTATGGCTGCCTCCAGCAGGACATTTCAACTTGCATCAGCTATAGGCAAAGTCCTGCCTCGTTGCACTATTCTCTCTGTATTTTTATCAGGTGTTATCTTTTTTTTTTTTTTCCTCCACACTTCATGTCTAACACAAAAAATGTCCTTTTCTGGGCAGGTAGAAGACATCCCTCTTACTGCCGTACAGACTGGGCTCCAAAAAGGTGCGTCCATCAGTGCTGAACCCAGGAAAATCATCAATCTGAACGGTCATTACACAGTAATCATTGAGTCCCCAATCCTTTGTTTACTGCAATTATTACCATCAATAGATCACTACCAGCATTTATGAAGCTAAACCTGAAGGAATAGTTCAGTGTAAAAATTAAACTGGGTAAAATAGACAGACTGTGCAAAATAAAAAATGTTTTTAATATAGTTAGTTAGGCAAAAATGTCATCTATTAAGGCTGAAGTGAGCAGATGTCTAACATAATAGCCAGAACACTACTTCCTGCTGTCAGCTGTTAGTCAGTGACTTTAGGGAGGGGGGCACATAGGACATAACTGTTCAGTTAGTTTGCATTTGAATCTGACCTGTGTGCTTACAAACTAACTGAACCATTATGTCCCATGTGGCTCCCCCTCAAGTCACTGATTGGCTACTGACAGCTAACAGCTTAGAGAGCAGTAAAGGAGGAAGTAGAGTTCTGGCTATTATGTTAGACATCTGCCCACTCCAGCCTTTATAGATTACATTTTTGCCTAACTAACTATATTACAAATATTTTTTATTTTGCTTAGTCTATCCTATACTGAACTGTTCCTTTAAAACAGATGCCCTTAAAAAAAAAAATAAATAAATAAAAAAAAAATATATATATATATATATATTTTTTTTTTGTATTTATTTTTTTAAATAAATGTTCCCTTTGAGTAGTTTTATGAGTGTACATAAATGTGTAAAAGTAACATGCTATAATGAGGAGGGAAGTTTATATTTTTATATAAGTATTTATAGGTATCTTGAGATGAGTATTTATAGGTATCTAAGAGCTCCATGACCATCGCTTTCCACCTGTACCCACTTAGAGAATGTGGCCAGCATCACTGGAAAAAATAAAGCTAGAGAAAAATAGGTACAAACCATTAAAATAACCCCTTGTACAGAGCCTAGACTTTTGCAGTGGTGCGGATTTATACAATATGTTTTGTAGCATTTCCCTCTTTGGCCACTAGAGGGTTTAGTCTGCACCCTTTATAGCTTTGATCTATAACTCTGACTATGATTTTCCCATATTTTGGCCTTTGAGGAGAGTTTAGCTAAGTCAATAGTAACCTATAGACTGTGCCCCCTGCTTTCTTATGTATGTGCCTAAAGATGCTAGGAGGAGCATTAAAGCAAAAATGTTTTTTAAGTAAATGGCCGCATTTCTTGTTTGTAGGAGCCAGCGAGATTTCCGATGCGTGCAAGCCCCTGAAGAAGAGGAGCCGCGCTTCTACCGACGTGGAGCTAGCAAACTCCTCCTACCGTGATGCTTCAGACTCTGACTCCCGTGGCCTCAACGACACACAGGTGAACTAGACTTACCTTGAAGAGCACAAAAGCCACAGTTTAGTAAATGACTGGTGTATAACCTGGGGTAGCTTTATAGTATTGTAATACCCAAAGTAAGACTTTTTAATAAAATAAACATTCCCTGGGGCACAGGCTAACTGTGTATGTCCAAAATACACCTAAAGCACTGCTATCTACCCCTTTGGGTGACAGGCAGACAGTTCCAGCTTGCGTCCCTGCATTTTTACCTCTCTACAAGCACAAGTAATATTTACATTTATTTCCTGGCTGGCCTGTTCCATTCAGATCAGCTTCGAGAAGCAGACGGACAGTCCATCAGCTGCAGCCGATGCAGATGCCTCAGATGTGCAGTCTGTCGATTCCAGTGTTTCCCATAGGTCAAGCAGGAGAGACTCGGTTTGCCAGGTGTGTATGAATATCCATAAATAGGCTGTGGTCTTTTTTTTTATCCCCCCTTGGAAAGGGGTAGTTCACCTTTTGGTTAACTTTTATGTCCTATTCTTAGTAACTTTCGAATTGGTCTTCATTTTTTATTTTGTATAGTTTTTGAATTATTTGCCTTCCTCCTCTGACTCTTTCCATCTTGCAGTGTGGGGTCACTGACCCCAGCAGCCAAAAATTTCCTTTGTGTGGCTCCAATTTTATTGTTATTGTTACTTTTTATAACTTATCTTTCTGTATAGGCCTTCTTCTAGTCATATTCATGTCTCTCTTTAAAACCACTACCTGGTTGTTAGGGTATGTTGGACTTAACCAGATAGCTGCCCAAATTCCACACTGGAGAGCTGCTGAACAAAAAAGCAAAATAATGCAAAAACTGCAAATAATAAAAAGATAAGACCAATTGCAAAATTGTCTCAGAATGCCTTGAGAGGCAACTTCGGCAAATCGCGGCATGCATATGCCGTCCTACCGGCAATTTATAGCTGGTGAGATGGCATTTCGGCAAGATTAGTCGCCCGGTGACTGATCTCCCCATGTGTCACAGCCCTTATAGACTGCCAGTCCACATAGGGGCTACCAAATAACCAATCACAGCCCTTATTTGGCACCCCCGCATATATTTTTCATGCTTGCGTTGCGCTCACTCTTTTTACATTTGAATGTTATTTATCAGTAAATAAGGCTGGGGACCCCCATCTTATGGTATCCCTTTTTGGAGCAGAACAGTAGACATCAGTAGAGTGCCAGTGAAATATGAATACAATATTATTTCTCAGCCATAGCCAGCATTTCATTTAATGATTAATTCACTCTTCCAATTTGTCTTTTTGCTTTTTTAGATCTGTGAAAGCTATGGAGAATCGCTGGTATCATGTGATGGGGAATGCTCTCGCTTATTCCATCTTGAGTGCTTGGGGATGGATACACTACCAGATGGGAAATTTATATGTATGGAGTGTAAAACAGGTAGCGTTAGTTCTTTTGGTATATCTGTTATTCCTGAAGCCAAGTCCTGGGGGTTAGGCGCAACATATGTAGCGGCCAGATCAGTGATCCCCAACCAGTGGCTCAGGGGCAACATGTTGCTCACCAACCCCTTGGATGTTGCTCTCAGTGCCCCCAAATCAAGTAGTTATTTTTGAATTCCTGACTTGGGGGCAAGTTTTGGTTGAATAAAAACAAGATTTAGTACCAAATAAAGCCCCTGTAAGCTGATAGTGTGCATAGAGGCCCCTAATAGCCAATCTTAGCCCTTATTTGGCACCTCCATGAACTTTTATGGTGCTTGTGTTACTCTCCGGGTCTTTTTACATTTCACTGTGGCTCACGAGTAAGAAAGGTTGGGGATCCCTGGGCTAGATATAGATTTTGTTTATAGACACATTTGTCCGTTATTTTTCCAGGCCTCCACACCTGTTTCTCCTGCAAGATTCCAAGTACAAGTGTTAAGCGCTGCTCGGCTCCGTGCTGCGGAAAGTTTTACCACGAAACCTGCGCCCGACAGTACTCTGCCACCATCTTTGATTCCAAAGGCTTTCGGTGCCCGCACCACTGCTGTAGCTCCTGCACTGCCGACAAGGACCCATACAGGGCTTGCAAAGGTGAGGAGGGCATTGGGTCGGTCAGTAGAGGGGAGCTGTCATACAGTTGTAGACCCTACGCTTCAATCGGCTTTCGGATGTGCCTGGATCTGAAGCCACTGGTCATTGGCCCAGCTGCAGGCACACAGAGTGGATTTCAACATCAAAGGCATTAGTATGCATTCAGCGCTGAAAACCTCTCTGTACGGAACATAGGGTCCCTGTGTGGCCATAGCCTTACCCCCATACATAATAAAAGGTACAGGTATAGGATACATTATCCAGAAACCCGTTATCCAGAAAGATATGAATTATGCAAAGGCCACCTACCATAGACTCTATTTTTATGAAATAATTGACATTTTTAACATTTATTTTCTTTTTTCTCTATAAAAATAAAGCAGTCCATTGTACTTGATCCTAACTAAGATATGATTAATCCTTATTAGAGGCAGTTCTAATGGGTTTGAATAATGTTTTGGTGATGATTTAGTAGACATAAGGTATGGAGATCCAAATTATGGAAGGACCCCATATCTGGAAAAATCCATGTCCTGAGAATTCTGGATTATGGGTCTCTATACCTGTACTAAGTTTGCCCAGGAGCAGTAACCCATAGCAACCAATAAGATGTTTGCTTTTAAACAGGTGTGCAATACATTCTAACTGGTGACTAAATGCTATGGGCAAAATTAGTGCCTTTTATTAAATAATGGCAAATATAAAAAATATACATTCTAATATCGCAGTACCTGGTTGTAATTCATTGTTTACTTAATTATTTAGCTATTGGAAATGCTTGTTTTACCTTGTATATTTCATTTATTAAATCCCCTTGTGATCTTGAAACTGCCAACATTTGCATTCCTCTACTCTACATAAGTATAAAGCACACCTAATTCAGGCCGGGGTAGATTTATAAACCTGAAAAACTTGAGAAATTGGAAGGATGAAGTATCTGCCTTCCTATTAAATAAAAGAAATAGTTTCCAGCCTCTTAAGAAAATACATACATCATAGAAGCAGTACAGTCTGCAGTACAATTAGTTGCCAATTAGCCACGCAGCCTGTGGATATGACTTTACCCTGATTTTAAAGAAAGACCTACCTTGCCCTTTAAAGGAGAAGGAAAGGCTAGTAAAGCGTTAATCTCAAGCTGCAGGCATACCTTCAGTTGTCTCAATAGGGCCCTTAAGTCTCCCCATATTTCACCTGTTCAGATGATCAGAAGCCTCATAGGGAAAAAAAAATGCTGATCTCTGTAAAGAAAGTTCCCATAATGCCTTGCTCCTGCACCAAGACTGGTGTACATGTTCAGTTAGTAAGACTATGAGGAAGCTTCCTGCTTATTGGCTCAGATCCACATTCCTAAGGGGGGTAGAGGGGGTAGCAGGAGAGAGGAGAGAGCTGCACAGACTCTGGCACAGGAAAAAAAAAGACAAGAAATCTTTTTTGATGGAGGACTCAGTGCAGCATTTCTGTGAGTGCTTATGGCGGTATTTACATACCTTTCTGATAAAGCTTACTTAGTGTTTACCTTTCATACACACTGTGTAGGGGCACGCTGAAAGTCTTCCCTCCATTTCATTGCTTTTCTATCCTCTGCAGGCCGGATGCTGAGCTGTGTACGGTGCCCGGTGGCATACCATAATGGGGATAGCTGCATTGCTGCGGGCAGCCTCCATCTCTCATCCAGCCTCATCATCTGCAGCAACCATTCCAAGCGCAGTGGCCACGCCTCTTCTTCTGTCAACGTGGGCTTCTGCTTTGTGTGCGCTCGAGGTAAGCGGCTAATGCATGCTTGGGCAATGGGTAACGGCTTTACCAGACATGGGGTGGTAGTGTAGCCCGGCGGGAGTTCTCCAGAGGGCAGATTGTATAGAGTAAATTGTTTGAATGATATACACATGTGAGGTTGTGTGCCTATGTGTTTGTAAAGGGGAGATCAGAGGAAGGCATTGAAGAAAAGTGATTATATATATATATTCACAATATCCTATGATGGAAGAGCATTTCATTAGCAGAAGTTGTCTTGCTTCTGGCATCTACTTAGACATAAAGGGAAAGCAGTCTGTCATAGGGCATGTACAGCTGGGTTTTTATACCTGCAGCTAGCAAACCTGGGATGGTACCCCCAAACAACCTGCATTTTAAAGGGGAACTCCACCCAAGTACAAATTAAACATAATTTCAAGCCACTTTGCATTATACATCAATTAAAAAATATGCAGCCTTTTCATGATTTTTTTATATGGTTTGAAACAGTTACCTAAGCCCCGCCCCCTGTTCCCCTGCTGATCTGGCTGACTACTTTCACACTCAAAATGTAACAGTTGCCTGCCTTCAGCCTACATTCTCCAAATCCCACGATTCCCTGCACACATGATGTTAGTAAGGACAGGAACATTGCAGTGCAATGCATTGTGGGTTATGTAGTTCCTGCATGCTGTCTGTAAGCTGTGGAGAAGTTGTTACAATTTGTAACATCAATGTTTTAGTCCCACCTCCCCAGCCATGATTTCAAATGATGCAGAAAGAGAAGAACTGTTTTGCAGCTGGATTACAGCATACAAAAATGGTATTTATTCATACTGTTTGATGGAACAGATTACAGTGATAGGTATGTTAGGGGTTGCTGTGTTGTGTGGGGCTCTTTTGGTTTAGAAGCTGGAGTTCCCCTTTAAGCAGGTTCCTTTACCCATAAAAAGCTTTACTGGAGTGGTCGGCATGCCATCTGCACTTGTGAACACCCACCTGTACATGCCATATGAATAGAATGTGCATAGAAACATGATGCATAGTTGCATGTGGGTTCTCAGCAGAGTGCTCCTTGGTGCGATAGATAGATAGATAGATAGATAGATCGATCGATCCTGCAAGCAAGGCTACTGAGTCTATCTCAGCAGTGAGTGCTGGGACAGCAGAGCCCCTGTAGCAGGCAAGAATACCCATTCTGATTGGTTGATGTGAATATGTAACTTATGATCTAGTACGTAGTGTGTTTCCGCTGTACAACCAGGAGATGGCGTTATCCCTGTAAATGTTATCCTAGCCACAACCAGCAGATATCATTGTTCAAAGCCCTAAGCAGGTTGAGACTCTAGACAATTTTCTTCTTATTTATTCACCTTCCCCACATTGTCTCATTTGTGTGCTCTCTTGTTTAACCCTTCAGTCGGTTTGAAGCAGCTCATACACCTGATATTATTTATCCTGAGATCATGTTCAGGCTGTGAGTGTCTCTTGGCCATGTCACACATGCATAAGTTTTACTATACCAGTGTATGTATATATATATATATATATATATATATATATATATATATATATATATATAAATATATATATATATATATATATATAGGTACTGGCAGGGTACAAACAGGTACTAGATATAGAGTATGGTAATCTAGCATCTTCAGCAGAACTACAGCTTCCACCATACCTACCTCTGTGGCATAGTCGGCCCCCTGGGATCATAGGATTCACAGTGCACACAAACAAGCCAAGGCACACATACATGCTAGGCCCCATCAGCCAATGAATGGGCAGAGTTCTGCCTTTTGCTCCCACACTACTTCCTGTTACAGTTAGAGCTGCATTATTTCCTGTCAGCTGATCTCTGAGGGAGCACACAGCCCATCACTAAATGGCGGCTCAAGGGAAAGGGATGTAATAGGGCAATATTTACTGATATATATATATTCCAGTTTGGCAAGATTCTTTAATAGGTCACTTAACATAATATAAACTGTCTGTTGGTTAAGTATTCATTCTGGGGGTATAGTTCTCCTTTAATGCCATAAGTGCTTCATCCTAAATGCCATATGGGCATTTGTGTCAGGTAACTGCCCCCTTTATCCCTGATCCCCACCACCACCACCGTACTATCTCCTCAAGGCAGGTGTTAAAGTCAGGCCTCCCTTGTGTCTTTGATTCCGGTACCTTGTACCTTTGTGAATAGCATTTCCACAAATGCAGTTTATTGGGAGATATTGCCCTGGTGTTTATAAACTAACCCTTGTGGTGGTTGAATGAAGCCCTGCTGCCCCTGAGAGCCCAGGCAGCACAGAGATTACTGTATGACTCCCTATGACCACAGGCATATGGGCCAGGACTTAGCGAATACACCACCAAGCACAATATTTTCCTTTGAGCCCTTTTATGCTGGAAGGAATGAGTTACGGCTTGGCCTGTATATTGAGCTATACCCTGGCATTAGGGAGTTATGCTGTGCACATACTGTAGGCCAGAGACACACACAGCCTTTTAATAATAAAAGTACGTGTTTAAAACTACAGACCGCTGATATATATATATATTTCAAAGAGTTTTTGATCTGGGTTGACTGTTTGGTTCCCACATGGCTCTTGTGTTTTATAAGCTCTGGTTGCAATCAAGCTTCTCTAATAGAGTTATGTAGGAATTTGTAAGATGCCTATATAGGATATGGGGGAGCAGGCAATATCAGGCAGTTTGTAAGGATACTGCTCGGCATGACATATCACGTAGAAGTGCTGGCAGGCATCTTCTACCTGGCCCCACACATACTGATCTTTTTGTACATGTACGGTGGCCTGATGATCCCAAATAATATACATGAACCTGTAAGGGTGCCTTTTAGATCCAGCATCCAGATCCATATTTTCCTATTTTTGCCATTATAAAGCACTAATTTGATAGCTTGGCTGTTTTCATTGATCTTACACTGCCCCCTTGCCCTTTATAAACAGGGCAGTTTGTTCAGAGCCCCCTATCTGCCTTTAAACAAACTAACCCCTCCCTTCTCTAGGCAGCAACCTTTGAGCAGCTCATTATGAGAGGCTTCTCCATGGACTGGTAGTTAGCTTTATCTGCTCTTTTGAAGTTCTTTAGGATCAGGAAGGGACAGGAAGTGCTAAAGTGAAAATGGCTTCATATTCTTGCTTTGTGCCAGAAATAACAGAAGTGTATATATATATATATATATATATATATATATTTATTTATTTTTTTTTTTTTTTTTTAAAGTTAAAGTTTTTATTGATGTTAGTAACAGAACATACAGTAAGCCAAAGGCAGTAACAATTTATAAAGTGTAGCAAAAGCAAGATGCCATCATGTACAGGTTGCAACTGTTATAAATGGCCTAAGACGTAATACGGGGGAGTGAATTGTGAGGGTTGTGCCAATTATCATTGTAGACCTGCCTTACACCTAGGGGTCCAGATTTTGTCAAATTTCCCCTGCGTCCCTCTGCTTTAGAAGGAAGTATAATTGATGGGATCGCTCTGTTGACCATTTTTATCCCCAGATGATGGGTGGGACCCATCCAGTGCATGGCAGGATTGTACCATAAAATAGGCATTGTTACATTAAAATAGACACAAAGTATGTTCAGCACAAACCCTATTCATTGAGCTCCTGTTAAAAAGGGGCTGCACTGTTTCTGAGTAGCCAAATATTTTGCAACAGGAATTTGTGTAGTTTTAAGTTTTAGGGCCCTTAAAGACTGCTAGGCCTTCCCTTGCTCTTACTCCAGGGTCACTGTAACTACCCAGAGCCATGTGGGAACTCTACGTTTCTCCGTATCATTCTCTTAAAGGAACAGTTCAGTGTAAAAATGAAACTGGGTAAAACAGACAGACTGCGCAAAATAAAAATGTTTTCAATATAGTTAGTTAGGCAAAAGTGTAACCTATAAAGGCTGGAGTGAGCAGGTGTCTAACATAATAGCCAGAACTCTACTTCCTGCTTTCAGCAGCTTAGAGAGCTGAAAGCAGGAAGTAGTGTTCTGGCTATTATGTTAGACATCTGCTCACTCCAGCCTTTATAGGTTACATATTTGCCTAACTAACTATATTGAAAACATTTTTATTTTGCGCAGTCTGTCTGTTTTACCCAGTTTCATTTTTACACTGAACTGTTCCTTTAAAGGGACACCTATCCTACTCCTAATGCAGGTTGCCATTGCATGAAAGCACACCCTGGGTATTTCAAAGAAATCAGACTTTTATCAGTCCAGCTTTTATGAACTACATCTCACTGCTAGTAATTGCTGATTGGTTGCTATGGGCAACATTGCCGCTGATGTTTGTCTCCAGTGTTAATAAATACTAGGGATGCACCGAACCCAGTTTTTTGGGTTCGACCAAATCCCCAGAACCCACCCCAATGGATTTGGCCGAATACCGAACCGAATCCGAAGGGTTAACATTTAACCCTTCCAAATGCTAATTGGCATATGCTAATTTGTGCTAATTAGGATTTGGTTCGGCCAGGACCGTGGATTTGCCCGAAACCAAACCCTGCCAAAAAAGGCTGTATACCGTACTTAATCCTGGATTTGGTGCATCCCTAATAAATACGTTCTTGGCTAGCAGGGGATGCTGGGTGATGTAGTGCACAGCAGCTGGAAGGGCAGAAGTTTGATAATAATAAAATATGTAATATCCTGCCTTTAGCAGCGTCCTTTCATGCAGGGGCAACTTACACAGGGGGTGTCCCTCCAAGAATGAAGCTACACAAATATCAGCAATTACAGACGATTGCCCCCAAAGGGAGTGCCTTGGCCCCTCTCTCCCCCGCAGACTGTTGCAGTGACGCACACAGCGCTCGGCCCTCGTGCAGCTTCACCGTGTATCACATTCCTTTTCCATTCTCATTGCCATTGTCTTTTTTTATTTCATTTTTACTTGTTGTCCCCCCCCCCCCATCCTTTTTGTGTATTTATTTTACACTTTTCTCCTTGTGGAATCATGGGTGCTTTCATTGACTGCATCTCTCTGTTTGTTTTGTATAGGGCTGATAGTTCAGGATTATTCCCTGGTCAGTTCTATGTCCTTTAAGTCCCACTTTCTACTGACTGACTCAAAGCGTGCAGAGTTGATGAAAATACCTATGATTCCTTCTTCCTCGCCAGCTTACATAAAGAAATCTGAGAAAGGTAACTAAAAAAAAACAAAAATAAGCTTTTCTCTCATTTATTTCCCCCGCCCTCTAATCTTCATGTTGCTTTCGAAGCCGTTGTATAGTATATCCCCCGCCTAGCAACAGCTCCCTTCCCCAGTTCTTGCTTTGCACGTCATGCCAATCCGCGACAAATGCTTATTTCCAGTGGGTGATTTGTTCTCGTGGCTTTGTGTGTGATGAATGGCTCTAAGGGCTTAAAATAATTCAAATAAAACTGGTCTTATTTTCATTTGCTCATTACTATAATGGGGCAGTAACGCTTAAACCGCTCTTATATAAAAGCTTTGTACCCAGAGAGATGGAACTTGGAATCTATTTAGCATCAAGCTCTCGTGTTCCGCATATGGAGTGTCCCTCTGTGACTGTTCCTATAAGAGCTGTATTAAAGCGTTACTGTTCCTTTAAGAATGACAGGTTTCCGTAAGCTGCAACATGTCCCAGCCTTCCAGTAACAGGAAGTTCACCTAAAAAGCAACCTATAGTATTTACCTGTTTTGTTTTGCAGCTCATTATGGGATTAAAACAGATTTCTGGTTAAGGGTTATAGGGTCACTGACCCTGGCAACGAGGTGGTGGTTGTATCCGGTCTAATAAAAAAAAGAATATACAAAAAGTGTGACAGTTATCTTAGGTTACTTTAGGTTTAGGTACAAGTATGGGATCCATTATCGAGGATGCTCCAAATTACGGAAAGCCTATCTCCCATAGACTCCATTTTAATCAAATAATTCAGATTTTTAAAATGTATTTCCTTTTTTTCTGTACAGGTATGGGACCCATTATCCAGCATGCTCGGGACCTGTGGTCTCTCCTACCTTAAGTCTATTAAAAAAATTATTTAAACAGTAATTAAACCCAATAGGGCTGTTCTGCCCCCAATAAGGGGTAATTATATCTTAGTTGGGATCAAGTACAGGTACTGTTTTATTATTACAGAGAAAAGGGAATCATTTAACCATTAAATAAACCCAATAGGGCTGTTCTGCCCCCAATAAGGGGTAATTATATCTTAGTTGGGATCAAGTACAGGTACTGTTTTATTATTACAGAGAAAAGGGAATCATTTAACCATTAAATAAACCCAATAGGACTGTTCTGCCCCAATAAGGGGTAATTATATCTTAGTTGGGATCAAGTACAGGTACTGTTTTATTATTACAGAGAAAAGGGAATCATTTAACCATTAAATAAACCCAATAGGACTGTTCTGCCCCAATAAGGGGTAATTATATCTTAGTTGGGATCAAGTACAGGTACTGTTTTATTATTACAGAGAAAAGGGAATCATTTAACCATTAAATAAACCCAATAGGACTGTTCTGCCCCAATAAGGGGTAATTATATCTTAGTTGGGATCAAGTACAAGACTCTGTTTTATTATTACAGAGAAAAGGGAATCATTTAACCATTAAATAAACCCAATAGGGCTGTTCTGCCCCCAATAAGGGGTAATTATATCTTAGTTGGGATCAAGTACAGGTACTGTTTTATTATTACAGAGAAAAGGGAATCATTTAACCATGAAATAAACCCAATAGGGCTGTTCTGCCCCCAATAAGGGGTAATTATATCTTAGTTGGGATCAAGTACAGGTACTGTTTTATTATTACAGAGAAAAGGGAATCATTTAACCATGAAATAAACCCAATAGGGCTGTTCTGCCCCAATAAGGGGTAATTATATCTTAGTTGGGATCAAGTACAGGTACTGTTTTATTATTACAGAGAAAAGGGAATCATTTAACCATGAAATAAACCCAATAAGACTGTTCTGCCCCCAATAAGGGGTAATTATATCTTAGTTGGGATCAAGTACAAGGTACTGTTTTATTACTTCATAGAAAAAAGGAAATCATTTTTAAAAATGTGAATTTTTTTATTAAAATGAATCTGTGGGAGATGGCCTTTCCATAATTCGGAACTTTCTGGATAATGGGTTTCCGTATAAGGGGTCTGATACCTGTAGTAATAAAACAGTACCTTGTATTTGATCCCAACTAAGATATAATTAATCCTTATTGGAGACAAAACAGTCCTTTTGGGTTTATTAAATGTTTTATTGCTTTTTTTAGTAGACTTAAGGTATGGAGATTGCCTTATCTGGAATACCCTTGGTCTCGAACATTCTGGATAATGGGTCCTATACCTGTATTTCTCCTTATCACAATAAATGTTAAAATGGAAAATGTACCTCCCTTTTTGACATGAACTTCTACAGTTGGGCTTAAGTTGCATAAACATTATCTAAAATGCCAGAAATACATATTATTTAAGACATAGCTGATTCCACAGATTAAGAGGAAGCCATGATACTGGTGTTAGCAAAGCTTTAGGTGATGTGCAAGGAACGATCAAGGAGGGCAGCTTGTAAGTCATAAAAACAGGGGGGGTTTGAACTGAAAGAGAAACAATATAAAAAGAATCTAGCCTTACAAGCCACCTTCCTTCTCGTTGCTGGAGTCACTGACCCATACATCAATATAAATAAACATTTCAACAATCAAAGACCATTTGCAAAGCTGCTTAGATTTCTGTACTATGAGTGAATTTTTAGGTGGACTTCCTCTTTAAGAACAAATAACAGCCATTTTTACTGAAGGCTTGTATCTCCCTACGCATCCTTGGAAGCGCATCATTGGCATCCCGTTAGTAGGTATATGGAACTGGTCCCCCACAGACACCGTCTTTCCAAACAAAAGAAGCATTTCTGTTGAGCAGTAAAGTATTTGGTAACAGAAAGTTTGTTTTTCCTTATTTATGTGACTAAAATCACCTACAATTATTTTCAGCCCTCTGCTTGCTCATTTTGCATCTGGCTTTCAAGCGCTGAGCCGTAAGCAGTTCTATGTTTTCTGTTCCGTTTGCTTACACAGACTATATTCCCTCTGCCTTCAGCTTTCCTGAGGCCTAGCCGCCCAAACAGCGAGACTTCCAGCTGGCCAGAGGGAATATAGCGGGTGTGATTTTGTGGAGGTGTGGGGTTTGGTTTGCTTGCTTCTGTTATTCCACAAAATCCTGGGTGATTTTTCTCTTTAATTGGGAAGTTGAGCAAAACACTAATTATTGCTGTTCATGGGGTGTTGGAATGATAACCGAATGGAATGATGTTGGCCAGCTCCAGAAAGTGTTTGTGCTGGTTTTCCGATGCTTAATTGGACCATTTTCTTATCTGAATATGTGTTAGAAATCAAAGTTGCTGATCAATGTGCCCCTATAATAAAATACACATTAAATATATATGATGTTCTGCTTTGTACTCATGTAAGCAGCTCATTGTGGATTTCTGTACCTGGCAGCATCAGCTGTAAGAGTGTCTTCTCATAAGGTTGTTAAGGTCACACACAGTGAACATTTTTATTAATGAAGCATTTTACCCTTTATTATGTTCCTATTACTCTATAATACCCTTCCTTATAACCCCTGTAATAGCTCCATGTAACCCCTCCTATAACTCCTATTGCTACAAATAACCTTTCCCTATAACTCCTATTGCTCCATATAACCCCTCCCTATAATTCCTCCTATTGCTCCATATAACCCTTCTCTATAACTCCTCCTATTGCTCCATATAACCCCTCCCTATAATTCCTCCTATTGCTCCATATAACCCCTCCCTATAACTCCTCCTATTGCTCTATATAACCCTTCTCTATAACTCCTTCTATTCCTACATATAACCCTCCCTGTAACTCCTCCTACTGCTCCATATAACCCCTCCCTATAACTCCTCCTACTGCTCCATATAATCCCTCCCTATAACTCCTCCTATTGCTCCATATAACCCCTCCCTATAACTCCTCCTATTGCTCCATATAACCCCTCCCTATAACTCCGCCTATTGCTCCATATAACCCTCCCTATAACTCCTCCTATTGCTCCATATAACCCCTCCCTATAACTCCGCCTATTGCTCCATATAACCCCTCCCTATAACTCCTCCTGTTGCTCCATATAACCCCTCCCATATAACTCCCCCTAACAAGTACATCCTTAATTATAGTCCCTGCATGCCACTGTCAGTGGGAGAAATGAAATAACCCAGTATTCTGATTCAGTTTAATGAATCACCCAGTCTATAAAATGTTGGCTGTGAGTTGGCTGCAAACCTGAAATTAAAAAGCCTTCATTTCCAATCAACCATTGTTTAGAACCCCCACAGATTTCCTTGCAGATTAATGAAACACTTAATAAGGTGTTTTCTTTTCAACCGAGGAGGTGGCAAACTCCTGTGCTGTGACTCCTGTCCAGCTGCCTTCCACCCATCCTGCCTCAACCTGGAGATGCCTCAAGGGTCCTGGAGCTGCAACGACTGCAGAAGCGGCAAGAAACTGCACTACAAGCAGATTGTGTGGGTCAAGCTGGGCAACTACAGGCAGGTTGAACTATCCGTGTTTTCACGCTGACAATCTATATATCCCTCAATATTGTTTCATGATACTGAGTATCTCTATACATTGATAATGACCAGGCTGCTCTGTATAATGATGCTGAGTATCTCTATACGCTGATAATGACCAGGCTGCTCTGTATAATGGTGCTGAGTATCTCTATACGCTGATAATGACCAGGCTGCTCTGTATAATGGTGCTGAGTATCTCTATACGCTGATAATGACCAGGCTGCTCTGTATAATGGTGCTGAGTATCTCTATACGCTGATACTGACCAGGCTGCTCTGTATAATAATACTGAGTATCTCTATACATTAGTAATGAGCAGGCTGCAGTGTATTGAGTATCACGAGTATGACTATATGCTGCTGCTATAAACAGGCTTACCATGTTTGGATTCCATTTTGTGTAACCTCCCAATGGGATACACGTTTATTCTGCCCCTATAGAGAACCTTTATATTAACTCCTGTTGCCCCACACCCAGCTAAACATCTTGTCTGTGTTAAGGTGGTGGCCTGCAGAGATCTGCAACCCAAGGTCCGTTCCTCTTAATATCCAAGGCCTGAAGCACGACATCGGAGACTTCCCTGTTTTCTTCTTTGGCTCACATGACTATTACTGGGTGCATCAGGGTCGGGTGTTCCCCTATGTAGAAGGGGACAAGAGCTTTGCTGATGGCCAGACCAGTATTAATAAGACATTTAAGAAAGGTAGGTAACCTACTGTGTTTACAGAATACTCTTTCCTTTTATGAAACCTTATCACTCTTTTTTTGACCTTTGAAAAAATACAGATTCATTTGATCCATTCTCTATGAAATCTCTCACCTCCTTAAAATATTATTGACTTGCTTTTGTTCATGGATCATGTACCCAGCCCAGTGATACATTTTCATACTTGATCATGGATCATCTACCCAGCCTAATGGTACCTGCTTAAACTAGCTCATGGATTAAGTACCAATACCAGTGGTACGTTCTTATACTTAATCATGGATCATCTACCCAGCCTAGTGATATTTTCTTATACTTGATCATGGATCATCTACCCAGCCTAGTGATATTTTCTTATACTTGATCATGGATCATCTACCCAGCCCGATTATACGTTCTTATACTTGATCATGGATCATCTACCCAGCCTAGTGATATTTTCTTATACTTGATCATGGATCGTCTACCCAGCAAAATTATACGTTCTTATATTTGATCATGGAGCGTTTACCCAGCCTAGTGATATTTTCTTATACTTGATCATGGATCATCTACCCAGCCCGATTATACGTTCTTATACTTGATCATGGATCATCTACCCAGCCTAGTGGTACGTTCTTACACTTGATCATGGATTATCTACATAGCCTAGTGGTACGTAGGAATTCTTACTTAATATACTATCACAGCGTGACTGTCAGAACTGACTCTCCAGGCTTCTGTAGTTAAGCCATATTGGAGTATCAAACTTGCAAATACAACTGACTCGGGGAGTGGGTTTGGTGGATAGTATGGCATCCCTTCTGTATGGCATCCCTTCTGTAGTACTCTAAGAATGCCAGTATCACTTTAATTCTTCTTTTAAAGGGTAACTTTTAAAAGAAATGATCAGCTATCTTCAAGCTATTTAATCTGAACTACCACTCCTCCCCAAGCAACAACACTGATCTTGTATGACACATTGCTGATGGGACCACACAGTGGTATTTGCAGACAAGTGCCCCCCCTTTATTGTACCAGTCAGGTTACAATTTGTTTTTTGCTTAGAGAGAAATCCAGATCAGTAGCATAACTAGGATTGCATGGGCCTGGGTAACGGACTCGCACTTGGGTCCCCCCCCCCCATCCCCCAGATGCATGCCTCATCCTTAAAGTTCTGTCCTCCATGTTGCACTTTTGTCTCTCTGGTGTGGCCCCAAGGGGGTTTGAGCCAAGGTGCATTCATACCCCATGCACCATCGGTAGTTCCACTACTGATCCAAAACCAACACTGCTCCAGCAGCAGAGTATCAGAGAAGATTAGTGTTGTTGCTAAGCAGGGACCAATTGTCCGCTCTAAATAATTTGCCAGATATTATGTGTATATATATATATATTCTGTAGAATGCTATACCATACCTGAGTAAACAGCCATAGAAGCCCTCTGTGTTTGTAAGATAGCAGCTGCCATATTAGCTTGGTGTGATGTAACTGCTTTCTCCTGTTTGTGTCTCTCACACGATGCTGGCTCATAGCTCTCAGCTCAAATTACAGCGGGGAGGGGGAGGAGGGAGAAGCGAGGGAGGAGAGGAGCAAGCTGAGCATGCTCAAGCCCGAGCCCTGGAGTTTTGGGCTGAGAGAAGGAAGTCTAATAAAGAGAACCATGGGTTCAAAATAGAACAAAGAAATGACGTGTTTTTTTAGGGATGCACCGAATCCCCTTTTTTCGGATTCAGCCGAACCCCGAATCCTTTGTAAAGGATTGAGCTGAATACCAAACTGTATCCTTATTTACATACAGAAGGGTCAAAGAGCGCCCTGAGCTGTGCGCGCAGCGTAAGACTTTCGCTTCAGCTTCCATGTTTATGTTAAGAATTCGGTTCAACCAGGAGCATGGCTTCTGCCGAATCCTGCTGAAAAAGCCCAAATCCCGAACCGAATCCTGGATTCGGTGCAAGGCTATTTTTTTTTTTTGACAGAGGAGCAGCATTCTCCTTCTCCTTTAAAATCATTTTACCCATAGTTCCCTTTGTCATTCCTGTTGTTGCCCCTTCTTTTTGTAAGTTTCTCCAGCTGCCATGCTTTTCCTTTCTCATGCACCCTTTCTGCCATCCTGTCACTCTATGGTTTAGCCTTGGAAGAGGCGGCTAGGAGATTCCAGGAGCTAAAAGCTCAGCGAGAAAGCAAGGAGGCGCTGGAAATAGAGCAGAACTCCAGGAAGCCACCACCTTACAAACACATTAAGGTAGGGAAACCTCAAACTGCTTTTATGATCATGATATTGCCCACAACTATATTATGAATGTTAGATGCTTCCATTGTAGTGACTGACTGAGGGGGAACAATGTGCCAGGCAATTAAAAATCAATTTGTTTTATTCTATCTCCCCCCCCCAGTCCAATAAACCTGTAGGGAAGGTCCAGATCCAACTGGCGGACCTGTCTGAAATCCCTCGCTGTAACTGTCGTCCCACCGATGATACTCCCTGTGGCCTGGACACAGAGTGTCTGAACCGCATGCTGCTGTACGAGTGTCACCCACAGATCTGCCCGGCGGGTGAACATTGCCTCAACCAGAACTTCACCAAACGACTTTACCCAGAGGCGGAGATCTTCATCACAGAACGGAGGGGATGGGGGCTCAGGACCAAGAGGGACATTCGCAAGGTATGGCCTTATTCCGTGTTTAAGCTTTCATTGTTGGTGATGGTAACTTGGGTTCCTCTTGTCTCCACTATGTCCACAAATGTCTCTACAGTAGGTATAGCTGTCATTTTAAGAATTAAGGGACATCTCCTGGGATCATATGATTCACGGTGCACACAAACAAGCCAAGGCACACATACATGCTAGATCACATCAGCCAATGAATGGACAGAGTTCTGTCAGTTACTCCCACACTACTTCCTGTTACAGTTAGAGCTGCATTATTTCCTGTCATCTGATCTCTGAGGGAGCACCCAGCCCATCACTAAATGGCGGCTCAAGGGAAAGGATTTAAAAGGGCAATATGTACTGATATATATTCCAGTTTGGCGAGATTTTTTAATAGGTCACTAAATATGATATAAACTATCTGCTGGTTCATTCTGGTGGTAAAGTTTTCCTTTAAACTATTATGTGGGTTTTGAAACATAATTAACATGTTTTACATTCATTTTGCCCCAACCCCTGTTGAATTAAATTTTTCTTCCTCCCCCCTCAAAGGGTGAGTTTGTGAATGAATACGTTGGGGAGCTGATCGATGAGGAGGAGTGTAGGCAGCGAATGAAGCGTGCCCATGAAAATGGCACCACCAATTTTTACTTGCTCACTGTCACCAAGGTACGGGCAAATCCGCTTACTGATAATGGAAAGAGATTCAACATCATAGTACTCATTATATATGTATTATACTGTGCACCCAACTACATTTTTAAAATTCCTACTATAGTAAAAATCTAGGCCTTCAGATCTGTGCACTTGAACTTGCCATGTTGGATCTTTTTAGGGCATTTTGTGAGTGTCAGTGGCACTGCACATGCTCAGTGTTCTCCAGGCAGCTGTTGAGAAGCTTAGTCTAGGGGTTGTCAAGCAAAAATGAGGTTCACCTGTCATAAAAGCTGATGCTACAGGGCTGATTATTCACCGAGCCTGTATCTAGAAAAGATGCAGAGCCCTACAAATTACAATATGCATTTATCTTACCAGGACTATCTCCGTATTCGCGACGTAGGTAAAGACGTAAAAGTAAAATGTTGTTGAGTTTACCTCCAAGATAACCAAATAAGTGTGGCCAATTAGTTTGTGGTTTTTCCCACCTGTCTCTAGGATCGCATCATAGATGCTGGGCCCAAAGGCAACTATTCTCGCTTCATGAACCACAGCTGCAATCCCAACTGTGAGACGCAGAAATGGACGGTGAATGGGGATGTGAGAGTCGGGTTATTTGCCCTATGTGACATACCTAAAGGTATTTTATTCTTTTAAATAGATCTATTGACTGCAACAACCTCCTGTTGTGTAATTCTCCCTGTTTCTACTGGGGATAGAGAGACTCAGCTCAATAAGATTCCATACACAATCTAATTGTATGTATGTGTGTTTCCATACTCTTTGATTGATACAAATTGCTTTGATTTAATCTCCTTGTGGTGTAGTAACTCATGTACAGTACATTGCAAGACTTGTGCAGGTCTGGGCTTTATAAATGTCCACCTAGGCCGCAATTGGTGCAAGTTGGTTGAGTTGCACCCTTGGTTGACACCCTGCCTATAAACTTGTTCATGTGAGTGTAAAATGCACACATAGCAGTGCAAGATGTATCACACAGGGGGAATTAACCTGTGCAGCCAAGCAAGTGTCCAGCAGCCACTGTGGGCTCTGTCGGGTGAAGATTTTGGGGAACCCTTAACACTACAGCTGCTTTTTTTACTTTTATATGTCATGCATAGTACTGGCAGCAGATTAACTCCTATTGGCTGTGTCTCCTGTCAGTCTGACACTGCTTCCTGTACCTGTGAGTGCTGCAAATCTAAATGTTAGATTAGTGATATGCTGAGTCTGTTTTCCTATGCCGATGCAAGGGAGAAATTAGCCAATGGCCTTTCAATTTATGCGACTAGTTAGAGTGCAGAAGCAACCAATAGGAATACAATAGGCATGCAAGCATATAGGAAGTTCTCAGTGTGTCAGGTTCAAAATAGGCAACTCCTATCCCTTCAGAAAACTGTTCAGTGAGATGGGAGAAAGACTGTAAAAGTAGCTTTTTACAGTGGCTTTTTACCTTTTTTTTAATGGAATATAGATTAAAGGTGAACAACATCTTTAAAAGTGAACCACCCCTTTAAGAAATGAACTTGTAATGGAGAGTGAGTGATTGTGTGGTCACAGCCTCATTACACCCCCACCTAATGGTTAGCGAGTCCTTGATTAATGTATGATTTATGGATTGTAGGTAACGGGTGACTTTTTCTAAGGGTACACAGCCGATCATAAATGTTGGAACCCCCTGTCACTCCTCAGAATGAATTGTTTCCCAACCTTTTAATCCTTACAGGGGCCGAGTTGACGTTTAATTACAACCTGGACTGTTTAGGGAATGGTCGGAGGGAGTGCCATTGTGGAGCGGAAAATTGCAGCGGGTTTTTAGGAGTAAGGCCAAAGGTAAGTGCCACATGTATCCTTATTGCTTTCCAGCTATACCTGGCTTTGCATGCTGTTTTATTGATTACCCAGGGTGTTCCAGTGGCCTATATACCTTGCAGCATGTCACCGCCCTACTAAAGTGTTCCAGTTCATATAACCATTGTAGCTAGAAACAGAATAGTATATCAATCCTTTCCAAAACCTCCACTATCAAACTTCATTTTTTCACTCCGATCCTTGTCTATACAGACAGCTTGTGCAACGGCAACAGAGGAAAGGTCCAAAAACGCTCGTCTGAAGGCGAAGAAGCGGAAACTGAAGACGGAGCAGAAGCAAATGCACGAAGATTTCTGTTTCCGCTGTGGGGACGGAGGCGAGCTGGTGATGTGCGATAAGAGGGACTGTCCGAAAGCTTATCACCTCCTCTGCCTTAACTTGACACAACCTCCATATGGTAAAAGCAAAGAATGCACAAACAGCACGTGTTATCAGCTTGTACATTTGGTTTCAGTTGCTTTTTGCTTATTATTTGTGCAGAAGGTTGTTATGTCCCCACTTACAACAATGTTCTGCTCATCTGAATATCACGCAGTGAAATGCCATCACAGCTCTACAGGCCGACAGCTGGCCGAGCCCTCAAGGATTTGATCAGCCTGATTTGGCCACCACTTAGCTGGCCGTACAAGAATCCATCTGATTGGTTGACAGTGTTGCCAAACAAGGGCATATTTGTCAAATGTGCTCACCCAATGCTAGGCCAAAAAGTAATTTTTCTTTAAGAGATCCAGCACTTTAATAGAGGTGTCATTCTGAGAAGCTCTTTCCAGGGTATAGGTAAAGTATCAAGCATAAAAGGACATGTGACTGCACTGATCAGGCCACACAAAAGGTATCATTTTTTGCAAAAGAAATGTTCTTTATAATAAAGTAGGCTTCTGCTGGTATAATAGATGTTTTTGTCCGTTATCAAGGTTATTTATTGTACATGTATAGGTGCACTCTCTCTCTCTGTTTAAAATGTTTATTTAATGTTCCAAATTATGGAAAGATCCCTTAAAGGAGAAGAAAAGGTAAAGACTAAGTAAGCTTTATCAGAAAGGTCTATGTAAATACAGCCATAAGCACTCACTGAGTCCTCTATCAAAAGAAACGCAGGATTTCTTGTCTCCTTTTTTGTGAACATGTTGTTTGGGTGTCTGACTTCCTCTCTCAGACAAAGCCTTCATTCCCTGGGCCAGAGTCTGTGCAGTTCTCTCCTCTCTCCCCCCTCCCATAAGAATGCTAAGGACACCCTCCCCCCTCCCTTAGGAATGTGTGATCTGAGCTATAACAGCTAGACTGCAAACAGGAAGCTATTTAAAATGGCAGCTGCTGTCTTAAGCAAATGGAGAAAGCTTCTAGGGCTCTTTACTCAGGTATGGTAAAGCTTTCTGCTAATAAATATAGTGTTCTAGGTGGCACTAATGTGGCAAATCTATTGGCAGTAAATTGCCAAAATGACTTTCCTTCTCCTTCAATCAGGAAGCCTGTATATAGATATTTCTTTTAATATATATATTGCTGACCCCATCCTTTTGTCCTACTGTAGGGAAATGGGATTGTCCGTGGCACCAGTGTGACATTTGTGGAGCTGCTTCCTCGTCTTTCTGTGACTTCTGCCCAGCATCCTTCTGCCGGGAGCATGAGAAAGGGTCACTGACTTCTTCAGCCCTGGAAGGGAGATTCTGCTGCTCTGACCATGACCCTAGGCGCCCCCTGGCCAATGGGCATAGGAACAAGATCAGATGTAAAACAGAGAGCGATGACTCCTTGTACACCCCACAGTTTTAAAGCAGGTGTTGCACTTACTAAACTTCCCCCCCACAGGACAAGAAATTTCTCCCCGTTGCTATGGATACAAAAAGTGCACACCCCACATTTTAAACGTGCGCAGCAGGATTGGATCGTCCATGTCCTTTCTGTGTCTCTTTTGTCGTTCTTGGCGCTCTTTATGGTTCCTTTTGTTTTCATTTTTTTTTTTACTGGTGAAATCTGTTTCCTCATTTTTTTTTTCCCCCCAAGGTTGTGGTAAGCAGATGTTGTATTTATTCTATTTATTATATTTTTATTATTCTTTTCTGGATTATAAAAAGAAAAACAAAAAAAAAAAAGTCTGGCGCAGGTAACCTGCTTCTTGGAATTCCGTACTGAAGAAAAGATGGAGCGACATTGGGGGAAAAAGTTATGGTCGGATATGGACGAACCGCCTCTATTCCAGAGTATTCCGGAAAGGACTCGCAGTGGGAATAAAAAGGCACTTACTCCGCTGGCACTTCAAGAGCATTCGTTGAAGGATGTGCATTTCCGTCGCCATTCAGTAAAGTGACGTCCATTTTCTAGAAACAAAACAAGGGAAAAGGGCGGCTTCCGAACCCGGTGTCACTTTCTGGAGGATTATATGAAGAATTCAAACTATGTTCCGTGCCGCTCCCATATTGAGAAGTGAAGTCGAAATGGCAAACCTCCCGTCACTTCCTGCATTCGTATAAGAGGACAAAATGGTCCCCACCCCCCCAAAATAGAACATGTTGTTTCTGGAGTATCAATAAGCGAAACATTTTGGCAACTTTACTTTTCAAAGGATTATCAGTTTAAATTTACATTTTGGTGCTTTCATTCCACGTGACAAAACCGTCAACAGCGGCAAGAAAATCCGTAAGGAATGTTGGGGTTATTCACAAATGTAGGTGCTTTTTGTTTGTGTTAAGGCACTGCGCTGATCAAAGCGGATTGGTTGCTGTGAGTTACAGCACTGGTGCGCATTTAGGTTATTCTTTGCCCCCTGTTGTTCTGTCTGGGTGGCCTTTATAGCAAGGCAAAAGCATCTCCTGACTTCCGTCTCCATAGAACTGAGCAGAGAATCATCAGGAGAAACTTCCTGCATCAGTAATTTTATGTTTTTGACGTTCTTTCCAGCCAACCGCCTAGACAGAATGGGGGGGGCACTCATGTTATACTTTCATTCATATTAGCAGAGTAAAAACTGAGGTTCTACAGCCCTACGTTACAAGTTCTTTGGGTAGTTCACCTTTAAATTAACGTTTAGTATCATGTAAACAATAATATTCTGATTCAGTTTGCAACTGGTCTTTCATTTTTTATGGTTTTTCAGTTGTTTATCTTTCTGTTCACCCCCTTTCCAGTTTGGTATTTCAGCAACCATCTGGTTACTAGGGTCTTATTTTCCCTAGCTACCAGGCAGTGGTTTGAGTAAGATGCTGGAATAAGTATAAGGAATGGGACTGAATAGGTAGATAAGTAATACAAAGCAATAGTTTTTGCCTGCTGGGGTCCTTGGCCCCCATCTAAAAGCTGGAAAGAGGCAGAAGAGGAAGGCAAATCACTCCAAAACTGAAGACCAACTAAATAATGAAGACCAATTGCAAAACTGCTAGGAATAGGTCTTTCTATAATATACTAAAAGCTCACTTAAAGATGAACCACCCTTTTAACACCCCTAATTCGACCATTATCCATAACTGGATACCTACAAAAGTGCTGCCCTTCCATTTGCCCTGGAAGCCCTCTTAATTACATCATTGTTTGAAGGAGACGCTCAGTAGTTTAAGAAAAAAATTGTGCATTTGGTCTTCAGTGTTATTTTCCGACCTAGCAACCTATAGCAACCAATAAGATGTTGGCTTTGAAAAAGGTGGCCAGTAAATGCATTTCCTCAACCCTAACAAAGACCTGTAAGTTAGTTGCTCATGTGACCTGCGAGACCCATTTACAGCCCATATTCCCTATCTATTAGTCACGCTGTACCTCGTAACTGTGCAATATTGTCACTATTCCATACACACCCTGGCTCATCTACAGTCTAATCCCATAGTATGTACCTAAATGTTACAGCCCAGATTCCTGAATAGCAGCAACACCCCCTTTCTTCTAAGCACTTTGGGTGGCCATTTTGAAATGCAATTGCCTTTCCTGTCAGAATGGAGGTAGCGTTTACTCACGGCTGTTTGCAGGATATGCACTTACTAGCTTAGGCTAACAACATGGCAAAGTGCTCTTGTCTCTGCAAGTCTTTCCTTTATGCCCATTGGACCAGAAAGGGAGAGGAAGAGTCCAAACAACGGGGAGAAGTTTGTATTTTCCTATTTGATTTCATGCTATCCCCCCCCTTTTTTGGTTCTATCATAACTTATATCATAATATGGGGCACCCCTTGTGTGTTTATTCCTTAATTCCAACATATACAGGCGGGTAACTCGCTCGCTGTTGAAGGAATATAGCGGACTAAACACGGGCAGATGTTGGCCATTATGGGCAGATATCTGCTTCCCATTACAGGGCCACACAGCCCAATTCTAAACAGATTCATTCCAGACGTTGGGTCTGCCTTTCAGCTACAAGCAGGTCTTCAGGTTGCTTAGTCTCTGGCCTTTGTGCATAATCATGGGGTGACAGTGAGCAGTGAGTGGTAACAAAAAATAATGCAATGGAGCATCCATAATGAGGTGATATTGTGCCAAACACACCAGCCTTTTCAGTAACTGGGTTTGTATGTGCGGGAGGGGGTTGTTTATTCGATTTTCTATTGTGTTTTTCCTCTGTTATGTGCCAATTTTACGATTGTACAGGTTCGTTGTATTGATCATGCTCCTGCTGTTATTTTATTGGGTAATGTTTCTTGCAGTGTTAGTGCGTTTCTTTTCTTGTGTGTGATAGCCACGCCCACGGGCCCCTTTACACTAACGACAACCTCTAGATGCTGCTATTGCAAAACCGATTGCCAGTTTATCAAGGTTTGGCTTCCTTTAATGGCCGTGGGTACGAGGGATGTGATTGATTCTCAATTCTCATGGAACAGGAACGTTTCCTTTTTCAGATACTCTGCCCCCCATGCCAATTTGTCTTTAAAGGCACGAAAAAAATTCTTTATGTGTAAAAATCTTCGTTTAAAAAGAAAAAAGTTCTATTTGATAGAATGCTGTAGAATATTAGGGTGTTTGTGCTGTGTGAAGCCACTAGGTGGTGCTGTATGGGGTGGTGAGACGTGATGTGCGGGTCGACCCCACCTGACCCTAAAGGTTCCCATACATGCCCAGATTCTAGCTGCGGATATTTTGTCCCTTAGACCGATTGGGCAGCTAATCGGCCCGTGTATGGGCACTACGACGGGCCTGCCTGCCCAGATATCGATCAGGCAGGTAAAAAAATCTAGTCAGATCGGGGACCGCATCGGCTCGTTGATGCTGTCCCCGAACCAACTTTGCCTATACCTGTCATTATAATTCGATCGTTTGGCCCCAGGGCCAAACAATCCAATTACCTTGGATTCTCCCGATATCGCCCACCCGTAGGTGGGGATATCGGGAGAAGATCTGCTCGCTTGGTGACATCACCAAGCGAGCAGATCTGAAGGTGTATGGGCATCTTAACCCGTGGCTCCCAACCCGCGCCCAACCTGACCCAGCAAGGCTCCTGTATTTATCGACCTGCCCATCTGTGATGTCACAAAGGGGGTGTAACCTATATAAATATAGGTTGCCAGAGGCAGAAGCTGGGCAAAGTATGGTGGAGGACGGAAGGGAGGACTCAGCCCAAACCCACCCACAAAAACCGTGCAAAGGGCGGCCCTCCTGCGGGTCCCAGGCCGGCCCTCACATGACTAGTAAGGAGGCGTAATTAGGTCTGCGCAGACCGGGCTTGAAAATACATAGAAGTTCTGCAATGATGTTACTCTAAATCTGGTTGCATCTTACTATAGTGCTGCTTGATGGGTTTGGGTCATGGAAAGGGTCTATTTTATTTAAAGGGCAACTCCACCCAACGACACTTTGTTTGCCTAGTGAAATAAAATTGAATTCTAAGCATCTTTCCAATATACATTCATTACAAATGTTCAGTGGTTTTAAGGTTATTTCTAAATCTAATTGCAATGAAAATCAGCATGTAAAGCCGTCACCATGGTTTTGTCAGGCCGGGAAGAAAATGGCTTCCCCGTTACATTGCTTGTTACATTGTTTCAGGAGCAGGAAGGGACAGACGAATGCTGCTCTCACTCGCATTTATATTAAATAATTCTAAAACCCCTTTAAATAAGTTAAAAAGACCCTGCAATGTAAATATAAATTGACAGTATAAAACATTCCTGAGCATCCAAAGCCTCTCTTTGGCGTTTCCCTTTTTGTTTCTACAGGACAGTAAGAGCACAGTACTCCAACTGGTGCCTTCCCACACACCTACCTCTCTCTGCCAGCTCACCCCGCCCCCCGTGCCCCTAGTAACCGGATATGCTCTAAATGTCACCGCGTAGAGGAACAAAGCATTATGGTGCTGAGGGTAGTTGTTTTGCACGTAGGCTTTACATTGTACCCAAAGTGTGTGTGTTGTACTGACAATTTTGTTCAGATTTATTGACTTTGTGACTTGGAGAGACACAACAATTGGGGGTGAAGGGGTGGTCACCCCATTTCAGTTTCACACAGCAGTAGGTTTATTGGCAGCACCATTACTTACATGTCGGAAATAACTGAAATATATTTTGCACTTTCTCCCCCCGTCTTCGGATGATTTGCGCACAATCGCTCTCATGTAAAATGTATGATTGTTTTTTTTTTTTGTTTAAGTGTAGGAAGTAATTATGGTGTCTTCGTCTGTTAAAGCAGTAAATGGAGCGTAAAAATGGCCATAGAATAAATATTCCCTATGTCACAGGAAGTAATTATGGTGTCTTCCTCTGTTAAAGCAGTAAACGGAGTGTAAAGCTGGCCATAGAATAACCATTCCCCATGTCACAGGAAGTAATTATGGTGTCTTCATCTGTTAAAGTAGTAAACGGAGTGTAAAGCTGGCCATAGCATTACCATCCTCCGTGTCACAGGAAGTAATTATGGTGTCTTCCTCTGTTAAAGCAGTAAACGGAGCGTAAAGCTGGCCATAGCATAACCATTCCCCATGTCACAGGAAGTAATTATGGTGTCTTCGTCTGTTAAAGTAGTAAACGGAGTGTAAAGCTGGCCATAGAATAACCATTCCCCATGTCACAGGAAGTAATTATGGTGTCTTCATCTGTTAAAGTAGTAAACGGAGCGTAAAGCTGGCCATAGAATAACCATTCCCCATGTCGCAGGAAGTAATTAAGGTGTCTTCATCTGTTAAAGTAGTAAACAGAGCATAAAGCGGGCCATAGAATAACCATCCCGTGTCACAGGAAGTAATTATGGTGTCTTCGTCTGTTAAAGAAGTAAACGGAGTGTAAAGCTGGCCATAGAATAACCATCCCCTGTGTCACAGGAAGTAATTATGGTGTATTTGTCTGATAAAGTAGTAAATGGAGCGTAAAGCTGGCCATAGAATAACCATCCCGTGTCACAGGAAGTAATTATGGTGTCTTCATCTGTTAAAGTAGTAAACGGAGTGTAAAGCTGGCCATAGCATTACCATCCTCCGTGTCACAGGAAGTAATTATGGTGTCTTCCTCTGTTAAAGCAGTAAACGGAGCGTAAAGCTGGCCATAGCATTACCATTCCCCATGTCACAGGAAGTAATTATGGTGTCTTCGTCTGTTAAAGTAGTAAACGGAGTGTAAAGCTGGCCATAGAATAACCATTCCCCATGTCACAGGAAGTAATTATGGTGTCTTCGTCTGTTAAAGTAGTAAACGGAGTGTAAAGCTGGCCATAGAATAACCATCCCGTGTCACAGGAAGTAATTATGGTGTCTTCCTCTGTTAAAGTAGTAAACGGAGTGTAAAGCTGGCCATAGCATTACCATCCTCCGTGTCACAGGAAGTAATTATGGTGTCTTCCTCTGTTAAAGCAGTAAACGGAGCGTAAAGCTGGCCATAGCATAACCATTCCCCATGTCACAGGAAGTAATTATGGTGTCTTCGTCTGTTAAAGTAGTAAACGGAGTGTAAAGCTGGCCATAGAATAACCATTCCCCATGTCACAGGAAGTAATTATGGTGTCTTCATCTGTTAAAGTAGTAAACGGAGCGTAAAGCTGGCCATAGAATAACCATTCCCCATGTCACAGGAAGTAATTAAGGTGTCTTCATCTGAAGTAGTAAATGGAGCATAAAGCTGGCCATAGAATAACCATCCCTTGTCACAGAAAGTAATTATGGTGTCTTCATCTGTTAAAGTAGTAAATGGAGTGTAAAGCTGGCCATAGCATTACCATCCTCCGTGTCACAGGAAGTAATTATGGTGTCTTCCTCTGATAAAGTAGTAAACGGAGTGTAAAGCTGGCCATAGAATAACCATCCCCCGTGTCACAGGAAGTAATTATGGTGTCTTCATCTGTTAAAGTAGTAAACGGAGTGTAAAGCTGGCCATAGCATTACCATCCTCCGTGTCACAGGAAGTAATTATGGTGTCTTCATCTGTTAAAGTAGTAAACGGAGTGTAAAGCTGGCCATAGCATTACCATCCTCCGTGTCACAGGAAGTAATTATGGTGTCTTCATCTGATAAAGTAGTAAACGGAGTGTAAAGCTGGCCATAGCATTACCATCCTCCGTGTCACAGGAAGTAATTATGGTGTCTTCCTCTGATAAAGTAGTAAACGGAGTGTAAAGCTGGCCATAGAATAACCATCCCCCGTGTCACAGGAAGTAATTATGGTGTCTTCATCTGTTAAAGTAGTAAACGGAGTGTAAAGCTGGCCATAGCATTACCATCCTCCGTGTCACAGGAAGTAATTATGGTGTCTTCCTCTGATAAAGTAGTAAACGGAGTGTAAAGCTGGCCATAGCATTACCATCCTCCGTGTCACAGGAAGTAATTATGGTGTCTTCCTCTGATAAAGTAGTAAACGGAGTGTAAAGCTGGCCATAGCATAACCATTCCCCATGTCACAGGAAGTAATTATGTAAACGGAGCGCAAAGCTGGCCATAGAATAACCATTACCCATGGAATATATGAATTCCCCATGATATATGAATAGGAGAGGCCTGAACAGAAGAAAAGTAATAAAAAGTAACAGTAACAATAAAACTGTAGCCTCACAGAGCAATAGTTTTTTGCTGCCGGGGTCAGTGACCCCCATTTGAAAGCTGCAAAGAGTCAGAAGAAGCAGGCAAATAATTTAAAAACTATAAAAAAATAAATAACGAAGACCAATTAAAAAGTATTTAGGAGAACTGACTTCAATATCCACCTATAAAAAGCTGCATTTGTTTGCACTAATATATATATATGTGCTGTACCGAGGTACTAGGTTCCAGTCTCTCCTCCCAAGTATTAGGCCAAGGGGCTTCGTGTTTCAGTTAACTGATGACATTAATGTTTGTGTATATATTGAATACACACATCCCGTGGGTGTTCCCGTGGCCCCCTATCATTCTCTGTGTGATCCCTCTTCTATATATGAGTCAGCCCAGGTTCCTATTAACATCCTACTGGATGAATGGACACTGAGTGTCATTCATTGGTTGTTGGCAGTTGTAGTCCAACAAGACCCAAAGGGCAGCAGATTGAACTTTAATCCCCCGTATGTAGTTAAAGGCACTTTGTTTGCCCAGGAGCACTAACCCCTAGCAACCAATAAGATGTTTGCTTTTAAACAGGTGACCAGTAAATGCTGATTGGTTGTTGTGGGTTACTCTTCCTGGGCAAACTAAGTCCCAAGGCACTTGGAGCAGATGCCCTGCCGATATTTTTATTTGACACTACGATGATTCCATTCCATTTACTCCCAGGCTGCGGGGCCACTTTACCAGATGGAAAAAAAACAGCCTGCAGAGCTTACGTCCCACGTACCTTGGGCCTAAATCCTCCTTACCAAGTCCCCTTGGAGTACTGTGACCTGTAGGAAGTTACAGGGGTGCATCTTTTTTTTTTTTTTTTTTTTCTTTTAATACTTGAGTGACGTCACAACGGTACAGCAATATAAACGCACCATTGTGACATCACAACATCACTCTATTGATATATACTTGAAATGATAACAGTATTAGCGTTTCTCATGTATTGTACCTTGTATACGCAAGTCCCATATACAGCACGCATGTATTTACAGTATACAGTACCCTGCAGCCCCTTCGCCCTTACAGTTCCCCCAAGGACTCGGCACATATACTCCTGGGTGGGTCCAGCTCCTACGTTAAGTCTGAATGATGCACGCCAGGCAGCGCCGCTGTTCTATAACTTCAGTTTCCGGTATGTACCGCTTTAAAATTGTTCACTCCTACCTCAGATCTAGGGTGGCGTCGGCGACGGGCCCTTCCACCCTTCCCAGCACTGGTTCCTATGTATTGTAAAGCCTACACGGCTCCGTATGGGTGTAACCCAGCGGGGCGGAATCTAGGACACTAGGGCCGAAGGAGACAAACACTACATGAAACGCGGTGGGTGGGGGGTTGCTCTTCGCCCCATCCCTCCCGCAGTCAATGGTACAGGCCCGCAAGCTCGATTTTTTTCGTGTTACACAAGTTACTTTAGATCGTCCCCTTTTTTTGTGAAATACATTTTAATGGCGTTTCTTTTTAAGATAAAAAGCATATATTTTTGTATTTTTTTTGTTTCTTAAACATAGGTATTTTTACTTTTCGTATATTTCGGACGCGCTTTGTTTTAACGCTTGGCCCCTGCGACTTTTTTCCCCCCAGTCGATTGCGATCGCCGCTGTCGCTGTCTGAACTGAGTGCATTGCTAGGGAAGCAGCGGCTACTCGCAGGTATGATTCCAAAAGCTACACGATGGGTGGCTAAACTCAAGAGCTTGCATTTCTTTTTATTGTGTTTAACGCTTACCTGCCTGTTTTATCTGTTGCCCCCAATTTCCCGACACGACTGCCCACTTTGTTTCCCCCGCCACTTAAATACGCACTCACCACCAGTTACCCAGGAAACCTGTTACAAGGTTGGTTGTCTAACCTTAAGAGCTTGCACTCTGTCTCAGCGCTGACCGAATTGTTCTCCATCCAAACATCATGAAACAGAAACTGGGTGTTTTTCTATTCCTTCTGTATTTTTGACTTGATGTTAACTGCATTAAAATTCAAAAATATACAGTGTATAGGTGGGTGGGGCTGTATTCGTTTGACTGTTTTTCTTGCAAAGTGTAAATTATTTGCCCTTGTTTTCACGGCCAGTCCCACGTGGGATTAAACTGAACTAATGGCGCCGTTCCATAGGTTGGGAGCAGGAGGGGGGAGACCGACGGACAATAGCTAATTAGCTACAAGCACAACCTTCCACACAGTGTTGCTATAGTTGTTATAGCCCTACAGAGCCCTTTTATCCCTAGAATATGTCCCTACTTGATGACGTCAGGGCAGTGACATCATCAGGCCGGTCCATTAGCACTTCCTGGTTTAGTCTGCCATGATTCTGCATCCCACCAGCAGGGGTTTTACTGTCACTGTATCACAGGCAAATAGCCGGAGAGTTTAGAATGCAAAGTTCCATCTTAGGTGAGTTTTTAGATGCCCAGTTTGTATCCCTTATGGCCAATGGCTGTCGTAGCTCAACAGAGAATGGACCGTTCAAGAATAGTTCTCCTAAACCGTGGCTCCAGTCTTCCTGCCTTCACCTGGGACTCCTTTCTCTGTCCCAGTAACATGTATATTTTGTTTTTTATCAAGTTTGTGCCTAATTTCCAGCACCGCCTGCTTGAACCAATCAAAGGCAAATATTTTTACCGTTATTAGAGAGAAATAGTACCCGCCGGTCATTAGTGCAGAGTAGTCCTGCGTGGGGCTGAGCCGTTCTACTGTAAATAAATAGAAGATATTACACTAGTAATATTAGAATGGCCTGTAACACTTTAGCTAATCACTGAATGTCTGTGCATATCATTTTGTATATTAAATAACATTGCCTTTTTTTTTTACTTTATGGAAAATGTTTTCCGTTTTAAACGTGTGTTTTAGCCATTCGGATACGAAAGCAGAAAAAAAAAATCAACAAAAAAAGTTTTTTATGACATTCCGCTGATTTCAAAGTTTGCTTGTTGACTTCAATAAAAATTGTTTGAATGTCCCCTTGTCCGTTCTTTTACTTTCCTCCCATAAACCCCCCTTCCCCACACACACCCCGTTATACATTATTCCACTCTCTAGAGCAGAGGTCCCAACCCCCGGGCCACAGGCTAGTTTATTGTGGTTCATTATGTGCCTCTGTCCCCCTGGTCTTTGAAAAAATTGTCTTGCTTGAAACCAGTCCATGGTGCAGAAAAGTTTGGGAAGTGCTGCTCTAGAGGGGAAGCTCACCATAAAGCTACATGTAACATCTGATGGCCAAACTTTCAGGTTCCCCATGGCCAAAATAGGCCAAGTATGTGAAGAGTAAACCCTAGTGCTGTTAATCTAGGCCAGTGTTCCCCAACCAGTGGCTCAGTAACAACATGTTGCTCCCCAACCCCTTGGATGTTGCTCCCAGTGGCCTCAAAGCAGGGGCTTATTTTTGAATTCCTGGCATAGTCAAGCTTTACATAAAAACCATGTGCACTGCCAACCAGAACCCCCTGTAGGCTGCCAGTCCATGTAGGGGCTACCAATAGCCAATCACAGCCTATAATTTGCACCTACAAGAGATTTTAGCATGCTTGTGTTGCTCTCTAATTTTTTTTACATTTGAATGTGGCTGCAGATCTAGGCTAATTTTTTGGACCCAGGCCATATGCTTTGATGGCCAAATTGATGGACACCAGATGAAAATGTAGAACTGAAGTTCAGTCCTGTGTATTTTTAGCTCAGCCAGTAATCACGTACAAGAACCGGAAAGCTGGGGCTGAAATTCCGGAGGTTGAGATGAGATGGATGGCAGTTGATTGTCGTGGTGAAGGGCCCAGGAATATAGGGACACAAATGAAGAGAGGTGCCCCTAGTTCATCCATAAGGAGATAGCTAGGAGACAGTTCAAGGTCTGGGTCTGTATATCGTGGTTAGTAAAAGGGTGTATAAGTATTTCTGGGTTTTACCTTCATACAAGTGATCTATAAAGCCAAAGAGAAAGTGTACAGGGAGAGCAGAATGCTGAACCCCTGGGCACCACACTAAGATGCCTCTATCTTGTGCTTGTGGCTTCCATAAAGCTGCATCTCATCATAATAAAAAACCTCCCAACATTTGAAAATGAGAAAGAGGGACAAAACTTTTTGCACACTGTCCTGCTGTCCCGGATACTTACCAAAATCTTGCGTTCGTCTTCGGGTCTTCGCGGCTCCTTCTGTCACCGCTGTCTTTGGATCTTCACGGCTTCTTCTTGTGCATTTGTCTTTGGCTCTTTTCAACACCTTCAGGGGCTTCAGATCATCTCGGTTCTTTTTGTCGTGGGTGCTGGTGCTGCTCTGCCTTTACCTACTACTCTACAAGCTCTACTTACTGCTCCAGTTTTTTAAAAAACCAAGCTTGGTGAGTCCCTGGCTGTAAGGTGTTTATTAATAATTAATATTACAGTCTGGGACTCACCAATCTTGGTTTTTTAAAAAACTGGAGCAGTAAGTAGAGCTTGTAGAGTAGTAGGTAAAGGCAGAGCAGCACCAGCGTAACTGTTGTGACCCACAGCCTGAGCAGCACCCATCCTGTTCGTTCTCATCTGACTTTGAATTGAAATGGCTGGCTGTGCCATACTCGCATCTCGCGAGCCTTGCAGACATTCGGAAAATGATGAAAAGGCCGAGATGACCCGAAGCGCCTAAAGGAGCCGGAAAGAGCCGAAGACAAACGCGCAGGAAGAAGCTGTGAAGATCCGAAGACAGCGGTGACGGAAGGAGCCAAGAAAACCCAAAGGAAGCCGTGAAGGCAAGCAGGACCGCGGGACATTTCAGTAAATATCCGGAACAGCGGTGTGGAAAAACAGGGACTGTCCCACGTAAAACGGGACAGTTGGGAGCTATTTCTTAATACCCTACTCAGGGGACCCTCCTCCTCTTGGATCAGCAGGAGAACAGGGGGCGGGCTTATGGAACTCATCCAAACCATATTGTTAAATTAAAAATCATGAAAAGGCTGCATAGTTTTTAATTGATGTATATTGCAAAGTTACTTGAAATGATTACTTTTCAAAAAGCTCAAGTTGTGTTTGGGTGGACTTCCCCTTTAAGCAATCACTGACACAGAGAATGCTCTGTGTACTGCAATCACTTGTTATTTAGCTGCGCAACATGGCGTCTGTCAACCCAGCTGCATTACTCAGCGTGTAACGTAAATGTGGAATTATTGGGGAGGAAAGTTGTGGTTCAGGAATGAGATGGGAGGGTTCTCAGGGGCAGCCCAGGACTGGGATACAAAATAGTCCCTGGCATCCCAATTACACAGAGGCCCAAACAGCCCCCCCCCAGCAGCCCAATAAATAGTGACTGTCTATGGCATCTTACAGCAGCCCCTCTGGCATTTGCCAGACCCCACAGATGGCCAGTCCGGGCCCCACAATCTTCCATGTAATGATTTCTTCTCCTTGGAGTACAAAAGGAAATAAACAGCAGTTGGAAGCCAGAATGGAAGATGAATAGTAGTGGGGCTGAATAGAAACATAACCAGGCATCCATTTGGTTTCAGGCCAAGGCAGAGTAACTAAGCTAAAAATTTAAAAGCCAATAAAAAATTATGATCTAAAACTGCTTAGAAAAGTAACTTGCGTATCAAGTAAAAGACAATGCAGTGACACTTTGCAGGGACAAACCCCACGGACCCCCAATGAACTGACTGACTTATTAGCGCATTAATTATTAATTGGAACTATTTATATGAGCTGCTTATTAAAGAGCAGGGGTGGCCAAGGCGTCAGTCGCGGTCCACCAGTCGAGCCCCTGTGGATTTCTGGCGGGCCGCGACAAAGCCGGGGATACGGAAGTGCAGCGTGAATGCGAACATACGCTGCGTCTTGGGGGAGGAGTCATTGGTCAATCGCCGATGGAAAAAGTCTGGCCACCCTGAGTAACATCAGCTGTTTATATTGGGATCTACTTACTGAATTATATCATCGTCTACATAAACTTCCCAGCAGGGGAATGACTGGTTATTGGGCCCCACAGCAACATCACTGGGCCCCTGCGCTTACACAATTTACGTAACTTATGCAAAAACATACGTTACTTTCAAAGGAAATTACGTAACTTACGTATAAATTCCACTGACCCCCCCGAATTAAAACACTGACTTGTAAGCACATTAATTAGTTTTACTATTTTATGAACTACTGCTTGTTATTGGGCCCCACGGCAATATCATTGGCCTCCTAAACCTATGCAAAAACTTCCATAACTTCCATATAAAGCAATGACACACAGAGCAAAGTAGGTAGGTGGGAGGGGGTTAAACTTAGGGCAAGCTCCACTGACCCCCAATAAACTGAATGGCGTATTAGCACATTAACCAATGGAAGTCTTTATATGAACTGCTTATTATAATGTATCATCAGCTGTTTATATTGCGCACACAAGGGGTGTGGCCAGAATCTTCATACTGTGAGCTTGTGTTCATAGGGGGCCCATATAAATAACTTATGTTGGGCCCCAAAGTGTCGATGGCGGCCCTGAATAGGCTCATCTGTAACATATTGAAAGTTTTTTCCCAAGGTAAACTTTCCCTTTAATATGGGAGCACCAAGGCTAAGCTACAGCGTATATGTTTGTGCCTGTATATAATATATATGGAAATGTGGCTCTTATAGACAGCTCAGGGTTCTACCGGCAGGTAACAAACAGGCTCAGCGCCATCCAGTGTGGGACTGGGATGCCAGGGGCTCACTCTGTAAACTATTTCTCATCCATTTCTTACTCATTATCTATATTTTCCAAGTATTTTCTATCTTTACATACTATAGTCTATTCTTTTATATATTTAGTTGCTCTGTTCTCATAGAAAAATAAGTAATGAATTAGGCCAAATGGCTAGAAGCAAACTGGGACCAACTGGGAATTTTCCTGGTATTCCTGTGGGCCAGTCCGACACTGTCTAAAGGTCTGAGTGAATCAGATAACTTTATTATTATTTTAGCAGAATTATTGCAATCATGAATCTTATGTGTGGGAATAAAATAATGTTGCCTCATTTTTCCAGTCTCCCTACCAGAAGTGAGTTCTTCTCTCTCATTTCTATAATTACCTGGAAACATTGTTACACTGTATAATATAACGAGTGGGACAAATCCCTACAGATTATTCTTTGTAACTATTGTAGTAAAGCCAAGTACATACAACATTCTTGTAATCACTTATATAAAATATATGTGCAATATGCTGTACTCTTATTACCCCAATTGATATTCTGTTGTACAGAGTTTTGTGCATTGGGATGTGCCTGTTCCCACCAATCAGATTCCTATGTATCCTGGTACAAAACACAATAAACTTTAATCTGAAAGTGTTCTAGTTTGGTACAATATGGCTACTGAAGTGTGATAAAAACAATAGGCAAAAGGTATGTTTATCACATGGTCCATTTATAGGACAAAGGCTACATTGCCCCTTTAATATAACTTTGTCTTGTGGAAATGATCAGCTCTTTGGTGCTACAGTTACTGTGCGATGACATCACAATGGCAGTTACCGTGGGCACTAAACCCTATCATTGTGATGTCATCACAGCAGTGCAAGTGTAACAGCTGCAGGGCCGGGACACTTGTCATATGGGATGTGAAGGGACAGCAGAGCAGTGAGGAATTTCTTTGCTTCTTTTGCAGTTCCAATTCACTTCCATTATGTATCTAAGAATTATATTTCTTACATCAGTTTTTATTCTTTTTTCAACCAAACAAAGACCAGAATATGATGCTAAATATTCAGCTAAACCCGAATCAGGTCTTGTTAATGAGAACCCATTAGGGTCACTACAGGAAAAAACATCCGAATGGAGATCCATGGGGCAGAAGATTAGAGTGCAGAACGCAAAGACTAGAAGCACATTATGGAATAAGATACAGAGATTCGCTAATCATTACATAAGATTCAAATCATTTTATTTCCAAGAGATCCCATTAGACTCACCTGAACTGGACGACTTCATTGGGGAACTGGAAGATTTCATCTTACCCACCCTTATGGAAGCACAGCAGGAGCTGATCTACTTTGCCTGTTTATACTGCCTATTTCGCTATCTAGTGCGAAGATTTCGATATGAACAGATTTTCTTTCTGTGAAGGAGCTACTGGCTCGATGTGCAGTTAGCTTATATACAATTCTTTGCCTTGTCTAATGAAAGCTGGGAAGAGAAAAATAGTGGAAGAGAAGATGAAGAGAGGAGAGGATTTTGGCTCCCCCTTTAGAAAAGCACCTTACACAGCTTTTTGTATGTTGGGAAATACTCACAGAATTATTCATTCTCATCCCAAGCTGGCAAGAACTTCTGGAGCTATCAGAATATTTGTTATTTAATAAACATTACCTTTACATGTATTATCTTTGTCTGTGTTGTATTTTTTTTGAGGAGACTAAACTATTTTTTGGAATTTTAGCTCACATTACATTCATGTAGCTGTTTTTACAATATGTGAGTACAAAATAAAATGGTTGTTTGCCAATGGACTAGACTGAAAAGATTCAGCAGCATCACCATGGTTTCTAAAGGGAATATGAGTAATTAATGGATCTAAACGATCACATACAGATATAAATTAGCTGCTAATACAATCCTGAGCTGTCTGTAAGAGCCGCATATGGATGGCAGTGTTGGTAACAGCGTCCCATCAGGGCTTTTCTTTCCTCCTCGGCCTCTCAGTGGCTCTGGCTGCTATGTAAGGAGAGGGAGACAGCAGACAGCTCAGAGCGCAGCAGGAGCGCCACGTATGCGCAGGAGAGAGGGGCTGCTTGTAAGTCAGGACTGTGCTTTATACAGGGTTGGGTGTATTAATGCACCCGAATGAATGAGATACGCTTGGGTGCAGGCTAGTGTTTTATTATTACAGAGAAAAAGGAAAGCATTTTTTAAATGTTAGAATTATTTGTTTAAAATGGACTCTACGGGAGACGGGCTTCACTTAATTCTGAGCTTTCTGGATAAGGGGTTTCCGGATTAGGTATTACATACTTGAATAGTAGAACCAATGTAGAAAATGTCAGTTTTTTGTGTATTGCAAATGTATGCACAATCACCATGAAAAATATAAAATGGCTTGTAAGCAATCAAACTAGTATGTGTACTTTGTCTGGGATACATTATATAAATCTTGTTTCCTTCAGTCTTGGAATTCACAACCATAGCAAGCAGCACTATTGTGTGGATCCTGATATTAAGGCATTGTAGCAGCCCAAAATGTTGTGTATAATTACATAGGGTTGAAAAAAGACCAGAGTCCATCAAGTTCAACCCTTCCAAGTAAACCCAGCACCCACAAACCCACACCTACCAATCCTTATACTCACATACATAAACTATATATACAAACACTAATACTAACTGTAGATATTAGTATCACAATAGCCTTGGATATTCTGATTGTTCAAGAACTCATCCAGGCCCCTCTTATAGGCATTAACAGAATCTGCCATTACCCCATCACTAGGAAGGGCATTCCCCAACCTCACTGAAAAAGCACCTACGCGCCAGAATAGTTGGCCTGAGGCCTATGCCCAGGCTACACAATTATAGACAGTAGGGAGGGAGGGGGAATGTGAGGAGTGCAGTGACATTTAGGTAGGGTTACCACCTTTTCTAGAAATAAATACCGGCCTTCCTATATTTTTGTTTCTCTATTAATAACATTGACATCAAGCAACATTTTTACCAGCCAGGTGGCAACCTTACGTCTAGAAAGTGCAGAATGGAAAGTGAAAGTTATTGACTGCCACACCTCAATGTCCCAGGAAAAAAGGTGGGACAGGCAATCTATGATTGACAGCCGAGTATTTTTAAAATACATTTATAAAAGATATGGATGTTTTTAATAAAAAAAAAAATGTTTTTCATTTTAAATTTACTTTCATGTTAAAGGTACTTTTATTCAGGGTCGGACTGGGGGGTGCACTACCTCCCCCCCGCAGAGGCCCCCAATACCCTCCGACCCCCTCCCCCGAGCGCTCCTAGAAGAAACTTACCTAAGGCGCGTTGGGGGAGGGAGATGCGGATCGCGGGTGCGTCTTGGGGGGGATAGGATCTGGGCCGCCAAGGCCCACCGAGTCTGCCCACACAAGTACGACCACATTACCTGGGGTAGCCAAGTAAATACTCTGATTGGCTATTTGGTAGCCTATGTGGATTTCCAGCCTGCAGGAGGATTTTTTTGCAGAGTAATGTGCCTCCAAGCAGGAATTTAAAAATGAGCGTCTGCTTTGAGGTCAATGGGAACAACATCAAAAGGGATAGTAAACATGTTACTTGCGAGCCACTGGTTGGGGAGATCACTGCCTTACGTTATGGAGCCTGGTCTAGGCCAGTGGGCCCCACTTACCCAGACCCAATACCCACTGCTGACTCTTCCCCACTGCCGTCGCTCCCCCAAGCACTATGAAGTATAGTGTATGAATGCATGGGGGGTGGTGAACAGGTGGCCCCTGAAGGGATGTTGGGACCCCTTGGGTAACAGCTCCAGTGAGCCCCTCACACCCCAGTCTGACCATGAATGGAGCTGTAGGGAAGTACCAGGACAACTAGGGAACTGTGCAGCTTAAAGATGGCCATACTCGCTAATATACCTCTCCAAGTGAGCACATCTTCTCCCGGTATCCCCATGGTGGGCGGGTGGGCGGGTGGGCGATATCGGGTGAATCCAGGCTAATTCGGTTGTTTTGCCCTGGGGCCAAACGGTGGAATAACAATGACAGGTATAGGCGTCAGTGGGTTCGGGGACTGCATCAATGAGCCGATGTGTTCCCCAATCCGACTAAAAATCATACCTGCCAGATCATTAGTGCCCATACACGGGCCGATAAGCTGCCATATTGGTCTAAAAAAAAATTGGTGTAAGGCATACCTCCCAACATTTGAAAAATGAAAAGAGGGACAAAAAGATTCGTTGCGCGCAGCGGGGCAATTTTTTGACCACGCCTACTTTTGTGGCCACGCCCCAATTACCACACCCCATCCATTTTTTTTTCAAAAAATTCTCCTTTTATATAATAGAAATGGCGGGATAAGACACAAATGTGCTATACCCTCATACTGTACTACCTAAGGGAAACAATATAGCAACTCCTACATATAAAATACAAATATAGAGAGAAGGCAGTGAGTTATTAGTGAGTTATAACTATCTACCAGTTTGCCCCCCCATACACAGTGCCCCCAATAGCCTAAAAGACAGTACTACCCATACACAGTGCCCCCATACACAATGCCCCCCATAGAAAGTGCCCCCCATACACAGTGCCCCCAATTGAGACAGTGCACCCCATACACAGTGCCCCCAATTGAGACAGTGCACCCCATACACAGTGCCCCCAATTGAGACACTCCCCCCCATTCACAGTGCCCCCAATTGAGACAGTCCCCCCCATACACAGTGCCCCCAATTGAGACAGTCCCCCCCATACACAGTGCCCCCAATTGAGACAGTCCCCCCCAAAAACAGTGCCCCCAATTGAGACACTCCCCCCCATACACAGTGCCCCCAATTGAGACAGTCCCCCCCATACACAGTGCCCCCAATTGAGACAGCTCAGGGTTCTACCGGCAGGTAACAAACAGGCTCAGCGCCATCCAGTGTGGGACTGGGATGCCAGGAGCTCACTCTGTAAACTATTTCTCATCCACTTCTTACTCATTATCTATATTTTCCAAGTATTTTCTATCTTTTCGTACCATAATCTATTCTTTTATATATTTAGTTGCTCTGTTCTCATAGAAAAATAAGTAATGACCATGAATTAGGCCAAATGGCTAGAAGCAAACTGGGACCAACTGGGAATTTTCCTGGTATTCCTGTGGGCCAGTCCGACACTGTCTAAAGGTCTGAGTGAATCAGATAACTTTATTATTATTTTAGCAGAATTATTGCAATCATGAATCTTATGTGTGGGAATAAAATAATGTTGCCTCATTTTTCCAGTCTCCCTACCAGAAGTGAGTTCTTCTCTCTCATATCTATAATTACCTGGAAACATTGTTACACTGTATAATATAACGAGTGGGACAAATCCCTACAGATTATTCTTTGTAACTATTGTAGTAAAGCCAAGTACATACAAAATTCTTGTAATCACTTATATAAAATATATGTGCAATATGCTGTACTCTTATTACCCCAATTGATATTCTGTTGTACAGAGTTTTGTGCATTGGGATTTGCCTGTTCCCACCAATCAGATTCCTATGTATCCTGGTACAAAACACAATAAACTTTAATCTGAAAGTGTTCTAGTTTGGTACAATATGGCTACTGAAGTGTGATAAAAACAATAGGCAAAAGGTATGTTTATCACATGGTCCATTTATAGGACAAAGGCTACATTGCCCCATTAATATAACTTTGTCTTGTGGAAATGATCAGCTCTTTGGTGCTACAGTTACTGTGCGATGACATCACAATGGCAGTTACCGTGGGCACTAAACCCTATCATTGTGATGTCATCACAGCAGTGCAAGTGTAACAGCTGCAGGGCCGGGACACTTGTCATATGGGATGTGAAGGGACAGCAGAGCAGTGAGGAATTTCTTTGCTTTCTCTGCAGTTCCAATTCACTTCCATTATGTATCTAAGAATTATATTTCTTACATCAGTTTTTATTCTTTTTTCAACCAAACAAAGACCAGAATATGATGCTAAATATTCAGCTAAACCCGAATCAGGTCTTGTTAATGAGAACCCATTAGGGTCACTACAGGAAAAAACATCCGAATGGAGATCCATGGGGCAGAAGATTAGAGTGCAGAACGCAAAGACTAGAAGCACATTATGGAATAAGATACAGAGATTCGCTAATCATTACATAAGATTCAAATCATTTTATTTCCAAGAGATCCCATTAGACTCACCTGAACTGGACGACTTCATTGGGGAACTGGAAGATTTCATCTTACCCACCCTTATGGAAGCACAGCAGGAGCTGATCTACTTTGCCTGTTTATACTGCCTATTTCGCTATCTAGTGCGAAGATTTCGATATGAACAGATTTTCTTTCTGTGAAGGAGCTACTGGCTCGATGTGCAGTTAGCTTATATACAATTCTTTGCCTTGTCTAATGAAAGCTGGGAAGAGAAAAATAGTGGAAGAGAAGATGAAGAGAGGAGAGGATTTTGGCTCCCCCTTTAGAAAAGCACCTCACACAGCTTTTTGTATGTTGGGAAATACTCACAGAATTATTCATTCTCATCCCAAGCTGGCAAGAACTTCTGGAGCTATCAGAATATTTGTTATTTAATAAACATTACCTTTATATGTATCATCTTTGTCTGTGTTGTATTTTTTTTTTTTTGGAGGAGACTAAACTATTTTTTGGAATTTTAGCTCACATTACATTCATGTAGCTGTTTTTACAATATGTGAGTACAAAATAAAATGGTTGTTTGCCAATGGACTAGACTGAAAAGATTCAGCAGCATCACCATGGTTTCTAAAGGGAATATGAGTAATTAATGGATCTAAACGATCACATACAGATAGAAATTAGCTGCTAATACAATCCTGAGCTGTCTGTAAGAGCCGCATATGGATGGCAGTGTTGGTAACAGCGTCCCATCAGGGCTTTTCTTTCCTCCTCGGCCTCTCAGTGGCTCTGGCTGCTATGTAAGGAGAGGGATACAGCAGACAGCTCAGAGCGCAGCAGGAGCGCCACGTATGCGCAGGAGAGAGGGGCTGCTTGTAAGTCAGGACTGTGCTTTATACAGGGTTGTGGTGTATTAATGCACCCGAATGAATGAGATACGCTTGGGTGCAGGCTAGTGTTTTATTATTACAGAGAAAAAGGAAAGCATTTTTTAAATGTTAGAATTATTTGTTTAAAATGGACTCTATGGGAGACGGGCTTCACTTAATTCTGAGCTTTCTGGATAAGGGGTTTCCGGATTAGGTATTACATATGTAACACCTATTTGGCTATAGGTATATAATGGAGCTGAGGGGTTGTTGAACTACAACTAGCTGAAGTAGTGTGGTGCAATAGAGATAAATGGACGCCAGAGGATTCTTATGAATGAACTGGATAATACTTAATTTGTCCAAGACAAAGGTAATCAGGGTATTTCGATACTCACTTAATAGATGGTACACAGTATGCAGTTATACAGATGATGCAAATGGATTAATAGCAGAAATATGATGCTCCCCTGGGTATCCCTTCTCATCAAGAGGATTGGGCAGGTAGAACAACAACAGCGTGATAGGTAGGAAAGCTCACCGGCATAGTCCCATGCCCTTTTGTAGGTTAGGGCAAGGCATATTTGCTAACCTATTTCCCTAGCACTTCTGTGTCCCTAATCTAAGGCCAGTAATGCCTGTTAGGAAGACTACTCCTTTGCTATTATCCTGGATGGAGCAAATGGCTGCTCTTTCTGTATAATTCTGTCTGAACTCACCACTTCTAGAGGGTGCTATAAAATATGCTGCTATACTGTCTTCTCCTCATTCAGGGGACCCTGTCCCCGACTTAATTTGGATGGATAGTGGCTTACTGGGCCGGATCTGTACCCAGGCTCGATGGAGCCCTGCTTCAGGTAGCAGATCAGCAGCCAAAGAGGAAAACACTGCAAGACACTATATAGTCTGCCAAGGGGAGTGGTTAAATGAGCTAAACCTGTAAGGGATAGCTTAAGAAACTGTAACCTGAGTATAGGGGGTCTGCCCTATAACAGTACAGATAAGGAAAAGTAGGGAAGTAAAGCCATAGGGAGCTTAACCCTATGGGTCCCTACACATACTTGAATAGTAGAACCAATGTAGTCAGTTTTTTGTGTATTGCAAATGTATGCACAATCACCATGAAAAATATAAAATGGCTTGTAAGCAATCAAACTAGTATGTGTACTTTGTCTGGGATACATTATATAAATCTTGTTTCCTTCAGTCTTGGAATTCACAACCATAGCAAGCAGCACTATTGTGTGGATCCTGATATTAAGGCATTGTAGCACCCCAAAATGTTGTGTATAATTACATAGGGTTGAAAAAAGACCAGAGTCCATCAAGTTCAACCCTTCCAAGTAAACCCAGCACCCACAAACCCACACCTACCAATCTATACACTCGCATACATAAACTATATATACAACCACTAGTACTAACTGTAGATATTAGTATCACAATAGCCTTGGATATTCTGCTTGTTCAAGAACTCATCCAGGCCCCTCTTATAGGCATTAACAGAATCTGCCATTACCCCATCACTAGGAAGGGCATTCCCCAACCTCACTGAAAAAGCACCTACGCGCCAGAATAGTTGGCCTGAGGCCTATGCCCAGGCTACACAATTATAGACAGTAGGGAGGGAGGGGGAATGTGAGGAGTGCAGTGACATTTAGGTAGGGTTACCACCTTTTCTAGAAATAAATACCGGCCTTCCTATATTTTTGTTTCTCTATTAATAACATTGACATCAAGCAACATTTTTACCGGCCAGGTGGCAACCTTACGTCTAGAAAGTGCAGAATGGAAAGTGAAAGTTATTGACTGCCACACCTCAATGTCCCAGGAAAAAAGGTGGAACAGGCAATCTATGATTGACAGCCGAGTATTTTTAAAATACATTTATAAGATATGGATGTTTTTAATTAAAAAAAAAATGTTTTTCATTTTAAATTTACTTTCATGTTAAAGGTACTTTTATTCAGGGTCAGACTGGGGGGTGCACTACCTCCCCCCCCGCAGAGGCCCCCAATACCCTCCGACCCCCTCCCCCGAGCGCTCCTAGAAGAAACTTACCTAAGGCGCATTGGGGGAGGGAGACGCAGATCGCGGGTGCGTCCTGGGGGGGATAGGATCTGGGCTGCCAAGGCCCACCGAGTCTGCCCACACAAGTATGACCACATTACCTGGGGTAGCCAAGTAAATACTCTGATTGGCTATTTGGTAGCCTATGTGGATTTCCAGCCTGCAGGAGGTTTTTTTTGCAGAGTAATGTGCCTCCAAGCAGGAATTTAAAAATGAGCGTCTGCTTTGAGGTCAATGGGAACAACCAGGGCCGCCATCAGAAATCACGGGGCCCCTCACAACCAAATTTTCTGGGCCCCCCTCCTGATGGCCCCTCCCCCAATGGCCCCTCCCCTCAGTACAAAGGACACAGACATGAGCACTAAAACTGAAAAAGAAAGACTTTTGGCCAAAGAGTTATTAAGCCTGCCACCACGTCAAGGTAGACTCTTTAAGCAGGTACCTATTCTAACCTAAGTTGCACTTAGTGTTAGAATTTTTCTGCATTTCAAATATACAAATAAGAGCCATTTGGTTTAATCCCTTGGCCAAAAAAAAAACTACCAGTCCTAATAAGGCTGATGGAACATGGGAATCTGTCTCCAACTTATATCTGCACTGCTAACTTTTATTAGTATGAATAAATAACACAACAATAGAAATATTCAACTTTATTTTTATTAATATAAATATAAACAAAAACTTTGGTTTGAATAAATAATGCAACATATATACAACTTTAAGTATAAATATAAAAAAACAAGTCTTAGTATAAATAGAAAAAAAAAGTGCTAGGGGTTTTTGACTTAAGTAACCAGGAACCCCGCCAACAAAAAGTTCTTGAAGGGTGTAATGTAAAGTTATTGTCAAGTGCCATATTCTGGAAGTTTATTGCACATTGGGCTCAAAGTCTTCTTACTTTACTTCTTGCAAAATCTTTAATAAGCTCTTTGAAATCCAGCTTATTTGCAAGTTCGTGTTCTATGGAGAGCATTGCAAGGCTATTCAGTCTCTGTTCGTTCATTGTTGACCGTAGATAGTTTTTTATCAAGGACAATTTGCTGAATGCTCTCTCCCCTTCAGCAACTGACAAAGGAAGTGTAATAAAAATCCGAAGGGCAACACAAACCTCTCCAAAAATGCCTTCAAGCTGCAGGTCATAAATAGAATTTAACAATTCCAGTGGACCCAAGAACCCTTCAAATGTTTCACTGTAGACCTTTCTGAGATGCTTCAATTCATCCAGTAAGGAGTCTGTAAGATCTTGAGGGTATTTTGAAATCAGCAACTTGGTTGATGTTTCAAGATCATCTTCTGCTATCTTTCTCAACTTCAATATTGGGGCAAATAAACAGCAGACTTCCTCCATTGATTTAAATCGCTGATCTAGGTCAGAAACGATGGTATCTAGTGTCACAAGAAAAACATTGACCTTGAAAACATTTTCCGGATCTTGAAGTTCACCAGGGCCCTGTGACTTCTTTCGGCGAAGCTGTTGAGCGTTCATTAGTTCTGCCGGAATCTCCATGCCATCAGCAACCAATCTAGCCTCTGAGAGTAGAGCAGGCCACTTTTCACGAAGAGATTTAATTTCTTCTGCAAGTGCTCGAATATTTGCAGCTCCAATTTCCATGGAAACTGACCGTGACTGCAGAATTTTGTTCCTCTCATCAAAACACTGTAGGACTTTCAGCCAAAATGTTGCAAGTAGAATGGCACGGAAAAATGAAAAATAGTTATAAAGTCCCACAGCCTCTGAATGTGCATCATTTGTAAGCCTTCTAGAGGAAATTACCTTTTCAAGAGCTCGAAGAATGCTTGGGAGTTTCTTAGCAACAGGACGAACTGCTTCAACTCTTGAACTCCACCTTGTGTCACTTAGACCATGCAGTGAACCTGCAATTTCCTCAGTCAGGGTATGCCACCTTTCAGGGCTGTTACTAAACAGAATGTACAGTCTGTTCACACTTCCAAAAAAGGTCTTTACTTCTGGACAGCTGGATGCTGCATGTACACCAACAAGGTTTAATGAGTGTGCAGCACAGGGGCAAAACATAGCTTCTGGATACCTCTCCTGGATTCTGGATTTTACTCCTTTAATTCTTCCAGACATGTTGGCTCCATTATCATACCCTTGCCCTCTGCAGTCTTTAAGGTCAATATTGTGATCACGCATTCTTGATGTTATCATTCCTGCAATTTCATCTCCAGTCTTCTGAAAAAAATCAAAAAATTCAAGAAATCTTTCTTGAATGCACCAATTTCCACTCCGAGAGTCTCTGTGAACGTAGCGAAGAACAATGACATTTTGTTCGGTGTGAGAAATATCTGGTGATGCATCGCATATCAGGGAAAAGTAGATAGCCTCTTGCCTTTCAGATAGTATGGCATTCAGAACATGTTGTCCACACAGGTTTATGAATTCATTCTGGGTCCCCCATGATAAATAGTGAGCAGGAAGCTTTTTTCCTTTTTCTTGGCTTCTCTTAACTTTGTCCAGATGTTCTCTTAGTTCAGCATCATAATGACTAACGAGCTCTAGAATACCAAGAAAATTCCCATTGTGTATGTCTCCAATTCTTTGTGAACTACCTCTGAATGCCAAATTCCTTGAAGCAAGAAATAGTGTTACATCAAGAAGCCTCTCCAGGAGCACTGTGAATTTTTCAGCTTCCCTTGCCAAAGTTCTTTGCATGTCATTGTCAACACCATGTCCACCCATAGACTTCTGAAGACATCTCCAGCTCCAGTAGTTCTTCCTGTGCTGCGCAGAATGTTCCTGTTCTGGTAATTTTTTGTACAATTTGTGCCACTTTGATTTTGTTGGATCAAACCCTTCCTTCTTGCACAGGACACTTCCTGTCTTACTGCTAGAGTCTGATGAAAAAGCAAGACACGGTGTACAGTACAAGGCTTTCTTACCATCACTCCATCTAAGCCAATCCCTTAGGATCTTTTCACGTCCATTTGATGATTTTGAATACAAGTGAAACTCACTAAAGGCTTGGCCGTCACAATCCTTGGGCAAATACTGCACCGTTTTCAACAGCTCTTCTTCACTCATTAATCCAGCAAGAACAATGCACTCTCTAGCTTTACTTCTCAGAGTGTCTGGCCAAAATGCAGGGTCTTTCCAGTTTACACCTTCTAAACTTCCAAGACTTTCAAAGGACTCACTGGCACCGATGCTTGACAGACTACATGACATACCTTCTTCTATCAATGTGACTTCGGTAACATTAGAGATGCGGCAGGAAGCACTTTCTTCAACTTCTGCACAAGTAGTGGGACTGGAAGTCTTGTTACAGGAAACACTGTTTGAAGACGTACTGTCAATTGCTCCAGTGTTGCAAAAATTGTCCTGTTCCACTATTCCAGAAGAGACTTTGCCAGCATCCACACAATCTTCCCCTGCATCACGGTCACTTGATTTTTTGAAGAACTGGAGCAATGGTTTCTTGTTTTTCATCCTTTCATCTTCTTGCTCTCTCTCTCGCTTCTGCTTGCGTTTCTGAGATCCAGATTTATGGTGATACATCCTGGTGTGTTAAGTCCTTAAACCTTTTAACTCAAAATGAAGGGGATGGAGCCCACTTGTTTGTTAGAAAAGTGCAACCAATATACCTCTTCACACACCGCAAAAAAGGTTACGCAAAAATTATGGACACAAAGGCAAGTACAAAAAGCAGCAGAAACGTAATTACTTAAACATGGATGCCAAAAATTAAGTGCAAAATAAAGCTAAATAAAATAAATGAAACCAAAAGTAGTGCAAATGAATTCAAGTGCAAATTTTGCAAGGTAGAAACCAATCTGACACACACCAAAGTATCTCAAAACACAGAGTAAAGTGCCAAATGAAAATAAAGTGCAACTTTTTTATAAATGTAAACAAAGAACCTAAAAAGGGTAACTACCAAAATTGGAGCAAAAAAACAAACTGTAAAGAGAACACCAAAGTATCACAAAACACACAGCAAAATAAAAATAAAGTGCAACTGTTTTCGTTTACAGCCGTAAGTGCTAGAGAGTAGCTAAGCAATTAAATGAAAAACCTAAAAAAGGGAAACTACCAAAACCAAAGCCAAAAAAAATGGAAACCAAACACCAAAAACAGCCAGATAAGTGCAGATAAATAACTTAAATAAAAGCAAAACCAATTCAAGTGATTAGAACTAAAGTGCAAAACTATACAAAGAAATGAAACATTACAAAAATACAACTGTTATGATACAATGGCCACAATAAACACCAAGAGGATATATTACTATTAAAGCCAAGGACCACAGCTGCAAACCAAAAATAGCAAGCGCAATAAAAAAAAAAAACTACTTACCTGCTGTTGTCTTCACTTCTCTTCTGCAGGGGGCTTCCAGGCTGAGAAATGAATGACAGCTGCACCACTGCGTTCTTGCGTTGCACGGTACCTGTCCAGCTCCTTTGAAAGAAAAAAAAATGCATTTCTTAATTGTACTTAAAATCAAAAGCACTTGCAGACATGCAAACAATAGGTGGTCAGGAGATTTTCAACACCTAGGAAAAAAAAAATCTACAAGTGGCCATGGGATTAGTAACAGTTTTTCAAAAACAATTGGTTTCAGGGGGATTCTTAACAGATTCAAAAAATATAAAAATTTACAAGTGGCCAGAGGATTAGTAACAATTTTTCCAAAAACAATTGGTTTCAGGGGGACTCTAACAGATTAAAAAAACTGGTTTCAGGAGACTTCTAACAGGTTTGTTTCTAAGATTGTCCCATAAAGTTAAAAAAACATTGGTGGCCAGGGCCCCTAAACAGAAATAAACATTGGTGGCCAGGGCCCCTAAACAGAAATAAACATTGGTGGCCAGGGCCCCTAAACAGAAATAAACATTGGTGGCCAGGGCCCCTAAACAGAAATAAACATTGGTGGCCAGGGCCCCTAAACAGAAATAAACATTGGTGGCCAGGGCCCCTAAACAGAAATAAACATTGGTGGCCAGGGCCCCTAAACAGAAATAAACATTGGTGGCCAGGGCCCCTAAACAGAAATAAACATTGGTGGCCAGGGCCCCTAAACAGAAATAAACATTGGTGGCCAGGGCCCCTATACAGAAGTAAACATTGGTGGCCAGGGCCCCTATACAGAAGTAAACATTGGTGGCCAGGGCCCCTATACAGAAATAAACATTGGTGGCCAGGGCCCCTAAACAGAAATAAACATTGGTGGCCAGGGCCCCTAAACAGAAATAAACATTGGTGGCCAGGGCCCCTAAACAGAAATAAACATTGGTGGCCAGGGCCCCTAAACAGAAATAAACATTGGTGGCCAGGGCCCCTATACAGAAGTAAACATTGGTGGCCAGGGCCCCTAAACAGAAATAAACATTGGTGGCCAGGGCCCCTAAACAGAAATAAACATTGGTGGCCAGGGCCCCTATACAGAAGTAAACATTGGTGGCCAGGGCCCCTATACAGAAGTAAACATTGGTGGCCAGGGCCCCTATACAGAAATAAACATTGGTGGCCAGGGCCCCTAAACAGAAATAAACATTGGTGGCCAGGGCCCCTAAACAGAAATAAACATTGGTGGCCAGGGCCCCTAAACAGAAATAAACATTGGTGGCCAGGGCCCCTAAACAGAAATAAACATTGGTGGCCAGGGCCCCTAAACAGAAATAAACATTGGTGGCCAGGGCCCCTATACAGAAATAAACATTGGTGGCCAGGGCCTCTATACAGAAATAAACATTGGTGGCCAGGGCCCCTATACATAATTAAACTTTGTGCCCAGGGCCCCTATACATAATTAAACTTTGTGCCCAGGGCCCCTATACCTTAACAAAAATTTGCAGGCCCCCCTCCGTAACCCCCACCCCCCCCAGGCGCCCCCCATATACATTGGCGTTCAGTGGAACTTACCTATACACTTTCTTTTCTGGATCTTCTTTGCCTTCTCCTCTCCTCCTCGCTTGGCTTCAGGGCAGGCTCCTCGGCAGCTTCGGGCTCCTCCAGCGATTCCTCCAGCGATTCCTCCAGCGATGCCTCCAGCGATGCCTCCGGAGCGGTTCCTCTTCTGTTCTGTCTTCAGCCGACCGGCGACAGGCCGTTTTATAAGCTTGCGCCCCGTGCGTACTGACGTCACGTACGCACGGGGCGCAACCAATCAGAATATCAAACTTGTCTTAAAGGGGCCCGAAGAAGTTAGCAGCACGGCCGGGCCCCCTTCACAAGTCAGAATCCGCCGGGCCCGGTACAACTGTACCCCCTGTGCCCCCCTGATGGCGGCCCTGGGAACAACATCAAAAGGGATAATAAACATGTTACTTGCGAGCCACTGGTTGGGGAGATCACTGCCTTACGTTATGGAGCCTGGTCTAGGCCAGTGGGCCCCACTTACCCAGACCCAATACCCACTGCTGACTCTTCCCCACTGCCATCGCTCCCCCAAGCACTATGAAGTATAGTGTATGAATGCATGGGGGGTGGTGAACAGGTGGCCCCTGAAGGGATGTTGGGACCCCTTGGGTAACAGCTCCAGTGAGCCCCTCACACCCCAGTCTGACCATGAATGGAGCTGTAGGGAAGTACCAGGACAACTAGGGAACTGTGCAGCTTAAAGATGGCCATACTCGCTAATATACCTCTCCAAGTGAGCACATCTTCTCCCGGTATCCCCATGGTGGGCGGGTGGGCGATATCGGGTGAATCCAGGCTAATTCGGTTGTTTTGCCCTGGGGCCAAACGGTGGAATAACAATGACAGGTATAGGCGTCAGTGGGTTCGGGGACTGCATCAATGAGCCGATGTGTTCCCCAATCCGACTAAAAATCATACCTGCCAGATCATTAGTGCCCATACACGGGCCGATAAGCTGCCATATTGGTCTAAAAAAAAATCGGTGTAAGGCATACCTCCCAACATTTGAAAAATGAAAAGAGGGACAAAAAGATTCGTTGCGCGCAGCGGGGCAATTTTTTTGACCACGCCTACTTTTGTGGCAACGCCCCAATTACCACACCCCATCCATTTTTTTTTCAAAAAATTCTCCTTTTATATAATAGAAATGGCGGGATCAGACACAAATGTGCTATACCCTCATACTGTACTACCTAAGGGAAACAATATAGCAACTCCTACATATAAAATACAAATATAGAGAGAAGGCAGTGAGTTATTAGTGAGTTATAACTATCTACCAGTTTGCCCCCCCATACACAGTGCCCCCAATAGCCTAAAAGACAGTACTACCCATACACAGTGCCCCCATACACAATGCCCCCCATAGAAAGTGCCCCCCATACACAGTGCCCCCAATTGAGACAGTGCACCCCATTCACAGTGCCCCCAATTGAGACAGTGCACCCCATACACAGTGCCCTCAATTGAGACACTCCCCCCCATTCACAGTGCCCCCAATTGAGACAGTCCCCCCCATACACAGTGCCCCCAATTGAGACAGTCCCCCCCAAAAACAGTGCCCCCAATTGAGACACTCCCCCCCATACACAGTGCCCCCAATTGAGACAGTCCCCCCAAAAAACAGTGCCCCCAATTGAGACAGTGCACCCCATACACAGTGCCCTCAATTGAGACACTCCCCCCCATTCACAGTGCCCCCAATTGAGACAGTCCCCCCCATACACAGTGCCCCCAATTGAGACAGTCCCCCCCAAAAACAGTGCCCCCAATTGAGACACTCCCCCCCATACACAGTGCCCCCAATTGAGACAGTCCCCCCAAAAAACAGTGCCCCCAATTGAGACAGTTCAGGGTTCTACCGGCAGGTAACAAACAGGCTCAGCGCCATCCAGTGTGGGACTGGGATGCCAGGGGCTCACTCTGTAAACTATTTCTCATCCACTTCTTACTCATTTTCTATATTTTCCAAGTATTTTCTATCTTTTCGTACCATAATCTATTCTTTTATATATTTAGTTGCTCTGTTCTCATAGAAAAATAAGTAATGACCATGAATTAGGCCAAATGGCTAGAAGCCAACTGGGGCCAACTGGGAATTTTCCTGGTATTCCTGTGGGCCAGTCCGACACTGTCTAAAGGTCTGAGTGAATCAGATAACTTTATTATTATTTTAGCAGAATTATTGCAATCATGAATCTTATGTGTGGGAATAAAATAATGTTGCCTCATTTTTCCAGTCTCCCTACCAGAAGTGAGTTCTTCTCTCTCATATCTATAATTACCTGGAAACATTGTTACACTGTATAATATAACGAGTGGGACAAATCCCTACAGATTATTCTTTGTAACTATTGTAGTAAAGCCAAGTACATACAACATTCTTGTAATCACTTATATAAAATATATGTGCAATATGCTGTACTCTTATTACCCCAATTGATATTCTGTTGTACAGAGTTTTGTGCATTGGGATGTGCCTGTTCCCACCAATCAGATTCCTATGTATCCTGGTACAAAAGACAATAAACTTTAATCTGAAAGTGTTCTAGTTTGGTACAATATGGCTACTGAAGTGTGATAAAAACAATAGGCAAAAGGTATGTTTATCACATGGTCCATTTATAGGACAAAGGCTACATTGCCCCTTTAATATAACTTTGTCTTGTGGAAATGATCAGCTCTTTGGTGCTACAGTTACTGTGCGATGACATCACAATGGCAGTTACCGTGGGCACTAAACCCTACCATTGTGATGTCATCACAGCAGTGCAAGTGTAACAGCTGCAGGGCCGGGACACTTGTCATATGGGATGTGAAGGGACAGCAGAGCAGTGAGGAATTTCTTTGCTTTCTCTGCAGTTCCAATTCACTTCCATTATGTATCTAAGAATTATATTTCTTACATCAGTTTTTATTCTTTTTTCAACCAAACAAAGACCAGAATATGATGCTAAATATTCAGCTAAACCTGAATCAGGTCTTGTTAATGAGAACCCATTAGGGTCACTACAGGAAAAAACATCCGAATGGAGATCCATGGGGCAGAAGATTAGAGTGCAGAACGCAAAGACTAGAAGCACATTATGGAATAAGATACAGAGATTCGCTAATCATTACATAAGATTCAAATCATTTTATTTCCAAGAGATCCCATTAGACTCACCTGAACTGGACGACTTCATTGGGGAACTGGAAGATTTCATCTTACCCACCCTTATGGAAGCACAGCAGGAGCTGATCTACTTTGCCTGTTTATACTGCCTATTTCGCTATCTAGTGCGAAGATTTCGATATGAACAGATTTTCTTTCTGTGAAGGAGCTACTGGCTCGATGTGCAGTTAGCTTATATACAATTCTTTGCCTTGTCTAATGAAAGCTGGGAAGAGAAAAATAGTGGAAGAGAAGATGAGGAGAGGAGAGGATTTTGGCTCCCCCTTTAGAAAAGCACCTTACACAGCTTTTTGTATGTTGGGAAATACTCACAGAATTATTCATTCTCATCCCAAGCTGGCAAGAACTTCTGGAGCTATCAGAATTTTTGTTATTTAATAAACATTACCTTTATATGTATTATCTTTGTCTGTGTTGTATTTTTTTTTTTTGGAGGAGGAGACTAAACTATTTTTTGGAATTTTAGCTCACATTACATTCATGTAGCTGTTTTTACAATATGTGAGTACAAAATAAAATGGTTGTTTGCCAATGGACTAGACTGAAAAGATTCAGCAGCATCACCATGGTTTCTAAAGGGAATATGAGTAATTAATGGATCTAAACTATCACATACAGATATAAATTAGCTGCTAATACAATCCTGAGCTGTCTGTAAGAGCCGCATATGGATGGCAGTGTTGGTAACAGCGTCCCATCAGGGCTTTTCTTTCCTCCTCGGCCTCTCAGTGGCTCTGGCTGCTATGTAAGGAGAGGGATACAGCAGACAGCTCAGAGCGCAGCAGGAGCGCCACGTATGCGCAGGAGAGAGGGGCTGCTTGTAAGTCAGGACTGTGCTTTATACAGGGTTGGGTGTATTAATGCACCCGAATGAATGAGATACGCTTGGGTGCAGGCTAGTGTTTTATTATTACAGAGAAAAAGGAAAGCATTTTTTAAATGTAAGAATTATTTGTTTAAAATGGACTCTATGGGAGACGGGCTTCACTTAATTCTGAGCTTTCTGGATAAGGGGTTTCCGGATTAGGTATTGCATACTTGAATAGTAGAACCAATGTAGAAAATGTCAGTTTTTTGTGTATTGCAAATGTATGCACAATCACCATGAAAAATATAAAATGGCTTGTAAGCAATCAAACTAGTATGTGTACTTTGTCTGGGATACATTATATAAATCTTGTTTCCTTCAGTCTTGGAATTCACAACCATAGCAAGCAGCACTATTGTGTGGATCCTGATATTAAGGCATTGTAGCACCCCAAAATGTTGTGTATAATTACATAGGGTTGAAAAAAGACCAGAGTCCATCAAGTTCAACCCTTCCAAGTAAACCAAGCACCCACAAACCCACACCTACCAATCCTTATACTCACATACATAAACTATAAATACAACCACTAGTACTAACTGTAGATATTAGTATCACAATAGCCTTGGATATTCTGATTGTTCAAGAACTCATCCAGGCCCCTCTTATAGGCATTAACAGAATCTGCCATTACCCCATCACTAGGAAGGGCATTCCCCAACCTCACTGAAAAAGCACCTACGCGCCAGAATAGTTGGCCTGAGGCCTATGCCCAGGCTACACAATTATAGACAGTAGGGAGGGAGGGGGAATGTGAGGAGTGCAGTGACATTTAGGTAGGGTTACCACCTTTTCTAGAAATAAATACCGGCCTTCCTATATTTTTGTTTCTCTATTAATAACATTGACATCAAGCAACATTTTTACCAGCCAGGTGGCAACCTTACGTCTAGAAAGTGCAGAATGGAAAGTGAAAGTTATTGACTGCCACACCTCAATGTCCCAGGAAAAAAGGTGGGACAGGCAATCTATGATTGACAGCCGAGTATTTTTAAAATACATTTATAAAAGATATGGATGTTTTTAATTAAAAAAAAAATGTTTTTCATTTTAAATTTACTTTCATGTTAAAGGTACTTTTATTCAGGGTCGGACTGGGGGGTGCACTACCTCCCCCCCGCAGAGGCCCCCAATACCCTCCGACCCCCTCCCCCGAGCGCTCCTAGAAGAAACTTACCTAAGGCGCGTTGGGGGAGGGAGATGCGGATCGCGGGTGCGTCTTGGGGGGGGATAGGATCTGGGCTGCCAAGGCCCACCGAGTCTGCCCACACAAATATGACCACATTACCTGGGGTAGCCAAGTAAATACTCTGATTGGCTATTTGGTAGCCTATGTGGATTTCCAGCCTGCAGGAGGTTTTTTTTTGCAGAGTAATGTGCCTCCAAGCCAGGAATTTAAAAATGAGCGTCTGCTTTGAGGTCAATGGGAACAACATCAAAAGGGATAGTAAACATGTTACTTGCGAGCCACTGGTTGGGGAGATCACTGCCTTACGTTATGGAGCCTGGTCTAGGCCAGTGGGCCCCACTTACCCAGACCCAATACCCACTGCTGACTCTTCCCCACTGCCGTCGCTCCCCCAAGCACTATGAAGTATAGTGTATGAATGCATGGGGGGTGGTGAACAGGTGGCCCCTGAAGGGATGTTGGGACCCCTTGGGTAACAGCTCCAGTGAGCCCCTCACACCCCAGTCTGACCATGAATGGAGCTGTAGGGAAGTACCAGGACAACTAGGGAACTGTGCAGCTTAAAGATGGCCATACTCGCTAATATACCTCTCCAAGTGAGCACATCTTCTCCCGGTATCCCCATGGTGGGCGGGTGGGCGATATCGGGTGAATCCAGGCTAATTCGGTTGTTTTGCCCTGGGGCCAAACGGTGGAATAACAATGACAGGTATAGGCGTCAGTGGGTTCGGGGACTGCATCAATGAGCCGATGTGTTCCCCAATCCGACTAAAAATCATACCTGCCAGATCATTAGTGCCCATACACGGGCCGATAAGCTGCCATATTGGTCTAAAAAAAAATCGGTGTAAGGCATACCTCCCAACATTTGAAAAATGAAAAGAGGGACAAAAAGATTCGTTGCGCGCAGCGGGGCAATTTTTTTGACCACGCCTACTTTTGTGGCCACGCCCCAATTACCACACCCCATCCATTTTTTTTTCAAAAAATTCTCCTTTTATATAATAGAAATGGCGGGATCAGACACAAATGTGCTATACCCTCATACTGTACTACCTAAGGGAAACAATATAGCAACTCCTACATATAAAATACAAATATAGAGAGAAGGCAGTGAGTTATTAGTGAGTTATAACTATCTACCAGTTTGCCCCCCCATACACAGTGCCCCCAATAGCCTAAAAGACAGTACTACCCATACACAGTGCCCCCATACACAATGCCCCCATAGAAAGTGCCCCCCATACACAGTGCCCCCAATTGAGACAGTGCACCCCATACACAGTGCCCCCAATTGAGACAGTGCACCCCATATACAGTGCCCTCAATTGAGACACTCCCCCCCATTCACAGTGCCCCCAATTGAGACACTCCCCCCCATACACAGTGCCCCCAATTGAGACAGTCCCCCCCAAAAACAGTGCCCCCAATTGAGACACTCCCCCCCATACACAGTGCCCCCAATTAAGACAGTCCCCCCAAAAACAGTGCCCCCAATTGAGACACTCCCCCCCATACACAGTGCCCCCAATTGAGACAGTCCCCCCCAAAAACAGTGCCCCCAATTGAGACAGCTCAGGGTTCTACCGGCAGGTAACAAACAGGCTCAGCGCCATCCAGTGTGGGACTGGGATGCCAGGGGCTCACTCTGTAAACTATTTCTCATCCACTTCTTACTCATTATCTATATTTTCCAAGTATTTTCTATCTTTTCGTACCATAATCTATTCTTTTATATATTTAGTTGCTCTGTTCTCATAGAAAAATAAGTAATGACCATGAATTAGGCCAAATGGCTAGAAGCAAACTGGGACCAACTGGGAATTTTCCTGGTATTCCTGTGGGCCAGTCCGACACTGTCTAACGGTCTGAGTGAATCAGATAACTTTATTATTATTTTAGCAGAATTATTGCAATCATGAATCTTATGTGTGGGAATAAAATAATGTTGCCTCATTTTTCCAGTCTCCCTACCAGAAGTGAGTTCTTCTCTCTCATTTCTATAATTACCTGGAAACATTGTTACACTGTATAATATAACGAGTGGAACAAATCCCTACAGATTATTCTTTGTAACTATTGTAGTAAAGCCAAGTACATACAAAATTCTTGTAATCACTTATATAAAATATATGTGCAATATGCTGTACTCTTATTACCCCAATTGATATTCTGTTGTACAGAGTTTTGTGCATTGGGATGTGCCTGTTCCCACCAATCAGATTCCTATGTATCCTGGTACAAAACACAATAAACTTTAATCTGAAAGTGTTCTAGTTTGGTACAATATGGCTACTGAAGTGTGATAAAAACAATAGGCAAAAGGTATGTTTATCACATGGTCCATTTATAGGACAAAGGCTACATTGCCCCTTTAATATAACTTTGTCTTGTGGAAATGATCAGCTCTTTGGTGCTACAGTTACTGTGCGATGACATCACAATGGCAGTTACCGTGGGCACTAAACCCTACCATTGTGATGTCATCACAGCAGTGCAAGTGTAACAGCTGCAGGGCCGGGACACTTGTCATATGGGATGTGAAGGGACAGCAGAGCAGTGAGGAATTTCTTTGCTTCTTTTGCAGTTCCAATTCACTTCCATTATGTATCTAAGAATTATATTTCTTACATCAGTTTTTATTCTTTTTTCAACCAAACAAAGACCAGAATATGATGCTAAATATTCAGCTAAACCCGAATCAGGTCTTGTTAATGAGAACCCATTAGGGTCACTACAGGAAAAAACATCCGAATGGAGATCCATGGGGCAGAAGATTAGAGTGCAGAACGCAAAGACTAGAAGCACATTATGGAATAAGATACAGAGATTCGCTAATCATTACATAAGATTCAAATCATTTTATTTCCAAGAGATCCCATTAGACTCACCTGAACTGGACGACTTCATTGGGGAACTGGAAGATTTCATCTTACCCACCCTTATGGAAGCACAACAGGAGCTGATCTACTTTGCCTGTTTATACTGCCTATTTCGCTATCTAGTGCGAAGATTTCGATATGAACAGATTTTCTTTCTGTGAAGGAGCTACTGGCTCGATGTGCAGTTAGCTTATATACAATTCTTTGCCTTGTCTAATGAAAGCTGGGAAGAGAAAAATAGTGGAAGAGAAGATGAAGAGAGGAGAGGATTTTGGCTCCCCCTTTAGAAAAGCACCTTACACAGCTTTTTGTATGTTGGGAAATACTCACAGAATTATTCATTCTCATCCCAAGCTGGCAAGAACTTCTGGAGCTATCAGAATTTTTGTTATTTAATAAACATTACCTTTATATGTATTATCTTTGTCTGTGTTGTATTTTTTTTTTTTGGAGGAGGAGACTAAACTATTTTTTGGAATTTTAGCTCACATTACATTCATGTAGCTGTTTTTACAATATGTGGGTACAAAATAAAATGGTTGTTTGCCAATGGACTAGACTGAAAAGATTCAGCAGCATCGCCATGGTTTCTAAAGGGAATATGAGTAATTAATGGATCTAAACTATCACATACAGATAGAAATTAGCTGCTAATACAATCCTGAGCTGTCTGTAAGAGCCGCATATGGATGGCAGTGTTGGTAACAGCGTCCCATCAGGGCTTTTCTTTCCTCCTCGGCCTCTCAGTGGCTCTGGCTGCTATGTAAGGAGAGGGATACAGCAGACAGCTCAGAGCGCAGCAGGAGCGCCACGTATGCGCAGGAGAGAGGGGCTGCTTGTAAGTCAGGACTGTGCTTTATACAGGGTTGTGGTGTATTAATGCACCCGAATGAATGAGATACGCTTGGGTGCAGGCTAGTGTTTTATTATTACAGAGAAAAAGGAAAGCATTTTTTAAATGTTAGAATTATTTGTTTAAAATGGACTCTATGGGAGACGGGCTTCACTTAATTCTGAGCTTTCTGGATAAGGGGTTTCCGGATTAGGTATTACATACTTGAATAGTAGAACCAATGTAGAAAATGTCAGTTTTTTGTGTATTGCAAATGTATGCACAATCACCATGAAAAATATAAAATGGCTTGTAAGCAATCAAACTAGTATGTGTACTTTGTCTGGGATACATTATATAAATCTTGTTTCCTTCAGTCTTGGAATTCACAACCATAGCAAGCAGCACTATTGTGTGGATCCTGATATTAAGGCATTGTAGCACCCCAAAATGTTGTGTATAATTACATAGGGTTGAAAAAAGACCAGAGTCCATCAAGTTCAACCCTTCCAAGTAAACCAAGCACCCACAAACCCACACCTACCAATCTATACACTCACATACATAAACTATAAACACAACCACTAATACTAACTGTAGATATTAGTATCACAATAGCCTTGGATATTCTGATTGTTCAAGAACTCATCTAGGCCCCTCTTATAGGCATTAACAGAATCTGCCATTACCCCATCACTAGGAAGGGCATTCCACAACCTCACTCGAAAAGCACCTACGGGCCAGAATAGTTGGCCTGAGGCCTATGCCCAGGCTACACAATTATAGACAGTAGGGAGGGAGGGGGAATGTGAGGAGTGCAGTGACATTTAGGTAGGGTTACCACCTTTTCTAGAAATAAATACCGGCCTTCCTATATTTTTGTTTCTCTATTAATAACATTGACATCAAGCAAGATTTTTACCAGCCAGGTGGCAACCTTACGTCTAGAAAGTGCAGAATGGAAAGTGAAAGTTATTGACTGCCACACCTCAATGTCCCAGGAAAAAAGGTGGGACAGGCAATCTATGATTGACAGCCGAGTATTTTTTAAATACATTTATAAAAGATATGGATGTTTTTAATAAAAAAAAAAATGTTTTTCATTTTAAATTTACTTTCATGTTAAAAGTACTTTTATTCAGGGTCAGACTGGGGGGTGCACTACCTCCCCCCCGCAGAGGCCCCCAATACCCTCCGACCCCCTCCCCCGAGCGCTCCTAGAAGAAACTTACCTAAGGCGCATTGGGGGAGGGAGACGCGGATCGCGGGTGCGTCTTGGGGGGGATAGGATCTGGGCTGCCAAGGCCCACCGAGTCTGCCCACACAAGTATGACCACATTACCTGGGGTAGCCAAGTAAATACTCTGATTGGCTATTTGGTAGCCTATGTGGATTTCCAGCCTGCAGGAGGTTTTTTTTGCAGAGTAATGTGCCTCCAAGCCAGGAATTTAAAAATGAGCGTCTGCTTTGAGGTCAATGGGAACAACCAGGGCCGCCATCAGAAATCACGGGGCCCCTCACAACCAAATTTTCTGGGCCCCCCTTCTGATGGCCCCTCCCCCAATGGCCCCTCCCCTCAGTACAAAGGACACAGACATGAGCACTAAAACTGAAAAAGAAAGACTTTTGGCCAAAGAGTTATTAAGCCTGCCACCACGTCAAGGTAGACTCTTTAAGCAGGTACCTATTCTAACCTAAGTTGCACTTAGTGTTAGAATTTTTCTGCATTTCAAATATACAAATAAGAGCCATTTGGTTTAATCCCTTGGCCAAAAAAAAAACTACCAGTCCTAATAAGGCTGATGGAACATGGGAATCTGTCTCCAACTTATATCTGCACTGCTAACTTTGATTAGTATGAATAAATAACACAACAATAGAAATATTCAACTTTATTTTTATTAATATAAATATAAACAAAAACTTTGGTTTGAATAAATAATGCAACATATATACAACTTTAAGTATAAATATAAAAAAACAAGTCTTAGTATAAATAGAAAAAAAAAGTGCTAGGGGTTTTTGACTTAAGTAACCAGGAACCCCGCCAACAAAAAAGTTCTTGAAGGGTGTAATGTAAAGTTATTGTCAAGTGCCATATTCTGGAAGTTTATTGCACATTGGGCTCAAAGTCTTCTTACTTTACTTCTTGCAAAATCTTTAATAAGCTCTTTGAAATCCAGCTTATTTGCAAGTTCGTGTTCTATGGAGAGCATTGCAAGGCTATTCAGTCTCTGTTCGTTCATTGTTGACCGTAGATAGTTTTTTATCAAGGACAATTTGCTGAATGCTCTCTCCCCTTCAGCAACTGACAAAGGAAGTGTAATAAAAATCCGAAGGGCAACACAAACCTCTCCAAAAATGCCTTCAAGCTGCAGGTCATAAATAGAATTTAACAATTCCAGTGGACCCAAGAACCCTTCAAATGTTTCACTGTAGACCTTTCTGAGATGCTTCAATTCATCCAGTAAGGAGTCTGTAAGATCTTGAGGGTATTTTGAAATCAGCAACTTGGTTGATGTTTCAAGATCATCTTCTGCTATCTTTCTCAACTTCAATATTGGGGCAAATAAACAGCAGACTTCCTCCGTTGATTTAAATCGCTGATCTAGGTCAGAAACGATGGTATCTAGTGTCACAAGAAAAACATTGACCTTGAAAACATTTTCCGGATCTTGAAGTTCACCAGGGCCCTGTGACTTCTTTCGGCGAAGCTGTTGAGTGTTCATTAGTTCTGCCGGAATCTCCATGCCATCAGCAACCAATCTAGCCTCTGAGAGTAGAGCAGGCCACTTTTCACGAAGAGATTTCATTTCTTCTGCAAGTGCTCGAATATTTGCAGCTCCAATTTCCATGGAAACTGACCGTGACTGCAGAATTTTGTTCCTCTCATCAAAACACTGTAGGACTTTCAGCCAAAATGTTGCAAGTAGAATGGCACGGAAAGATGAAAAATAGTTATAAAGTCCCACAGCCTCTGAATGTGCATCATTTGTAAGCCTTCTAGAGGAAATTATGAACATTTCTCTTTGTTTCTGGATTAATAAATTGGACACAATTTGGCCCCGAGGTCTGAATAGAGAATATACGCCTGCAATGTTTATCTTTAAGTGAGTAATTTCGATACCTGTGAATGTACATATATTAGTGTATTTTTATATCTGTTATTTTATGTGATGTACCAATATATACATATATATTTATATCTTTCTCTTTTTAAAGGTTACTAACTGGATAACACTGGATACGCTGAGGGTGGAAGACTATTCCAGCATACTACAATGAGTCTCAGGGAGGTACTGAGTATGATGTGCTGAACTAGTCCTCTAAACGTCTCAGAGATGAGTGTTCCAGTTATACACTATGCTGATATTTGACACAATGATCTCTAATCTTGCACAAATGTGGACTAAATATATATTTGTATGCTTTTTAACATTTTTATATAAGAATATTTAAGGACTGGTTGTTAGTATGCACATATGGGGTTAAATTGTTGTAATTAACCATGCTATCACTGGAGCAGGGGAGGTTTTCTCTATCCCCACCCATTTCACTACCTTTATAACTTGCACACTAAATAGTGCACCATTAGCTTGAGAAAGGGTCCGGAGGGTCCCGAAACGTTGCTCTTTGCTTGTTTTTATGTACTTGGGCAAATAAAATACAATTTTTTCACGATTTGCATCTTCAGTGTGCTACTGGATTTTTTTGCTGTTGGATATTGACCCCCATGCAAGGTGAGGTTCTTCCAGTATTTGCACCTGATACCCGTTTGGGTAAGTTAACAGAGGGTTGAGCTCCCCAATACTGCTATTTAAAAGGACTCACTGGCACCGATGCTTGACAGACTACATGACATACCTTCTTCTATCAATGTGACTTCGGTAACATTAGAGATGCGGCAGGAAGCACTTTCTTCAACTTCTGCACAAGTAGTGGGACTGGAAGTCTTGTTACAGGAAACACTGTTTGAAGACGTACTGTCAATTGCTCCAGTGTTGCAAAAATTGTCCTGTTCCACTATTCCAGAAGAGACTTTGCCAGCATCCACACAATCTTCCCCTGCATCACGGTCACTTGATTTTTTGAAGAACTGGAGCAATGGTTTCTTGTTTTTCATCCTTTCATCTTCTTGCTCTCTCTCTCGCTTCTGCTTGCATTTCTGAGATCCAGACTTATGGTGATACATCCTGGTGTGTTAAGTCCTTAAACCTTTTAACTCAAAATGAAGGGGATGGAGCCCACTTGTTTGTTAGAAAAGTGCAACCAATATACCTCTTCACACACCGCAAAAAAGGTTACGCAAAAATTATGGACACAAAGGCAAGTACAAAAAGCAGCAGAAACGTAATTACTTAAACATGGATGCCAAAAATTAAGTGCAAAATAAAGCTAAATAAAATAAATGAAACCAAAAGTAGTGCAAATGAATTCAAGTGCAAATTTTGCAAGGTAGAAACCAAAAAATCTGACACACACCAAAGTATCTCAAAACACAGAGTAAAGTGCCAAATGAAAATAAAGTGCAACTTTTTTATAAATGTAAACAAAGAACCTAAAAAGGGTAACTACCAAAATTGGAGCAAAAAAACAAACTGTAAAGAGAACACCAAAGTATCACAAAACACACAGCAAAATAAAAATAAAGTGCAACTGTTTTCGTTTACAGCCGTAAGTGCTAGAGAGTAGCTAAGCAATTAAATGAAAAACCTAAAAAAGGGAAACTACCAAAACCAAAGCCAAAAAAAATGGAAACCAAACACCAAAAACAGCCAGATAAGTGCAGATAAATAACTTAAATAAAAGCAAAACCAATTCAAGTGATTAGAACTAAAGTGCAAAACTATACAAAGAAATGAAACATTACAAAAATACAACTGTTATGATACAATGGCCACAATAAACACCAAGAGGATATATTACTATTAAAGCCAAGGACCACAGCTGCAAACCAAAAATAGCAAGCGCAATAAAAAAAAAAAAACTACTTACCTGCTGTTGTCTTCACTTCTCTTCTGCAGGGGGCTTCCAGGCTGAGAAATGAATGACAGCTGCACCACTGCGTTCTTGCGTTGCACGGTACCTGTCCAGCTCCTTTGAAAGAAAAAAAAATGCATTTCTTAATTGTACTTAAAATCAAAAGCACTTGCAGACATGCAAACAATAGGTGGTCAGGAGATTTTCAACACCTAGGAAAAAAAAAATCTACAAGTGGCCATGGGATTAGTAACAGTTTTTCAAAAACAATTGGTTTCAGGGGGATTCTTAACAGATTCAAAAAATATAAAAATTTACAAGTGGCCAGAGGATTAGTAACAATTTTTCCAAAAACAATTGGTTTCAGGGGGACTCTAACAGATTAAAAAAACTGGTTTCAGGAGACTTCTAACAGGTTTGTTTCTAAGATTGTCCCATAAAGTTAAAAAAACATTGGTGGCCAGGGCCCCTAAACAGAAATAAACATTGGTGGCCAGGGCCCCTAAACAGAAATAAACATTGGTGGCCAGGGCCCCTAAACAGAAATAAACATTGGTGGCCAGGGCCCCTAAACAGAAATAAACATTGGTGGCCAGGGCCCCTAAACAGAAATAAACATTGGTGGCCAGGGCCCCTATACAGAAGTAAACATTGGTGGCCAGGGCCCCTATACAGAAGTAAACATTGGTGGCCAGGGCCCCTATACAGAAATAAACATTGGTGGCCAGGGCCCCTAAACAGAAATAAACATTGGTGGCCAGGGCCCCTAAACAGAAATAAACATTGGTGGCCAGGGCCCCTAAACAGAAATAAACATTGGTGGCCAGGGCCCCTATACAGAAATAAACATTGGTGGCCAGGGCCCCTATACATAATTAAACTTTGTGCCCAGGGCCCCTATACATAATTAAACTTTGTGCCCAGGGCCCCTACACCTTAACAAAAATTTGCAGGCCCCCCTCCGTAACCCCCACCCCCCCCAGGCGCCCCCCATATACATTGGCGTTCAGTGGAACTTACCTATACACTTTCTTTTCTGGATCTTCTTTGCCTTCTCCTCTCCTCCTCGCTTGGCTTCAGGGCAGGCTCCTCGGCAGCTTCGGGCTCCTCCAGCGATTCCTCCAGCGATTCCTCCAGCGATGCCTCCGGAGCGGTTCCTCTTCTGTTCTGTCTTCAGCCGACCGGCGACAGGCCCTTTTATAAGCTTGCGCCCCGTGCGTACTGACGTCACGTACGCACGGGGCGCAACCAATCAGAATATCAAACTTGTCTTAAAGGGGCCCGAAGAAGTTAGCAGCACGGCCAGGCCCCCTTCACAAGTCAGAATCCGCCGGGCCCGGTACAACTGTACCCCCTGTGCCCCCCTGATGGCGGCCCTGGGAACAACATCAAAAGGGATAATAAACATGTTACTTGCGAGCCACTGGTTGGGGAGATCACTGCCTTACGTTATGGAGCCTGGTCTAGGCCAGTGGGCCCCACTTACCCAGTCCCAATACCCACTGCTGACTCTTCCCCACTGCCATCGCTCCCCCAAGCACTATGAAGTATAGTGTATGAATGCATGGGGGGTGGTGAACAGGTGGCCCCTGAAGGGATGTTGGGACCCCTTGGGTAACAGCTCCAGTGAGCCCCTCACACCCCAGTCTGACCATGAATGGAGCTGTAGGGAAGTACCAGGACAACTAGGGAACTGTGCAGCTTAAAGATGGCCATACTCGCTAATATACCTCTCCAAGTGAGCACATCTTCTCCCGGTATCCCCATGGTGGGCGGGTGGGCGATATCGGGTGAATCCAGGCTAATTCGGTTGTTTTGCCCTGGGGCCAAACGGTCGAATAACAATGACAGGTATAGGCGTCAGTGGGTTCGGGGACTGCATCAATGAGCCGATGTGTTCCCCAATCCGACTAAAAATCATACCTGCCAGATCATTAGTGCCCATACACGGGCCGATAAGCTGCCATATTGGTCTAAAAAAAAATCGGTGTAAGGCATACCTCCCAACATTTGAAAAATGAAAAGAGGGACAAAAACATTCGTTGCGCGAAGCGGGGCAATTTTTTGACCACGCCTACTTTTGTGGCCACGCCCCAATTACCACACCCCATCCATTTTTTTTTCAAAAAATTCTCCTTTTATATAATAGAAATGGCGGGATCAGACACAAATGTGCTATACCCTCATACTGTACTACCTAAGGGAAACAATATAGCAACTCCTACATATAAAATACAAATATAGAGAGAAGGCAGTGAGTTATTAGTGAGTTATAACTATCTACCAGTTTGCCCCCCCATACACAGTGCCCCCAATAGCCTAAAAGACAGTACTACCCATACACAGTGCCCCCATACACAATGCCCCCCATAGAAAGTGCCCCCCATACACAGTGCCCCCAATTGAGACAGTGCACCCCATACACAGTGCCCCCAATTGAGACAGTGCACCCCATTCACAGTGCCCTCAATTGAGACACTCCCCCCCATACACAGTGCCCCCAATTGAGACACTCCCCCCCATACACAGTGCCCCCAATTGAGACAGTCCCCCCCAAAAACAGTGCCCCCAATTGAGACACTCCCCCCCATACACAGTGCCCCCAATTGAGACAGTCCCCCCAAAAAACAGTGCCCCCAATTGAGACAGCTCAGGGTTCTACCGGCAGGTAACAAACAGGCTCAGCGCCATCCAGTGTGGGACTGGGATGCCAGGGGCTCACTCTATAAACTATTTCTCATCCACTTCTTACTCATTTTCTATATTTTCCAAGTATTTTCTATCTTTTCGTACCATAATCTATTCTTTTATATATTTAGTTGCTCTGTTCTCATAGAAAAATAAGTAATGACCATGAATTAGGCCAAATGGCTAGAAGCAAACTGGGACCAACTGGGAATTTTCCTGGTATTCCTGTGGGCCAGTCCGACACTGTCTAAAGGTCTGAGTGAATCAGATAACTTTATTATTATTTTAGCAGAATTATTGCAATCATGAATCTTATGCGTGGGAATAAAATAATGTTGCCTCATTTTTCCAGTCTCCCTACCAGAAGTGAGTTCTTCTCTCTCATATCTATAATTACCTGGAAACATTGTTACACTGTATAATATAACGAGTGGGACAAATCCCTACAGATTATTCTTTGTAACTATTGTAGTAAAGCCAAGTACATACAACATTCTTGTAATCACTTATATAAAATATATGTGCAATATGCTGTACTCTTATTACCCCAATTGATATTCTGTTGTACAGAGTTTTGTGCATTGGGATTTGCCTGTTCCCACCAATCAGATTCCTATGTATCCTGGTACAAAACACAATAAACTTTAATCTGAAAGTGTTCTAGTTTGGTACAATATGGCTACTGAAGTGTGATAAAAACAATAGGCAAAAGGTATGTTTATCACATGGTCCATTTATAGGACAAAGGCTACATTGCCCCTTTAATATAACTTTGTCTTGTGGAAATGATCAGCTCTTTGGTGCTACAGTTACTGTGCGATGACATCACAATGGCAGTTACCGTGGGCACTAAACCCTACCATTGTGATGTCATCACAGCAGTGCAAGTGTAACAGCTGCAGGGCCGGGACACTTGTCATATGGGATGTGAAGGGACAGCAGAGCAGTGAGGAATTTCTTTGCTTTCTCTGCAGTTCCAATTCACTTCCATTATGTATCTAAGAATTATATTTCTTACATCAGTTTTTATTCTTTTTTCAACCAAACAAAGACCAGAATATGATGCTAAATATTCAGCTAAACCCGAATCAGGTCTTGTTAATGAGAACCCATTAGGGTCACTACAGGAAAAAACATCCGAATGGAGATCCATGGGGCAGAAGATTAGAGTGCAGAACGCAAAGACTAGAAGCACATTATGGAATAAGATACAGAGATTCACTAATCATTACATAAGATTCAAATCATTTTATTTCCAAGAGATCCCATTAGACTCACCTGAACTGGACGACTTCATTGGGGAACTGGAAGATTTCATCTTACCCACCCTTATGGAAGCACAGCAGGAGCTGATCTACTTTGCCTGTTTATACTGCCTATTTCGCTATCTAGTGCGAAGATTTCGATATGAACAGATTTTCTTTCTGTGAAGGAGCTACTGGCTCGATGTGCAGTTAGTTTATATACAATTCTTTGCCTTGTCTAATGAAAGCTGGGAAGAGAAAAATACTGGAAGAGAAGATGAAGAGAGGAGAGGATTTTGGCTCCCCCTTTAGAAAAGCACCTTACACAGCTTTTTGTATGTTGGGAAATACTCACAGAATTATTCATTCTCATCCCAAGCTGGCAAGAACTTCTGGAGCTATCAGAATATTTGTTATTTAATAAACATTACCTTTATATGTATTATCTTTGTCTGTGTTGTATTTTTTTTTTTTGGAGGAGGAGACTAAACTATTTTTTGGAATTTTAGCTCACATTACATTCATGTAGCTGTTTTTACAATATGTGAGTACAAAATAAAATGGTTGTTTGCCAATGGACTAGACTGAAAAGATTCAGCAGCATCACCATGGTTTCTAAAGGGAATATGAGTAATTAATGGATCTAAACTATCACATACAGATAGAAATTAGCTGCTAATACAATCCTGAGCTGTCTGTAAGAGCCGCATATGGATGGCAGTGTTGGTAACAGCGTCCCATCAGGGCTTTTCTTTCCTCCTCGGCCTCTCAGTGGCTCTGGCTGCTATGTAAGGAGAGGGAGACAGCAGACAGCTCAGAGCGCAGCAGGAGCGCCACGTATGCGCAGGAGAGAGGGGCTGCTTGTAAGTCAGGACTGTGCTTTATACAGGGTTGTGGTGTATTAATGCACCCGAATGAATGAGATACGCTTGGGTGCAGGCTAGTGTTTTATTATTACAGAGAAAAAGGAAAGCATTTTTTAAATGTTAGAATTATTTGTTTAAAATGGACTCTATGGGAGACGGGCTTCACTTAATTCTGAGCTTTCTGGATAAGGGGTTTCCGGATTAGGTATTGCATACTTGAATAGTAGAACCAATGTAGAAAATGTCAGTTTTTTGTGTATTGCAAATGTATGCACAATCACCATGAAAAATATAAAATGGCTTGTAAGCAATCAAACTAGTATGTGTACTTTGTCTGGGATACATTATATAAATCTTGTTTCCTTCAGTCTTGGAATTCACAACCATAGCAAGCAGCACTATTGTGTGGATCCTGATATTAAGGCATTGTAGCACCCCAAAATGTTGTGTATAATTACATAGGGTTGAAAAAAGACCAGAGTCCATCAAGTTCAACCCTTCCAAGTAAACCCAGCACCCACAAACCCACACCTACCAATCCTTATACTCACATACATAAACTATATATACAACCAGTAATACTAACTGTAGATATTAGTATCACAATAGCCTTGGATATTCTGATTGTTCAAGAACTCATCCAGGCCCCTCTTATAGGCATTAACAGAGTCTGCCATTACCACATCTCTAGGAAGGGCATTCCCCAACCTCACTGAAAAAGCACCTACGCGCCAGAATAGTTGGCCTGAGGCCTATGCCCAGGCTACACAATTATAGACAGTAGGGAGGGAGGGGGAATGTGAGGAGTGCAGTGACATTTAGGTAGGGTTACCACCTTTTCTAGAAATAAATACCGGCCTTCCTATATTTTTGTTTCTCTATTAATAACATTGACATCAAGCAACATTTTTACCAGCCAGGTGGCAACCTTACGTCTAGAAAGTGCAGAATGGAAAGTGAAAGTTATTGACTGCCACACCTCAATGTCCCAGGAAAAAAGGTGGGACAGGCAATCTATGATTGACAGCCGAGTATTTTTTAAATACATTTATAAAAGATATGGATGTTTTTAATTAAAAAAAAAATGTTTTTCATTTTAAATTTACTTTCATGTTAAAAGTACTTTTATTCAGGGTCAGACTGGGGGGTGCACTACCTCCCCCCCCGCAGAGGCCCCCAATACCCTCCGACCCCCTCCCCCGAGCGCTCCTAGAAGAAACTTACCTAAGGCGCATTGGGGGAGGGAGACACGGATCGCGGGTGCGTCTTGGGGGGGATAGGATCTGGGCTGCCAAGGCCCACCGAGTCTGCCCACACAAGTATGACCACATTTCCTGGGGTAGCCAAGTAAATACTCTGATTGGCTATTTGGTAGCCTATGTGGATTTCCAGCCTGCAGGAGGTTTTTTTTGCAGAGTAATGTGCCTCCAAGCAGGAATTTAAAAATGAGTGTCTGCTTTGAGGTCAATGGGAACAACCAGGGCCGCCATCAGAAATCACGGGGCCCCTCACAACCAAATTTTCTGGGCCCCCCTCCTGATGGCCCCTCCCACAATGGCCCCTCCCCTCAGTACAAAGGACACAGACATGAGCACTAAAACTGAAAAAGAAAGACTTTTGGCCAAAGAGTTATTAAGCCTGCCACCACGTCAAGGTAGACTCTTTAAGCAGGTACCTATTCTAACCTAAGTTGCACTTAGTGTTAGAATTTTTCTGCATTTCAAATATACAAATAAGAGCCATTTGGTTTAATCCCTTGGCCAAAAAAAAAACTACCAGTCCTAATAAGGCTGATGGAACATGGGAATCTGTCTCCAACTTATATCTGCACTGCTAACTTTGATTAGTATGAATAAATAACACAACAATAGAAATATTCAACTTTATTTTTATTAATATAAACAAAAACTTTGGTTTGAATAAATAATGCAACATATATACAACTTTAAGTATAAATATAAAAAAAAAAGTCTTAGTATAAATAGAAAAAAAAAGTGCTAGGGGTTTTTGACTTAAGTAACCAGGAACCCCGCCAACAAAAAAGTTCTTGAAGGGTGTAATGTAAAGTTATTGTCAAGTGCCATATTCTGGAAGTTTATTGCACATTGGGCTCAAAGTCTTCTTGCAAAATCTTTAATAAGCTCTTTGAAATCCAGCTTATTTGCAAGTTCGTGTTCTATGGAGAGCATTGCAAGGCTATTCAGTCTCTGTTCGTTCATTGTTGACCGTAGATAGTTTTTTATCAAGGACAATTTGCTGAATGCTCTCTCCCCTTCAGCAACTGACAAAGGAAGTGTAATAAAAATCCGAAGGGCAACACAAACCTCTCCAAAAATGCCTTCAAGCTGCAGGTCATAAATAGAATTTAACAATTCCAGTGGACCCAAGAACCCTTCAAATGTTTCACTGTAGACCTTTCTGAGATGCTTCAATTCATCCAGTAAGGAGTCTGTAAGATCTTGAGGGTATTTTGAAATCAGCAACTTGGTTGATGTTTCAAGATCATCTTCTGCTATCTTTCTCAACTTCAATATTGGGGCAAATAAACAGCAGACTTCCTCCGTTGATTTAAATCGCTGATCTAGGTCAGAAACGATGGTATCTAGTGTCACAAGAAAAACATTGACCTTGAAAACATTTTCCGGATCTTGAAGTTCACCAGGGCCCTGTGACTTCTTTCGGCGAAGCTGTTGAGTGTTCATTAGTTCTGCCGGAATCTCCATGCCATCAGCAACCAATCTAGCCTCTGAGAGTAGAGCAGGCCACTTTTCACGAAGAGATTTCATTTCTTCTGCAAGTGCTCGAATATTTGCAGCTCCAATTTCCATGGAAACTGACCGTGACTGCAGAATTTTGTTCCTCTCATCAAAACACTGTAGGACTTTCAGCCAAAATGTTGCAAGTAGAATGGCACGGAAAGATGAAAAATAGTTATAAAGTCCCACAGCCTCTGAATGTGCATCATTTGTAAGCCTTCTAGAGGAAATTATGAACATTTCTCTTTGTTTCTGGATTAATAAATTGGACACAATTTGGCCCCGAGGTCTGAATAGAGAATATACGCCTGCAATGTTTATCTTTAAGTGAGTAATTTCGATACCTGTGAATGTACATATATTAGTGTATTTTTATATCTGTTATTTTATGTGATGTACCAATATATACATATATATTTATATCTTTCTCTTTTTAAAGGTTACTAACTGGATAACACTGGATACGCTGAGGGTGGAAGACTATTCCAGCATACTACAATGAGTCTCAGGGAGGTACTGAGTATGATGTGCTGAACTAGTCCTCTAAACGTCTCAGAGATGAGTGTTCCAGTTATACACTATGCTGATATTTGACACAATGATCTCTAATCTTGCACAAATGTGGACTAAATATATATTTGTATGCTTTTTAACATTTTTATATAAGAATATTTAAGGACTGGTTGTTAGTATGCACATATGGGGTTAAATTGTTGTAATTAACCATGCTATCACTGGAGCAGGGGAGGTTTTCTCTATCCCCACCCATTTCACTACCTTTATAACTTGCACACTAAATAGTGCACCATTAGCTTGAGAAAGGGTCCGGAGGGTCCCGAAACGTTGCTCTTTGCTTGTTTTTATGTACTTGGGCAAATAAAATACAATTTTTTCACGATTTGCATCTTCAGTGTGCTACTGGATTTTTTTGCTGTTGGATATTGACCCCCATGCAAGGTGAGGTTCTTCCAGTATTTGCACCTGATACCCGTTTGGGTAAGTTAACAGAGGGTTGAGCTCCCCAATACTGCTATTTAAAAGGACTCACTGGCACCGATGCTTGACAGACTACATGACATACCTTCTTCTATCAATGTGACTTCGGTAACATTAGAGATGCGGCAGGAAGCACTTTCTTCAACTTCTGCACAAGTAGTGGGACTGGAAGTCTTGTTACAGGAAACACTGTTTGAAGACGTACTGTCAATTGCTCCAGTGTTGCAAAAATTGTCCTGTTCCACTATTCCAGAAGAGACTTTGCCAGCATCCACACAATCTTCCCCTGCATCACGGTCACTTGATTTTTTGAAGAACTGGAGCAATGGTTTCTTGTTTTTCATCCTTTCATCTTCTTGCTCTCTCTCTCGCTTCTGCTTGCATTTCTGAGATCCAGACTTATGGTGATACATCCTGGTGTGTTAAGTCCTTAAACCTTTTAACTCAAAATGAAGGGGATGGAGCCCACTTGTTTGTTAGAAAAGTGCAACCAATATACCTCTTCACACACCGCAAAAAAGGTTACGCAAAAATTATGGACACAAAGGCAAGTACAAAAAGCAGCAGAAACGTAATTACTTAAACATGGATGCCAAAAATTAAGTGCAAAATAAAGCTAAATAAAATAAATGAAACCAAAAGTAGTGCAAATGAATTCAAGTGCAAATTTTGCAAGGTAGAAACCAAAAAATCTGACACACACCAAAGTATCTCAAAACACAGAGTAAAGTGCCAAATGAAAATAAAGTGCAACTTTTTTATAAATGTAAACAAAGAACCTAAAAAGGGTAACTACCAAAATTGGAGCAAAAAAACAAACTGTAAAGAGAACACCAAAGTATCACAAAACACACAGCAAAATAAAAATAAAGTGCAACTGTTTTCGTTTACAGCCGTAAGTGCTAGAGAGTAGCTAAGCAATTAAATGAAAAACCTAAAAAAGGGAAACTACCAAAACCAAAGCCAAAAAAAATGGAAACCAAACACCAAAAACAGCCAGATAAGTGCAGATAAATAACTTAAATAAAAGCAAAACCAATTCAAGTGATTAGAACTAAAGTGCAAAACTATACAAAGAAATGAAACATTACAAAAATACAACTGTTATGATACAATGGCCACAATAAACACCAAGAGGATATATTACTATTAAAGCCAAGGACCACAGCTGCAAACCAAAAATAGCAAGCGCAATAAAAAAAAAAAAACTACTTACCTGCTGTTGTCTTCACTTCTCTTCTGCAGGGGGCTTCCAGGCTGAGAAATGAATGACAGCTGCACCACTGCGTTCTTGCGTTGCACGGTACCTGTCCAGCTCCTTTGAAAGAAAAAAAAATGCATTTCTTAATTGTACTTAAAATCAAAAGCACTTGCAGACATGCAAACAATAGGTGGTCAGGAGATTTTCAACACCTAGGAAAAAAAAATCTACAAGTGGCCATGGGATTAGTAACAGTTTTTCAAAAACAATTGGTTTCAGGGGGATTCTTAACAGATTCAAAAAATATAAAAATTTACAAGTGGCCAGAGGATTAGTAACAATTTTTCCAAAAACAATTGGTTTCAGGGGGACTCTAACAGATTAAAAAAACTGGTTTCAGGAGACTTCTAACAGGTTTGTTTCTAAGATTGTCCCATAAAGTTAAAAAACATTGGTGGCCAGGGCCCCTAAACAGAAATAAACATTGGTGGCCAGGGCCCCTAAACAGAAATAAACATTGGTGGCCAGGGCCCCTAAACAGAAATAAACATTGGTGGCCAGGGCCCCTAAACAGAAATAAACATTGGTGGCCAGGGCCCCTAAACAGAAATAAACATTGGTGGCCAGGGCCCCTAAACAGAAATAAACATTGGTGGCCAGGGCCCCTAAACAGAAATAAACATTGGTGGCCAGGGCCCCTAAACAGAAATAAACATTGGTGGCCAGGGCCCCTAAACAGAAATAAACATTGGTGGCCAGGGCCCCTAAACAGAAATAAACATTGGTGGCCAGGGCCCCTAAACAGAAATAAACATTGGTGGCCAGGGCCCCTAAACAGAAATAAACATTGGTGGCCAGGGCCCCTATACAGAAATAAACATTGGTGGCCAGGGCCCCTAAACAGAAATAAACATTGGTGGCCAGGGCCCCTAAACAGAAATAAACATTGGTGGCCAGGGCCCCTAAACAGAAATAAACATTGGTGGCCAGGGCCCCTAAACAGAAATAAACATTGGTGGCCAGGGCCCCTATACAGAAATAAACATTGGTGGCCAGGGCCCCTAAACAGAAATAAACATTGGTGGCCAGGGCCCCTATACAGAAATAAACATTGGTGGCCAGGGCCCCTAAACAGAAATAAACATTGGTGGCCAGGGCCCCTATACAGAAATAAACATTGGTGGCCAGGGCCCCTATACAGAAATAAACATTGGTGGCCAGGGCCCCTAAACAGAAATAAACATTGGTGGCCAGGGCCCCTAAACAGAAATAAACATTGGTGGCCAGGGCCCCTATACAGAAATAAACATTGGTGGCCAGGGCCCCTATACAGAAATAAACATTGGTGGCCAGGGCCCATATACATAATAAAACTTTGTGCCCAGGGCCCCTACACCTTAACAAAAATTTGCAGGCCCCCCTCCGTAACCCCCACCCCCCCCAGGCGCCCCCCATACACATTGGCGTTCAGTGGAACTTACCTATACACTTTCTTTTCTGGATCTTCTTTGCCTTCTCCTCTCCTCCTCGCTTGGCTTCAGGGCAGGCTCCTCGGCAGCTTCGGGCTCCTCCAGCGATTCCTCCAGCGATTCCTCCAGCGATTCCTCCAGCGATGCCTCCGGAGCGGTTCCTCTTCTGTTCTGTCTTCAGCCGACCGGCGACAGGCCCTTTTATAAGGTTGCGCCCCGTGCGTACTGACGTCACGTACGCACGGGGCGCAACCAATCAGAACATCAAACTTGGCTTAAAGGGGCCCGAAGAAGTTAGCAGCACGGCCGGGCCCCCTTCACAAGTCAGAATCCGCCGGGCCCGGTACAACTGTACCCCCTGTGCCCCCCTGATGGCGGCCCTGGGAACAACATCAAAAGGGATAGTAAACATGTTACTTGCGAGCCACTGGTTGGGGAGATCACTGCCTTACGTTATGGAGCCTGGTCTAGGCCAGTGGGCCCCACTTACCCAGACCCAATACCCACTGCTGACTCTTCCCCACTGCCGTCGCTCCCCCAAGCACTATGAAGTATAGTGTATGAATGCATGGGGGGTGGTGAACAGGTGGCCCCTGAAGGGATGTTGGGACCCCTTGGGTAACAGCTCCAGTGAGCCCCTCACACCCCAGTCTGACCATGAATGGAGCTGTAGGGTAGTACCAGGACAACTAGGGAACTGTGCAGCTTAAAGATGGCCATACTCGCTAATATACCTCTCCAAGTGAGCACATCTTCTCCCGGTATCCCCATGGTGGGCGGGTGGGCGATATCGGGTGAATCCAGGCTAATTCGGTTGTTTTGCCCTGGGGCCAAACGGTGGAATAACAATGACAGGTATAGGCGTCAGTGGGTTCGGGGACTGCATCAATGAGCCGATGTGTTCCCCAATCCGACTAAAAATCATACCTGCCAGATCATTAGTGCCCATACACGGGCCGATAAGCTGCCATATTGGTCTAAAAAAAAATCGGTGTAAGGCATACCTCCCAACATTTGAAAAATGAAAAGAGGGACAAAAAGATTCGTTGCGCGCAGCGGGGCAATTTTTTGACCACGCCTACTTTTGTGGCCACGCCCCAATTACCACACCCCATCCATTTTTTTTTCAAAAAATTCTCCTTTTATATAATAGAAATGGCGGGATCAGACACAAATGTGCTATACCCTCATACTGTACTACCTAAGGGAAACAATATAGCAACTCCTACATATAAAATACAAATATAGAGAGAAGGCAGTGAGTTATTAGTGAGTTATAACTATCTACCAGTTTGCCCCCCCATACACAGTGCCCCCAATAGCCTAAAAGACAGTATTACCCATACACAGTGCCCCCATACACAATGCCCCCATAGAAAGTGCCCCCCATACACAGTGCCCCCAATTGAGACAGTGCACCCCATACACAGTGCCCCCAATTGAGACAGTGCACCCCATATACAGTGCCCTCAATTGAGACACTCCCCCCCATTCACAGTGCCCCCAATTGAGACACTCCCCCCATACACAGTGCCCCCAATTGAGACAGTCCCCCCCAAAAAACAGTGCCCCCAATTGAGACACTCCCCCCCATACACAGTGCCCCCAATTAAGACAGTCCCCCCAAAAACAGTGCCCCCAATTGAGACACTCCCCCCCATACACAGTGCCCCCAATTGAGACAGTCCCCCCCAAAAACAGTGCCCCCAATTGAGACAGCTCAGGGTTCTACCGGCAGGTAACAAACAGGCTCAGCGCCATCCAGTGTGGGACTGGGATGCCAGGAGCTCACTCTGTAAACTATTTCTCATCCACTTTTACTCATTATCTATATTTTCCAAGTATTTTCTATCTTTTCGTACCATAATCTATTCTTTTATATATTTAGTTGCTCTGTTCTCATAGAAAAATAAGTAATGACCATGAATTAGGCCAAATGGCTAGAAGCAAACTGGGACCAACTGGGAATTTTCCTGGTATTCCTGTGGGCCAGTCCGACACTGTCTAACGGTCTGAGTGAATCAGATAACTTTATTATTATTTTAGCAGAATTATTGCAATCATGAATCTTATGTGTGGGAATAAAATAATGTTGCCTCATTTTTCCAGTCTCCCTACCAGAAGTGAGTTCTTCTCTCTCATTTCTATAATTACCTGGAAACATTGTTACACTGTATAATATAACGAGTGGGACAAATCCCTACAGATTATTCTTTGTAACTATTGTAGTAAAGCCAAGTACATACAACATTCTTGTAATCACTTATATAAAATATATGTGCAATATGCTGTACTCTTATTACCCCAATTGATATTCTGTTGTACAGAGTTTTGTGCATTGGGATGTGCCTGTTCCCACCAATCAGATTCCTATGTATCCTGGTACAAAACACAATAAACTTTAATCTGAAAGTGTTCTAGTTTGGTACAATATGGCTACTGAAGTGTGATAAAAACAATAGGCAAAAGGTATGTTTATCACATGGTCCATTTATAGGACAAAGGCTACATTGCCCCATTAATATAACTTTGTCTTGTGGAAATGATCAGCTCTTTGGTGCTACAGTTACTGTGCGATGACATCACAATGGCAGTTACCGTGGGCACTAAACCCTGGGACACCTATCATTGTGATGTCATCACAGCAGTGCAAGTGTAACAGCTGCAGGGCCGGGACACTTGTCATATGGGATGTGAAGGGACAGCAGAGCAGTGAGGAATTTCTTTGCTTCTTTTGCAGTTCCAATTCACTTCCATTATGTATCTAAGAATTATATTTCTTACATCAGTTTTTATTCTTTTTTCAACCAAACAAAGACCAGAATATGATGCTAAATATTCAGCTAAACCCGAATCAGGTCTTGTTAATGAGAACCCATTAGGGTCACTACAGGAAAAAACATCCGAATGGAGATCCATGGGGCAGAAGATTAGAGTGCAGAACGCAAAGACTAGAAGCACATTATGGAATAAGATACAGAGATTCGCTAATCATTACATAAGATTCAAATCATTTTATTTCCAAGAGATCCCATTAGACTCACCTGAACTGGACGACTTCATTGGGGAACTGGAAGATTTCATCTTACCCACCCTTATGGAAGCACAGCAGGAGCTGATCTACTTTGCCTGTTTATACTGCCTATTTCGCTATCTAGTGCGAAGATTTCGATATGAACAGATTTTCTTTCTGTGAAGGAGCTACTGGCTCGATGTGCAGTTAGCTTATATACAATTCTTTGCCTTGTCTAATGAAAGCTGGGAAGAGAAAAATAGTGGAAGAGAAGATGAAGAGAGGAGAGGATTTTGGCTCCCCCTTTAGAAAAGCACCTTACACAGCTTTTTGTATGTTGGGAAATACTCACAGAATTATTCATTCTCATCCCAAGCTGGCAAGAACTTCTGGAGCTATCAGAATTTTTGTTATTTAATAAACATTACCTTTATATGTATCATCTTTGTCTGTGTTGTATTTTTTTTTTTTTTTTTTGGAGGAGACTAAACTATTTTTTGGAATTTTAGCTCACATTACATTCATGTAGCTGTTTTTACAATATGTGAGTACAAAATAAAATGGTTGTTTGCCAATGGACTAGACTGAAAAGATTCAGCAGCATCACCATGGTTTCTAAAGGGAATATGAGTAATTAATGGATCTAAACTATCACATACAGATATAAATTAGCTGCTAATACAATCCTGAGCTGTCTGTAAGAGCCGCATATGGATGGCAGTGTTGGTAACAGCGTCCCATCAGGGCTTTTCTTTCCTCCTCGGCCTCTCAGTGGCTCTGGCTGCTATGTAAGGAGAGGGATACAGCAGACAGCTCAGAGCGCAGCAGGAGCGCCACGTATGCGCAGGAGAGAGGGGCTGCTTGTAAGTCAGGACTGTGCTTTATACAGGGTTGTGGTGTATTAATGCACCCGAATGAATGAGATACGCTTGGGTGCAGGCTAGTGTTTTATTATTACAGAGAAAAAGGAAAGCATTTTTTAAATGTTAGAATTATTTGTTTAAAATGGACTCTATGGGAGATGGGCTTCACTTAATTCTGAGCTTTCTGGATAAGGGGTTTCCGGATTAGGTATTACATACTTGAATAGTAGAACCAATGTAGAAAATGTCAGTTTTTTGTGTATTGCAAATGTATGCACAATCACCATGAAAAATATAAAATGGCTTGTAAGCAATCAAACTAGTATGTGTACTTTGTCTGGGATACATTATATAAATCTTGTTTCCTTCAGTCTTGGAATTCACAACCATAGCAAGCAGCACTATTGTGTGGATCCTGATATTAAGGCATTGTAGCAGCCCAAAATGTTGTGTATAATTACATAGGGTTGAAAAAAGACCAGAGTCCATCAAGTTCAACCCTTCCAAGTAAACCCAGCACCCACAAAACCACACCTACCAATCCTTATACTCACATACATAAACTATATATACAACCAGTAATACTAACTGTAGATATTAGTATCACAATAGCCTTGGATATTCTGCTTGTGCGTCTTGGGGGGGATAGGATCTGGGCTGCCAAGGCCCACCGAGTCTGCCCACACAAATATGACCACATTACCTGGGGTAGCCAAGTAAATACTCTGATTGGCTATTTGGTAGCCTATGTGGATTTCCAGCCTGCAGGAGGTTTTTTTTGCAGAGTAATGTGCCTCCAAGCCAGGAATTTAAAAATGAGCGTCTGCTTTGAGGTCAATGGGAACAACATCAAAAGGGATAATAAACATGTTACTTGCGAGCCACTGGTTGGGGAGATCACTGCCTTACGTTATGGAGCCTGGTCTAGGCCAGTGGGCCCCACTTACCCAGACCCAATACCCACTGCTGACTCTTCCCCACTGCCGTCGCTCCCCCAAGCACTATGAAGTATAGTGTATGAATGCATGGGGGGTGGTGAACAGGTGGCCCCTGAAGGGATGTTGGGACCCCTTGGGTAACAGCTCCAGTGAGCCCCTCACACCCCAGTCTGACCATGAATGGAGCTGTAGGGAAGTACCAGGACAACTAGGGAACTGTGCAGCTTAAAGATGGCCATACTCGCTAATATACCTCTCCAAGTGAGCACATCTTCTCCCGGTATCCCCATGGTGGGCGGGTGGGCGATATCGGGTGAATCCAGGCTAATTCGGTTGTTTTGCCCTGGGGCCAAACGGTCGAATAACAATGACAGGTATAAGCGTCAGTGGGTTCGGGGACTGCATCAATGAGCCGATGTGTTCCCCTATCCGACTAAAAATCATACCTGCCAGATCATTAGTGCCCATACACGGGCCGATAAGCTGCCATATTGGTCTAAAAAAAAATCGGTGTAAGGCATACCTCCCAACATTTGAAAAATGAAAAGAGGGACAAAAAGATTCGTTGCGCGCAGCGGGGCAATTTTTGACCATGCCTACTTTTGTGGCCACGCCCCAATTACCACACCCCATCCATTTTTTTTTTCAAAAAATTCTCCTTTTATATAATAGAAATGGCGGGACCAGACACAAATGTGCTATACCCTCATACTGTACTACCTAAGGGAAACAATATAGCAACTCCTACATAAAAAATACAAATATAGAGAGAAGGCAGTGAGTTATTAGTGAGTTATAACTATCTACCAGTTTGCCCCCCCATACACAGTGCCCCCAATAGCCTAAAAGACAGTACTACCCATACACAGTGCCCTCATACACAATGCCCCCCATAGAAAGTGCCCCCCATACACAGTGCCCCCAATTGAGACAGTCCCCCCCATACACAGTGCCCCCAATTGAGACAGTGCACCCCATACACAGTGCCCCCAATTGAGACACTCCCCCCCATACACAGTGCCCCCAATTGAGACAGTCCCCCCCAAAAACAGTGCCCCCAATTGAGACAGTCCCCCCCAAAAACAGTGCCCCCAATTGAGACAGTCCCCCCCATACACAGTGCCCCCAATTGAGACAGTCCCCCCCAAAAACAGTGCCCCCAATTGAGACAGTCCCCCCAAAAACAGTGCCCCCAATTGAGACAGTCCCCCCATACACAGTGCCCCCAATAGAGACAGCCCCCCCCATACACAGCACCCCCAATATAGACAGCCCCCCCATACACAGTGCCCCCAATAGAGACAGCCCCCCATACACAGCGCCCTTAATAGAGACAGCCCCCCCATACACAGTGCCCTCAATAGAGACAGCCCCCCCATACACAGTGCCCTCTATAGAGACAGCCCCCCATACACAGTGCCCCAAATAGAGACAGCCCCCCCATACACAGTGCCCCCAATAGAGACAGCCCCCCCCCCCATACACAGCGCTCCCTTCGTCTTCTTCGTCCCCAGCGGCTCCTCAGTGTATGCGGCGGTCCCAGGCCCTTTTATAAGGTTGCGCCCGTGCGTAATGACGTCACCCGTGCGTAAGGGCGCAACCTTATAAAAGGGCCAGGGACCGCCGCAGAAGGAGCCGCATACACTGAGGAGCCGCTGAGGAAGAAGGAGCGCCAACGCATCGCGCTGTCCCGGGTAAGTCAATGAATGTTCCGCATTTCCGTAATTTATTACGGAAATGCGGGACATTCATGGAACTATCCGGGACAGCGGGATGCGCTCTAAAAACCGGGACTGTCCCGCGGAAAGCCGGACAGTTGGGAGGTATGGTGTAAGGGACTGATATCGGCAGCTAGAATTGGCCTGTTTGGCCCCCTTAGTCTCACAGTTACAATCACATGATACAAGGAAAAATACATACATAGTTGCTTGGAAGCATTGGGGCCCAATTACAGAAGACTTCACTCTGAGTGCAAACACAATTCACAGTTTCCACGTGGACAGTAAATATGTTAAATGTTATTAACAAACGCTGAAAATCAAATAAAAAGTTGCTTATAACTCGTTCTTCTACAAAATAGCAAGAATCAACGTAAACGTAATATAAACAATAAAGCGTGAGTTGGTTACAGCGCATGCGCCGACAGATATTTGAAGCTGCTCCAATAAAGGGCAAGTTATGCGCGCTGTGACGTCTAATCCTCACCTGACCGCTCAGCCCATAGTTACATGTTCCCGCCCTCGGCGTTGCTAATTGGTTCACGCAGTGGCTGTTGGCTGCTTACGCCTTCGCTGATTGGCTGGAGACACGCTTCCCGGAGGCTTCCGCTACAGTCTCTGGATTCTAGGAAGAGGTGAAATCCAGAGGTGAGGAAGGAGAAACCGAGGAGGGAGCCGAGCTGAGAAGGCCTGTGAGCCACGGCGTGGATCAATGTGCTGGGCGCACTGAGGGACATATCTCCGCCCAGGTATTATATTGTCCCGGAGCTTTTCGGCGTTCGGATTTATGGGCGCTATAGGGACGGGCTGCTAGTTAAGTGCGAGTCCGGTACGGCATGTCAGCAGGGTCAAGAGAGAGAAAGTTGCGTTCTTGGAATATTTCCCAAGTGCTGTCTGTCTGTCAGGCAGGTTATACCCCAGGCCTGGTGTTTTATTTATTCAATGTGGTCTTATGAACTGCATGTATACAGACTTACTTACTCAGTCTAGCACTACAGCCTGTCCATTGCCTGTCTACAGAGATACTTGCATTATTATACAGAGCAGCCTGGTCATTATCAGCGTATAGAGATACTCAGCATCATTATACAGAGCAGCCTGGTCATTATCAGCGTATAGAGATACTCAGCATCATTATACAGAGCAGCCTGGTCATTATCAGTGTATAGAGATACTCAGCATTATTATACAGAGCAGCCTGGTCATTATCAGCGTATAGAGATACTCAGCATCATTATACAGAGCAGCCTGGTCATTATCAGCGTATGGAGATACTCAGCATCATTATACAGAGCAGCCTGGTCATTATCAGCGTATAGAGATACTCAGCATCATTATACAGAGCAGCCTGGTCATTATCAGCGTATAGAGATACTCAGCATCATTATACAGAGCGGCCTGGTCATTATCAGTGTATAGAGATACTCGGCATCATTATACAGAGCGGCCTGGTCATTATCAGTGTATAGAGATACTCGGCATCATTATACAGAGCGGCCTGGTCATTATCAGTGTATAGAGATACTCGGCATCATTATACAGAGCGGCCTGGTCATTATCAGTGTATAGAGATACTCAGCATCATTATACAGAGCGGCCTGGTCATTATCAGTGTATAGAGATACTCAGCATCATTATACAGAGCAGCCTGGTCATTATCAGCGTATAGAGATACTCGTCATCACTATACAGTACATTATACAGTACAAATACTTTGTAACAGGGTACTCTTTGACTTTCCATTATTTTATCCTTATGGAAAAATGTCATCATGTAATGCTCCCTGCAGCACAGATGGATAAATAAGAGTAAATACAGTTGAGCACATATTAGTGCTTTTATATACGATATGGAACACTGTTACCATCTGACTTCCCAAACCCACACGTATTTTTTTCTGCTTTCCAGCCCGTGGCAAAGATTCTAATAGCGAAATGGCTACGTATACGTGCAGCGTTGTTCTGGCTTCTCTTCGGTGCCGGTAAGAAAGTGCTGTGTTTCTATCAGATACCAGAATTATGTGTCCATAATGTATCTCTGCAATACGGCATTGGATGAACAGCCCCACATGTAAAAATATGTGTGATTTATATAAGGTGCATAAGTCTACACGTATTTTGGGGTAAATTGATTCCATTTGTGTCCCCTGAGATAAAAAAGGGCAGTTCACCTTTTAAGTCAACTTTTAAGTTATAAAATAAGCTACTTTTCAATTGGTCTTCATTTTTAATCTCTTATAGTTTTTTAATTATTTGCCTCTTTACAGCTTTCAAATAGGCATCTCTGTCCCCAGCAGTCAAAAAAACTATTGCTCTGGGAGGCTACAATTTTATTACTTATCTTTCTATATAGCCCCTTTACTATTCATATATCACTCACTTAAACTACTCACTGGTTACTAAGGTAAATTGGACTCTAGCAACCAGATATCTGAGCTGCGGGAAAAAAATGAAAATAAACAAATAAAGGTATTGGACCCATTATCCAGAATGCTCAGGACCTGGGGTTTTCCGGATAAAGAGTCTTTCCGTAATTCAGATCTCCTACCTTATGTCTATTAAAAAAAAAATCATTTAAACATTAAATAAACCCAATAGGGCTGTTCTGCCCCCAATAAGGGGTAATTATATCTTAGTTGGGATCAAGTACAGGTACTGTTTTATTATTACAGAGAAAAGGGAATCATTTAACCATTAAATAAACCCAATAGGGCTGTTCTGCCCCCAATAAGGGGTAATTATATCTTAGTTGGGATCAAGTACAGGTACTGTTTTATTATTACAGAGAAAAGGGAATCATTTAACCATTAAATAAACCCAATAGGGCTGTTCTGCCCCCAATAAGGGGTAATTATATCTTAGTTGGGATCAAGTACAGGTAGTGTTTTATTATTACAGAGAAAAGGGAATAATTTAACCATTAAATAAACCCAATAGGGCTGTTCTGCCCCAATAAGGGGTAATTATATCTTAGTTGGGATCATGTACAGGTAGTGTTTTATTATTACAGAGAAAAGGGAATCATTTAACCATTAAATAAACCCAATAGGGCTGTTCTGCCCCCAATAAGGGGTAATTATATCTTAGTTGGGATCAAGTACAGGTACTGTTTTATTATTACAGAGAAAAGGGAATAATTTAACCATTAAATAAACCCAATAGGGCTGTTCTGCCCCAATAAGGGGTAATTATATCTTAGTTGGGATCATGTACAGGTACTGTTTTATTATTACAGAGAAAAAGCAAATCATTTTCAAAAATGTAAATTATTTGATTAAAATGGAGTCTATGTGAGATGACCTGATACCTGTACCAATAATAAAAATGAAGACCAATTGCAAATTGTCTCAGAATAGCACTCTCTACTTCATATTGAAAGTTGACTCGAAGGTGAACAACCTTGTTAAGAAATCCTGCCCTAAAGCGGTTGTGCTGGCAGATACATTGGATAGTTTCAGGAAAGGGTTTAAGCTAATGAGAATATGTAAGATAAATGTGCATTAATTGTATTAGTACAGTGCTGAGCCACGGGACTGGCCCTGTTGTTGTTTTAGAATTAGGGAGAGGTGGTTTCCCTTAGGCAGGGTGTCGTACAGAAGATGGATCTACGTAGGGATTATGTGAGCTAAAGGCTTAGTGACTACATGACTTTTGTACAGAACTGATCGTACAGTGAAACAGGATATCTGTCTGTGGGATCTGAGCCTGATCCTGTCTGACCGGTACAGTCCATTCTAGGATTTGTCCTTTATCCAACAGGAAGGACTTGAATGGCATTTTGTGGGCCTGTTACACTTACACTTTTCTTCTTGTAAGGTTATTTGTAGTTGATCTTTTGTTTGTACAGGCATGGGACCCCTTATCCAGAAACCCATTACAGGTATAGGACCCATTATCCAGAATGCTCGGGACCAGGGGTATTCCAGATAAGGAGTCTTTCCGTAATTTGGATCTCCATACCTTAAGTCTACTTAAAAATCAATAAAACGTTAATTAAACCCAATAGGATTGTTTTGCAACCAATAAGGATTAATTGTATCTTAGTTGGGATCAATTACAGGTACTGTTTTATTATTACAGAGAAAAAGGAAATTAGTTTTAAAATTCTGAATTATTTGATTAAATGGGGTCTATGGGAGACAGGCTTTCCGTAATTCGGAGCTTTCTGTATAACGGGTTTCCGGATAAGGGATCCCATACCTGTATCCAGAAAGTTCCGAATTACAGAAAGGCCATCTCCCATAAACTCCATTTTAATCAAATAATTCACATTTTTATGAATTATTTCCTTTTTCTCTGTAATAATAAAACAGTACCTGTACTTGATCCCAACTAAGATATAATTACCCCTTATTGGGGGCAGAACAGTCCTATTGGGTTTATTTAATGGTTAAATGATTCCCTTTTCTCTGTAATAATAAAACAGTACCTGTACTTGATCCCAACTAAGATATAATTACCCCTTATTGGGGCAGAACAGTCCTATTGGGTTTATTTAATGGTTAAATGATTCCCTTTTCTCTGTAATAATAAAACAGTACCTGTACTTGATCCCAACTAAGATATAATTACCCCTTATTGGGGGCAGAACAGCCCTATTGGGTTTATTTAATGGTTAAATGATTCCCTTTTCTCTGTAATAATAAAACAGTACCTGTACTTGATCCCAACTAAGATATAATTACCCCTTATTGGGGGCAGAACAGCCCTATTGGGTTTATTTAATGGTTAAATGATTCCCTTTTCTCTGTAATAATAAAACAGTACCTGTACTTGATCCCAACTAAGATATAATTAATCCTTATGGGAGGCAAAACAATTCTATTGGGTTTAATTACTCTTTAAATAAATTTGTAAGCAGACTTAAGGTAGGAGATCCAAATTATGGAAAGACCCCCTTATCCGGAAAACCCCAGGTCCCGAGCATTCTGGATAATGGGTCCTATACCGGTACACTACATATTTATATCACATTTGTGTAGGTGCGGTTAACTGACCTGAGCATCTTGGGAGTGGATTGAAAAACTCGTATTTACCATAAGTTATTGCACAAGTTAAGTTATTACGCTTAATAAGCCTCTTATGGTCCATGTTGGTCTATGCTGAGTCCTCTGCCCCATGTCTATATGAGCAGCACAGTGGCAGTAGCTTTAAAGGGGAAATAACTATGTTTCAGGCATGTTGCAATTAAGCTTTATTTTTATTTCTTGTGGGTTTTTTTTCTTTACTGGTTTTAGGTTTGGAATGTGGTTGCTAAGGATCCATTACCCAGGCAAACAGCAGTTAGCAGAGCCTCACAGTTAACGTGTTTCCCTTTGGTTGCTAAGGCTCGGACAAAACTCGCTGAGCTTAGCAACTAGATAGCCTTATAAATTCCAGGATAAAGTAGAGCAGTTACATGTACAGATCATCTGTAAATTTTCCCACAGCCCCCATCTGCAAACAAAAAATTTTGAGACACTATGTAAAATGTAAATATAAACAGAGTAAAGAAAATGGGATGATTTGCAAATCATTTAACCCCTATATTTAATTAAAGACAACACATCAAATGTTGGAACTGAGAGTGATGTACCGTCTCTGTAAGGACCTGGGGAATATGTTTGTTGCTTATACATAAGGCAGTACAGGTGTGGGATCTGTTATCCGGAAATCCATTATCCAGAGAGATCCAAATTAGGGAAAGACAGTTTCCCATTGACTACTTTTTAATTAAATATATTCATTTTATTAAATCTTGGGCAAAACAATCCTATTGGGTTTAATTAATGGTTAAATGATTGGGTGATCCAAATGACAGTAAGATCCCTTGTCCCAAAAGCCCCAGGTCCTGAGCATTCTGGATACCTGTAACAATAAAAGCACATCACATCCTGGTTTGTCAGTGGCTATAGCAATAAAATACTGGTTGCTATGGGTTACTAGACCAGGAAGAAACACATCACCGACTCCTAAGTGACGTGCAGAGACAACACAGTAATGGAATCCAGATCTGAGTCAGACCAGTGAGTCACTTGTTGTGTCTTTCTAGGACAGATATTCCATTATGAATAATACATTGATTTGTCAGCAGAAACCTTCACGTGTAACACGTAAATAAAATAAACATTAAGTAAAGCAGCCACTAAACCCTTCAGGGTGAAGACACACGGAGCTACTAGTAGCAGCTACTGTCGTGGCTACTAAAACAGACAATGCTGATCATTTACTGATAATTGTCTCTACGTGTGTGTTAGCAGAGGCAATTCTCAGTATTGACTATGGCAGGATATTTTCTGGAGTTTAGTAGCTGCTACTAAGTAGCTCTGTGTGTCTTTACCCTCAGAACAGGGAATTCCAAATTGGGGTTGTCTTAAAGCAGCTGATGGGCAGCCTGAAGGTTAATTATGATCAGATTTTAAATAAATACTTTATTATCATGAGAAACCCAGGCTAAGGGGATTATGTAATAACGGCCACTAAGTTTACCCAGGAGCAGTAACCCATAGCAACCATTTAGCAGGTAGAATATTCTGGTCACCTGTTTAAAAGCAAACATCTTATTGGTTGCTGTGGGTTACTGCTCCTGAGTAGTGCCTTTTATTACATATGGGGGTAAATATGGGAACTTGTTTTCAGTCCCTGTTGTCATGTGTATGAACCCTTATAATTAGATAAAGACCAGATAAAGTCCTATGTAGAGAAGCTGGAAACTCTAAAGTTTGCAGCAACTAAGCTCATTAAGCGACCCAGTAAAGGTTCTGTATTTTCCCTGAGCCTCTGTCTCTCTGCTCTACACACGTGGCGTTTCTGTCTGTATGTAGGGTACCATGGGATGACACTCATCAGGAACATAATGTGCCATGTTGGTAGAATCTATCATAACCTGCCAACACCTCTATACTCTGCCCAGATTCTCAGCCAGCATGCCCATCATAGTGACTACTGGGAGTTTGCGCTGATAGTTCTTCTAGTCCTTAAAGGAGAAGGAAAGGTAAAAACTCAGTAAGCTTTATCAGAAAGGTCCCTATAAATACAGCCATAAGCACTCACAGAAACGCTGCACTCCTCTCCTCTGAGTCCTCTATCAAAAGATTTGTTGTCTTTGTTTTCCTGTGCCAGAGACACGCAGCTCTCTCCCTCTCCTGCTCCCCCCTCCCTCAAGAATGCTAAGAACTCACTCCACCCCCCTTAGGAAAGTGGATCTGAGCCAATCAGCAGGAAGCTGACTCATAGTCTTACTACCTGAGCATGTTCACTTGGTCTGGGTGTCTGTGCAGGAGTGAGGCATTAGGGGAACTTTCTTTACACAGCTCAGCGTTTTTTTTTTTGCCTATGAGGCTTGTGATCATCTGAACAGGACAAGTATGGGGAGACCTAAGGGCACTATTGAAGGTATGCCTGCAGCTTGAGATTAACTCTTTATTAGCCTTTCCTTCTCCTTTAAGGGGGAGTGTATTGTGTTGCTAGGGGTATATTATGCTGTGTAAAAAGTGGAGTGAAGCATTACTGGTGATGGTGCCAATCAGCAATTAGATTTCTACAGTTAGAAAAGCAAATCAAAACATCTGATTGGCTGCTATGAGCAACATCACCAGTGATGTTTTATTCCACTTCTTACACAGCATGATAAATATACCCCCTAGGGTAGTATTCCTAGTGGTGGGCGCTGGGAGAGACCCCGGTAAGGTGAGGGTTTGTGCCAGATGGTTATTGCTGTCATCTGGGTCCTACTGCACTAGATTTTGCAAAACTACAGACGCTTTAACCCTTTTGGAGTGAAGATCCTGCACACCCCTGTGGGAGCACATATGATCACATATTCTGCCCTTTCTGCCGACATCAGACTTTCCCAGGAGGGGCTTCCAGCATTTCCTTGAAATCAGAGGTCGTACTACTTAAAGGGAATCTAAATAAGGAGACTGAAGGCATCCATATCCTTTCACTGCTCACTGGGGGGGTGGGAGTCTGCGTTTTGCTGCCTGCTCTATTTCTAGAGGGGTCGCAAAATGCTGGAATCTGCCACTCCATTGGCTTTAATGGTCATTGTGTGGACCCTGCCTGTGGCCTCACAGGTCAGGCTATTCTAATGCTGTATGCAGGGGAAGGTTTCTGAGTGCAATGGAATGGGCACTTTGGCAAATATAACTGTACATGGTGTTAGTATTTTTCTTTTTGGAACCCGGCTGGTGGAGGCATTCTATGAGATGTAGTTCTGCTAGAACTGAATAACCAAATGTTACCTGTTATTACCAATTCCTCATTCTTTAATTCTTTAGCATTGAACTCAATATTTTTTTTTTTTTTTTACAGCAGTTCTCATCTGGTCCTGAGGAAGAACCTGTGCCCGATATACACCTCTGTTTCCTGTGCACAAAATAGAGCATATGCCCCCCGATCAAGCTGCTTGGTGCAGGCTGCCTTTGTAAGCCCCTCATGGAGCAGTCGAGCTTTCCATACTTCGGGGTTCTGTCTTCAGGATGCCCCGCCCTCTCCTCCTCCTCCCTCAACTCCTCCGTCCCCACCAGAGCCAGAGAAAGCTCCGCAGGTTGTGCGCAAATCTCTCGGCCAGAGAGTAGTGGACGAAATCAAGCACTTCTACCATGGTTTCCGGCTGCTCGGGATCGACACTAAGGTTGCCGCTCGCATGGTCTGGCGCTTACTGCACGGCCAAGTGCTGACTCGGAGGGAAAGGCGAAGGGTACGTTATATTCATAGTATCCTCTAACAAGCTAATCACTTGTCTTTTCTCTCATTCTAAATCTGATGGCACATATAATGGTCATTTTACTGCCATGGTTTTTTTTTCTGCTCCAAAAATCACAAATACAGGGCAATTTACAAACATTTCTTTCCCCTTTTTGTCCCGTAGCTTATGAGGACGTGTGCTGATCTTTTCCGCTTGGTCCCCTTTATGGTCTTTGTTATCGTCCCCTTCATGGAGTTTCTCCTGCCTGTGTTCCTGAAACTCTTCCCAGAGATGTTGCCTTCCACGTTTGAAACTGAATCCAAAAAGGTCAGAAGAATTTGGTATATTGGCTGTTTCAGTCTGGTTGATACTGCTCAGCCTCATAAGGGGTTATGTAATAAAAGCACCCAGGAGCAGCAACCCAGAGCAACCAATCAGCAGGTAGAGTTTACTGGTCACCTGTTTCAAAGCAAATATCTTATTGGCTGCTGTGGGCTGCTTAGATCTTGGTATTAAGGACCAGCATAGCAAGCACTTATTCAATAAATTGTATACAATAAATTATGTAGAAAAAAATGTGTTTTTATAAACATGGCTGGTACCACTTGGGGAAAGATAAATAAATAAAGGTAAAGGGATATAATCAGCCTCTCGGTCTCAGTGCATAGGCAGATGGTACAATGCTCCACTTCATTTAGAAGCATTACAGAGATACAAACCCACTTTCTAAAATACCATTGCCCTACTTGGGTTCACTTTATAGGTTCAGTAGAGATAATTAGACTCATTGAAGAGGTACTTTAGATGCACTTATTAGAAGCAGATCCTGAGCGATATTACTAATGTAAAGGGTGATTATGCCATCAGACCCTATGCAGGGTTAAGCTGGCCATACATTATAAGATTTGTAGTACAGGTATGGGACCTGTTATCCAGAATGCTCGGGGACTGGGGTCTTTCCATAATTAAGATCTCCATACATTAAGTCTGCTAAAAAATGCTTTAACGTTAAATAAACCCTATAGGATTGTTTTGCCTACAAAAAAAATTTGAATTATATTAAAATGCAGTCTATGGGAGATGGCATTCCTATAAATTGGAGGTTTCAGGATAACATGTTTCCGAATAACAGAATTCATACCTGTACATTGATAACACATTAAAGCAGATTGGAGCAGCCCAGCCTCAGTCAGGGGCTATCCAAGCCATTCTGCTGATTTTATATCAGTAACTGCTACATAAAGTCCCTAAACCTGACTGTCCCTTCTCAAGCGGTCAGTTACAGCTTCTAATTCTAACGGCCTACTGCTGCACAAATATGGCCGCCCCCTCATAGAGGAACATGGGGGATCAGATAAGTAATGTAAAAGCATCTGGTAAATACTTTTATGGCAAAATTATAAATGGCATACAAAGACAGTGTTATGATATATTTAAAAATAGGTTTAATTCCAGGTGTCAGTATCTTTAATAACATATTAAAAAGATGCAGGATCATTGGTAAAACCTTCTGATGAACTGTTAGTGAGCAGTAATTTACTCGCACAAGTAGTAATTGCTGGTTCTTATTCAGGAGACTGAATTGAAGCTCCTGATACAAGGTGGCGACTTCTGTTTATACAAAATTTCTTAGAAAACCCCCAACATCAAGTGCTGACTTGTAAAATAATGTGTGCAAACTTTTATTAACTTTGTTCCAGGCCTTGTTTGTAAGTAAAGCTGCATATAGAATGCAGGTAACAATACCTGTGTTTGCTGTTTGCCCAGAAATATCCGTAGAACAAAGATATTGTACCTTGAACACTGGAAACCACTGTCCCCAAATCTGCCGCTTTTACTTGACTCAAACCTAAAGCTTGGCAATACACATTCAGATTTTAGCCATTGTGTAATGAACGTTTGGGTATCGATCAAACGTTTTAATGCAACAAACTAAAACTGAAAAATCAGATGATGTTCTGGCCATTAATCGACAACAATCCCAGTGCTTGCAATTGCATCAGGAACAGAAGAATATTGTCAGATACTATGAAAAGATATTATCGTTCTAACATGTCTGATCCAATAAACGACCAATTGTTTGGATGATTATTCAGAGCCTACAGGGTCTGAAAATCGTACAATACTTTTGTTTCATACAATTATATGGGTGCGTGTATGGCCAGCTTAAGATTTGATTCACATACCTAAGCAGGTGTATATATTGTAAATCATTATAAAATCAATTATAGGATAAGCCTCCTTGCTACACACTGACTCTGCATTCACTGTCTAGGAAGAAAAGGTGAAGAAAAAGTTGGCGGCAAAGCTGGAAATGGCCAAATTCCTGCAAGAGACCATCTCGGAGATGGCACGGAGGAACAAGGCAGAGACGGGAGCCGACACCCAGCAGCAGTTCTCTTCCTACGTGCAGCAGGTTGGTCTCCTGATTGGTCCCTGTGTAGTGCACCCTGCAGAACTGTAATGTGTAGTGACCTTAGTGGAATGGAGTAGAAAGGTGGGAGAATAGGAATAAAGGTTAAGCAAGCAAAGGACATCAATCTCATGTATTTTATGCACATAGTCTAGAATAGATATGTCAGTTAGGCATTGTTACTGCTGTGTGTATTGTTGGTTTGCTGGGATTACACAATGTGTATTTCTCTGTTTCAGGTTCGAGGCACAGGTGAGCAGCCCAGTACCAAGGAGATTGTGCGCTTCTCCAAACTCTTTGAGGATGAGCTGACTCTGGAGCACCTGGAAAGGTCTCAGCTTGTGGCCCTGTGCCGGCTGCTGGAACTGCCCCCCATCGGCACCAATAACCTGCTGCGCTTTCAGCTGATGATGCAACTCCGCTCCATAAGGGCCGATGATGAGGTAGGGGTACCCACAAGGATTAAATATAAAGCACAATAGCTATTTGTAACATGGAAAATATACTTCTGTCATATTGAATCTGTGCATATTGATGGAATACAACCCATTACACTTGTGTAAAAATAAATAAATCTTAAAGTATGGGTTTATTAGAAGTCACCTTGGCATTCCTTGACCTCTATAACTCAGCCTGCAGCCTTGTGCCTTTATATGGAACCCCTTAGTGACTTCGATTATCCTTATCATTTACAGTAGGGGGTACATTATCCCATATAATACATGATTGATACTCAGAGTTCCCTGTATAACTCAGCCTGCAGCCTTGTGCCTTTATATGGGCACAGAACCCCTCAGTGACTTCTAATATCCTTATCATTTACAGTAGGGGGTACATTATCCCTTATAATACATGAGTGATACTCAGTGTTCCCTGTATAACTCAGCCTGCAGCCTTGTGCCTTTATATGGGCACAGAACCCCTCAGTGACTGCTAATATCCTTATCATTTACAGTAGGAGGTACATTACCCCTTATAATACATGAGTTAGAGCTGGGCGGTATGACCAAAAATTTATATCACGGTATTTTTCAAAATTATATCGGTATCACAGTATTTGACGGTATATAAATAAAAAAATAAATAATAAATATTGGTGGCCCCCAACCCCCCCCAACAACCCCAGCCCCCCCAACCCCAGCCACAACCCCCCCAGCCCCCACAACCCCAACCCCAGCCACAACCCCCCAGCAGAACTTACCCAACTTGTGGTTCCTCCAGCTCCAGCGATGCGTCCTAGCGACGTCGCGTGCGCGCTGACGTCACGTACGCACGGGCGCAACCCGGAAGTAATAGGAGAAAAACAGCAGGAGGCGTGCATACCGGTATAGCGGTATGTTTAAAACTCATACCGTTTTTTTTTTTTTAAAAACCGGTATACCGGTTAAACCGGTATACCGCCCAGCACTAACATGAGTGATACGCTCGTTTGGTGACCTCGCTAAATGAGCGGCTCTTACTGTGCATGGCTACCATTAGGTGTATGATATAATATATATGGCAGGTCAGTGCTGTATCATACTTGAGAGGCAGAGCAGAGTTTTTATTCAGGTTTGGGCTTATGTTGTATTCTTATAAATGTCTGACTACCTGATCGTTACAGGATATTGACCATATACACAAGTGCACCCTAAGGGCAATTGTCTTTTTTTATGTTTTTGAGCTGTACCAGGTTATTAGTTGAGGCCCAAGTCATTAATGCAACTTGGATTCTGAAAATCCGTTACCAGAATGAATACTTGATCTGTGCAGAAAAACAAGCAAAATAACATCCTTATTATCAACAATAATATAGTCCTGTTAAATGAGGAATCCGTCCTGATGATCTGCAGTTTGGAATGTGTCCTTTAGGTGTCACTGCAGAAGCAGCGAAATAAAAGCCCTTAAAGGAACAGTAACACAAAAAAATGTATATATTTTAAAGAAATTAAACTATAATGTACTGCTGCTCTGCACTGGTAAAAGTTTTGTGTTTGCTTCATAAACATTACTAGAGTTTATATAAACCCTAGTGTGTAGCCATGGGGGCAGCCATTCAAAAGAAGAAAAGGTACAGGTTATATAGCAGCTAACAGATAAACCCTGTAGAATACAATGGTGTCTTATCTGTTATCTGTTATGTAACCTGTGCCTTTTTTCCAGCTGGAATGGCTGCCCCCATGGCTACACAGCAGAGTATTTATATAAACTATAGCAGTGTTCCTGAAGCAAACCCCCGAGTTTTACCAGTGCAGGGCAACAGTACGTTATATTTCAATTACTTTAAAACACTTTCATTTTTTGGTGTTACTGTTCCTTTAAAAGCCTGTTGCTTATAAAGGATACACATCAGGATACCATGTTGGGGAGGTACCTGCAATACAGAGATTTAAGCCTTACAGCTGGACTGAGTACCCCAATGAAATATACATGAATACCATTCACTATTCTTAAAACTAAAGCATACATTAACTCACAATATATACTGGCGAAAACCATGCATTTAATTACCTAGAAACCAAAGGAGATAAAAATTTCTAACTTTTTTAGCCCTGCATGGTGCAGTCCACGTATATAAGTATGAATGGCATTCTATAGCTCCTGGGTAAAGACTGACCTGGCTGGCAGGTTGGCATATTTCACTGACTTTTATGTAGTGCAAGGAAAGCCTGAATGGTTTGCTGTGCCAATTGAACAGAGCAAGAAGCAAAATGGAGTCACTCTTGCTCACCTGAGTTTTTGTTGTACAGATGATCTCCAAGGAAGGAGTGGAGAACCTGACTGTCGCAGAGCTTCAAGCTGCCAGCAGGGCACGGGGTATGAGATCTCTGGGCCTCACAGAGGAACAACTGAAGGAGCAAATGAAACAGGTAGAATTGAGGGGGGGAGGGGTTGGTACAGCCATGGGGATACTGCTGCTTAATTATAATTATATTTAAGTTATAACCATATCAATGTGATTCCATCCCGCAGTGGTTGGATTTACACCTGAAGGAGAACGTTCCTCCATCTCTGTTACTTCTCTCTCGTGCGCTGTATCTGACTGAGCTGAAGCCTAAGCCAATCCTGCCCTTGAAACAAGCAGTGGAGGTAAGATGGAAGCGCCAGGTTGTGTGTGTGGCACTGCTGCTTCAGCCTGTCTGTCCCACCCCTCCTTCCATTCATACGTATTTACCGGATCACCAACAGCCATGTCTTTGCTTGTACCTGGGAATGGCCAATGGGGTGAATAACCCCATTTAAATCTGACAGGGGAGCCTTATTTAGCTTCATATCTGTGCCCATGCTACAGGAGGGCTGCTGCCATGCTGGGCATACACAGAGAAGCAGCATGATTGACTGACACACACGAATTCTGCAAACCGGGGAGCTCTCCTGTGTATATTCCACTACATGGGGGATCAACGCTTTGCAGAAGCCGTGTGTGCCGGACAATTTTGCTGGCTCAGGTACCCTGTGGGGTGCCAATCCCCCCGGACTAAGCACCTTACTGTACTGATGAAGGAGCCAGGCTGTGCGGTTGTATCTCCATGACTTTTATATGGCTGCAGAATTTCCTATTGAGGTTTAATGATATGTACATATAATTCTTACGTGTATTAAACACCACTTTCACTATTCTGCTCGGTAATCTCTTTCCTAGATCCCTAAAATAAACCCCACTGTAGTGGAAGCCGTAGAAGCTAAGGATAATCTAGCAGACACGGCTCCTACGTTGAAAGGGTTAAAGGTAAGTGTAACCAAGTTTCTTTTTATCCCTATTTTTGCAAAACAAAACTATATCCAGATCCAGCAACACTGATAGCCCCCTACAGAGCTCAGCGTCTCCAGTTTCCCTCTGTCTGAGTAGCGAGAGAGGGAGTAGCGAGAGAGGGAGTAGCGAGAGAGGGAGTAGCGAGAGAGGGAGTAGCGAGAGAGGGAGTAGCGAGAGAGGGAGTAGCGAGAGAGGGAGTAGCGAGAGAGGGAGTAGCGAGAGAGGGAGTAGCGAGAGAGGGAGTAGCGAGAGAGGGAGTAGCGAGAGAGGGAGTAGCGAGAGAGGGAGTAGCGCAGACAGTACACACACATCCATCCTGGGCCCATACTGGTTTTACCCATGGATCAGTAGCGGTGTCTAAGCAATACTGACATTCTTACCCACAAAACTTAGGGCCCCACCTACCCTGCTCCCCTTATTTCTTTGACTGGTGAGTGTTTATCAGTCACAGCTGCTGATTCCCTTTTCCATATTTTTACCCTCGTCAGCCAGAAATTCCATGCTCTAAACAATGGTGGTCATTTATCAACACTGGGCAAATTTGCCCATGGGCAGTAACCAATGGCAACCAATGAAATTGCTGCATTCGCAGTTCTACATGCAGCTGGCTGAAAGAAGCCAACCGCTGATTGGTTGCTATGGGTTACTGCCCATGGGCAAATTTGCCCAGTGTTGATAAAGGAGCCCCAATGTATTTACATTGAAACTCTTTGCCCCTCTCTTGGGCTGTCAACATAATGTTTCTATGGATCTACCCCTGCAGGGAGAAGAACTTGTGTCCGGGACTCTACTCAAAGAATCTGCCGTGCAATCGAAGGAGAATGTAAGTTCCATTTTGGGCCTATTATTAGAATGGTCAGTTCTAAGCAACTTTTCAGTTGGTCTTTTTGGTAGTTTTTTCTACTTTTTTGCCACCTTCTAACTCCTTGCAGGGGTCACTGACCCCCAGCATCCAGAAAACCTGTGTTGCGTGAGGCTACAGTTTTATTGCTATTGTTACTTTTCATAACTTATTTTTGTATGCAGGCCCTCTCCTATTCATATAGCAGTCTCTCTTTCAAACCACTCCTTGGTTGCTAAGGTAATTTGGACCCTAGCAACCAGATAGCTGTTAAAACTCCAAACTGGAGAGCTGCTAAACAAAAATAGAAATAATTAAACTAATAATAGAAAATGAAGACCAATTGCAAACTGTCTCAGAGTATACATGGGCAACACTGAAGCCCAGTCCGTATCACTGGCTACAGGAAGAGGGAGGCAAATCCAAAACCAGGGTAAAAGGAGAATTGGGAAGGGAAGGGGGGGTAGTGTATCTCAGAATTATTTTCCATGTAATTGGGAGTTGTGACAGTGTAGCAGATATTTAGGGTTATGTTATAAAAGGCACTAAGTTTGCCCAGGAGCAGTAACCCATAGTGACCAATCAGCAGGAAGCATTTACTGGTCACCTGTTAGCAAACATCTTATTGGTTGCTATAGGTTACTGCTCCTGGCAAACTTGGCGGCTCGAGTTGACAACTTTATTATACCCAAACTTTCATTTTGCGATAGGGGGTGGATTAAACATCTTGTGCTTGTTGCTACAGACAAAAGCCAGTGCCAATGGGGTGTGACGCTGCTGGATACCAGGAGCAGAGCGAAGGTCCAAAGCTGAAAATCGCAGCCAATGAAAATCTCCCGTGTTTCTCTCATCTAAAATGATGCTGTGTCTCCCGGTGATCTTCCCAGAATTCTTTGCATTGTATCATGTCTTGTCATGTCACTCCTACTATGGCTGCTAATGGGTGTGCTGGGCTGTGCCATGGTGCTGGGTATCACTATTCACTGCGGGTTAAACTCTGCACTGTATACTGATGCCACTTATCCTTCTATAAACACACACCTGTTGCGTGGAACTGTCAGATTTGTCCCCTACCATTTTAGGTACAGGGCTAAAGCGGGTGCATATCATAATGCTGAGTATCACCAAAGTATATATATTGTACAGGGCCCAGGTTTTTTTTTTTTAATTACTGTAGCACTGAAAATGGAGCAGAACAAGCATGAAGTTCCCATGCCCCCCCCCCACCTTCCAAGCAGGCAGCAGTTGCTGTACAGGGAGCCTTAACTCTGGCTGTCGTTACAGCTGCAGGGGTCACATTTGGATTCTTACTAAGGCTGATTAGGTGGGGTCATCAAAGAACTGAAACCAGAATCAGTCAGGATCTAACCGTGATCATTGTAGCTGTACTAGCAGGCAGCAGTTGCTTTACAGGGAGCCTTAACTCTGGCTGTAGTACAGCTGCAGGGGTCGCATTTGGATTCTTACTAAGGCTGATTAGGTGGGGTCATCAAAGAACTGAAACCAGTATCAGTCAGGATCTAAACGTGATCATTGCAGCTGTACTAGCAGGCAGCAGTTGTACTACAGGGGGAGCCTTAACTCTGGCTGCCAGTGCAGCTGCAAGGGTCACATTTGAATCCTTACTGGGGTTGATTGGGTAGGGGTAAAATGCAGCCCTCTGTTTATCCGGTGTTTAAGTGACCAGCGTATTTCCCTGCATTAGTTCCGATATAATAACTGTACTGTGTAACTAACTGCATGGGTCCAACAGTTTACACGGAAATGAAATGCCAATACTTTTCCTATTCTGTAAGTAGCTCTATATAATATATATATTACTTTTAAATTATACTGTATGTAAATATGTACATAGGGTTTTTTTGGACTAAACCATTGTAGACCACTGTACATTTCTGCTCAGATAGACTTTATATTCTTGTATGTAAAATTGAATATTTTCCTTGCTGTCTTTAATTGTAAACAAAAGCCTCTATTAAATGTCTGCAATTTTTTTTTTAACTGGTATTATGTATTTTTTTAAATCCCGTTGGTGACATAAATAGAAGTTGCCAGGCCCCCCAGCAAAATCAAATTAGGGGTCCCTCCTTAGCCTTTTCAGAAATGTCTTATTCCTACAGTTTAAGTGAATGTCTCACTGGGTTAATAACACGATTGGGACCAGACCATGTGTTCTAGGGCAGGGGGGGGGGGGCACTCTCTTACCAGGCAAACCATTTAAAGCTTAGCAGAAAGCATGGAGGCATTGGGATTTGCCTCGGCCCTAACCTGAGATACAGAGTTGGAGTGCACTGAAGCATTATGGGGGTCAGATTACCATTTGTGTTTATAACACTGCCTTGGGTGTACCTCCCAACTCACCCTAATATGTTCTAACAGTCCAGAATAGCCGACCCAAAAATGGGCTGTGACCCTGCTATAGAGAACATGGTGGGTCTTCCATATATTGGGCTACACCCAGCCAAAAATGTAACCTCAGCCAGCAGAATGGCATGGATTTATCAGAAGAACAGCACCACCTAGTGGGAAGTCTTTTATCACCACCAATGACTGTAATCCATATTGAAATATTTTTATATCCATCTATCCAGAGGTGTCCAACTGCTGGCTGGATATGGCCACCCAGCATGACCAAGCTCTCTAAACACTTGTATGGACATAATTGTTTTCTAATAATTGCCCACCCCCAAATATGTGGGGGAAAAAAGTTGATAACTGACCAACAGCATTGAGCTATGCCTACAATTTATCCATCTAAAAATATACACGCGCCTAGGGCATTGCCCCCAGTGGCCACCAGGTGGCAGTGTGGTAAAGCAGACCATCTGCTCATTCCATGTTTGCAAGAGGAATTTTTATATCCCTTTGCCAAGTCAAACTTGGAATATGAGAAGGGGCTAATTTATGGTTAAAACAGACATGTTACCTGCCTGCAGCCCTGAAACAAGTATCCCTTTGTCCGGCTCAATCACTTTCCCCCCCATGTCTTCTTTACTGCCATGTTTCTCTTCCAGTGGTTCCCTGTCCCAAAGAAACATCTGCTTTAAATAAGCTTTTGTGGTGCCTAAAACATGGCTGCCAATGTTAATCCCTCTGTAATGCCAGCATATATTTGCTTTGGAATATCTATATTATTTTTCATTGTCAGCCTGATTCCCTGTTTGAGAGTTTGGTACCCTGTATGCAGGGGATAGGGGTGCAGCCTGTAGGCCGGGGGGGAAGAGGGAATGCTTATTGGCTGGACATTTCTGGAGGCCCAATCGGAGATGAGATTTGGGGGGCAACGGCGCTTACTCTTTCCCTGACTAAAAAGGTTCTTGAGGGACCTGCAACACCCCAGGCTTTTAGTTCATTTCCATTCCTTTGACTAAGGAGGATCCAAGAGCCTGAACTGGACTTTCTGCCTTTTGTATTTTCACAACTCATGTAGTGTTGCCATCTTCTTCAGGAAAAGAAAAAATACTGGCCTATAATTTTGTCTTGCTTTCCTGTTAATGTCATTGCAGCATTTTTATTGGCCATGCTGGTAAACTGCTGGCCAGTTGGCACCCAGTCCTGTCTGTGTCACATGGGATTCTCAGCCACTCAGGGAAGAGGTAACATTGCTATATTGGGATAATAAAAATGAGTTCCAACATGGCGGCTGGCCGTTCCCTCTGCCTCGCTGGGTCACAAATACAGGTTCACTCCAAATGCTCAAATGCACGGTCTTCCCAGCCCATTCTGTGTAACTGGGGGGCCTTCCTACCCTGAGGCAAGTTCAGAAACTTCCCCCTGGCAGTCAGATGGCAGGTTACCAGGGTGGCAAAAACCTGCTCCTGGCAACCATAAGAGCTACCAGAAATTTGTGGTGCAGTAGAGCTCTGTGCCGTAGGAATGCGGCCTCTCCTCACCCCTGTAGGGGGGGCCATCTGAAAGGCAGCCTCTGGGGGCCATGGGGGCCGGAGTTGCCCATGACTGCAATGTTACTACATGAGGCAACAAGGTATTGATTTCTTACCAACCGGCCAGTGGGAGGGGTGTCCAGATATTCTTTGCAATGGCCCATGGTGCCCAACTTCTGTGCAATTTGGTTCTTGTGGGCAGCCTACTTTATATGGCAGTTGTGTAAGTAGGCGCTAATGGGCCCCCTACACTTTATAAATGACTTTTTTCATGAACATATGTTGAAACTGTCACCCTGTGCCCCCTCAACCCCATTCAGTGGTGCAAAGGGCCGGGCCCCCCTGCAAAAAAATGTCAATAAGCCTATTCCCCAACCACCAGCACTGCCCGCCCCTAGCTGCCCCGCCCACTCAGAGGTAAGAGAGCGGCTGAGGAGGGGGGATTTTGCAGTCCACGCTCCTCTGGCCATTGGATCTTCTTCCTCTATAGTGACCTCATGGGCCCCCCAGCAGTCGCAGGGTCTGCTTCCTCTATAGTTACCCCCCCCCCCCCCCCGCCCATGGCTTGAGGTATAGGGACACGTTGGCCTTTGTCCTCTGAGCTGGGGGTGCATTTGCTCATTTATTTCCACTTACATAGCTGCTCCGTTATTTTCCCCACAGTATCACAGGCCCCCGCACCAGCGCCAGGGTTAAACGTCCACAATAAAAAAAGTGAAGCGATCAATTCTACACTTCAATTCATTTTTGGGGGCCTATTTTCCATTTCCATAGAGGCTGACCCCGCATGTCAGGCACAAGCCGCTTGAATTATTCATGAGCCGCCGCTACATTGTTCCTTCCAAACCTTTAGACAGATGAAGCTGCTCCGGGGTGTAGGAATCGATTCATAAGTCCATCGCTGTCAGCCATCACTCTTCCCATGCTAATAATGGGGGGGTTGCTAGAGGGGCAGGCCACTCTGAGAGCCGGGGAATGTGGAATTTCCAGCGCCTGCGGGTGTTTGGGGGCCGTCGGGAACTTAGTGGAAGATATTTATCATCTGTAAATGTAATATTAGGCTGTCACTGCTTCCTGGGGGGGGGGGGGGGAGTCACCTGTAATGTCATAATGGGCATGTGGCTGGCACGGAACCTAGCTGCGGATTTTAGCAGTACAATGCCATCCCCAAATCCACTCGTACCAGCATAGCCAATGGCAGCCGGCATGGATGGGTCCATGCACTTCTCCACCAGAAAAGCTGGGAGTCATGTAATAAAAGGGAATAAGTTTGCCCAGGAGCAGTAACCCATAGCAGCCAATCAGCAGGTGACATTTATTGGTCCCCTCTTTAAAAGCAAACATCTTATTGGTTGCTATGGGTTACTGCTCCTGGGCAAACTTAGTCCCTTTTATTACATATCAGGGTAAATTAGAGATTCCAACTGTGGGGATGGTGGCTTAATGGGCACACAGGGAGAGTAGTATCTATAGCTTGGCTGTGGTTGTGGGGAAGCCCAGACTGCGGGGCCTGCTGTACCATATTCCCCCTCCCCTGCATTTCTCCTACCGGAGGCTACTATTAGCCTGAGGGCATAATGAAGGTTAATGCAGGCTGTCAGGAGAGGATTGTATGAACAAGGCAAAGCAGTCCTCACCTTGATGGAAACATTAAATATCCCTGATTGATAGCTGTCCAATTATTGTGCAGTTATCTGTTGGGCAGGGCCCATACACAGGCCAATCAGCAGCTTTATCAGCCTGTGTATGGGCAGCTTATGGGTATAGACTTATGCCATTTATCAGTGTCCAACCTGCTACTTATTATAATACAATTATAACACAATAGGAGGGTTACTGCAGACAATATGGATGCTCTATTATCCCCTCCTTGTATCCTACTCTATGTCCCTAACACTCTGCTATTCTCACCCCCCCTGTCCATTCTTTCTGTTCTTCTCTGCGCTGCAGGGGGGCTGAACCAAGAAAGCATTTTCAGTAAGTGATAGGAATCTCATGTGTCCGTTCTGCAATCAGATTAATGGATCTTATTCCCAGGGTGCTGCGAGCACTTTCTGCGCAGGTAGAAATTAAAAACATCTTTGCAAACCAAATCTCTTATTGATCAGCCATTTTAGCTCAGGGGAGGGCCTGTGAGACCCGAAACGGCCGCAAAATGGAACGTCTGCACTTTAGCGCCAGCCCTCTCCCCCATGAATATTTCATACTCTCAGTACTTTCCATATTTAGGCTGGACGCCATGCTGATGATAAGGGCAATTAGGCCCATTTAACCTGACATCACATGCAATTCATTAATGCTGTGCTTATTATAGGATGAGTCCGCAGGCTCCTTTTATCATCCTTATAAATAACCCACACTCATTAATTGCATCTGTGCCTGCTGGCCCCCTATGGAAGCTTTCCTGCAGTCACTCAAGGACCAATCCAAACTGAGCACAGTCACATGGTCAGGGGCAGTTGTAAGTGGTAATTAGTCACCAAGGGGTTTATTTGGCCAGAAAAAGGTCCTTTGTGAAAGTACAAATTAAAAAGTTAACATTAAACCCCCCCTCCTATTTTGTAATTACCACTCCTTACGACTCATGAAGGAATAACTGCTGGGAGTTGAAGTTCAATGAAAACCAATGACTACAGGTTGGGCCCCCAGGTGCCCTTCTCCCTGCCACCCCCATTGTTATTACTCTGTATCTGCCCATTGGATAGTCATAAGTGGTTTTACAATGCAGTGCTGGGCCAAGCTGGCTGGGTGCCATAGGCAACCCTACCGGCCACTATGCCCCCCACGTGAGCTTAGGAGGGGGGAGTAGGAGCGGGCAGAAAGGGAATTGAGCGCAGGACTCGAGGGCCCAGACCAGGGGTAGGTGAGGGGCCGTTTGTGCCTCTGTGTAATCCAAATGCCAGGGGCTATTTTTACTCCCAGTCCAGACCCGGTTCTGGCCTTGCTACAATGTTTATTAATCAGCCCCATATTGTGTAATTTAAACTATTCTAGCGTGCTTGTTCTACATTACTATACTGTATTGGTGAACTATTAAACTTAATCAATACAGGGAATGAAACAAATGACTTAAAGCAGATCTAACCCCAAACAATGAACTGATCTGTAATTAGGGTGGTCCTCTGAGCCCTTTTGCCATTTACATTAATGTTACAGACCTATACTATCTATACACTTTTTCTTGTGTTGCAGATTTGGACTTTTAGATAGAGCCGGTGATCCAAAAGCCTGGTATTAGCAGGCTTAAACTGCTAATATTAAAAAAAAACTGCTAATAGTCAAAAACCACTACAAATAGAAAATCAATGTAACATAGTAAGTTTGGTTGAAAAAAGACATACGTCCATCAAGTTCAACCATAATGCCTATATATAACCTGCCTAACTGCTAGTTGATCCAGAGGAAGGCAAAAAACCCCCATGGCAATTGGACCTGTCCCTGGATCAATGTGAATAACAAAAGTTCTTAGAACTCAGAACAATTCATTTTTTGAGGTTTATATCCCCCATAAAGAAAACTGCCCCCTCTGCCCACAGCACTGCCATTCTAGCACTGTACTGTATATACTGTATATAGTACGCTTGTCACTACCAGCATTCCCGGGTATCTATCTGCACTAACCTGCTCTGAGATTGCAAAGAACTGGTCAACTGAGTCAGGCCCAGCTGCCATATGGAGCTTAAAGGCAGAACATGTGATGCACCTCATTATCTAAACATTTCCTGCCCTGGTTGGGGGGGGGTCCAGGCACCTGTAATGACCCCCCCGTTAAACCTGCTCTTGCCACGCACTGTGAGTGCTGCTCAGTTATGCACAATGTGGAGCCGATATGTATCCGGCCTGGAAGGAATGATATGGCAGCCCCAGGGGGAAGAGTTATTTGCTGATGTGGAATTGCCTAACGCATTTCAGATACAGCGAACAGCAGCCCAGTACGGATTTCCTTAAGCCATTTGTTTGGCTCAAAGGGGGGGCCATTATCAGGCTTTTTGTTAGGAAAGTGAAAACTATAGGCCCCCTGGGAGTGTCTGATGCCCAGCACACAAGTGCTAGAGTAGCCACTATCCACAGAATATCTGCCAAAGTGCACAGTAGCCTTTACTGAGTTGTTTCCTCTTTAGCCAGTGAAACAGAAACACATGGATATGATTGTGCTTTTAGCTCCTTTTCCTACACAGAGAGTGTGGCACCTGTGTAGGAATGGGTACTGGTGCAAAAAACTTTCTGACTTTGATCCTTCTGTGCATGATTTTGGAAGCCTCCCATAGGGCTCAATGGCACTCTGCAGCTCCAACCTGGCCCAAGGAAAGTCTCCCATAGAGCTCAATGGCACTCTGCAGCTCCAACCCGGCCCAAGGAAAGTCTCCCATAGGGCTCAATGGCACTCTGCAGCTCCAACCTGGCCCAAGGAAAGTCTCCCATAGAGCTCAATGGCACTCTGCAGCTCCAACCCAGCCCAAGGAAAGCCTCCCATAGGGCTCAATGGCACTCTGCAGCTCCAACCCGGCCCAAGGAAAGTCTCCCATAGGGCTCAATGGCACTCTGCAGCTCCAACCCGGCCCAAGGAAAGTCTCCCATAGGGCTTAATGGCACTCTGCAGCTCCAACCTGGCCCAAGGAAAGCCTCCCATAGGGCTCAATGGCCCGGCCCAAGGAAAGTCTCCCATGGGGCTCAATGGCACTCTGCAGCTCCAACCCGGCCCAAGGAAAGTCTCCCATAGGGCTCAATGGCACTCTGCAGCTCCAACCCGGCCCAAGGAAAGTCTCCCATAGGGCTCAATGGCACTCTGCAGCTCCAACCCAGCCCAAGGAAAGTCTCCCATAGGGCTCAATGGCACTCTGCAGCTCCAACCCGGCCCAAGGAAAGTCTCCCATAGGGCTCAATGGCACTCTGCAGCTCCAACCTTGCCCAAGGAAAGTCACAATACTGAAGCTTGAATGAATCCGAAACTTTCGTACTTGTTGCGACAATACGATTTTGTCGCACAAGCAGCACGAAAAAGTTGTGGAAATTAATGAAAACATTTCAGAAAATATGCACAGTTCTAAAATTTTTTCCATTCAGACTTAATCATACTTTAATGAATAGGCCCCTAAATAATAAGAGTGCCCAAGGTGAGAGCCCTGCCATCGTTCCCCTATCACATAACAACCACCACCCTGGTACCCACAACTCCACCAACAACCCCATGTCAGCACTTGCCTGCTCTCTGATGCGCAGGGGACATTCAAAAGGCAGAAGAGGTATGTGCTTAGGTTCCTAGCGCCCCCATGTGGTGCCTCTAGGCATGTGCTTCCTCTGCCTTCCCCTAGTGCAGGGATCCCCAAACTTTTTTTACTTGCAAGCCACATTTAAATGTAAAAAGAGTTTGGAGAGCAACAAAAGGATGCAAAAGGTTCCCAGTGTGCAAAATATGGGCTGTGATTGGCTATTTGGTAGTCCCTATGGGGATTGGCAGCCTACAGGAGGCTCTGTTTGGCAGTACGCTTGGTTTTTATGCAACCCAAACTTGCCTCCAAGCCAGGAATTCAAAAATAAGCCCCTGCTTTGAGGCCACTGGGAGCAACATCCAAGGGGTTGGAGAGCAACATGTTGCTAGTGAGCCACTGGTTGGGGATCCCTGCCCTAGTGGCAGACCCTAAAAACTATTTTGCGGTGGTACTGCGTATGTATGTAATTTTATCACATATTACCTAGACCAACTGGAAAAGCCAGAGCTAGAGCAGAGGTACAATTTGGTCCAGTTGCTACATTCTGGGGCCTCCGGCTTCCATTACTATTGGGAGTGTCTGTAAGTACAATGCCTTTACTCAGCAGTACCCCCACATAAGGTGCAACAGGCAATTTGTGGATTCTGGAGGGGCTGCTCTAAGAAGCCATAGACAGTTGCTGGGGCTGTTTGGGCCCTTGTGTACTTGTAATGCCAGGGCCTATTTTAAATATCAGTCCTGGCCTGACAGCAGACATTTCTGTAATTGGTCTAATTTATCTTACTTTTTACTTTTTATTGGCATCAGGTATTACCTCTTGAAACAACTGCAATCAAAGCAAAGTGCGCACCATTGCCCTCTGAATTCTGCCCCAAGGTATTCACTTTTATGTAGACGGTATTAATAAGTAAGTAAAGTCTGTAGCTTTTGCAGCAATGCCATATTGCAAGGATTTCAACAAAAATCTGTTATTGTTAGTTCCTACAAAATACTCCCCCTAGTGGTTTTATTTAGTAAAATAGTAGGGGTCATTTATTATGTGCAGGACAGAGAGAAAGGTGCAAAAAACAGACACAGGAAACAATGGGCAAGTTGCTATATTTGATGTTTTTTTGCACTTAGCACCCTGCTCTACACATGGAAGAATTGCTGCAGGTTTCCTGCATGCCCTCAGATGAATACAAAGCTGCTTGGGTTTGGCAGCACTTTATTCACAAGGGGCAGGTAGAGGGAACGTGTCCCAATCCCACCTTCTTGCTCAAGATAAGGTGAAGGGTTTTTACTTTTTTTCTCATTTTTGTTCTAATATAAAGTGAAAAATATAATGTATATATATATATATAGTTAAAGAGTTAAAAATATCAGAACACATTAAATGTATGCAGAATTCAGAAGTGAGTCAGTCCCTTTAAACAGCTTTGTGACTTCCAAGTGATTTATGTTCCTGTGTTACTAATTATTACTGGGGAAGTGAATATCCTCAGGGCCATCAACACATTGAGCAATATCTTGTACCCCGGACTGCGTGTGTGTTTTTTGTTTTTTTTTTAACTTGGAAGAAAAATACACATTCCTCCTCCAATGGCGTCTGCTGAGTTACTTACTAGGAAGAATGCAGCCAGTGGGATGAAAGGCTGAAATAATGAGTGGGGCTGTTTTTATTTCCTATAGAAAATATTTACACCCCCAGTCCGTTGAAGGTCATTATCCTGTTTACTGTAAAATCAGATGTTGCTTCCCAAAGACAGACCCGGAGCCCTGTGCCATGTCGGCTCGGGATGCATTGGGTTTGTGCAAGATCCGTTATCAGCAGCAAAAGAAATATTTGCCTTTCTTGTTCCAACCTAATTCCAGATGTCAGGTTCTGGCCCAACTCTCCAGGGTAACAATCCATTCATGGCAGATTACAGGAGAAATGTCTAAAGGAAACATTAACCCCACTTGTGTTTCTTTCCAGTTGGGAACATTGGTTTTTAACAACAATATAATTTGAAAAGTCACCTTATTTATAAGCAGACTTATGGGTAATGATTATTCCACTCTTAAGGTGGCCATACACGGGACGATTCTAGCTGCCAATATTGGTCCATTAGACCGATTCGAATTACGACCGAATTAGCCCAATATCACCCACCCGTAGGTGGGGATATCAGGAGAAGATCCACTCGCCTGTATGCGTGTATGGCCACCTTTAGGCCATCTATACCTTTAGATAAAAACTATCAGCATCCATTGGGCCATATAGTGTAAATTTGTCCATATCAGTAGTTGAGCTTTTAGAAAACCATGGCCAAGTTGTCTCAGTACTTGTATGGCCACATCTTGATGTGTCCATACAAGCACTAGGAAAACATGCCCATAGTCTCCTTACTGCTCAATCACTGATATACATTCTAAAGGTGGCCATACACGCTAAGCGAGCGGATCTTCTCCCGATATCCCCACCTACAGGTGGGTGATATCAGGCTAATTTGGTCATTTGGCTCTTGGGCCAAACGATTCAATTAAAAGATGGGTATAGGCATCCATCGGTTTTGGGACCACCTCAACAAGCCGATACGGTCCCCGATCCAACTGAAAACCTGCCCAATCAAGATCTGCTCGATTTCAGGCCAGATTTCTGTCAGGCAGGCCCGTCATTAGTGCCCATACACGGGGCGATAAGCTGCCGAACCAGCTAGAATCGGCATGTGCTCATCAGTTTTTCTAAAGGGATGCAGAGCTGGACTGGCTGCAAAGGGAGGATCAACTCCATATCAATGCACTTTTGTCTGGGAATGAGATGATGGACAGGCAGATGTACTTGTGGCCGTGTAGTGTCTATAGAGGCACCACAGTAGGCAGCTGGCACAAGCCATAGTGCTGTCCGGACAGATTAACTCTCTGAGGTCCCTTCTTGGCTTGCTCACACTTCTGTTCAGGTTCGTGAATATTCAGGACAATTTCGCTGTTCATGTGAATAGCACTGTAAGACAATATATAACTGGATTTCTTGAATAGCCCCAAAAATTCAAGTAGATACAGGAAAATAACCAAAATATGAACTGGGTGGAAAGGGTATGTTTATTTAAGAGATCACCATGCCATGACCCTATATTATATAGTGCTCACTGGAAAGGGAATGCCATTAAGGCAATAGGATCTTTATATACAGTGTAAGCTGCTTCCTACTCAGTGCTAATGCTGCCTGTTTATAAACTGTCACATATAAAGGGACCAAAAGAAGAAAGACCTAATGTGTGAGCCTTCCTGTGGCCACAAAGATAGCCCCTACTGCTAGCATAGTGTGGTGGGGTACATTGTGGAATCCAGTGTGGGTATAATGGAAACCAAAACACTGTTAAAAGCCATAGACAACAGTAGCAGAAGTACAGACTAGGGTTGACCGAGACAAGTGGTAGAATGTTCTGCTCCTTCATACTCTACTGCAGGGATCCCCAACCAGTGGCTCGGGGGCAACATGTTGCTCACCAACCCCTTGGATGTTGCTCTCAGTGCCCCCAAACCAGGGAGTTATTTTTGAATTCCTGACTTGGGGGCAAGTTTTGGTTGAATAAAAACAAGGTTTCCTACCAAATAAAGCCCCTGTAAGCTGATAGTGTGCATAGAGGCTCCTAATAGCCAATCTTAGCCCTTATTTGGCTCCTCCATGAACTTTTATGGTGCTTGTGTTGCTCCCCAAGTCTTTTTACGTTTGACTGTGGCTCACGAGTAAGAAAGTTTGGGGATCCCTGATCTACTGTGTATTTAATTGAAAGTATCTGGTGCTTCAGGTCAGCTCTCTTGTTTTTACTCGTGAGTCCGGGAGAACAAAGTGCAGGACCAGCTGGGCTTCTAAATATCAAAAAATGTGTGTAGTTTTCTGTGTTTCCTAAAACACCATCTTTCCTAAAAAAACAACACAGAAGAGACAGGAAAAGTCCTTACGGTCACATAATCTGTCATGTTGGCCTGAGTGTTTGGCTTTGTTACATAATCTGTCTATGATACATAATCGCTCATGTTAGACTGGGTGTTTGCACATATGGATCCTACTATGGGCCTCTCCTGATGTTCTTTGGAGATAGGATGCTGTACAAGACATTATAGGGCCGGTGACTACAGAACTTAGTTTGCCAATTTCACTTTTTTCCTTCTTGCAACTGGCAAAGACATGGGTGCTATGTGGGAATAGATATGGGTGTTTGTGTCAAACAGAGGTACATTGTGTTCTAGGTAAGTGTCTACGGTCATTAATAGAGAGCAAGTGGTTACGTATCTATCACAGTGCTGTCCAACTGGCGGCCCGCGGGCCGCATGCGGCCCGCGGCCCCCCTCTGTGTGGCCCCCCACCTGTCTGGCTGCTTTGATGGCTTACTCTTGTGTAAGCTCTAAGTGGTATCAGTACTGAGATTAACTGCCCCCTGCATGGTTCTCACCTCAGATTCAGGCTGTAATCAGGCTGTATTGTTTAAATATGTAATCCCCTGTGTTTTTCACACCTTTTAATCTCTGCATTGTTCACCCCCTGCAGTGTTCACACCTCAGGCTCAGGCTGTAATCACCCCCATTGTTCCCCTGTTCACACCTCAGGAGCAGTAGAAACCCACAAATAATCCCTGCACACTACAAAAAGAACATATACTGAGGTGGTACTGCAATTAAAAAGTTTTTTAATATATAGTTATTGTGCAGACTGTAGGAGCAGTGCCAGCATTGTGTCACTGTAGGATGCCTGTGTGTGCCATACACACAGGCATCATAGGGCAAGCAGAGTATGGCACACACAGGCAGGGAAGGCAGAGTATGGCACACACAGGCAGAGTATAGCACACACAGGCCAAGTATGGCACAAACCAGCCAAAAATGGCAAACACAGTGAAAGTATGGCACATGCAGGCAGGGTAGGGAAGGCAGAGTATGGCACACACAGGCAGGGTAGGGCAGGCAGAGTATGGCACACACAGGCAGGGTAGGGCAGGCAGAGTATGGCACACACAGGCCAAGTATGGCACACACAGGCCAAGTATGGCACACACAGTGAAAGTATGGCACACAGGCAGGGTAGGGAAGGCAGAGTATGGCACACACAGGCAGGGTAGGAAAGGCAGAGTATGGCACACACAGACAGGGTAGGGCAGGCAGAGTATGGCACATGCAGGCAGGGTAGGGAAGGCAGAGTATGGCACACACAGGCAGGGTAGGGCAGGCAGAGTATGGCACACACAGGCCAAGTATGGCACACACAGTGAAAGTATGGCACACACAGTGAAAGTATGGCACACAGGCAGGGTAGGGAAGGCAGAGTATGGCACACACAGGCAGGGTAGGAAAGGTAGAGTATGGCACACACAGGCAGGGTAGTGAAGGCAGAGTATGGCACACACAGGCAGGGTAGGACAAGCAGAGTATGGCAGGTTTTTGCTGTACTACAACCATTAATATGGGTATGGTCATGTGATAACACGGGTGTGGTTTCAAGTGGGTGCGGTTTCAAAAAGGGGAGTGGTCAAAACTGGCTTCCATTATCGGCCCTCCACCACGTACGTCGGAAAAATTCCGGCCCTCGGTACCACAGAAGTTGGACAGCACTGATCTATCAGAACCTGCCGGTCAGTATTAGGCACAGCCCTAGCCAATAAGCAGGAAGTCGCCTGTTAATGTACTTTTTGCTCGGCTGGTTATGGCTGCACAACCTCCCCGAGATATATTCCACACTAAAACAGATGCTCCTGCCCATAAATCAAATAATGCTTTTCACAGTGCCGGCCAGTTAAAAGATTTCCCAGAATGCTAAGGGGATACCAACAGATGTCAATCAATCAAGTAATAGGGTCAAAGGTTTAACGTCAGGAAAAGTTGATAAAAGTGGAATAAATCTGTCAGCCCCGTGCAGCTGAGAATCAATTTCGGAAAACAAGAAATTTAATGTGTCGACCAACTCCCTGTAGCCCCGCGGAACGAAAAAATGTTAAACAGAAGTACTGGGTTCTGTGCCACTACGTGCTTAGATAGGGATACTGAGAGGGGCCGCTCTAAAGCTTTAACAGCTGCGGGGTCTGTGTGTAAGGGGAGGGGTTCATGGGATTGTGCTGGATACCGGCCCATTGTACTCACTATATCGTATGATATACTGTATATTATATATATCATTCTCAGCATCATTATATAGAGCAGCCTGGTCATTATTAACGTATAGAGATACTCATCATCATTATACAGAGCAGCCTGGTCATTATCAGCGTATAGAGATACTCAGCATCATTATACAGAGCAGCCTAGTCATTATCAGCGTATAGAGATACTCATCATCATTATACAGAGCAGCCTGGTCATTATCAGTGTATAGAGATACTCAGCATCATTATACAGAGCAGCCTGGTCATTATCAGCGTATAGAGATACCCAGCATCATTATACAGAGTAGCCTGGTCATTATCAGCGTATAGAGATACTCAGCATCATTATACAGAGCAGCCTGGTCATTATCAGTGTATAGAGATACTCAGCATCATTATACAGAGCAGCCCGGTCATTATCAGTGTATAGAGATACTCAGCATCATTATACAGAGCAGCCCGGTCATTATCAGTGTATAGAGATACTCAGCATCATTATACAGAGCAGCCTGGTCATTATCAGTGTATAGAGATACTCAGCATCATTATACAGAGCAGCCTGGTCATTATCAGTGTATAGAGATACTCAGCATCATTATACAGAGCAGCCCGGTCATTATCAGTGTATAGAGATACTCAGCATCATTATACAGAGCAGCCTGGTCATTATCAGTGTATAGAGATACTCAGCATCATTATACAGAGCAGCCTGGTCATTATCAGTGTATAGAGATACTCATCATCATTATACAGAGCAGCCTGGTCATTATCAGCGTATAGAGATACTCAGCATCATTATACAGAGCAGCCTGGTCATTATCAGCGTATAGAGATACTCAGCATCATTATACAGAGCAGCCTGGTCATTATCAGCGTATAGAGATACTCAGCATCATTATACAGAGCAGCCTGGTCATTATCAGTGTATAGAGATACTCAGCATCATTATACAGAGCAGCCTGGTCATTATCAGCGTATAGAGATACTCAGTATGGAGTTAATCAGTGTATAAATATACTCAGGACATGACCAGACTATTTTTTGCTACAATTGTTTCTCAGATGCTGAATATTTAATGAAAATATTTATTTTCCAAATGTTCTCCCATTTCACATTATTAGATTTGCATTTGGCATTTGTGTGCTTCTACCCATCATCTCAGTCATTTTTAGCTACGCAGCTGACAGACAGATCTTTTCTATTGGCTTTGAAAATAGTTTCCATTCCTGGAAATACTGATCTTCAACCACTGATGTCTCAGGAACAAAAGTCCATTAAATCCCCTCTTAGCATGAAGGGTCTGGCAGGGGGATGCTTCATGCAAAGGTTATAGCAGATGAAATGGCTGATAGTGGGCCCCGGGTAAATTTTGCCCACCTTTAAAATGGCCGTGAGTTTGGGAAGCTCAGCTGTACACTGTATAGCAACACTTGCCCTGCACTGTGTCCCATATATTGTAGTAAGTAACATATTACCAGTGTAAGGTTTCACATATCAGCACCCTCTTTTCAGAATCATTCACCAAATATCACATTTATCTGCCTTAATGGGATTCAGACATAGTGGAGAAGATAATGGAAATGGCTAATCCTTTATTGATCAATGCTTTGGGCCTCATCCAACTTGCTGTTGAAAAAGTGCAGGCGTGGGCTTCTTATTTTTTTATCCGTCTAAAAGCAAATATGGTGCATGGACTTCAAATGGATAGAGAATATTTTCGAAGTTAATGGTGGATTATGACTACCCGGAGCTCTGTGAGGTTGTAAAAACATGGGATCCAAACTGATCTGTTGAATAGCGGTCACCAGCGTCCAATTAATGATCAACCACAGCCATGCAATATCCACCAAGTGTCAGACTAGGGCACCGGGTACCTACCAGAGACCCTGAACTCATGGGCCCCCTGGACCTAGCCAATAATGTCATCAATGATCCTTCTTGAGCGCACAAGAATAATAGGAATAAATAAAGAATTTACAGAAATGAATAACTAAATTTAACCAGGGACATGTTCTGCACTCCAGTATAGTAGGGTAATGTAGTTCTTTTTGCATTTAAATTTGCCTTTTCAGCATATGTATAAAATATTTTTTTCTGTATGTTGCAAGGTGCTATTACGTGTGCATCGTTTTGCTTTATCAGTTTTGTTCTAAGGGCTCTGGCACACGGGGGAGATTAGTCGCCCGCGACAAAACTCCCTGTTCGCGGGCGACTAATCTCCCCGAGTTGCCATGACCCACCATCCCGCCGGCGAACATGTAAGTCGCCGGCGGGATGGCACACACGGCGGCGTGATTTCACGAAATCGCCGAAAAAGACTCGCGGGCGACTAATCTCCCCGTGTGCCAGAGCCCTTAAGGTGTGATCATAGTATGGTGATGTCACATTCATACCCTTTAAATGTCAATTGGCCTCAAGTTTGTCTGATGAAGGGTTTCCCCCCGAAACGTTACTGTGTTGCACTAAATAAATGTGCAGGGTTTTCCCTGCTTACTGTATATACTCGAGTATAAAACGAGTTTTCTAGCACCCAAGCCGACCGGGCGCCCTAGGCAACCCGGTAAGCCAACTCCGCCCACCTCCCCGCCCCCCCCCCCCGAACGGCGCATGCGCGCCAAAGTACAGGAGGAGGTGCAGGGGGGGGGCGGTGCAATTACATCGGTCATTGTGGAGGCAATGACAAAGTAGCACTAGGGGTAGGCAGGAGAGGCTGCCTGACGCCCCTCAATCGTTGCGCCCTAGGCAGCTGCCTCTTCTGCCTACCCCTAGTTCCGACCCTGCTCAGTGGTTAGGCATAGGTAGACATGCTATGTATTATATACAATCAATGCAATCAATAGGGGATGGTATATGTTCCAGTTCAGGCCTTTCATTCATTTGGTGACTGGCAATCACCTGAATGCAACGTAGCACTTCCTGGGCAGGCTATTCTTGCTCAGAAACCCTGACCGGTGAGTTTTCCAGGGACAATCATCTGAGAGCTCAACAATAAATATACAGGTACAACAATGAAAACTTTAAGGCAAACTTTTCTCACCCCTTTACACTGAATGATCTTTACCTAGAACTTCTGACAAGCAGCAGTTGAGAACACTGCTCTGATTGGTGGGAGATTCAGTGCTTTGCTCACAGTAGCTGCTTATCAGAAGTTCTAGGCATCGGGCACAGCTTTCCAGATGGGGGGTGAGTAGAATTATTTTAGGCTCCAACTCCATGCTGTTTATGTATTTAATTAATTATTAATTGACTATAATACATATTATTGCTCTTAATCTGCAGCTGCCAACATTATATATTTATGTAGAGTTCACAGGGGGTTACGCTGAGTGTCCTTTTATTAATTATTTGATTGTTGAAATTTAGCAGTAGCGGCTGCATTTCCCACCCTAGGCTTATACTCGAGCCAATAAGTTTTTCCAGTTTTCTTAGGTAAAATTAGGTAACTCGGCTTATATTTGGATCGGCTTATACTCGACAATATATATGGTATAACTGCCTTGCTGTGCCAGCATCTGTGTATTTTATATCAGACAAGTAGTCATGAATCATTTTAAAAAGGCCAACGCAGGACCCAACAGGACCAGGGTCCACTGGGAATTTCGCTGGCCCTCTGGTTGGCCAGTCTGATCCTGTATCCACCAGAAACATCCTGTTGGTAGTTACTTAGGCATGCACACACCACATGGAAGGATGGAAGGTGGGTCTTGGAGTTGGAAACAGGATAAAGGACCAGCAGGGCAGCTTTTAGTGAAGGACACAAGCCAGAGCAAAGACACAGCTCAAGCACCAATAAGCATGTGTGATTGTTTATGGTGTTGGATACCAGGATCTGCTTTTGTGAGTGAGACAGGAGCTATAAAAAGACCAACCCAGGGCCCAACATGACCAGGGTCCACTGGGAATTTTGCTGGTGCTCTGGCGCACCAGTTTGACCCTGTATCCACCAGAAACATCCTGCTGGTAATTACTTAGGAATTCATATACCACATGGAAGGATGGAAGGTGGGTCTGTTGTTGGAAACATGATGTAGGACCAGCAAGGCAGCCTTTAGTAAAGGACACAAGCCAGAGCACCAGTAGGGAAGATTGGTTATGGTGTTGGGTATCAATATAGAACAGGCAAGAGGGTTCCTATCACTTTGCCATCTCTGCAAACGAGAGATCAGAAACACATTGCTGTGGCTTTGACTCCTGGGGCCCCTGGGCAGCTGCCTTTAAAGCTCTTACTGTAAACCATCTCTGATGCAATATATTCTGGTAGATCACTATTTTGCACACCAGCTCCTCTAATGATAAATGCACCTGTATAATCCCCCCAGGATGGTGCAGGGAAAATAATTGTCTGTGACAGGAACGGCAATGACTGCGCTGAATAGAAACACGGATGCATTTGCAGGGTAATCGACTACTGCTTCCAGCCGCCTAATGCCTGTGGTCTTTTCCATACCTGGTTTTGGGCCCAACGCCATGTAACCATCTATTTAAAAGCATATGCTGACTTTAACAAATTCACTTCCTCTCGGAAGAAAAAGGAGGTTGCATTTTCCCCCAGCCACGTTACACTTGTCAGCAGAATTTCATGTTCATTTTGTGCTGGGAGCGCTTTAATGGGTTGCAGACATATGGTTGGGAGAACAAAGTAGAGCCTCGGTTTCTTCCACATTACACAGCACTTTATCTTCAGGCAGCAAGGCCTTGACTCTCCGATGGGGCCCCTTGGGCAAGCTGTTATTGTAAAAACAAAATATTATATTGTATAACAACAAATACGTGTATGTTTTTTTTGTAGTATTTATATCAGAGATGTCCACCCTGGGCCTTCTGGCTGTTGTTGAACTATAGTTTCCAGCATCCCTTCAGCAGCATGCAAACTTCTCATAGAGATATTGATTTAATTCTATTGCTAAGATCTTACCACCTTAAGGTAAGCAGCAGTTCAACTACACCTTCCATCTAAGGCTAATGCCACACGATGCCTATGGTGTATATTTTCAGCAAGCCGGAAAACGCTTGCCGAAAATATGTGCCATATGCTCCTACCTGTGCCTGCACCCGAATGAATGGAATATGCTTGGGTGCAGGCACATGTAGCCGATATCCCCGTAAAAACACGCATTCTCGCATTTTTAGGCAGATATTGGCTACATGTGCCTGCACCCGTATTCCATTCATTCGGATGCAGGCACAGATAGGCACGTATGGTGCGTATTTTTCACAAGCGTTTTTTTGCCGAAAATATACACCATATGCATTGTGTGGCATTAGCCTAATACCTTTATCTATATGATTAGAACAGGGGTCCCCAACCTTTCTTACTCATGAGCCACAGTCAAATGTAAAAAGACTTGGGGAGCAACACAAGCACCATAAAAGTCCATGGAGGAGCCAAATAAGGGCTGTGATTGGCTATTAGGGGCCTCTATGCACCCTATCAGCTTACAGGGGGCTTTATTTGGTAGGAAATCTTGTTTTTATTCAACCAAAACTTGCCCCCAAGTCAGGAATTCAAAAATAACTCCCTGGTTTGGGGGCACTGAGAGCAACATCCAAGGGGTTGGGGAGCAACATGTTGCCCCTGAGCCACTGGTTGGGGATCACTGGCTTAGAGGCTGATGCAGAGTCAGACTGGGCCAGCGGGGCTCCTGGGAAAAAACAGATGGGCCCCACCAGCCCAGGTCTGCTCCCTGCCCGCAGCTTGTGCACTCTACTTGGCCCCAAATAAAAATAATGCAATGCATCGTGCGTGCACAGTTGTGTGTGTGGCTGCAAGTGCAAGGAAGGCAACATGGAGGAACGGTAAGGAAAAGGATGACTATAGGTTGGCTGCGGGGGCCCTTGGGGTGGCAGCCCCAGTGGGACCCAGACAATCCAGACTGACACTAGGTGGATGTTTAAAAACAATACAATTTTTACTGTAATGTATGTGTTATAAGTGTTTATATAGCAGGACAATACCCTGGCCACATGGGTCAAACACCCCAATGGGCATCATTGTTTACAGATTGTATACATCAGTAACCCACATATAGGCTAATGTGACCTGGCCAAACCTTAGATGAAAAACAGAGGCTTGAACCCAAAATATTTTTTTAAAAAAACCCTCACCCAGCTACTGGTTTATTTTCCCAAGTCACTGTTACAGCACAGTCCAACACTCATCAGCTCCTCTGACGTTGCCAAACCCGGAGCAACATGTTCCGTGCCAGTTTTCTGTCGTGGGTGGCTTTTAAAATATGGCAACTTAGACATTAGGTCATTGAGTCTTGTCGAAATCTGTAGTATTCCATTGAAGACAGGTCTGTGGTTATTCTTTGCTTTCTGTCAGAAAATATATTTTGGAAAGTAGAATTATTTGTGCCAAAGTGCCCAGAGCCATAAGCACAGATAGTCACGTAAAATATGTTCACCAGAATATACAGAACCTGTTGGTCTATCCCAACCATATAGCTAGGAAGCTACTACATGTTTAACCTTTAGAATTGGGATCCCAAACTCTGGGTCTGGTCTCCCTGAAGAACCTGGAGCAGTGGCACGGGTGGGCTCAGTCTCAAGGCCAGTTTTGATTTAATTTTGTAATTAGAGAGAATGGAAATTTGTTCTAGATACACTTGGAAGCCCAGCTTGAAGGTCAGTTAGGATTAAATTGAGGGTCCTGTTCTGCATAGTTCTAGATAGTCTTAATGACCAAAATACCAATATTCCTGTATCCAGGGCCGGAACTAGGGGTAGGCAGAAGAGGTAGCTGCCTAGGGCGCAACGATTGGGTGGCGCCAGGCAGCCTCTCCTGCCTACCCCTAGTCCGCTCTCTTTAGTCACTGCCCCCACCGCTTGTCCTTACACGGTGGGGGCAATGATCCATCGAATCGCATCGTGAACCCCTAACCCACCCCGCGACTCCATAGACTCCATAGACTCCATTTTAATCAAATCATTTAGAATTTTAAAATGGATTTCCTTTTTCTCTGTAGTAATAAAACAGTACCTTGTACTTGATCCCAACTAAGATATAATTACCCCTTATTGGGGGCAGAACAGCCCTATTGGGTTTATTTAATGGTTAAATGATTCCCTTTTCTCTGTAATAATAAAACAGTACCTGTACTTGATCCCAACTAAGATATAATTACCCCTTATTGGGGGCAGAACAGCCCTATTGGGTTTATTTAATGGTTAAATGATTCCCTTTTCTCTGTAATAATAAAACAGTACCTGTACTTGATCCCAACTAAGATATAATTACCCCTTATTGGGGCAGAACAGCCCTATTGGGTTTATTTAATGGTTAAATGATTCCCTTTTCTCTGTAATAATAAAACAGAACCTTGTACTTGATCTCAACTAAGATATAATTACCCCTTATTGGGGGCAGAACAGTCCTATTGGGTTTATTTAATGGTTAAATGATTCCCTTTTCTCTGTAATAATAAAACAGTACCTGTACTTGATCCCAACTAAGATATAATTACCCCTTATTGGGGGCAGAACAGTCCTATTGGGTTTATTTAATGGTTAAATGATTCCCTTTTCTCTGTAATAATAAAACAGTACCTGTACTTGATCCCAACTAAGATATAATTACCCCTTATTGGGGCAGAACAGCCCTATTGGGTTTATTTAATGGTTAAATGATTCCCTTTTCTCTGTAATAATAAAACAGTACCTGTACTTGATCCCAACTAAGATATAATTACCCCTTATTGGGGGCAGAACAGTCCTATTGGGTTTATTTAATGGTTAAATGATTCCCTTTTCTCTGTAATAATAAAACAGTACCTGTACTTGATCCCAACTAAGATATAATTACCCCTTATTGGGGGCAGAACAGCCCTATTGGGTTTATTTAATGGTTAAATGATTCTCTTTTCTCTGTAATAATAAAACAGTACCTGTACTTGATCCCAACTAAGATATAATTAATCCTTATTGGAGGCCAAACAAGCCTATTGGGTTTAATTAATGTTTTATTAATTTTTTAGTAGGCTTATGGTATGGAGATCCAAATTACGAAAAGACCCCTTATCTGGAATACCCTTGGTCCCGCGCATTCTGGATAACGGGTCCTATACCTGTACTATGATTTATAATTCTTCATAAAGATTAAAGATCATTTGCTCCTTTAAAAGAGACAAGTTATTCTGACCCTACAATGAAAAATCCACTCATATGATGAGGTTGTCTGAAGAGCAGACCTGAATGTGATAGGCCAAATCAGGCTGATGTGATCATTTTGCCCCAGGCCAATGATTATATTACAATGGGGGCCCACACAATTCAACCAGGAGAGGATCACATTAAAGGTTCCTGGTTCCTGCTGGGCCACATCTTGTGAGTGACAGTGGTGGGACTGGGGCTGAGAAGCTAAGCTTGGGGATCATTTGAAATCATACCAATATTAGCAGAAAGTGTTAATAAGGTACATTGCTGATTATTAATCAATTCCATTCCATTACTGCTTTCTGGCTGCCATGTAATGTGAATCTGAATGAATAAAGGGCTATGGTGTCCTTGGGCTGGAATGGAAGTCGTAAAACATAACTAGACTACATTTTATAGTGAGATTAGTTCTCCTTTAAGTTATTAACCCCCATGTGTAAAAATATGCACTTGGTTTGCTCAGAAGCAGTAACCCATAGCAACCAATAAGATATTTGGTATTAAAGAGGTAATCAGTAAATCCTACCTCCTGATTGGTTGCTGTAAGTTACTGCTCCTGGTCCTGGTCAAATTATATCTGACGAGTCAGTTATAATTTATCACTCTTTATACCCCTATAGCATAAAAATCTTTCCTGTACAAAATTATTTGCAGTTACCAGACATAAACGATATCATCTATGAAGCTATATAAAATAATGTTTTTTGTGTCACTGGCCCTTTAAGGTTCTGGAATGTTAATGCTACATATGGAAGGCGTAAAACCAGTAAGTAATAGAGACTTAAAGTTTTGCCTTCATTCAGAATGATAGATATTGGCAAGTCGAAATGGTCTTAACGCCGGGCAAAATAGAGCGGAACTAGTCTTAATGCAGCTCTGTCTCCTCTGGCATTAAGGGCCTTATTTAATATCAAATATTATTGCATATGACACTCCAGTAACAAGATTTGCCTCCGACCCAGACTTTAATTTCAGCTGCCAGATGAATTTACTTTAACAAGATTGTTTTTTCAAGGGAAGGATGTGGTTTGAGAAGCAGGTTTCCTATAGGATTTCTGAACAAACCTGTATTTGTGTGGCTTTCAGAATGTTTCTTTTGATATCCACCCCAAACCAGGCCTTATTTTATTAAACCACATTTCTATGAATTTGGGCCTGTCGAGTCTTCCTGTGCAGAGTTCAGCTGCGTTCGCTGGCCCGTGAGTAATCCAGCAACAACTCTTGCTTTTAGGTCAAAAATAAGCTTTTTTGGCTCAAATGAAACACTTTTCAATTAGTCATTAGTCACCAATAGACAGCAAGCGGAAGCCTGATTATTCAAAATAAACAACCCCCGCGGAAACCTTGGATAAACAAACATGTGGCTAATAAGGGATGTAGTGATAAAGATTAAGCAATGTATAAAATAATAGATACTGAGTGATGAGAAATCAGGAACAGTAATAGTATTCTGGCAGTTAATATACTCTACAGATGTCCATACACTGCTGATTCATATACATCTGACCAGGCTGGTTGGAATATCCTTTCAGGTGGTGGCTGTAGAGTCCTCTGCCAATTTGTCTGGACGGCCCCTGATGTGATCATGAGATCAACATGATGTAGCCCACCACATGGGGTCACCAAAGAAGTAGACCTTCTTGTGTAGGGCCAGCAAAAGTCCTATGGAACATGGTGAATTGTGACCCAACCTAGTCCATCAGGGAGAAATGACATGGTCAAAACACCATTTTGCACCACCAACAGTTGCTTCCCATTTGTGTAAATGGTAAATATGTTGCCTTTGGAAGATGCTGGTGATGATCATTTAGGAAAGGTCGATTTAGTGTTGCCAAAAAATCCCTGTCTGAGGGCATCAGCGTCTGTCATAAGCAGTGTGTTTCTCATTAGCATGTCCAGTCAGGAGACTACTGCATCCACTAATGCCCCACCCCCTCATGTGGCATGATAGTTGACCTGGTAGGCTTATGACTAGATCTAATTTAAGCCTACCAAAATAGATCTCCAAACGAATGGATCTTCTTGTTTATGGTCAGTGTAAAGGTGGCACTACACGGGCAGATTTAAGCTGCCAATTTGAGTCCTTCAGAACGATTTGGCAGCTTATGTGCCCATGTATGGGGCCATCCGACAGGCCTCCCTGACCATTACCTGGCCCAAAATCAGCCAGATGTCAATCACACAGACTTGATTTTTCTGTCAGATCAGCTCATTGATATCGTCCCTTTGAATTTTCATATCCCTTGGCCCTATTGCATTAACACGATAACGCCCACCCAAAGTGCACATATTGGGGGAAAGATTTGTTTGCCGACCTCACCAAATGAGTGAATGAGTATGTATGGCCGCCTTAAGCCTCAGGGCACATTGTAAATTTTAGCCCAGCTTAGTCCATTAGGGGGAGGTGAGGATTTGAAAACACCAGTATACACCTGCTTCCCATTAATCTGAATGTTAATATGCTGGTGACAAGATCAGCTGAGGACCAATAGGGAAAGTGTTTTGCGTACAACATTGTATGTGTGGCAGCCACTATAGATTGTAAGCCCCACTGGGGCAAGGTCTGCATAATGGGGCTGCTGCCATATAAATCAAGGATTGTAACAATAAAACCAGTTAAATGGTATAAAAGTGATGGCATTAAAGTAACGTATTGCTGCTGTTGTTCTGGTGCTTCCAGACATTCCTTGTGCAGAAATTATGCCCGTCTTGTAAATTAGCTGTCAAAGAGGCACCAATATGTAATACGATGTGCATCCAATAAATGAGAATTTGCATTAAAATACATCAAATCAGACACAAATATTTACACACAATAACAGATCAGAAATACCCACAAACATCTGGCACCAAAAGTTCCTGCTGTTTATTATACTGAGCCATCATATTAATAAATCCCCCCCCCCCCATTTCCCAGGGTACTTTGCTTTATAAAAACCCAAAACTGCTCCATTTGAATCTAGGTGAGTTAGTAGCACATCACTCACTGCAAACACTTGGAAAATGCTAATGCTTAATTAAAAAAGCTTTCTTCCTCAAAAACCAAGACTATATTGTGATAAATAATCCCTTTAATGTTTTAAACATCATTTCCCGGCCGGTTAAAGAGATTTACTTTGAAAGGTTCCTTGGAAATCATTCACAGCCAGTAAATAAGGTGCTATTTTCTGCCCGCTGCCTTTCTAGAGAGCCCATTTGTCTTATGAAGTCATGTGTAATATCATCCAGGAGTGGTGGCTCAGTAACCTCATATACATGGCCAGGAGGCTGCGGGCAGGATGTCTCCTCACACAACAAACAAACATTATTTATGGCTATGTACATTACAAATTCAGCCTCAATAGATGTTGGTGTCTCGACAAGCTTTGAAGAAGGTACAAGAAAATAGGTGTGTGTGTCGGGAATATTGTGTGAAGGAAATAGCTAAGGAGAGATCACTGTAGTTGCATTTTGAGCCATTTTAAAGGGACACACATGGTCAGATTTCCCTGCAGCTTATAATACCAAAAACTTGCTCTTTGGTACCTTTCTGTACAAGAAAAACCTAGGGAGGGGGTCTCTGCAATGAAGAAGTTCCATTTATAGCCAAGCTTACTGACCACACCGTTAATGGTCGTACACGCTCCTTGAACCGCAGTGGGTACCGCAGGGGTCAGTCCTTGGTCCTTTGCTTTTTAACTTGTTTATTACTGACCTGGAGGAGGGCATAGACAGTACTGTTTCTATTTTTGCTGATGACACAAAATTGTGCAAAACTATAAGTCCCATGCAGGATGCTGTCTTGTATAAAAAAAGGGCATTGACTCAAGGGATGAAAACATCATTTTGCCCCTTTATAGGTCCCTGGTAAGGCCTCACCTTGAGTATGCAGTGCAGTTTTGGGCTCCAGTCCTTAAGAAGGATATAAATGCGATACTAAAATCTACAGTTAGTGTTGGTGTTGGTATATATGATTTATGTATGTGAGTGGATAGATAGGTCAGTATGGGTCTGTATGTGAGTGGACAGATAGGTCAGTATGGGTCTGTATGTGAGTGGATAGATAGGTCAGTATGGGTCTGTATGTGAGTGGATAGATAGGTCAGTGTGGGTCTGTATGTGAGTGGATAGATAGGTCAGTATGGGTCTGTATGTGAGTAGATAGATAGGTCAGTATGGGTCTGTATGTGAGTGGATAGATAGGTCAGTGTGGGTCTGTATGTGAGTGGATAGATAGGTCAGTATGGGTCTGTATGTGAGTGGATAGATAGGTCATTGTGGGTCTGTATGTGAGTGTATAGATAGGTCAGTGTGGGTCTGTATGTGAGTGGATAGATAGGTCAGTATGGGTCTGTATGTGAGTGGATAGATAGGTCAGTGTGGGTCTGTATGTGAGTGGATAGATAGGTCAGTATTGGTCTGTATGTGAGTGGATAGATAGGTCAGTGTGGGTCTGTATGTGAGTGGATAGATAGGTCAGTATGGGTCTGTATGTGAGTGGATAGATAGGTCAGTATGGGTCTGTATGTGAGTGGATAGATAGGTCAGTATGGGTCTGTATGTGAGTGGATAGACAGGTCAGTATGGGTCTATATGTGAGTGGATAGATAGGTCAGTGTGGGTCTGTATGTGAGTGGATAGATAGGTCAGTATGGGTCTGTATGTGAGTGGATAGATAGGTCAGTATGGGTCTGTATGTGAGTGGATAGATAGGTCAGTATGGGTCTGTAGGTGAGTGTATAAATTGGTAAGTATAGGTTGTTGGTGCTGGGTTTACTTGGATGGGTTGAACTTGATGGACTTTGGTCTTTTTTCAACCCTATGTAACTATGTAACTATGTAAGGCCACATCCCATCTGACTTTTTCTAATGACATTAGAACGCCACAGGTTGTCTGAGCTTGTAGGTACAAACCTTAAAGACAATAGCAGCCATATATGCCTTCCAAGGCAGTGTACAAAGTGCAAAAATCAGGTGCAATAATCCACACCTTCCGGGGCTTAATAGATGCTTACTGCAGGAAGAGGTGGAAACACAATCAGATAAGGTTAAGATAAGGCATGAGTTTCATTTGGCTTTCATCCAAGGGTTCCCAGTTTAGTTCCAGCCAGACCACTCTATAATTTTCATGAAGTTTGGCCTGAAACTGTAAGTGGTGTACCACAAGCTTTAGCACTTGGCCAAGATCTTCCCTGCTTATTATATTTGGAAGATATTGTGGAACGTGAAGTCCAGTGTCAATCTTTGCAGATTATAAATATGTTGACTAATAAAGAGGGGATGTATTTAATTAAACAGAGATTTGGAAGGGATGAGAATTGGGCAAGTTGGTGGCAATTCAGAATTACTGAATGTATGAAAACAAAATTGTTTATAAATATATGTGTGAAACCCCCAGGAAAGGAGCCAGCTACCAGCAAACCGACCAACATGGCTGAGCGACAACAGCTGCATGCTTGTGATGGAAACAGAGAGATATTGATGGTTGCGGTGAAATAAATATTAAATTCCTCTATATATACATTTCTGGTTAGTTACACCCATCATATGGGCACAGCCTGGGAACAGAAAGAGGACATTGACTATAAAAGTGTTACAGGGAAAGCAGCATCAGTGGCTGTTATAAAGAGACTCCAGGGAAGGGCATGCTTATTATGGGTTGTTTTCCTCAAAGGAAAAAGCTGACTTCAAAGGGAATATGGTCAGTATAGAAATATATCCGAGGTGAGAATACAGAATTCCTTAGTCCTAGAAGGCAGTCAAGGGAGTTCATCTAGTGTGACTAGTGGAGATATTCCAAGGGACATGGTTACAGAGAATTAAAAAACAACTTGCTGGTCTTTTTTGAATGGAAGGAGGGTGAGTGATAAGCAGGGGGCTGTATATTCTGCTTGCCAAACAGTTATACTCAAAGGGGTGATGCAACAAATCCACTATTTTAGGATCTGGCCAAGTCCTGAATCCTTTGCAAAAGATTTGGCCGAATACCGAACCAAATCCAGTGCTGTATTCAGTGTATCCCTACTAGTGATGAGCGAATCTGTCCCATTTCAATTCGCTGAAAAATTAGTGAAACAGCGAAAAATATGTGAAACGCATTTGTTGCACGACTTTTTTGTCACACATGTCTTTTTTGCCACTACCACACCCATTTTTATGTGACCACACCCATTTTGATGAGACCACGCCTATTTTGATGCAACTGCTTTTTTTATGCACAATAAATTTGTTTGCGTCAAATTTTCGCAGAGCTTTCACAAACCAATTCGCGAATGGCAATATGCAGAAATTCGCTGCTGATGCTCTACCTGGACAGTTTTCTCATAGACTAAAGTCTGGTCCAATACAGGGCCACTTTCAGGTAACTGTGGGTTCATAGAAAAAATCTTATTGGTGGGTCCCCATTGCTCAAGAAAATATTGACAATACCAACCTGTAGCTACTGATGGGGGGCAGTTTTTAGAACGCAGGAGTGTTTAACCAGAGTGTGTTGTGTGTGGAGGTCTGGAAAATGGTGGCATTTTCTAGTAGAATGTTCTTAAACCTATTGAGCTCTGATTAGGACCCCTCTTAGGAAGGCCTTACTAAATGGTTCCTATTGGTGCTATTCATTATTCTGTTTCATGGTGATTTACCTGGTGCTGTGGTTCCCCGTGCTTATGACAACTCATGGGACATGCTGCCACTGTTGCAAATATGGAGTTTCTTTAGTGGGCAGAGTATAAAGCATGCCAGTAGGTGTTTTTGGATACAATGCCAGACTAAATGACCTTGTATTTTAAGGTGGCCATAAATGGTACGATCTGCTTGTTTTCCTCGAACTTCTCCTGATATGCTCACCTAATTTGGGCGATATCTGGCTATTTCAGTTGTTTGGTCCTAGGGTCAATTTAAAACTGTGGATATATGCACCATCAGACCGGGGATTGCATCAACAAGCCGATGAGGTCCCTGATCTGAAGGAAAATCAAACCTGCCCATGGAGATCTTCCTGATTTTAGGCCAGATATTGGTCGGGTAGGCCCATCGGGGTGCCCATACATGGGAAGATAAGCTGCTGAATCTGTCTGAAGGACCCAAATTGGCAGCTGAAATCTACCCGTGCATGGCCACCTTAACACATAAGCATCTATCCAATACAATTGGAGTTTGTTTCCATTTTAATAACAAGAAAAGGATAACATGCTCTAATCTGTTGTCTTTAGCAGGGTAGATAATAAAATCTTCCTGTGAGTCAGAGATTTCTAAAATCAGTAAACCTTATTTTCATGAGGAAATGACACAACAACAATGTGAAAGTCACAACAATGAAGTTGAGTTTGAGTCTGGCTTTGTGTGACCTTATGTGAGTCATTGCTATCTCTAGGACGAGCAGCCTTCTAAATGTGTGGGAAGAAGGAAGAATCATATAACACAGGACTGGAAATTTCCCCTACTCTTCTTTGGGCAAATTCTATAGGTCCTGTACAGTCACATATACATTCAAGTGGCAAAAAGGCCAGCTCAGCCTATTATTGGCATATACACAGGGCCACCATCAATGGTGTAAATGTGTGGTACCAGTAATGTGCCCAGTACTAGTAGGGCCCCAAACAAACACAACAATCTTTAACTATGCTAAATGGCCAGCACTATCAGCTTATTGCCCACCTTGACCCTTGTGTTTGGGTAGCAGAAGGCCTGGGGGGAATTGGGCTAATTGTATGCTGGTGGATTTGTTTTTGTTTTTTTCAGTGGTACATCTATCTATCTATCTATCTATCTATCTATCTATCTATCTATCATCTATCATCATCATCTATCAATCTATCATCATCTATCTATTATTATCTATCAGCTCTATCATGTATCTTTCTATCTCTATCTATCTATCTATCTATCTATCTATCATCATCTATATCTATCTATTATGATCTATCATGTATCTTTGTATCTCTATCTATCTACTGTATCTACTGTATCTATCTATATATCTATCTATCTATATATCTATCATCTATATCTATCTATTATGATCTATCAGCTCTATCATGTATCTTTGTATCTCTATCTATCTATCTATCTATCTATCTATCTATCATCATCTATTATCATCTACATCTATCTATTATGATCTATCATGTATCTTTGTATCTCTATCTATCTATCTATCTATCTATCTATCTATCTATCTATCTATAATCTCTACCTATCTATTATTATCTATCTGCTCTATCATGTATCTTTGTATCTCTACCTATCTATCAGCTCTATCATGTATCTTTGTATCTCTACCTATCAGCTCTATCACGTATCTTTGTATATCTATCTATCTATCTATCTATCTATCTATCATCTATCATCGCCATCTATGGTTTAGTCTCTCAGCTATATGTATATCTAGCTGTCTCTGTATGTACCACACATGGGGGTGGTTCTCTTTACTGATGTGCTTGTTGGGGATGATTTAAAGTGCATTTAATATGCACGTTGTTGTCTTGCTTCACAATAAGAGATCGATACAAAGCATGTTTAAATTTTTTTTTTGTTGCAGCCCAGGCTGATTATTTATGGGCTTATGCAGGCCAGCCACAGCTTTAATTAGACTAAGCAAAACAAATGTGTCTCTGTAATTTCCCTTGGACTCCATAGAAAACTCAGTGACTCAGTAAGCCTAGTGAGCTCATGGAAACTGTACACCTTTCTTATAGCCTTACCTGATCGACTGTCCCACTGCCAAATGTTGGCAGAAAGCTTGTTTTCTGCTCTGCTAGAGATGAGATTATAGCTATTTATATATAAACAAGTCACATTTTCCGACGCTCCAGAAGGTAGCTTTGTTCCCAATTTAGATACAGCTTCCACCATACAATTCTGCAATACCACAATACTTTGCTCACAGCTGTATTTCCATAGAAGGATGGAGCCTTACTTATCAATCAGACAAAAGGCTTTGGTTATATTCTGTCTTATTTAAAGGTGAAAACCTTTACTAATCAGCCTTTTTATTCAATTACATTTTATTGTATAAGAGTATAATGTTTAAACAGTACCCTTGTATTTCTTTACTTCCTATATCTCATTAAAGGAAAACTATACCCCCAAACAATGTAGGTCTCTATAAAAATATATTCCATAAAACAGCTTATATGTAAAGCCCTGCTCCATCTAAGTAAACAATTTTTATAGAAGTATGTGCCATTGGGTACTTCTAAACTGAAAACTGCCATTTTAGGTACTAAGGGCCGCCTACTGGGATCATATGATTCACAGTGCACACAAACAAACCAAGGGCACACATACATGTTAGGCCCCATCAGCCACTTAATGTTCTGTCTTTACTCCAACATTTCTTCTTGTTACAGTTAGAGCTGCATTATTTCCTGTCAGGTGATCTCTGAGGGAACACACAGCCCATCACAAAATGGTGGATCAATGGAAAGGATGTAAATGGGCAATATTTACTGATTATATATATATATATATTCCAGTTTGGTAAGATTCTTTAATAGGTGCTTAATATGATATAATATCTGTTGATTAAATGTTCATTCTAGAGGTATAGTTTTCCTTTAAATAGCTTCAATATTATAACATAATCTCTGGAATGGACCTCTAGAGCCAGTAAGTGAGTAATTGAAGAGCATAATTAATTAGATTCCTGTATTGATGAAAGGTCTGCTGATACTGTACAAACTCATTTACCAAACATCTCTAAAGTACTGGAAAAGGAGAATTTCAATGTCAAATTGTATGAGTGAGTTGTACCCTCTGGAGTGGAGCAGATTTCTTTAGACTAGGTCATATCTGGATCATTGTCTTTAGTAATTTAACTCCTGTTTAATGTGAGGTGCCATGTAATATACTGGAGATCCTACGCAAGTGAACTTTTCTTTGTGAATCGTTTTCTTTTCAAAATCCTCTGATCATATGGAAACATTATAAAATCACAAATGTGGTGGAATGGTGGGTAACTGGTGTAGGGCATGAATAGGTATTGGCTAGTTTGTGAAAATACTAGTCCTGGTTCAAATTGTATAGAGGAGCATAGGGTTTCCAGGTACAGAAAATGAGCAATCCAAGGAAGTCCTAAACTATTCTACCTCATAGCTTTGTATCTGCAGAAATGTTGAGTGATGATTATTTTAAAGATTGTGGCACTAGTCCTTATGGTGCAACATGGCATGCTAAGACCAACTTGTCCTTAGGGACATTTCACATGGGGCTAGCCATATTCTTCATTTCCCAGGGTGCCACAACCATGTGACCTGTGCTCTGATAAACTTCAGTCACACTTTACTGCTGAGCTGCAAGTTGGAGTGATACCCCCCCCAGCAGCCGATGAGCAGAACAATGGGAAGGGAGCAAGATAGCAGCTCCCAGTAGGTATCAGAATAGCACTCAATAGTAAGAAATCCAAGTCTGGCTTGGGACTCCTCCAGTTACATGGGAGTAGGAGAAACAATAGGTTACCTGAAAGCAGTTCTAATGTGTAGCGCTGGCTCCTTCTGAAAGCTCAGACTCAGGCACAATGCACTGAGATGGCGCCTACACACCAATATTACAGCTAAAAAAATATATATTTGTTGATTCAAGAATAAAATTTTAAATGGTAGAGTGAATTATTTCCTATGCAAACAGTGTCATTTAGAAATAAAAAGTATACCATAAAAATCATGACAGTATCCTTTTAATTAGTTTAGTCCAGTGAGTAAGTATCACTCCTTGGAAGTCCACATTTTGGTCAGGCACCTCTTAGGCCAAAACAAGGTTATAGATATAAGATAATACCAGTGTATCAGTCATTGAGTTAAGATTATCTAGGACAGAAATAAAAGTTCACCCCTAATATTACCTTTATTGACCTTCAAGCTGAGCTTTGAAGTGTTTGTAGGAGATTCAATGGGCTTCCTCTATAAATCTCACCCTAAATGGCCTTCCATCTTAACTGCCCTTCCACTGCTCCAAGTCATGCCTGGTGGGAGACAGACCCAATTCACAGTTTATAAAACACTGGTTTAGGGTTATCATTCTCTCCTTGCTTTCTCTTTCCCCAAGTATTCAACCCATTCTGTTCCACTGAGTTCCATATTGGATCTGCTTAACACTGGTCAACAAAAGTCAACCAGATCCATGACTTAACATCAGGATTAATATTTATTAACTAATCTACCAATTGTTACAATAACATAATAACCAAGATATCCCTTTCACCAATTATTCTGCAGGCAACAAAGAATAAGGGAAGGGCAATAACACCAGTTCTTATGGAATATATTGAGACAGCCGTAAAGGAAAACCACGTTCATCCTTGTGCCACATCTGAATTACAAATGTTTTAGGCTGCTCTCCTAAATATTGCAACAAACAGAAAAACAAGTTATCTTGTCTGGTCACAATATGTGAAGACTGGTTTATTTCAGAAATTCTGATCTAATAAACAATAAAATGATTAGGCTATAAAACTCAAACATGTGATACTTCCCCCAAGAAACCTCCTCCCTTTCCTCATGTCCAGATTGCTGCCTTCAGTAGCTGTCTGGTGATGCCTTTTCCTTGATTCCAGCTGTCGTTTATTATCATCATTATAGGAAAACAGCTGGACAGAGGGATTCTGACTCACAAACTATTTCATTATAATATCCTGAAGTGGGATCTCTCCACTACCCACCTATTGCCATCCACATCCTGAATGTACAAGACTGGTTTTATATGAAGAGGATTTGGAAACCTGGAAGTGAATGCCAGACAGTCTGGGGAGCGTAAAACTTTCCTCTGGTCTACATATTCTGTTAGTCCTTCAAGATGTCTCGGAGAAAATAAAAAACTAATTTGGTTTGCAGTTTCCATATTTCCCAGTTTTGAAACTGATTAAAGCATCTTGTGATTATTTTGGATACTCCCTTTGATTGTAGTTCCTATGTGATCAGACCAATATTGCGGTCAGTTTATTGCATGAAGCAATACTTTTATCTATGTAGTCAAAACCAACACCAATGTTTCCTCTTTCCATGTGTTTCTTCCAGCCCCCATAATGAGGCACAGCCATTTTGTGACACACACAGCATCATGTGACCAGGCTGTGGCCCAGGAGTCTCAGGGCAAATGAAATAATGATATTGCTATGGGGCCCAATAACTAGTCATTCCACTGCTGAAAAGTTCATGTAAGAAGTGCCTATATCATTCAATAAATAGCCAAAGTTACTCTATAATAAGTAGCCCATATAAATACTTCCATTAATTAATGAGCTAATAAGTCAGTCAGTTCATTGGGGGGCAGTGGAATTTACTTGAACTTTTTAATTCATTGGTGGTCAGTGAAGTTTGCCTTCATACACAAGTTGCACAAGTTAAAAAAAAAAGTTGCACCTGTTTTGTTGCATTTTCTTCTGTGGTTGTGTTTTATTATTTTTCACGAAAAACCCCCCTGATTTTTACGCCATTTATTATGCATTAACTGCAACAAATCCAAAAGAAAAATTACAACATCTAAAAGCTGTCCAGGTCACATAGAAGTCAATGGGCATCCTATTTCCAATTAGGAGATTTCTTTTGCTTCATGTATTAGAGGTTTTCAGATTTTTCGGATGCTCCATTCGTTGAAAAATCTGTGGTTTTCACATTTTTTCTGCGTTTTTTTTTTTTTCGACGGTGCTTTGTCAATTCGGGTCTTTTAAAAAATGGCCAGACATAACTGGGAATGAGTTGTGGTTTCAAAAAACTTGAAAACTGCGAAAATGAGAATGTTGATAAATGGTCCTCCGCGTTTCAGAAGAAACGTGTCCAGAAAAAATGATCACTGCATCACACAGGCACTTTACGTACATTTCCCAGGCTTCCCTCAGCAGACTGCAGGGGTTATTTACAACCACAAGTGCAGGGAGCAAACTGCCCTTCTAGAAGTTATTGCCATGTTTTTTACCCACATTGCAACACTTTTTTCCCATAGTTATATCTTTAGGGTCCATATGGAAGGTTTCCATGATTATACTGACCAGACATCAAGCCATGGTTTCTTTCGTGCCAGGACAAATGTTTATCAAAACTATAATATGAAGTTTTTTCAGAATTCCCTGTAAATACATAAGCATAAATGTATACATTTTGCAATGTAATTGAAAATCTTATATGAAACAAATAATGGACCGATAGTTCTTTCTGAATATGATTCAGATGTCAGCAGCATGAGCGTTATACCAATATTTCACTATATAACATAGTGCATAAGCGCAGACTGAACTGCTCCTATCTGCTCTGCTTTGTGTTTGCACCTAGAGCCATTGCAATGCCCTGGGTGCAGACAAATAGAGCGAATTTCAGAATAAAAAATGCATTTTCGTGCTGAAATCCACTCCGCATGCCTGCACTCATGCTAACACAGCAGTTCTGGGTGCAGACACGACAAAGAGCACATAGGTGCAAAGTGGCAGTTTTTCAGTCTGCACTTATATGTAGGACAAGAAACTGTCCTATAAGCTATTGATTCAGGGCATTAGTCACTCATTTGGTTTTGCCCCCCAAGTAGGACTCTTATTTTTTATCATATTACTCATGTGGTTAGGAGTAAAGCTGACAAATCGTTTGTTCCTTTTCTAAAGAGCTGGCTGCCCAGGTTTAGGGTAAATTAAGAATTTTAGTGTATAGGAAGTCTTGCCAGTTTTGGTGCAAATTAGGGGCAAGAGAAGTGCCAGGGAATGCCAGGGCGGGAATGTCTTAACTGGTACCATCAGAACCAGCATAACCTACAGATCAGCAGCCCTGTGGGCAACTCTGGATGATTAGCTTCAGGATAATGTGGAGTTTAGCTAGGGTTGCCACCCTTTCTAGAAAAAAAATTTTCAGCATTTTTGAGAATATATTGCCATTTCTCAAATAAATCATGAAATTTAAACAGACATTTCCATGAATCCTCTATTATTAGCGGCCATTTTAGGTGCATTGAAGCTCATTTTACTCATTTGCATCTTGGAAAACAATAATGTGTTCCACTTAAAAGTGTGTGAAACAGAAAAAACATTCATGTGTTTAAGTTATCCTTGAAAGTGTGTGAAATACAAAACAATAATGTGTTTAAGTTGCCCTTGAAAATGTGTCAAGGACAGGCTGTCACTATTCTATTTCTTTGTGTTTTTTTTCCAATGAAACTCTAAAAATCTGAATAATAAAAGCCTTCCATAGGACTCAATGGCTTAAACCTGGCATGTTTTTTGTTAATTTTTTTTACCAGCAGGCTGGGGGCCAGTGACAAAAGGGGGCGGTGTCAATGGGTTGTAGTAGGGGTGGGTGATGTCGTAAAAGGGTGGGGCTACAGCACATCGGTAAGCTAGAGAGAGGATTAAGTCGAGATGGAGAAAGGGAAATGGTAATAATGCGTAATAATGCGGCAGGTTGAGGCTTAAGCTGGCCATATACGCACTGATGATATCGTACGAAATTAGGTTTCGTACGATATCATCAGTGCGTGCATGGTGGCTCGATGAGGCAATCGATATTGCAAAAGGCTGTGGATATCAGTCAACTCGTCTATTGGCCAGGTTAAAAGATTTTGATTGGGCAACACTGAAAGTTCCATATCTGACGATTCAGCCCTGAACATCAGTGGAGGGTGGGTACGATCTTTCGCGCGACCATCGGAAAGATCGAAATTGCTACATGTATGGCCATAATTAGGTGGGCAGGCCAGGAACTAAATTAAGGGATATTACAAATATCCTTCATTGCCAGTAAATTTGTAATACTGGCCTTGGCCTTGACAGGTGTTTTACTGGCTAGGCTGGTAAAATACCAGCCAGTTGGCATTCCTAGCTGGGAGGTGTGTACCTGGCCACATACTAGGTAGCGATCTGCCAGGTTTGACTTTTGTGCCGGATCGAGGGCCGCATCACTTTGGGAATCACTTCCAAGGGCAACGGCTGCTGTAAATGCAAGTCTAAGGCCAACAGCACAAATGCCATTTTGTTGTCAGCTGATGCAGACAGAGGACAAAATCCCCATATGTTGTGTTTTTATAACAAAGCCTTTGAATCGCTGCCTCCTTGCATTTCCCTGCTATTACATGGCTTCACTGACAAGCACAGGGATCCAACTGTTACACTAAAGGATGACATTTTATCACTGAAAGTTACACAGGCAACAAAATACAGTGTGCCCCAACAAGCAGAACTCATAGGAGCAGCACTGCAACAACAGCACAGGACCAACTGCATAAATGTACTTACAGCCAAATAGCAATGTGTTTAAATTATGGCCACCCCCACCCCCACCCCCACCCCCACCCCCCTCATGGTTTCCTGAGTCTGAAAAAAATGGATATGGTAATTGTGGAAATAGCCCTGCTGGATATATACCTTTGCCTTATATGTTTATTATTTACTACATCAAGGTATTTCTTTAGAAATACATTAAAACCTGGCTAAACCAAAGTTTAATCCATCTATTATTCTTGCAGTTCACACCCCTACAAAAAGAAATGGACTCTACCTGAACTGAAGCAGCTGGCTTAGCCCCGCCCCTTCCTTGTACAGGGAGCCCAGCACCATTACTGTGTGAGGAAACAAATAGGAGTCTCCTCCAAATAATGCAGGTGCTGTTACCCCCACCCCCAGATTGTGTGTGTGAAGGGTCAACAGTGTGTGTGTGAGTGAGTATGAGAAATTGTGAGAGTTACTGTGTGTGTGTGTGAGACAGAGTGCAATGGATTAGTGAATCTGCACATAGGTGGGTGCTGCTGGGTGTCTGTTGTGCCACAGCCCATCCCTGCCCCAGCTGTACATTACAGTGCTGCCCTGTAGGCTTTCTGCCTCTCTGCCCTATGCCTACTGTTATGCTTTATCTCTTAGGAATCTGGAAGTCACTGGGGGGCCATGCTCTGAGCTGCCCCTTGTGCCCTTAGGTTGGCACCTCTGTGTGCAGAGAGATCTACAGAAACAACAGGAGTCCCAGCCAAGTTTCATTTTCACCAATGGAGGTATAAACAAGTTCATTATGGAACTATTTTCCGTCTATTGTTAAACAGCTCACTGATTAGTTCTACCCTTCTATACATTCATTCTTAATCCCTCAGCCCTCACCCTGTGAGCCTTCATTTCTCTGGTACATCCCACAAGGGCTACTGCAAGCTGCCACAGAGCAGCACTTGTTTTATTGGACCCTCACTGTACCCAACCAGTATATTCTAATACTCACTCCAGTCAATCCCAAGAGAGTAAGGCAGCTGTGGCTCTGTACTGCTCAGCCATTCCTTCCTCCCATAATGCCTTCAAGCTGCAGAGTTGGCTTTGTAATTCTCACCTTTCACTGGTTTCCCATGATGCTCTGGGCTTGCAGTTCTCAGTCTGTGCTCCTTGCCATTTGCCAGTATCCCTATGCCTGTGGCTGGGAGTCTTTATTTACTTTATTTGTAGAATATTCCTGTACCCAGGAGGGCTGAGGTGAGGGTGCCTGGGAGGGCAGAGGTGAGGGTGCCTGTGCCTGGGAGGGCAGAGGTGAGGGTGCCTGTGCCTGGGAGGGCTGAGGTGAGGGTGCCTGTGCCTGGGAGGGCTGAGGTGAGGGTGCCTGTGCCTGGGAGGGCTGAGGTGAGGGTGCCTGTGCCTGGGAGGGCTGAGGTGAGGGTGCCTGTGCCTGGGAGGGCTGAGGTGAAGGTATCTGGGAGGGCAGAGGTGAGGGTGCCTGGGAGGGCAGAGGTGAGGGTGCCTGTGCCTGGGAGGGCTGAGGTGAGGGTGCCTGTGCCTGGGAGGGCTGAGGTGAGGGTACCTGTGCCTGAGAGGGCTGAGGTGAAGGTATCTGGGAGGGCAGAGGTGAGGGTGCCTGGGAGGGCAGAGGTGAGGGTGCCTGTGCCTGGGAGGGCTGAGGTGAGGGTGCCTGTGCCTGGGAGGGCTGAGGTGAGGGTACCTGTGCCTGAGAGGGCTGAGGTGAAGGTATCTGGGAGGGCAGAGGTGAGGGTGCCTGTGCCTGGGAGGGCTGAGGTGAGGGTGCCTGTGCCTGGGAGGGCTGAGGTGAGGGTGCCTGTGCCTGGGAGGGCTGAGGTGAGGGTACCTGTGCCTGAGAGGGCAGAGGTGAAGGTATCTGGGAGGGCAGAGGTGAGGGTGCCTGGGAGGGCAGAGGTGAGGGTGCCTGTGCCTGGGAGGGCTGAGGTGAGGGTGCCTGTGCCTGGGAGGGCTGAGGTGAGGGTGCCTGTGCCTGGGAGGGCAGAGGTGAGGGTGCCTGTGCCTGGGAGGGCTGAGGTGAAGGTATCTGGGAGGGCAGAGGTGAGGGTGCCTGGGAGGGCAGAGGTGAGGGTGCCTGTGCCTGGGAGGGCTGAGGTGAGGGTGCCTGTGCCTGGGAGGGCTGAGGTGAGGGTGCCTGTGTCTGGGAGGGCAGAGGTGAGGGTGCCTGTGCCTGGGAGGGCAGAGGTGAGGGTGCCTGTGCCTGGGAGGGCTGAGGTGAGGGTGCCTGTGCCTGGGAGGGCAGGGGTGAGGGTGCCTGTGGCAATAATGGCAGCCATAACATAAAAATATCTACTGGTATATTTTTATTTTTAAAGCCCAGTTACAGCATTTACTGCATGTAACTCCTTCTTACTGTATGTAATGGTTGTAATTATATAAAGCCATTCTGCACAATAAGGGCCCTTGTACGCTGGTGTTTTTTCAATGCATTTTGGCACACAGGTTTGAGTGCTGCTGAGCCCATGAGCCAGCCCTCTCTATTTTGCCTGACTGTTCCCATGAGCAATTTAATCTGCCCTTTAGCACTGTCCTGCTCCTTTATATTTAGTTAAATACAGCATTCTGCATCTCTATGCAACTGGCATGCATTCAGAATTAACACAATATGTTGAACTCCTAAAACCCTCCTTATGCTAACACATGTATACAATAGATTAAGGTTTAGATGAGGTAAGCATGAGTATCAGTAGATACAAAGCCCATTTGTAAGGGTGAAGACACACGGAGCTACTTAGTAGCAGCTACTTGTCACGGCTACTAAACGCCATAAAATATTCTGCCATAGACAATAATGAGAATTGCCTCTGCTTAAACATACAGAGAGACAATTATCAGTAAATGATCAGCATTGTCTATTTCTGTAGCCATGACAAGTAGCTGCTACTAGTAGCTCTGTGTGCCTTCACCCTAAGGGCTCTGGCACACGGGAAATTAGTCGCCCGCGACAAAGCTCCATCTTCGCGGGCGACTAATCTCCCCGAGTTGTCATGACCCGCCATCCCACCGGCGAACATGTAAGTCGCCGGCGGGATGGCACACGCGGCGGCGCGATTTCCCGAAATCGGCGAAAAAGACTCGCGAGTCTTTTTCTGCGATTTCGGGAAATCACGCCGCCGCGTGTGCCATCCCGTCGACGACTTACATGTTCGCCGGTGGGATGGCGGGTCATGGAAACTCGGGGAGATTAGTCGCCCGTGACAAGGGAGATTTGTCGCGGGCGACTGATCTCTCCGTGTGCCAGAGCCCTAAGGGCCCTTGATACTGCTGATAGGGGGACATAAGGAATGCAATACTGAGGAGCATGTTGTACTGCAGATACCTGTGGATGATATTGGGGTATGTAATACCATGCACATATGGTAATAAGTGTGCCATTTTGCAGACAGATAGTGGGAACAGCAAGTGCAACAGTGAGGCGGAGGGAAGCGCCATTATACAAGGGGAGACGCCAGCGCGCTGTTTGCATCCAATAGCAGGTTGGTTTATGCTGACTTTCTGTATTAGTGCTTGCACGTAAATAATATGTGTGATTGTGTCTATTGCAATAGCAGTATTCCAAGACAATTTGCAGTTGGTCTTAATTTTATATGTATTTTGTGTTTTTTTTTTATTTTTGGCAAATTGACATCCTCCTGCAAATCTTAAGCATAGAATTTCTGCTGCTTTCTGGTTGCTAAGCTAAGGGAGCTATTACCCTAGCAACTATCAGTCGTTAGGAAGTCAGAATGGAAAATCAATAGGAAAGGGCCTGAAAAGAAAGATAATTGTAAAATAAGTATAATGATAACATTAAGGGGGTGGTTTGCCTTCAGTTTAACTTTTAGTATGTTATAGAATGGCCTATTCCTAGAAAATTTTCAGTTAGTCTTTATTTTTATTTTGTATTGTTTTTAAATTATTTGCTTTCCTCTTCTGACTCTAACCAGTTTTCGAATTGCTGTATGAAGCTACAGTTTCATTGTTATGTTTTATTACTTATCTTTCTTTTTAGTCCATCCTATGTTAATATTTCTGTCTCTCTTTCAAACCACTACCAGGTCGCTAGGTTAGATTGGACCCTAGCAACCAGATAGCTGTTGAAATTCCACACTGGAGAGCTGCTGAATAAAAAGCCAAATAATTTAAAAACAGCAGATAATAAAAAATGAAGACCAATTGCCAGCTGTCTCAGAATAGCACTCAGTAGGGGCAGTTTGCCTGTAAATGACAGAAAAGAAGTCTAAATGTAAGACTATCTGCAAATAGTCATTTTTATTTTTTTGTGGTTTTTCAGTTAATTTGTTTTTTGTTCAACGGCTCTCCTGTGGGGTATTTTACCAGCTATCATGGAATTCGAAGAGAGTCCATTGGAGAGTTGTTGAACTGTATTTAGTGATGCATAGCTATACATCTCTACATAAGCTTACCCTTGCACTGCCATGGCTCTCCAGTGGACTCTTTTCAATTTCATGATATTATTATTATTATTATTATTTTGGAACACCAAACCACTGTATTGAGAGACACGGGACACTGTTTATCACTGCAGTAGTATATGAGAATATGATGAACTGATATTTTAGTAGCTATCTGGTTGTTAGGATACAATATACCCTGGGAACCAGGTAGCATTGGCTTCCAGAAAGTTATTTAGTCCTGTCCGGCACATGAACTGGAGAAAGTGGTGACTATAGCTTCTGACACTGAAAGAAATGGTAGGCAAGAATATATATTCCCTGCATATGCAAAGCTGCTGCCCATACACAGTGGATTTTTGGGTGCTCTTGTCGGGTTCATTTTACTGCCCTGTGTGTGGGTTAAGTCTCCCTGGTCATTATGTGGACCTAGTTACTGTGCATTAATGTGCACTGGTACCCCTATGATCATTGGAGCAGCATGTTGCTCATCAACCCCTTGCTCCCAGTGGCCTCAAAGTAGGTGCTTATTTTTGAATTTCTGATTTGGAGGCATAAAAACTATGGGCAACATCACCGGTGATATTTGTTTACACACTATAATAAATATGCCCGTGTGTACTGCCAAACAGAGTCTCCTGAAGTCAGCCAGTCCACATTTGGCTACCAAATAACCAGTCACAGCCCAGTAAGGCTCTGGGAGCTGTTTTCATGCTTGCATTGCTCCCCAGCATTTTATATATTTAAATGTTGCTTACAGGAAAGGTTGGGAACCCCAGCTCTAGATCAACTTGGGGCTACTAAAACACATTTATGGAAAGTAATATTTTTTTTGTTGTAAATGCAGATAACAAGGAAGCAAATGGTACATGTGGAACAACCTGCCCAGCTGAACACCACCCCTTTTTTGCACAGAGCTCAGATGGTATGCCTCTATGTGTGATTGTGCCTTCTGTTTTGCACTAAGGTTAATATACATTCTTCATCTCCTGTGCAAGTACCTACTTTATAAAGGGCATGCGTGCCCCCACATGAGCCAGATACCTATTGCTTTGCAATACAAATGCCTGTTGTTTCAGTTTCCTGCTGAAGGCTGTGCATCTATAAAGGGTTTGGGCATGGGTTGTTACCAGCTGCAGCTCTGTTTGGTGGGACAGAGTGGCACACTGGGGGCAGGGCAGGTGTGGGTATAAAAGCCTTTTCTCAAGCCCACACACTGGGTTGGGTCTAGGTTGAGTAGGGGGAGGCAGAGGTTGGGATATGCCAAACCCATGTGTCTCTATACTTCTGCTCTTCAAGCCCTCTGTGGCCACCACATATTTCAGCTTGGTTTAGTCATGCTCTACAAATACAGAGTCGTTTAGGGCTGGAGAGGGAACTGAATGCCAAATGGAAAGATCCTGTTAAAGGAAGCAGCTGACTTGTGCCTAGGCCTTGAGTTGAAGTGGAAATAGCAGTTAATGGAAAGATTTCTAATAAACTCAGATCTTGTCCCTGATCATTGTAGGGTCACCTCGGAGCAAACAGCTTTGCGCATCTGATAACGAAAGTGACACAGAGAGTAACATCTCAGATACAAGCTCAGAGCCAGGGCCGCTAGACTTTCATCATTGTTTTGAGGAAGAGGAAGAGGAAGATTGGGTGGGTAATTGTGAATTACCCCCTAAAATGACTGCCTTTAATCAGGAAGTGGAAGACTGGGATGCTGAATTGGAACAAAGTGAAGACAATTATTATGGTATGGTTAAAATATAAACCAGGGAATCTCCCATTAAAACATTGGGATAAATCCATTATAATATACAGTTTAGTCATTTCCCTATGGGACCAAATTGTAAATGATATCCTTATAAACGGTGCTTAGTGACATCACCAGTTATAATTGGTGCAAAGTGATGTAATTTCGATCTTTCACAGTCTCTCTTTCTCTTATATATAGGATTGGATATGCAGCATTTTAACATTTCTATGGGCTCTATAGAGTGTTTGTCTCCCATACTCCTCTCTGCACTTCTGGGATTACATATGTTTCTCTTGCCTTAGACAGGGAGGACCTGGCTGATCTTGCCTCTGCTCATAGTTTCTCAGTGCCGGACTCTGAATGGCAGGAAGATACTTCATACAACCCCAGTGTGCACCATGCCTCTGTAATCGCATGGACTTTGGTGTCTCGACAGCTAACTGAAGGACAATTTGATGATGCTGATCCCAAACAACAGAAGCACAGTTAAGTGAGGCTGAGAATTAGAGGGCACAAGCTGAATAAAAGCCTTGGTAAGGGTATTTTTTTGAGGCCCAGAAGTAGAACAGTGTGATTCTGAACAGTGGTGGTATTGTAAATATATCAAAGAGTAGAGGAGCAGCCGTTTCATAATCTCTGATTTCGAGCAGTACTTTACATTGAAAAGCAAGTTTGAGGCTAAGCATTAGAAGGACTCGACAAGAATGACAAGCAGGAGAGGACGATCACAGTTTGTGCTGTGTTTCTTTAACCTTAAAGGAGAAGAAAAAGGTTGAATCATGGGGGGGTAATTGGATTGAAATTACTTACCCGATGCCCCAGCCATTGTTCCTGTTAGCAAAAAGCTGCAACCGCCCGGGGTACATGCAAGTGACCCTCTTTTTGCTTCATTGTGAGTGAAAAGTCAAACTTAACAAAAAAAAGCTGCTTTTTTCACTCTACTGCACATGCCTTGGCCCTGGGATTTTGAAGAAAGGAGAAAGGAAAAAGATGATCTCTTGCTCACTTGTACCCCAGGCTGGTGCAGCTTTCTGCTAACGGGAGCATTTGCCCAGGGTATCGGGTAAGTGATTAGAATAAGTGGGGGTGCCTAACATTTGGCATTGCTCACGCATTCAACCTTCCCTTCTGCTTTAATCTCTATGTTTGGTTGGTTTGCAGGGGACTGTGTATGGAAGTATTCACACACATTTTTTTTATATTTGTAGTTGTTAATGTAAGAGATTTATTATGCCATGTTTGTCCTGCAAAACCAGAGGAGTTTGCAACTAAAACAACAATACATAAAATAAAATAGAAACCTGTTTTGTTTTTCCATAAAGATTCCTGTAGTGTGATACTTTGATTCCTACATTAAAGCAATTTGGTCAGGGCAGCATTTTGCTGCAGTTGTGCCTCCTAGGTCTGTACTGGGACTCAAAATAGGCCCTGGCATTTCAAGTACAGCCCCCACCAGACCAATATATAGTGACTTACATTCAGCTACCAGCATGGTCAGTGCCATTGGCTGCACATTGTACATTCCATAGGAATGGCAAATATTTACTGATTTACTGCTGCTGTTAGGGAGGCACTTGGGTTTCTATCTTAATTCTCTACTTCATTTTGTAGTGGAACAGGGAGTTTTGATAGAGGAATCTCATGAGTTTCCTCTTCTCTGAGTTTAGGAGCCCTCATCAGAGATGGCGACATAGGGCTTACTTATTAAGGTGGCCATACAAGCAGGTCTTTTCCCGATATGCCTGCCTAAGGGGGCCAATATAAACTGCAGGCATGGGCACCATTGGACCTAGGTCTGCATTAACGAGCTGATACGGTCCCCAATCAGACAGGAAAATAAAACCTGCCTGATCTAGATCTGCCCAATATTAGGCCATATGTCGGTTGGCCTAATAGATTGATTGATTGTAGTGCCAAATTCTAAAGCCAATTCTCCTGTAAAACTGTCCTTTTCTGCTTTGTTTTTAAATATATATATATATACACATATTTTTTGCTTGCTACAAAACCCTTTACAGAGCGGTACAGCCCTACACCCAAAACACATAGTAACAGAAAAATAAAGAACGGAAAATAGATTGTTCTGTAATTTAAATGGCATGATAATTTGGTGCAGCAGGAAAGGCCAAACAAGCTCTTCACACGTATGGCCACCTTTATTTCTACAATGTAAAGTGTGACAGACAGATATAAAGACTGGTAACCTGACATAATCCAACGGGCACTTTATTACTATGGATTCTAGTGTCGCTAAATAGAAAGAACCTCACCCTGCAGCTTGGGGGTTCCACCTTATCTATCGAGAAAAAAAATTATTTATAAATTGCAGCATTAATTAGCAACTTCAGTGGATTATCCTCCCATCTCTCCACTGCCTATTTTCATACTCCATCCTTGCATTTTGCTGTACTAAGTTGACGTTGTACTCTATTAGATGGTTCACTTCTTCTTGTAGTTCTCTTATTTGCTCTTGTAATCCTTCATTCTCTGGAATCAAACGTGCCAAATTTTGGTGTAGCTGGTCATTCTCTGGAATCAAGCGTGCCACATTTTGGTGTAGCTGGTCATTCTCTGGAACCAAACGTGCCACATCTTGGTGTAGCTGCCCATTCTCTGGAACCAAACGTGCCACATCTTGGTGTAGCTGCTCATTCTCTGGCTTCAAGCGTGCCACATGCTGGCGTAGCTGCTCATTCTCTGGCATCAAGCGTTCCACATGCTGGCGTAGCTGCTCATTCTCTGGCATCAAGCGTGCCACATGCTGGCGTAGCTGCTCATTCTCTGGCATCAAGCGTGCCACATGCTGGCGCAGCTGGTGAATATCCTGAATCAAATGCAGGTTTGCCCATATGGGAGGATTCCAAAATGCTATGGTCACGAGAATTACCAGTAACAAGATGCATGTAACAAACAATATATGCTCTATAGAGTAACCCTCATAAGTGTTACTGGGTCCCCAGAGGAAGGCGAATATTTTCCACAATTGCCTGTTCATTGTCGGGTATCTGTAGGGTACAGCTTATTAGTTATGTAACATAACTCTTATGATAAAATTCTTATAGAGTGGCCCATAAACTAGAGTGTGTATTTGTGTTGTTTTGTGTGTATGCATGTGTGCGTGTTGTTCTGAACAAGATGGTGCCAGTAGGGCAAGATGGGCACAACAAAGGGGCAAAATAAACAGAGCAGGGTAAGATGGCAAAAGTAAGTAAAGAGAAAAACAGGAAAAGACTGCAACAGTAAAACACAATGGAGACAGTAGGGTAAAATGGAAAGAGGAAGACAGCATAGAGGCAGTTGGGCAATAAAGCAACCGGATAAAATGGCAACAGTAAAGAAAGAGGATAATAGTAGGCAGAGCCCCTCCTGCCATAAGGCAAGATGAGAACCTTGCTTCATGCAGTAGTGAGTGCCCAGTTACCAGGGGTGGTAAAAGGCCACATCTGGTAACTTTTAAGAGCTGAAACACACAAGTTTTAATCGCGGATCAGGAGAAAGGGGGCAGCAGGCCCAGGATCACAGCTGATAGTACGGCACGATGGGCACAGAAAGGTAACATGGCAGCAGTAAGGCAAGATAGCAGTAGTAGGGAAAGGTGGGTAAAGTACGGGAAGTTGTGAGAAATGCAAGTTGGTAGTAGTAAGACAGGATGGAAATAGCAGGGCAGGATGGAGAGATGAAAAGAGTAGGGCAGGATGAAGAGAGCAAGGCAGGGTGGAGATAGTAGGGCAGGATGGAAATAGTAAGGCAGTATGGAGACAGTAGGGCAGGATGGAAATAGTAAGGCAGTATGGAGACAGTAGGGCCAAATGGAAATAGTAAGGCTTTATGGAGACAGTAGGGCAAGAAAACAACAGTAGCATAACATGGCAACAGTTGAGCAAGAGGGTGACAAAAGATGTAGAGATAAGGCAGTAGTAGAAGAGCTGATGCAGAGATAAGGCAGTAGTAGAAGAGATGACGCAGAGATAAGGCAGTAGTAGAAGAGATGACGCAGAGGTAAGGCAGTAGTAGAAGAGATGACGCAGAGATAAGGCAGTAGTAGAAGAGATGATGCAGAGGTAAGGCAGTAGTAGAAGAGATGACGCAGAGATAAGGCAGTAGTAGAAGAGATGACGCAGAGGTAAGGCAGTAGTAGAAGAGATGACGCAGAGGTAAGGCAGTAGTAGAAGAGATGACTCAGAGATAAGGCAGTAGTAGAAGAGATGACGCAGAGGTAAGGCAGAAGTAGAAGAGATGACGCAGAGGTAAGGCAGTAGTAGAAGAGATGACGCAGAGATAAGGCAGTAGTAGAAGAGATGACGCAGAGATAAGGCAGTGGGACAAGGTGCCAAGGCATAAAATAAAAGTTATTTAAAGGCTGTGGTGAGCCCTCCATATTCACAGTCCTAGTGACAGGGGCCCCTTCCTGGTAACAGGTATGGGGAAAGCTCTTGTGGTTCTTACCTTTCTCGTGCCACCAGAGGTTTGTCTGTTCATGTACCTGCGCTTGGCTCGATACAAGAGGAACAACCGTGCTTCATTGGCAACCTGACACTTGCACACACGCCCAATAAATAAGCCAATGCCATCTTCTTATATTAAAGGGGACTTGTCCCCCAGACACACAAAGCTGTATAATAAAAGTCTTTTTCAAATAAAACCCAAATCATTTTTTAAATTAAAAATCTAACCCCTATGAGTTTAAAACTCTTCACCTTTTTTAAATGTATTTAAAAAGCTCAGCTGCCAATCATATACTGCCTGCCCCGCCTCTAGACCAGAGGTGCGGGAATTACTTTCACTTTCATTTCTGCACTTTCTTGATGTCATTGCCACGTTTACATGCCCCCTCTCTACTCACTGCCTATAGTTGTGTAGCCTGTGAATGGGCATCAGCTCTTCCTCTCAGGCGCATACATTAGATTCGGCACGGCGCCTTCATAACAGTTTCCGCAAAATGTGCTCTAATTGTGGATTCCAAAAGAATGAGGAAACGAGATTACAATAATTTATATGGTTTAAGCAATGTTTATTTTGCTCGACTGAAACAGCATTTGGAATTAGTTGTTAGGGTAACCAGATCCACTATAATAATGCCAATTCATTCCTTATCATGCCATATACCCGTAACTTGGTTTAGAAGTGATATTTAAAGGGGAAGTTCACCGTTAATGAAACCTTTAGTGTGCTAAAGATGGACCTATTCTACTGCTCTAATCTTTAATGTTTTATGCTGCCTGTGTGTATAGGCAGCATAGGGCAGGCAGAGTATGGCATACACAGGCAGCATAGGGCAGGCAGAGTATGGAACACACAGGCAGCATAGGGCAGGCAGAGTATGGCACACACAGGCAGCACAGAGCAGGCAGAATATGGCACACAGGCAGCATAGGGCAAGCAGAGTATGGCACACACAGGCAGCATAGGGTAGGCAGAGTATGGCACAAAAAGGCAGCATAGGGCAGGCAGAGTATGGCACACACAGGCAGCATAGGGCAGGCAGTGTATGGCACACACAGGCAGCATAGGGCAGGCAGAGTATGGCACACACAGGCAGCATAGGGCAGGCAGAGTATGGCACTCACAGGCAGCATACAGTGACACAATGCTGGCGCTGCTCCTATAGGTGAAACAAGTTAACAATGTGGTTGCTTACAGCCTGAACCTGAGGTGTGAACAATGCAGGGGGTGAACAATGCAGAGATTAAAAGGTGTGAACAACACAGGGGATTACATGTTTAAACAATACAGGGGGATTACAGCCTGAATCTGAGGTGAGAACCATGCAGGGGGGCAGTTAATCTCAGTACTGATACCATTTAAAGCTTACAGAAGGGTAAGCCATCAAAGCAGCCAGACAGGTGGGGGGCCACACAGAGGGGGTCGCCAGTTGGACAGCACTTTTTCGGAGAATTCTTCACCATACAGTGTAAGGTATATTCATCTGCTGGGCATACATGGGGGAATTCTGGCTCACCAGAGTGACTCTTCACTGTGTCTCTGCCTGTGTCCCAGTGTTTAATGAACAGTAATTTAATTTAAAACATATTTAATTTAAAGATGTGCACAGTCATGTAGTGTGAATGACCAAAGCTGACTATGCATAGGCAAAAATTGAGCTGAAATGGTTTTTATGTATTTTATTAGCACATTTAATAAATGCACTCACGGTCCTGAAAACAAGATTGATTGCAGTGCCAAATTCTAAACCCAATTCTCCTGTAAAACTGTCTTTTTCTGCTTTGTTTTTAAATGTATGTATGTGTATATATATATACAGAGCGTTACAGCCCTACACCCAAAACACATAGTAACAGATAAATAAAGAACAGAAAATAGATTGTTCTGTAATTTAAATGGCATGATTATTTGGTGCAGCAGGAAAGGCCAAACAAGCTCTTCACACGTATGGCCACCTTTATTTCTACAATGTAAAGTGTGACAGACAGGTACAGAGAATGGTAACCTGACTAAACATAATCCAACGGGCACTTTATTACTATGGATTCTAGTGTCGCTAAATAGAAAGAACCTCACCCTGCAGCTTGGGGGTTCCACCTTATCTATCGAGAAAAAAATAATTTATAAATATCAGCATTAATTAGCAACTTCAATGGATTATCCTCCCATCTCTCAGCCGCCTATTTTCATACTCCATCCTTGCATTTTGCTGTACTAAGTTGACATTGTCCTCTATTAGATGGTTCACTTCTTCTTGTAGTTCTCTTATTTCCTCTTGTAATCCTTCATTCTCTGGAACCAAACGTGCCACATCTTGGAGCAGCTGGTCATTCTCTGGCATCAAGCGTGCCACATGCTGGCGCAGCTGGTGAATATCCCAAATCAAACGTATATTTGTCCATATGGGATGATTCCAAAATACTATGGTCATGAGAAGTACCAGTAACAAGGTGCATGGCAGCAACATATGCTCTATAGAGTAACCCTCATAATGGCAAGTGTCACTGGGTTCCGAGACTGAGGTGAATATATTCAGCAATTGCTTTTTCATTATCAGGTATCTGTAGGGTACAGCTTATAAGTTAGTTATCTAACATAACCCTTAGGATGAAATTCTTATGGTGTGGCCCATAGACTGGAGCAGTGATCCCCAACCAGTGACTCGTGAGCAACATGTAGCTCCCCAACCCCTTGGCTGTTGCTCCCAGTGGCCTCAAAGCAGGTGCTTATTTTTGAATTTCTGGTCAGGAGACAAGCCTTGATTGCATAAAATCCCAGTGTAATTGTCAAACAGAGCCTTCTGTAGGCTGCCAGTCAACATAGGGGCTATCAAATAGCCAATTATAGCTTATTGGCATCTCCAGTAACATTTTCCATGCTTGTGTTGCTCCCCAACACTTTTTCCATTTAAATGTGGCTCCCAGGTATAAAAGGTTGGGGATCCCTGGACTAAAGTGTGTGTTTGTGTTGTTTTGTGTGTTGTTCTGAACAAGATGGTGCCAGTGGGGCAAGATGGGCACAACAGAGGGGCAAAATAAACAGAGCAGGGTAAGATGGCAAAAGTAAGTAAAGAGAAAAACAGGAAAAGACTGCAACAGTAAAACACAATGGAGACAGAAGGCTAAAATGGAAAGAGGAAGACAGCATAGAGACAGTTGGGCAATAAAGCAACAGGATAAGATGGCAACAGTAAAGAAAGAGGATAATAGTAGGCAGAGCCCCTCCTGCCATAAGGCAAGATGAGAACCTTGCTTCATGCAGTAGATAGCGCCCAGTTAGCAGGGGTGGTAAAAGGCCATCTCTGGTAACTTTAAGAGCTGAATTTTCGTTTTTTTAAAAACATAAATTCGTCTCTGCTAGTGCAGACAGCGCTAGTGATGTGGCCCCCTCTGGACTCGCTCAGACACAAAAGTTTTAATTGCGGAGCAGGAGAGAGGGGGCAGCAGGCCCAGGATCGTAGCTGCACCATGGGCACAGAAAGGTAACATGGCAGCAATAAGGCAAGATAGCAGTAGTAGGGAAAGGTGGGTAAAGTAGGGGAAGTTGTGAGAAATGCAAGTTGGTAGTAGTAAGACAGGATGGAGACAGTAGGGCAGGATGGAGAGAGTAGGGCAGGATGGAGAGAGTATGGCATGATGGAGACAGTAGGGCATGATGGAGACAGTAGGGCAGGATGGAGAGAGTAGGGCAGGATGGAGTGAGTAGGGAAGGATAGAGACAGTAGGGCAGGATGGAGACAGTAGGGCAGGATGGAGAGAGTAGGGCAGGGTGGAGACAGTAGGGCAGGATGGAAATTGTAAGGCAGTATGGAGACAGTAGGGCAGTATGGAGACAGTAGGGCAGTATGGAGACAGTAGGGCAGGGTAGAGACAGTAAGGCAGGATGGAAATAGTAAGGCAGTATGGAGACAGTAGGGCAGTATGGAGACAGTAGGGCAGGATAGAGACAGTAGGGCAGGATAGAGACAGTAGGGCAGGATAGAGACAGTAGGGCAGGATGGAGACAGTAGGGCAGGATGGAGACAGTAGGGCAGGATGGAAATAGTAGGGCAGGATGGAGACAGTAGGGCAGGATGGAGACAGTAGGGCAGGATGGAGACAGTAGGGCAGGATGGAGACAGTAGGGCAGGATGGAGACAGTAGGGCAGGATGGAGACAGTAGGGCAGGATGGAGACAGTAGGGCAGGATGGAGACAGTAGGGCAGGATGGAGACAGTAGGGCAGGATGGAGACAGTAGGGCAGGATGGAGACAGTAGGGCAGTATGGAGACAGTAGGGCAGGATGGAAATAGTAAGGCAGTATGGAGACAGTAGGGCAGGATAGAGACAGTAGGGCAGGGTGGAGACAGTTGAGTAAGAGGGTGACAGATGATGCAGATATAAGGCAGTGGGAGAAGAGCTGAGGCAGAGATAAAGCAGTAGTAGAAGAGTCGACGTAGAGCAATGATCCCTAACCAGTGGCTCGTGAGCAACATGCTGCTCCCCAATCCCTTGGATGTTGCTCCCAGTGGCCTCAAAGCAGATTCTCATTATTGAATTTCTGGCTTGGGGGCAAGTTTTGGTTGTATAAAAACCCAGTATAATGCCAAACAGAGCCTCCTGTAGGCTGCCAGTCCCCATAGGGGCTATTAAGTAGCCAATTATAGCTCTTATTGGCACCCCAGGAACCTTTTCCATGCTTATGTTGCTCCCCAACACTTTTCTAATTTGAACGTGACTGACAAGTGTAAAAGGTTTGGGGATCCCTGACGTAGAGAAAAGGCAGTTGCAAAGATGATGCAGAGATAAGGCAGTAGTAGAAGAGATGATGCAGAGATAAGGCAGTAGTAGAAGAGATGATGCAGAGATAAGGCAGTAGTAGAAGAGATGATGCAGAGATAAGGCAGTAGTAGAAGAGATGATGCAGAGATATGGCAGTAGTAGAAGAGATGATGCAGAGATAAGGCAGTAGTAGAAGAGATGATGCAGAGATAAGGCAGTAGTAGAAGAGATGACGCAGAGATAAGGCAGTAGTAGAAGAGATGATGCAGAGATAAGGCAGTAGTAGAAGAGATGATGCAGAGATAAGGCAGTAGTAGAAGAGATGATGCAGAGATATGGCAGTAGTAGAAGAGATGACGCAGAGATATGGCAGTAGTAGAAGAGATGATGCAGAGATATGGCAGTAGTAGAAGAGATGATGCAGAGATAAGGCAGTAGTAGAAGAGATGATGCAGAGATAAGGCAGTAGTAGAAGAGATGATGCAGAGATAAGGCAGTAGGAGAAGAGATGATGCAGAGATAAGGCAGTGGGAGAAGAGCTGATGCAGAGATAAGGCAGTAGTAGAAGAGATGACGCAGAGATAAGGCAGTAGTAGAAGAGATGATGCAGAGATAAGGCAGTAGTAGAAGAGATGACGCAGAGATAAGGCAGTGGTAGAAGAGATGATGTTAAGATAAGGCAGTGGGACAAGGTGCCAAGGTATAAAATAAAAGTTATTTAAAGGCTGTGGTGAGCCCTCCATATTCACAGTCCCAGTGGCAGGGGCCCCTTCCTTGTATCAGTAGGTAACAGGTATGGGGAAAGCTCTTGTGGTTCTTACCTTTCTCGTGCCACCAGAGGTTTGTCTGTTCATGTACCTGCGCTTGGCTCGTTACTAGAGGAACAACCGTGTTTCATTGGCAACCTGACACTTGCACACACGCCCAATAAATAAGCCAATGCCATCTTCTTATATTAAAGGGGACTTGTTCCCCAGACACACAAAGCTGTATAATAAAAGTCTTTTTCAAATAAAACCCAAATGATTTTTTAAATAAAACATCTAACCCCTATGAGTTTAAAACTCTTCACCTTTTTAAAATGTATTTAAAAAGTTCAGCTGCCAATCATTTACTGCCTGCCCGCCTCTAGACCCGAGGCACGGGAATTACTTTCACTTTCATTTCTGCACTTTCTTGATGTCATTGCCTCCTTTACATGCCCCCTCTCTACTCACTGCCTATAGTTGTGTAGCCTGTGAATGGGCATCAGCTCTTGCTCTCAGGCGCATACATTAGATTCGGCACGGTCCCTTCATAACAGTTTCCACAAAATGTGCTCTAATTGTGGATTCCAAAAGAATGAGGAAACGGGATTATAATCATTTATATGGTTTAAGCAATGTTTATTAGTTGTTAGGGTAACCAGATCCACTATAATAATGCCAATTCATTCCTTATGATGCCATATACCCGTAACTTGGTTTAGAAGTGATATTTAAAGGGGAAGTTCACCCTTAATGAAACCTTTAGTGTGCTAAAGATGGACCTATTCTACTGCTCTATCTAACATCTTTAATGTTTTATGCTGTTTTAGGCAGCATAGGGCAGGCAGGGTATGGCACACACAGGCAGCATAGGGCAGGCAGAGTATGGCACACACAGGCACCATAGGGCAGGTAGAGTATGGCACACACAGGCAGCATAGGGCATGCAGAGTATGGCACACACAGGCAGCATAGGGCAGGCATAGTATGGCACACACAGGCAGCATAGGGCATGCAGAGTATGGCACACACAGGCAGGGTAGGACAGGCAGAGTATGGCACACACAGGCAGCATAGGGCAGACAGTATTGTACACACAGGCAGCACAGAGCAGGCAGAGTATGGCACAAACAGACAGCATAGGCAGGCAGAGTATGGCACATACAGGCAGCATACAGTGAACCAATGCTGGCACTGCTCCTATAGGTGAAACACGTTAACAATGTGGTTGCTTACAGCCTGAGCCTGAGGTGTGAACAATGCAGGGGGTGAACAATGCAGGGATTAAGGGCTCTGGCACACGGGGCGATTAGTCGCCCGCGACAAATCTCCCTGTTCGCGGGTGACTAATCTCCCCGAAATGCCATCCCACCGGCGAAAATGTAAATCGCCGGTGGGATGGCATACGTGGCGGCGCGATTTCAGTGAAATTGCGGAAGTTGCCTTGAGAGGAATTTACATTTTCGCCGGTGGGTTGGCATTTCGGGGAGATTAGTTGCCCGCGACCAGGGAGATTTGTCGTGGGCGACTAATCTCCCCGTGTGCCAGAGCCCTAAAAGGTGTAAACAACACAGGGGATTACATAGATTGTAAGATTTACGGGGCAGGGACCTCCATCCTCTTGTGTCATCGATTCTTAACTTATTACAGCTGTATTTATTTTGTATCTATCTGTATTTATTGTTATACTTTGTATTTATCTATTATTATCTTAATAATCCCCTGTTTGTATTAATGTATTCTACTGTACAGTGCTGCGTACATAAGTAGCGCTTTATAAATAAAGATATACATACATACATACATATACATACATACATTACATGTTTAAACAATACAGGGGGATTACAGCCTGAATCTGAGGTGGGAACCATGCAGGGGGGCAGTTAATCTCAGCTCCGATAGCATTTAAATCTTACACAAAGGTAAGCCATCAAAGCAGCCAGACAGGTGGGGGGCCACACAGAGGTGGGTCGCCAGTTGGACAGCACTGTTTCGGAGAATTCTTCACCATACAGTGTAAGAAATCTTTATCTGCTGGGCATACATAGGGGAATTCTGGCTCACCAGAGTGACTCTTCTCTGTGTCTCTGCCTGTGTCCCAGTGTTTATTAAACAGTAATTTAATTTAAACATATTTAATTTAAAGATGTGTACAGTCATGTAGTGTGAATGACCAAAGATGACTATGCATAGGCAAAAATTGAGCTGAAATGATTTTTATGTATTTTATTAGCACATTTAATAAATGCACTCACGGTCCTGAAAACAAGATTGATTGTAGTGCAAAATTCTAAAACCAACTCTCCTGTAAAACTCTGCTTGCTACAAAAACCTTTACAGAGCGGTACAGCCCTACACCCAAAACACATAGTAACAGATAAATAAAGAACAGAAAATAGATTGTTCTGTAATTTAAATAGCATGATTATTTGGTGCAGCAGGAAAGGCCAAACAAGCTCTTCACACGTATGGCCACCTTTATTTCTACAATGTAAAGTGTGACAGACAGATACAAAGACTGGTAACCTGACTAAACATATTCCAAAGGGCACTTTATTACTATGGATTCTAGTGTCGCTAAATAGAAAGAACCTCACCCTGCAGCTTGGGGGTTCCACCTTATCTATCGAGAAAAAAATAATTTATAAATTGCAGCATTAATTAGCAACTTCAATGGATTATCCTCCCATCTCTCAGCCGCCTATTTTCATACTCCATCCTTGCATTTTGCTGTACTAAGTTGACGTTGTCCTCTATTAGATGGTTCACTTCTTCTTGTAGTTCTATTATTTCCTCTTGTAATCCTTTATTCTCTGGAACCAAACGTGCCACATCTTGGAGCAGCTGGTCATTCTCTGGCATCAAGCGTGCCACATGCTGGCGCAGCTGGTGAATTTCCGGAATCAAACGTAGGTTTGTCCATATGGGATGATTCCAAAATGCTCTGGTCATGAGAAGTACCAGTAACAAGATGCATGTAGCAAGCAATATATGCTCTATAGAGTAACCCTCATAATGGCAAGTGTTACTGGGTTCCGAGAGGAAGGGGAATAAATTCAGCAATTGCCTTTTCATTATCAGGTATCTGTAGGGTACAGCTTATAAGTTAGTTATGTAACATAACCCTTAGGATAAAATTCTTATGGTGTGGTCCATAGACTAGAGTGTGTTTTTGTGTTGTTTTGTGTGTGTATGCATGTGTGCAGGGCAAGATGGCAACAGTAAGTAAAGAGAAAAACAGGAAAAGACTGCAACAGTAAAACACAATGGAGACAGTAGGGTAAAATGGAAAATAGGAAGACAGCATAGAGGCAGTTGGGCAATAAAGCAACAGGATAAGATGGCAACAGTAAAGAAAGAGGATAATAGTAGGCAGAGCCCCTCCTGCCATAAGGCAAGATGAGAACCTTGCCTAATGCAGCAGTGAGTGGCCAATTACCAGGGGCAGTAAAAGGCCACCTCTTGTAACTTTAAGAGCTTTTCGCTTTTTAAACTCGCTCAGACACGTTTTAATCACGGAGGCGGAGAGAGGGGGCAGCAGGCCCAGGATCGCAGCTGATAGTACGGCACGATGGGCACAGAAAGGTAACATGGCAGCAGTAGGGCACGATAGCAGTAGTAGGGAAAGGTGGTTACAGTAGGGAAAGTTGTGAGAAATGCAAGTTGGTAGTAGTAAGACAGGATGGAAACAGCAGGGCAGGATGGAAATAGTAAAGCAGTAGTAGAAGAGCTGATGCAGAGATAAGGCAGTAGTAGAAGAGATGACGGAAAGATAAGTCAGTAGTAGAAGAGATGACGCAAAGATAAGGCAGAAGTAGAAGAGATGACGCAGAGATAAGGCAGTAGTAGAAGAGATGACGCAGAGATAAGGCAGTAGTAGAAGAGATGACGCAGAGATAAGGCAGTAGTAGAAGAGATGACGCAGAGATAAGGCAGTAGTAGAAGAGATGATGCAGAGATAAGGCAGTAGTAGAAGAGATGATGCAGAGATAAGGCAGTAGTAGAAGAGATGACGCAGAGATAAGGCAGTGGGAGAAGAGATGACGCAGAGATAAGGCAGTGGGAGAAGAGATGACGCAGAGATAAGGCAGAGGGAGAAGAGATGACGCAGAGATAAGGCAGTGGGAGAAGAGATGATGCAAAGATAAGGCAGTGGGACAAGGTGCCAAGGCATAAAATAAAAGTTATTTAAAGGCTGTGGTGAGCCCTCCATATTCACAGTCCCAGTGGCAGGGGCCCCTTCCTTGTATCAGTAGGTAACAGGTATGGGGAAAGCTCTTGTGGTTCTTACCTTTCTCGTGCCACCAGAGGTTTGTCTGTTCATGTACCTGCGCTTGGCTCGTTACTAGAGGAACAACCGTGTTTCATTGGCAACCTGACACTTGCACACACGCCCAATAAATAAGCCAATGCCATCTTCTTATATTAAAGGGGACTTGTTTCCCAGGCACACAAAGCTGTATACTAAAAGTCTTTTTCAAATAAAACCCAAATTATTTTTTAAATATAACATCTAACCCCTATGAGTTTAAAACTCTTCACCTTTTTTAAATGTATTTAAAAAGCTCAGCTGCCAATCATTTACTGCCTGCCCGCCTCTAGACCCGAAGCACGGGAATTACTTTCACTTTCATTTCTGCACTTTCTTGATGTCACTGCCTCCTTTACATGCCCCCTCTCTACTCACTGCCTATAGTTGTGCAGCCTGTGAATGGGCATCAGCTCTTGCTCTCAGGCGCATACATTAGATTCGGCACGGTCCCTTCATAACAGTTTCCACAAAATGTGCTCTAATTGTGGATTCCAAAAGAATGAAGAAACGAGATTATAATCATTTATATGGTTTAAGCAATGTTTCGTTTGCTCGACTGAAACACTAAAACAGGATTTGGAATTAGTTGTTAGGGTAACCAGATCCACTTGAATAATGCCAGTTCATTCCTTATCATGCCATATACCTGTAAAGGGGAAGTTCACTGTTAATAAAACCTTTATTGTGCTAAAGATGGACCTATTCTACTGCTCTAATCTCTAATGTTTAATCTGATGTTCCTTTCTGGCTTGGAAATGAAAATGCTTTCTGGTTGTTGTGATATTAGGATGATACCAGGTTCTCTGGCGGCCCTTGGCGTCCCAGCCTGACACTGATTTGCTTGCAGACTGGACAAAGATGGCTGCATTGGGAAATGTCACTCATGATCCCCCTCCCGTTCCACTTTAAACCCCAGTTGTACTAAAAATAGAGCGTGGGCAGTGATACAGTAAGGATCACATTGGCTTGAGCAGGGGGTGACTTTGCATGGATGAGGCAGCAGGGACCTGTCAGCTAAAAATAAGGGCAAACAATTAGATTTCAGAGGGGGGAGCGAGCAGGATGCACTTTAATTTGGCACAGAGATATCCTAAATTGGACCCTGTATAAATGTTATACTTCTTGTGTTTTTCCAGCTTAGACATACATAAATAAGGGAAAACGTGTAACACGATCTGCGGGGTTTCTGAATAACCAATTCTTTTGCGGTTCCTGGACTGGAAAATGTTTTCCATGAGAGAAAAGTACTTCTTGCCTTGTTGTGATATCATGGGGAAAGTTCATTGCCTCTGGAATCACATTTTGCCTGTACGGTACCATTTAACTAAAACTACACTTAAATGCTTACCTTGCTTCTTCATGCCTTTTCCTTCCTACATGGCATTTATTTTCCACCTTTGTGTGACCTTGAACGGTGCCGTCCAAGATTGTCCGTGGCAGCGGGCAATTATCTGCTATTTCCTGTGTCTGGAGGTGGGGCTAGTCTATAAGAATGACGTCATACAAAGAGGTGTGTGGAAATCTTGGCCATGTTGGGTGCCACATCTGGTCTAACAGGCTTCCTGATCTACAGGAAGAAGATACAATAGAATAAAAATATGAATTCCCAGAAACTCCTCTCTATTTACAAACGGCTCTAAGTGTATATTGATATAATGGCAAGGGGAAAAAAAAAAAAGCTGATGTGCCCACATCTAAACCTCTGCACAAACCAGTATATTATTATTTTTGATCTTGTAGTCTTTAACATAGGCCATGGATTCTCTGTCCAAAGGCCATTGCACTATTTAGTAATTGTTACTTGGAGTCCCTAAACCTGACTGTTTTTCCAACCTGACTGTCTCTTCTTAACCTGTCAGTTACAGCTTCTAATGCTAATGGACTTCTGCTGCACAAATATGGCCGCCTCCTCATAGAGGAACATGGGGAATGTAAAATGGAATTTTATGGCAAAATTATAAATAGTATGCAAAGACAATGTTATGACAAATGTAAAACATATTTCATTTCTGGTGTTAGTATCTCTTTAAGGTTGAACTTGATGGACGTATGTCTTTTTTCAGCCTAACACTATGTTACTGGGCCTAACTCCGCCCAGGCAGGGGTAGAATTTCATCCACCTCCTCCAACAGGTGGGATCCAAAAATAATCACCTGCTGTGAGGCCAATGGGAGCAACATCCAAAGGGTTGGTGTGCACGAGGGTGCTCGCGAGCCACTGGTTGGGGATCACTGTTATAGATGATCTAGGAGTGAAAGAAAAGGGTTAGTGAGCAAAAGAAGCTACAGCCCCATTAAGCAGTGTTCCACACCTTAAGATAATGTACTTCTTCTCATACATTGTAAGAGGGATATATATAAAAAAGACCCAGTAACAGAACAGTATGGAGGTAGCCTCAGCATGAACAAACCACTGATAGGTAGCCAGGTGCCCTGTCATAGCGGGTGGCTACTAGTTTTCTATTAAGTGCATCATCAAAAAAGCCACCAAATCAAGTAATGGGCTGTAATGAATGAAGCAGATTTCCATAGTTACATGATTTGCCCATTTTCTATCCTCGGAGGGGGCAAGTTCAAGGAGTTTTTAGTGAAAATGTTTCATCTCTGAAGGACGCAAAACGCCATAGAAGGTTCCGAGGGAGATATCTATCTATGCCTACATGTATTATGTTCATTCTGTTTTATCTGCAGCACATTTAGTGATGTTTGCACAGCCTTATTAGATTTGAGAAGGGGTATCAGATAACATTGTATGGCCACCATCTTGAAAGTTTGATTGTTCCGGGAATAGTGAGCGTGAAGCTGAGAAAGGAGATGCTATCATTCCTTAGCGCAGGCCGCCAATGCTATTAGGCCGTCACATTCCTCCGTTAATGCAATCAATGATCTGCAATGGTGTTGCGCCCCCTGGGAGCCCAGTTTAACTACTGCTGCTGCGCAATGGAATCCTCCACCATTTGGGAGAGGCAACCATGATTTTATTAGGGAACATAAAATACACCGCTAGGCACCGGCCCATTGCATGAGCAAGTACCTGGGTAATGAGCAACAGTAGGTTTCATAAATTAGCCAAACAGATAGAGGGAAGAATGAATGGGCCCAGAGGAGCCATCTGACACAAATTGCTCGTTAGACTTCAATTAGCCACTTTTAGCTTGAAAAGATGCTTCATTACTGTCTGGAAAATGTGTGTTGCTCTGCTAGATCTTAGAGCTGAGCTCTCCGGATTCTTGGGATTCTTCTCTGAAGCACCATAGGGCCCAGTCCCCTCAGCTAATAGCAAGGATACCAGTATAGGACCCGTTATCCAGAATGCTCGGGACCTGGGGTATTCCGGATAAGGGGTCTTTCTGTAATTTGGATCTCCATACCACAAGTCTACTAAAAAATCAATAAACCATTAATTAAACCCAATAGGATTGTTTTGCATCCAATAAGGGGTAATTATATCTTAGTTGGGATAAAGTACAGGTACTGTTTTATTATTACAGAGAAAAGGGAATCATTTAACCAGTAAATAAACCCAATAGGACAGTTCTGCCCCCAATAAGGGGTAATTATACCTTAGTTGGGATCAAGTACAAGGTACTGTTTTATTATTACAGAGAAAAGGGAATCATTTAACCATTAAATAAACCCAATAGGGCTGTTCTGCCCCCAATAAGGGGTAATTATATCTTAGTTGGGATCAAGTACAGGTACTGTTTTATTATTACAGAGAAAAGGGAATCATTTAACCATTAAATAAACCCAATAGGGCTGTTCTGCCCCAATAAGGGGTAATTATATCTTAGTTGGGATCAAGTACAGGTACTGTTTTATTATTACAGAGAAAAGGGAATCATTTAACCATTAAATAAACCCAATAGGGCTGTTCTGCCCCCAATAAGGGATAATTATATCTTAGTTGGGATCAAGTACAGGTACTGTTTTATTATTACAGAGAAAAGGGAATCATTTAACCATTGAATAAACCCAACAGGGCTGTTCTGCCCCCAATAAGAGGTAATTATATCTTAGTTGGGATCAAGTACAGGTACTGTTTTATTATTACAGAGAAAAAGGAAATCAGTTTTAAAATTCTGAATTATTTGATTAAAATGGAGTCTATGGGAGATGGGCTTTCCGTAATTTGGAGCTTTCTGGATAACAGGTTTCCGGATGTGGGATCCCATACCTGTATATATAAACACTGGCAGAAGGGTGGGTATCCACATATGTTTAACCGTGCGCTTCTTCTGCCCTGGCAACCAGCAAGCATAGAAGCACCAACACCAAACAGAGGCAGCGATGGTCTTCCAATATATTAGGTGCCCACTTCTGTAGATATAGGGCAGAATGAAATCAGTTAGTGCAGGTCCTGGCATTTGGTGGAATCCAGTTGTTAAGCACCAGTGAACCAGTTAAGTGCAGCAGTGCTGGACTGGCCAAACCGGATACCAGGAAAACTCCCGGTGGGCCCAGGTGTCAGTGGGCCCTCCTGCACCTGACCCTATTTCTGAATGGGAACAAAGAGGAGAAATAGATGGAAGGATAAATGTTAGCATGTAAATAAAAGAGACTAGGAGAATAAAGAGGTTGGGTGAGGAAAGAAGGAAAAGAGCTTGTAGACTATTGGTCTATGGTCTAAGGTTTCTCGTGGGCCCCTGGGGTCCCGACACTGGCAGGAGACCCTGTGATTGCAGCAGGCCTGGCATGGGTTGAGGGGTATTGTGGGTAGTGGATAGGGGGACCCACCAATTTATTTTAGCACAAGGGCCCTGACAAGTCACCTTATTCCACTGCACTTCGTTTTCTATTCATGTTAATAGGCACAAGGGGCAGTGTGTATGGGCACTAAGGCGCCCTCTACTGTACAACTGCCATAATGCACATATTGAAAAGGGTTTCTGTTGTCCATTGCGCTTGTGCACACCAAACTGTACCTCACAGGAGAGAGAGGAGCAGTTATTGTTTGCAGAGAACATGCCATCACGGAATATGTATTCTAATAGATAGGAGAGGGTGTGGCCATAGGGTTTGCTTAAAGGGGTTGTTCACCTTTAAATAACTTTAAGTATGCTGTAGAGAGTGCTGTTCTGAGACAATTTGCAATTCAGCTTAATTTATTATTATTTGTGGTTTTTAAAGTTCTCCAGTCTGGAATTTTAGACGTTGCCTGGTTGCTAGGGTCCAAATTACCCTAGCAACCAGGAAGCAGGTATGAATGAGAAACTGGAAAATAAATAGTAGTGGGCCTAAATAGAAAGATAAGTAATAAAAAGTAACAATAAAATTGTAGCCTTGTAGAGCATTGGATTTTTGCCTGCCGGGGTCAGTGACCCCCATTTGAAACAGGGAAAAAGGGAGGCAAATAATTACAAAAAACTCTAAAAAATAAAAAAGGAAAACAGATTAAAAATTTGCTAAGAATTGGCCATTCTATAACAGGCTAAAGGTTAGGCTAAAGGTGAACCACCCCTTTAAGGTAAGCTACTCAATTCCCCATAGACAAAGGCCCCTTTATTGGTCATAAATGAACAACACTATTGGCATTGGTGCCATCCGTTCATACGTGTTACATGTCAAAGAATTATTGTTATATAATCCAGGATCCAGTTCGGGATTCAGCCAAGAATTTGGCATTTTTCTTATAATTTCATTCTCCAAAACTTAATCTTGAATGTGGTCTCCTGACAAACTTCCAATAACTTGCCCATCACAGATGTCACATTTACAGGCCTGTAATTACCAGGCTGAGATCATAGCCCATTTTTAAAAATACTGGAATGACATCAGTTCATTGGTACCATACCAGATGAAAGGGAAAAAAATATGAAAAAGTGGCCAGGCTTAAACTGCGCGATGGTTTCCAAGTAATCAGAGTGTATTACATCAGGCCCCCAAGGATTTACTTTCTTTACATATTTAAGTAACGTATCCTACGGCGGCCACCTTGTTTGAGATGAGCCATCTGTACTACTACAGAGTGGGCCCTGGAACTCTGGTTCCTCTATTATATCAACTGCATGAAGTAAAAGAAATGATTGGATACATCTGCAGAAAATCCCCTGTAACTAAAATATTTAGATTTTGTAACAGCCAAACTTTCAACCCATCTTTTTACTACATACCTGTATATACTTTAAAGGAGAAGGAAAGGCATTTTGGCATTTTACTGCCATTAGATTTGCCACATTAGTGCCACCTAGAATGCTATATTTATTCTGTAGAAAGCTTTACCATACCTGAGTAGAGAGTCCTAGATGCTCCCTCTGTTTGTGTAAGACAGCAGCTGCCATTCTAGCTTGGTCTCCCTAGCTTCCTGCTGCGGCTCTAGAGGCTGGTAGCTCAGATCACACATTCTGATGGGAGGGGGAGTGAATCCTTAAGGGAGGCGGAGCAGGAGAAAGCTGCCCTGCCGGGAATGAAGGATTTTTCTGAGAGAGGAAGTCAGATACAGAAGAACATGTTTAAAAAAAAAAGGAGACAAGAAATCATGTTTCTTTTGATAGATGACTATGAGTTCTTGTGGCTGTATTTACATAGACCTTTCTGATAAAGCTTAGTTTTTATTTATAAAAACTATATATACATTTATATTCTATATATACGGTATAGTGTGCCATTTATATTCTATATATACAGTATATTGTGACATTTATATTCTATATATACCTTATATTGTGCCATTTATATTCTATATATACAGTATAGTGTGCCATTTATATTCTGTATATACAGTATAGTGTGCCATTTATATTCTATATATACAGTATAGTGTGCCTTTTATACTCTATATATACAGTATAGTGTGCCATTTATATTCTATATATACGGTAGTGTGCCATTTATATTCTATATATACAGTATAGTGTGCCATTTATATTCTGTATATACAGTATAGTGTGCCATTTATAGTCTATATATACAGTATAGTGTGCCATTTATATTCTATATATACAGTATAGTGTGCCTTTTATACTCTATATATACAGTATAGTGTGCCGTTTATATTCTATATATACGGTAGTGTGCCATTTATATTCTATATATACGGTATAGTGTGCCATTTATATTCTATATATACGGTATAGTGTGCCATTTATACTCTCTATATATACGGTATAGTGTGCCATTTATACTCTCTATATATACGGTATAGTGTGCCATTTATATTCTATATATACGGTATAGTGTGCCATTTATATTCTATATATATGGTGTAGTGTGCCATTTATATTCTGTATATACGGTATAGTGTGCCATTTATATTCTCTATATACAGTATAGTGTGCCATTTATATTCTATATATACAGTATAGTGCCATTTATATTCTATATATACAGTATAGTGTGCCATTTATATTCTATATATACATTATAGTGTGCCATTTATATTCTATATATACAGTATAGTGTGCCATTTATATTCTATATATACAGTATAGTGTGCCATTTATATTCTATATATACAGTATAGTGTGCCATTTATATTCTATATATACAGTACAGTGTGCCATTTATATTCTATATATACAGTATAGTGTGCCATTTATATTCTGTATATACAGTATAGTGTGCCATTTATATTCTATATATACATTATAGTGTGCCATTTATATTCTATATATACAGTATAGTGTGCCATTTATATTCTATATATACAGTATAGTGTGCCATTTATATTCTATATATACAGTATAGTGTGCCATTTATATTCTATATATATAGTACAGTGTGCCATTTATATTCTATATATACAGTACAGTGTGCCATTTATATTCTATATATACAGTACAGTGTGCCATTTATATTCTATATATACAGTATAGTGTGCCATTTATATTCTATATATACAGTATAGTGTGCCATTTATATTCTATATATACAGTATAGTGTGCCATTTATATTCTATATATACAGTATAGTGTGCCATTTATATTCTCTATATACGGTATAGTGTGCCATTTATATTCTATATATACGGTATAGTGTGCCATTTATATTCTATATATACGGTATAGTGTGCCGTTTATATTCTAAATTATATACGGTATAGTGTGCCGTTTATATTCTATATATACGGTATAGTGTGCCATTTATATTCTATATACACGGTATAGTGTGCCATTTATATTCTATATATACAGTATAGTGTGCCATTTATATTCTATATATACAGTATAGTGTGCCATTTATATTCTATATATACAGTATAGTGTGCCATTTATATTCTATATATACGGTATAGTGTGCCATTTATATTATTTATATATATATATATATATATATATACGGTATAGTGTGCCATTTATATTCTATATATACGGTATAGTGTGTGCCATTTATATTCTATATATACGGTATAGTGTGCCATTTATATTCTATATATACGGTATAGTGTGCCATTTATATTATTTATATATATATATATAAATAATATAAATGGCACACTATACCGTATATATAGAATATAAATGGCACACTATACTGTATATATAGAATATAAATGGCACACTATACCGTATATATATATATATATATATATATAAATAATATAAATGGCACACTATACCGTATATAGAGAATATAAATGGCACACTATACCGTATATATAGAGAGTATAAATGGCACACTATACCGTATATATATATATATATATATATATATATATATATATATACGGTATAGTGTGCCATTTATATTCTATATATACGGTATAGTGTGCCATTTATATTCTCTATATACGGTATAGTGTGCCATTTATATTCTATATACACGGTATAGTGTGACACTTATATTCTATATATACAGTATAGTGTGCCATTTATATTCTATATATACAGTATAGTGTGCCATTTATATTCTATATATACAGTATAGTGTGACATTTATATTCTATATATACAGTATAGTGTGCCATTTATGGTATATTGTGACATTTATATTCTCTATATACGGTATAGTGTGCCATTTATATTCTAAATTATATACGGTATAGTGTGCCATTTATATTCTAAATTATATACGGTATAGTGTGCCGTTTATATTCTATATATACAGTATAGTGTGCCGTTTATATTCTATATATACGGTATATTGTGACATTTATATTCTATATATACAGTATAGTGTGCCATTTATACTCTCTATATATACAGTATAGTGTGCCATTTATATTCTATATATACAGTATAGTGTGCCATTTATATTCTATATATACAGTATAGTGTGCCATTTATATTCTGTATATACAGTATAGTGTGCCATTTATATTCTATATATACGGTATAGTGTGCCATTTATATTCTATATATACGGTATAGTGTGCCGTTTATATTCTAAATTATATACGGTATAGTGTGCCGTTTATATTCTATATATACGGTATAGTGTGCCATTTATATTCTATATACACGGTATAGTGTGCCATTTATATTCTATATACACGGTATAGTGTGCCATTTATATTCTATATATACAGTATAGTGTGCCATTTATATTCTATATATACAGTATAGTGTGCCATTTATATTCTATATATACAGTATAGTGTGCCATTTATATTCTATATATACGGTATAGTGTGCCATTTATATTATTTATATATATATATATATATATATATATATATACGGTATAGTGTGCCATTTATATTCTATATATACGGTATAGTGTGTGCCATTTATATTCTATATATACGGTATAGTGTGCCATTTATATTCTATATATACGGTATAGTGTGCCATTTATATTATTTATATATATATATATAAATAATATAAATGGCACACTATACCGTATATATAGAATATAAATGGCACACTATACTGTATATATAGAATATAAATGGCACACTATACCGTATATATATATATATATAAATAATATAAATGGCACACTATACCGTATATAGAGAATATAAATGGCACACTATACCGTATATATAGAGAGTATAAATGGCACACTATACCGTATATATATATATATATATATATATATATACGGTATAGTGTGCCATTTATATTCTATATATACGGTATAGTGTGCCATTTATATTCTCTATATACGGTATAGTGTGCCATTTATATTCTATATACACGGTATAGTGTGACACTTATATTCTATATATACAGTATAGTGTGCCATTTATATTCTATATATACAGTATAGTGTGCCATTTATATTCTATATATACAGTATAGTGTGACATTTATATTCTATATATACAGTATAGTGTGCCATTTATGGTATATTGTGACATTTATATTCTCTATATACGGTATAGTGTGCCATTTATATTCTAAATTATATACGGTATAGTGTGCCATTTATATTCTAAATTATATACGGTATAGTGTGCCATTTATATTCTATATATACAGTATAGTGTGCCATTTATATTCTCTATATACGGTATAGTGTGCCATTTATATTCTAAATTATATACGGTATAGTGTGCCATTTATATTCTATATATACGGTAGTGTGCCGTTTATATTCTCTATATACGGTATAGTGTGCCATTTATATTCTATATATACGGTATAGTGTGCCATTTATATTCTATATATACGGTATAGTGTGCCATTTATATTCTATATATACGGTATAGTGTGCCATTTATACTCTCTATATATACGGTATAGTGTGCCATTTATACTCTCTATATATACGGTATAGTGTGCCATTTATACTCTCTATATATACGGTATAGTGTGCCATTTATATTCTATATATACGGTATAGTGTGCCATTTATATTCTATATATACGGTGTAGTGTGCCATTTATATTCTGTATATACGGTATAGTGTGCCATTTATATTCTCTATATACAGTATAGTGTGCCATTTATATTCTCTATATACAGTATAGTGTGCCATTTATATTCTCTATATACAGTATAGTGTGCCATTTATATTCTCTATATACAGTATAGTGTGCCATTTATATTCTCTATATACAGTATAGTGTGCCATTTATATTCTATATATACAGTATAGTGCCATTTATATTCTATATATACAGTATAGTGTGCCATTTATATTCTATATATACATTATAGTGTGCCATTTATATTCTATATATACAGTATAGTGTGCCATTTATATTCTATATATACAGTATAGTGTGCCATTTATATTCTATATATACAGTATAGTGTGCCATTTATATTCTATATATACAGTATAGTGTGCCATTTATATTCTATATATACAGTATAGTGTGCCATTTATATTCTATATACAGTATAGTGTGACACATATTCTATATACAGTATATAGTGAGTGGGTCCCTAAGCTCAGGTAAGTGACAGCAGCAGTATAGAGTATGTGCAGGGAAACAGCAGAAAAGAAGATGGGGGCTACTGGGGCATCTTTGGGGGCACAGATCTTCCCTGCTAAAGGCCTGTGGTTGCCTTGGGCTGGTACAGAAGCCACAAACATAATGTACAACATTTCTGCCCTACTTCTTTAGTTAGGCTTTAGTTCTCCTTTAATAGTAAGTCATGTTTAGCTTTCTATATCTACTGCCCATTCATGAGACTTGTTCAGTCATGTGACTCTTTCAGCAAAGCCAATGATATTGTATCACTCATCCTGTGTCATTTACTCCAGAAATAAAAGAGCGAGCAATGGAACATATTAATATGGCTGCTCTCCTACAGACGGGGGTTTGTTTCCCTGCAGAGAGGCACCACTGTCTGGAACGTTATCGTGTTCAACATGTGTTTGTTTTTACATCACATTATTATTATTAACATGTATTATACTGTGCCAACGTATTATGCATAGGAGTAGAAGCTCCCAGGCTGCTTTCATCTTCACAGAATAGATTAATAATACACTACACCCATTAAAGTGGAACTCCACCCTAACACAATGTAAGTTTTTTGAAAAGAAAACATACTTTCAATAAACATTACAATACCCATCAGTTAATAACTATGCAGCCTTTTCATGATTTTAATGTAATAATACAGTTTGGAACAGTTCCCTAAGCCCCGCCCCCTGCTGATCTGGCTGACTACTTTGAGACTCAAATCAAGTGTAACAGTAGTCGCCTGTCCTCAGTCTGCCTTCAGCCTGCATCATCCCAGTCCCACAATTCCATGCACACGTGATGTCAATAAGGAAAGAAACATCACAGTGCAATGCATTGTGGGTTATGTAGTTCCTGCTTGTGTGGAGTTTTAGTCTCTCCTCCCCTGCTAGGAGTGCAGGAATAAATGCATCTTATTCTTCCTAATGCGCCTGTACTTACACAGGCACATGTAATCGCTGAATGCTCCCACAAAATGTTTAATTAAAACCTACATTTTCCTACCATGTATAAAATCATCTCCAACCCCCTGACATAATTTGACCCTCTGGCATCATCATTGACATTTACACAATACCTGTATGCACTGTAAAGTTCATGTAATGAAGAATGCAGGCTTACACAAGCAGAACTAAAATGGTTAAGCTGAGCTCATGTTTCTCCAGCAGAGGGCACAACCAGAGCAGAGTTTCTATGGAAACCAGCAGTGACATCTCTTCATTGGCTGATAGACTGGAGGGTACGTTTGGTAACCTGAGTTAAGAAGTGAGCATGCTCAATAGCCAACAGCTAAGGTCAATTCCTTAGGGAGGGGGCCGAGTGGGTTATTGGATGAAAAGGAACCCCTAGTGATTAAGGGGATGCTGCAACCTTACTATTAACCTTTCAACAACTCGAGTGGCAGGTATTTAAAGATTTCAAAGAGGCTGTTCACCGATTAGCTTTTCTTTTTGTGGGGGGTTTACATGTCCTTTAATATTGCTTGCTATGCAGAGACTCCACTAAATTAGTGCCCCTAATGATACCATACCGAGAAAGCAAACCCATTCGGTTTTATTGTTCATATGCTTTCTTACTCAGTGTAGTACCCCTTTAATAGTGAAGCGGATCTGTTATACACATAGGCAAAAACACTTGCATACAAAAAAGTCAACTGAAGCCAATTCTCTTTATTTAGGGACCTGTACTGGGAATAAGAAAGTTTTTAGAACATAATTTAAAAAAATACAAACTGAAAACATAGCAAAATATAGGATATTTTTTTTTTTATAGCAACTGACAACTACCAGCCACTTTTACTACTGACCTGGTATATATTTTGTAACTTTTTTTTTCTTAAAAAGACATGTAAATATATAATTCATATTTATACATTTTCTAGCTATATACAAAAGGAAAGCATTATTGGATTCCCCCGCCCGCCCCCATTTTTTTTTTTTTAGGATAAAAATCTGACTATATGTCGTGTTTTCTGGACAACCGGACCTTAGGAGTGAGATAAAGCCTCTAGTTCCAGGGACTTTATATGGGGCTTTCAGCGAAACACAGGCCTTCAGTCAAACTTCTAGTAAACACATTGCAGGTCAGCAGTCATATTGATCGTACCGTTAGCTGACCATCAAAATTCCTGAATAAAAACAGTTTGCACAACGAGCACAGTCCGTTAAGGTTCTCGCTTAATTAAGACTTCTGTGAATCCACCTCGTACCTAATAGACATTCAGGAAGCCGAGATGTCATGTAGCTTATAATGAGGTCTCCCTTCATGATTCCGTTCAAGCATCAGCACCTCTTGCACTGGAAAATGAAGAGCTATAGGCTTCTTCGGAGCAAGCAGAAAGCCTAATCTAGCTACGACGAGTTGGAAGGAAAGAGGTGTTGTCCGTGAATATTTTCCACCAAAAGACGGTATGACCACCTAAGCTCAGACAGTGCAGGCAAAGCCAAAATAAAAGCGGACAAAGTGTCTTTAAAGGTAGTCTGGAGTGTTTGAGGAGGTTTAAGACACAGGTCAGGTGTTGATATTAAGATGAGGTCAGGAAAATAAAATCTCATAAAATTGAGGAATATCAAAAGAGTTGGCATCGTTTCTGCTTAAGTTCCCATGACGTTGCCAACGTTGCGCGATGCAGAACTTCTTGACACTTGTTGCAGTTTAGAAAGTGCACTGGCTGGAGGTGAACAATAGGAAGATTGGTTGGTTCCATTCGCAACCGGAGAAAAAAAAAAGTACCTCCTACAAAAGGCATGTGGTAAGGAATAAGGCTGAAGATGTAGGAGTGGAATTGTACCGTGCTTCTGAGGAACTCGTGGCATTTCTGGAATGCTCGAAACAAATGTTCTTTCATTGGAATATATGGAGAGGAACCCCCCCCACTGAACCTCCAAGGTCAGCGTTTTTTAAGTCCACCATTGGAGTATTTGGGAAGGCAAGGTTCATCAGGGAGGGGGTCATGAGAGAACACAGAGTCCTCGCCTGAAGAACACGTGGAACTTCGAGTGTCTGGGAAACATGGAGAATACTGATTCACTGGCATGGAAAGATCGAGATACTCCTGCAGAGAGGGAAAGAGAAAACGATGGAACGTTACCAATGCGGAACAGTGACTATAACACATTCAGGCACAATACAGTGAAACCAGGACTATATACAGTAGAATTCATTAAAAACGTACCTGATTGGAACTCAGAGCAAGAATTCGGTCAAGATCTTCAACCAGCTGATTGAATGTTGGTCTTTGAGAAGGCATGGCATGCCAGCAGTCCTTCATCATCATATACCTACAGAAACAGAGCTTACATTAAATTCACTAGCCCCCGAGGCAACGTGTTTATGGACATGATAAGGAGACACAAGCAGTGGTTGTTAAGCTACAAGTTAAAAAAGCATAGACGCACATAGATACTTACAACTCATTGGTGCAGGTAGTGGGTTTATCCATTCTGTGCCCTTCCTTAAGTAACTTAAAGAGCTCTTCCATGGGGACACCAGGATACGGGGAGCCCCCGAGCGTGAAAATCTCCCACAGCAGCACACCGAACGACCAGCTGAAATACAGCAGGAAGAGGTTAAGAGTGCACAACTGCAGTCATCCTACAAAAACCGCTGAGCCCAACAGATGTTGCATTAGAGATCAGTAACCTTCATGACTCCATGCTTTTATATGGCAAAGGAAATCCTCCTTCCAGGCCCAGACTGGCAATCTGTGGGTTCTGGCAAATGCCACAGGGGCTGCTGTAAGAAGCCATAGACAGTCACTATTTATTGGGCTGGTAGGGGGCTGTTTGGGCCTCTGTGTACTTTAATACTTTAAATGCCAGGGCCTAATTTGAATCTATTGGAGGAGACCTGCCTCCTTCAACAGCCTTAAAACATGACATTAGGGAATACATTAGCCTCTATTATACAAACAAAATCCATCTTTTTTTTCTAGTTACTACTGTCTAGTACAGGGCAGTCCAACGGGGAGCTTGTGAGCCAGGTGTAGCCCACATATTGCTCAGGAGCTACGCTGGACCCCTTTGGATGACATATAGTTACATAGTTACATAAGGTTGAGTCCATCAAGTTCAACCCATCAATGTTTTATTGTTATCTGGCCCCAAACAGAGAATAATTGGCCCAGTATATTGGCTTCAATAAATGGGGGTGTATAAAACATTTTATAAAGGTTTCTGCATCTATTTATGAGGTAACCCCCATGGATGACTTGAAATGCAAAAAACTCTAAGCTGAATGCACACCCACTGATATTTTGCATTTTTCAATAACCAACAAAAATGATCCGTTTTGGCCAATCCATCTGTATTGTGAGTGTCCTAACAGTGGTGTAACTAAGGAAGCAGACCCCATGGTTGCACGGGAACCCAGACTGCGGGGACTGCTTCCTCTATAGTTGCATAAAAATCCCACCTGAGAGCAGGCAGGGGAGTGGGGATTCATACACGTGTGGGAGGGGGACAGGTAGGGTTTGCTACTCGGCACCAGGCTACAGGGTCTGGAGGGCCCAGTGCAGAGTAGTTACATCATTGTGCCCTACGTTCAATAAAAAGCTCACATTTAATGATACTCACACATCACTCTGATGAGTGTAAATCCGGTCAAAAAGGGCTTCTGGGGCCATCCATTTTACAGGCAGCCGTCCCTAAAAGAAAATTCCATGTCTTAATATCAGCATTCCAGTAAGATCAAGATAGTTTCCTTAATGACAAGCCTGGCTTAGGTAGGCAGCATTGTGGGGACCTTGCAAAAACTATTTTGGTGGCTTTGACAGTGTAGGGAAATTGCCACAGGATATTTAGCTTTCCTAGTGACACTCAACCAGTGGAAATAGAAGTGAAGTCACGTTCCTCGCGTGTTCATGGCCCTAAATTTTCTATTATTTGGCTCCTACAACCTATCTTTCCCTGCTGCAAACAACTTAGTCTCAGTACAAGTAACTGGCTGATAACGGCTAGTCACTGAGTCAGACTCCGTGACACACTCCCCCCGTCATAATGCACAAAAGTTTTAGTTGCCGTTATCGAGTAGCAATTATTACACACAATAGAGGTCACTTATGGTGACTGGTGGAAAAAGGGGTGCAAGAGCACATCTCTTAGTATTTACTCATTCAGCCAGCGCACCCCCCCCCCATACAAAAATCTGCACCTCCTACAAACGGGAGACCCCAGCCATTTCCAAGGAAGGTGAAAAATGAATTTTATTGTGCCGCATACCTGCGCTAGGTAGGAATGGGATGTCTGTAAAGTACTCACGTTTGTGGTCTTCTTGTAATAGTCAATGTGATGGATATCACGGGCTAAGCCGAAGTCGGCAATCTTCATCACATTGTCCTCTGTTACCAAGACATTCCTTGCAGCCAGGTCTCGGTGGATACACTGTGGGGGACAACCATGCAGAGCTATTAATTTCACGACTAAACTATATGGGTCATAAAACTGAACTATTTGTTGAAATGCTAAAAACTACAATCAGTGCAGGAATATATTTTTGAATATAATATCACTGTAATTTTCCTCTTAGGTCTTCGAAGTAAAGGCAACAGGTTGCTACCAACCTTTTTAGAGGCAAGGTACTCCATCCCACGCGCCACCTGGTAAGCACACGACACCAGATCCTTGAAGGAGAGCAGCTGATCGGGGGCACAGGTAGGGTTGTAGCAGTACTCCATGCCCGGGGGGCGCCTGGCTCGCAAGTACTCTCTAAGGTTCCCCTTGGAAGCATATTCCACAATTACATAGAGTGGACCTGAAGGGAAGAGATGGTAATCAGTGCTAATGTAAAGATATCTCCTCTGCAGCAATATCTACAGGTATAATTCCTAGTGATCCAGCCAAGCATTGATATGTCGGGTATATGTCCTCTTAATGGAAGATAACATTTCTTGGTATAGGATAGTTTGCCCAGGAAGCTATATTTACCTATGTAATATGTTTATTCTTATAAAAAGGCAGCTGTCATATTGGTAAGTATGCATTTCATTACATCCATAAACTCATATGGATAATAATATAAACAACTCATAATATAAAACAGCGGCCTCTGGTGGTCAGTCATGAAAATCATAGATTTTGTAAATGGCTTTACGCTAACAAAATATTTGCTGTTCGCTAAAACCACTAGTTGTCAGTCTCTTAGTAGTGACTGGCAGAGAGCCACTAATTCAGGGACAGCAAACCTAAACATAACTCTTAGTACGTTATCTTTAAACCAGCATATGTAGTTCAGCATACAGCTACTGTAATGGATAACTAAGCCCTAACTAACTAACTAACTAACTGCAACCTGGTAGGGGGTGGTGCTCTGGGAACAGCTACTGTAATAAATAACCAAGTACCTGCTGATTGGAGGAGGAGATCCTCCAATCAATAGACCATCACTAACAGTTTTTCTAAACACGAACAAAATGGCGGCAGCATAGCAGGTGTTATTGTGGTTCTTACATAGGAGAAGGTAGTGGAAGGGAAAGGAGGATGGGTATGCACGAAAAGGAGGGGTTCAGGTCAAAACATTATAATACATGTTATTCAGTTTGAAGGAACTCACCATCTTGGGTGCAGGCACCAAGTAAATTGATGATATTTTTGTGTTTTCCAATCATTTTCATCATTTCCATCTCGGAAATCAGATCAGACAGGTCCTTTTCACTTGCATCAGCTAAACGGAGATAAATATTCACATTATGGAACAATAAACTATACTTATCTTATAAATTCATGATCACAGTCTCTATTATCCAACCCATATGACCCAGTTGGCGTTTATTGGCTTCTCCTTGTCAAGACTAGTATTACTGTATCCAAGCAAAATGGCAGCCTACTTTAGCTAGGAATGAGAAGCCTTCAATGTGATTGGCTGTCAGATAGTACATTGGCAAAGCCCACCTCAAAACCTTTCATAAAGTATAGTAAATGAAATGAATTAGCATAGGGTCAGTTTCTATAAAGGCAACTCACACTTTAACATCTTCACGGCAACTTTTGTCACTTTGTTAGGCTTCTCCTTATCCAGGCCGATAGCCTCTGCCATTACTACTTGCCCAAAGCAGCCTTCTCCGAGAGGTTTCCCAAGGATCAACCTATGAAATAGCACGATTTTGTTTAGGATTTGCATTGGTAAAGATTGATTTTACTTGCGAAATTGTGTGCAAGTTCCTCACCTGTCTCTTGCCACTTCCCAACGTGGATCTTCCGGAAGCTCGTATTCCGAGACTCCAGACAACATAGGCGTCCCACTGGATGAGAGGCGTGAGGGTCTGACCAATATCACTCCAGAGTGCATTGATGAGTTGGAGTCCCCTGAAACCTGTTCCAAAAGTAAGAGTTGGGTTACCATAAGAACACAGACGCAGAGCAGCTTAGTCTTTAATGCTTTGAGATGATGAAGTAACAGTAGCCACATTTTTGTTGATATGGTTGCAGAAATGCTGTCTTGTTGAGTAGTTTTGACCTTTCAACAGTTACGTATATAGGCATAGTTAATTTCATGCACAGAGCGTTCCACTGGCTGCCATGTTGTTTGTTATAGGGAAGGTTTTCTGCATCAGTTGTAACACAGTAAGTCCATCAATGTTTGGTGCAGAACAGAAGCCACCAACTTGCCAGCTCTCACTTTGATCGGTATCCAAAATCCCAAGCAGCAGGAAGTTAATTGGTTCTATGGGCATTGATGAGAAATGGGAATGTCTTGTCAACTACAAAATGAGGGGCAGCAGGTCTTGCACCTGCCAGTACTGTAGGTCTAGATGAGCCCTTACTGAAGTGCAATGTCAACACATTGGTTGCCACTTTTTAAAATAAATTTAGCGGCTTTATGCGGGGACAAAAGGGGCAGGGCAGCGATGAAAGGGGTGGGGCTATTTAGTCACGAATGTCACAAAGAGGATTGGGGAAAGAGAAGGAAGAGGAAGGGTAATTCTGGGGCGGGTTCTGGCCAGATTGGAGGCTTAAGGGGTGGGCCAGGGGCTGAACTTCAAAATAATACGGATTTCATGGCAGCTACATTGCTGGTAAATTTGCAATACCGACCCCGGCCTTGCCAGCTGTTTTACCAGCCAGGCCAGTACTGGCAAGGTGGCAACCCTGGAAATAGGTCATCTGCTCCATTGTATGCAGGGGATAAATGGTACAGAGATGTTTTGGTAGATCCCACTGTTTATGTTGGCTGTCTTAATTCCTAATTTAGTATTTGCATGCTTTATTCTGTACAAAGATGTACAGATGGAGCTAGGTTTACATGCCTCTGTTTCTATAGGTTTGGGACAAAGCACACAGCTTTAAAGTAGATGCATGTTATACAGAAAGCTTATGGATTTCAAAAACAAATAGTTTAACAAAGCAGCAGTTCTTCCATGCTTTATGGCAGCAATTGTACTTAGCAGAATTAACCACAGAGCAGATAAGGAATTATATTAATATTATATTAATATTATAAATATGAAAGAGAAATATAATATAATATAATTTTGGCAATTAACATCCTCTATAAAACAGGCAAGTAGGAAATAGAAACCCCTAAATACTTACTGTTACCTGTCTGCGCAGCGGGATGCTCTTGGCAAGCTTGTGCACGGCCAGCTGGCTGTTGAAGTCCGACTTCTTCGACGGATGCTTCATTTTAAAGATAATGATGGTGATTACCATGGCGGACACGAAGGCGGCCCCCGTGCAGTAGATTATAATCTCCAGTTGTAAAGGGGAGGCCAGAGGCGCAGGTTTATCGTCCTCCACTGCACCCACGTACACAAGAGAGTGAGGGGTTAATATACCGATAGGCATGGAGTGCAGTTATAGGTCCTTATATACACGTGTATTGGCTACACCCTATGGCTACCAGCATGTAAGCAGTACAAATGCATGCATATACACTATACAGCACTGTAATGCATCTTTTCTAATGAAATCATCATTTACAGCTGTGTGAATATTGGGATACATCTCATATCTATATAAACAGCAAATACAAGAAATAAAGCACACATGTAATACATTTATCTCCCTCCATAAAAAAGGTGAAATTCTCAGACACAAAATTGTTCAAAAGTTATGTTTTTGAACAGAAAGATGCAAATAATTGCCAATTGGCTGCACACAAATACAGCCCTTCAATGGCAATTATTGAGAAACTACTAATAAAAAATATATGACTATAAGAAGTCTTATTTGCCATATATTTACACCAAGTAATAAGAAGAGAGAGACTGTGGTACCTACTGGCACACACACACACACCCCCAACACAAAAGGTCCAGTGCAGACAGAAAAAGCCCATATACCACAGCAAGAAAGAAAGAAAAATGATAGATTTCCAGTGCTGCAGTTGTTATAAAGCCAAATAATAATAAAAAATAATCATTAAATGTTCCCAGCACATGGGAGTCGACACACAGGGAGACTTTTCGTATGTTGTAGAAAGTATTAACATGCCATGTTCTTAATGGCAGTGTCAGACCAGGGCATTATGGGCCCCCCAGACTATGGGAGCTCTGCATATTTTAGAAATAGGATCAGTTTCAAGGTTAAAGTGTCTGTAGGAGATGGAGGCCAATGCAAGAACCATAAAAAAAATAGAAGAACTGGGATTGTGGTACAGGCTGCCAACTGAATACCCTTGGCATAAAGGAATGAGGGCCTACCAGGTTATTCCCTAGTACCCCAACAGGCCAGCCGGACTCTGACAACTATGGAATTTAGATTTCTCATTTGCTTTACTTTCCCAAGCTTCTATGTCTCACTTACAAGTACAAGCTTTGTTACCACAAGGCTACCTAGTTCTGGGACACGTTGCTGGATATCACTGATTGCAAATGAACTGCATTCTAGATTTTCTAGAGGTGTGGTAACCTGACCATCCCACCTTCCACAGGACTCTGATTTAATTCAATTATAAGTAGGGGGAGGGGGGGGGGGGGGTCTAAGATTCTGTCCACATGAATCAATGGGTGCCTAACTATTTGGATGAGGCTCTCTCTCCATGGTCAGGGCAACTCTTTAGGCTTCTTTGTAGCCTGTATACACTGAGGTATGCAGCTCTGTAGGCAGGCTTAGGGCTACCAGTATTTGTTCTGACTACAATCTACAACATGGGAAAAGTCAATATCCATTTAAAAAAATAATCCTTTCTCAAGTAAAAAAAAACAGAGCAGCTGGAAAGTTTACCAGTACACGCATTTCATATGGCCAAAGGATACAGTTGTTGGGGAAACCTATGTGTGAAATACAAAGGTGTTTTCTTATGAGGTTCTCTAAGCCCAAAATGGCTGCTTAACTTGCTATTGGGTGGTCAAGCCATTTAAAATGAGAATGAGTGAATTGGAACCTACACTCTTATATTTTACAACACAGGGATTTAGCACAAGCCTAAGTGTGTGTGTAGCTTTATTCAAGGTTGTCATCATCATTTTCTCCTTCCTCTAGGCTATTCCCAATGTAACTGAAGGTGGTATGTTACAGTGTATAATTATACAAAGATCCCAACAGTGTCATTATACTAGAATTCTTCTTTAATAGGAAAAGGCTCATAAAGATAGCAGAGAATTTTCTCTCTGCTTTGCCTGCTGTATATTTTGTTGATTTATTATGTTCATTTTCTCAAATGTCTTTACTTTCAAAAGTATGACCATTTGAGTAGCCGTTGGGTTAAATGGCAAAAAAAGAGGCTATTACATGATAAAGTTTGTACTAATACACTAAATATAACCTGACCAACTCATGATAAAATAATCACTTATTAGAGCTGTTATATGTGTTTGCTTTGTTGGAATCCTTTGGCTCTGAAATGCATGAAATGTTTAGAGGTATAGTCAGATAGGACAGAACAGAACCATATATACCTTCAAGAACGGTCAACCATGCAGAATGATGAGATATCCCAATGGAGTTAGCGGCCAAGCAGGTATACTGGCCAGCATCCTCAAAAGTAACATTTCTCAGGTGGAGAACCTCCATATCCTTGTCCGAGGTGTTGACTCCTGCAGTCTACAGATAAGAGCATCGTAGAGGGAGGAAAAGCCATCAGAAACCAAAAGAGCAGAAGGCAGGTTGTTGCCTTGGAACCAGAGGTCCCAGGGTATAAAGAAAAGAAACCATTGCAAGAAACCTGGTTAGAAGATTTACGATAGCTTCTTCCATCAAGTTCCACCTAAGGAGAAGCTACCTTGGTTAAACCCGTCACCAAAAAAAAAAATCGAGACCTCCTTCCCATTGGAACATGCTAGAGATTGGCAACATGGAAAAATGAGACCTGTTGTGGAAGCCTGGTTTAATTTCAAAGGGAAATGCTGAAGAAGATAATCAGGACAGAGAAGACGACGACGCTAAGGTGAATTAGGACAGGGTAAAAGAGAATTAAGACAGAAGAAAATGGAGAAATAGGACAGAGAAGATGATGAAGAATAGAATTAGGACAGAGTTGAAGATGCTAAAGAAGAAAATTAGGATAGAAGGAACTGTGAGAACATTTTCAGAATAAAAGACGTTTAATAAAGAAAAGTCACATGGTCATGGGGATCTGGTACAATGAGCACAGAAGTGCCAAGGACATCTCCAGTACGCTACAGCCAGTTGTAGTTCCTGGTGCATACTCTATTGAAAAATATAGCAGAAGCCACTAGGCGTGGATATTTACTTCAGCCAAGTTTTGTAGATATGTTGGCTACACCATTTATCTTTAGATATCACTCCATTGTAATGTGGCATGATATACCTATATATGAGTGTTTCATATTACAAATAATCCTAAAAGGGGACCCACTGCCTTCTATGGTGACTATGCAGTGGCTCTTTTCCTTTTTTTCCAAGACAGGGTACATTCAGTATGCTGCCTGGGGAATTTGGGCACTTCATGAGATGGAAGCCGGTGGAACGGAGATGGTAAATTTAGTTGTGTGGTGGCCATATCTTATTTCCCATCAGCCTACTGTGCGCAAAAATAAACACTAGCCTAGGTCAGTTCAGTTTAGAACAAACATGGCTGATAAATCAATATCATGTGGGGTTGAGGAGAAGGTAGAAATCTCAAGTGTGTAAAACAAGAAAGAAATAATAATACCGAATTAAAAACAGGTTAGAAATAAGGAAAGAATAAGAGAATAAAGCAGAAACACAATGAAACTAAAACCAGCCTCACACACCAAGTATTTTTCCATGGAAATAAAAGCACATTAAAAAGGGGAAGAAATATAATTGTTTCTGTCCAAGAGTCTGGCAGAGATATTGTACCAAAACCATTTTTTTTCCAGGAGGTGCCACCGATTTTACCTTTTGTCACGGGTCTGGTGACGGTAAGCCACGCAGACTGATTGGCCTCACCAATATAATTGGACACTTTACATATGTATTCCCCACTCTCTGCCTCAGTCACATTGTAAAGGGTCAAAACTTCTGCGTCTGAGCTATTAATCCCAGAGTGCTGAAACAAACCGATAACAGGAGGGAATCAAAATGACAAAGGAAAGACGAACATACACAAACATCATATAAATGCCTCTGTGGCCATTTATTAAACTCTCCTGTGCCATCTTCACTCAAAGCATAAATAGTGCACCAAATGTTTAGAGCTAGTTCTAAGGTCTGCTCCATAATGATCAGACTGAGCATGAGCAGTGTGCCCCTGGCACAAGGGAGAGGTTGGATCAAGATTAAAAAAAGAAATGTGGAACTTCAGGATGGAACTTTGGAGACATGTAGGGTTTTTGGACTTACTGCACTGTGCCGATATTTGCCCAGTGTTAGTATGAACACTACTACTGTGCTGGTACAACAAGCTCTATGTACAATGGGTTTAAAACCTTATGACAAAGATATATGAATGTTAAACCAGGCCAGCAACTCAAAACAATCAGTGTTTTTACTAATTGGTTGCTAGGAGTTCCTGGAAGGCCATAACATAATCATTAGATACTATGACAAACTCTAGGAAGTGAGACCTGGGTCCACCAAGGTTTGTGGATGTTAACATTTGTCAGAAAGTTTTGATGCCTGTTTTCTGCTTAGTGCATTAGGGTAGGCACTGATGCCCCTTTGGCTGAACTGCAGGAAAGGGTAAAATATTGGGCATAAGTATTTATAAAAAGCAACATTTATGACCTGCGTTCAAGGGAATTCAACCAGAAGCTGTTCAGCTGTTGAACACCTACTGTAATGGGGAGAGTTGCAGTATAACAAAAGCACCCTTGCCATACTATAGACCAGGGGTCCCAAACCTTTAGCTGTGAACAACATTTAACATTTAAATAATATAACCCATGCATGAATAAAGTTCCAAAGGGGTGGCCGATAAGGGCTGTGATTTGTTATCTGGTAGCCCAATGTGGACTGGCAGCAGACAGGAGGCTCTGTTTGGCAGGACACATGGTCTTTATGCCTCCAAAATTCAACTGGAAATTCAAAAACGGGCAACTGCTTTGAGGCCACTGGGAGCAACATCCAAGGGGTTGGTGAAACATGTTGCTCCTGATCCACTGGTTGGGGATCACTGCTAACTAAGTGTGCCTGCTCCTCCTCGGTGAAAATTCAAAATGACTTTCCAGACAAAGGGAGAGAGACCTACCGCAACTCTCTACCTATCTTGTTCCTGAAGATAAAACGCAGAAAGCAGCCGGGACGTGTTTGTGTCCGCAGCTATATTTAGCAGCACCCTGGTTAATAAATAATGCACTTATTGGTAATTACATTCAGGAGAGTCAGCACGCTGCATCTGTTTGCAACTCTGTCCTCCTAGGGCGTCATAGGTGGATTAAAAAAACAACAAAAGGAAGGGAAAATAAGCGTAACTGTAACAGAAGGAGTGTCTCGCCTTGCAGGGAGCCAAACAACACATGGCACATAGGACAACAGATGTATTTACCTTGAGGATTTCCACATACGGGAAGCCATCCGAGGCCACTCTGCTGCCATTAATTTCAATGTGCCTGAGCCATTGGATGTGAGGCTGGGGGTCGCTGTACACTTTGCAGAAAAATTCAGCAGTGCTTCCCACAATAACACTCGTATTCGCTGGGAGACCGGCCTGTAGGATTGGGCGATGTGGCGAACGTTCTGCGAAGGAAATGGTTGTTTCCAAAGGTCAATGTAGCTGGAGCACTTTCTCAACAAATATTGGTAAACGTAGCACTAATTCAGCACTATTTACAGATGGAGCACCACTATAACAATATTACATTTACTGTAGCACTTATCAAAGCGTGGAGATGGAGAACTAAAATCAACAATGTTTATTATTTGGCATCTGGGATTGAACCCTGCATGTAGATGGAATGATACCAGTTTCTGCAGTTCGGGCACCGATAGAACAGAATTTTGGAATCCTATTCATAACCAAAATAACATTTTGCCTATCTATAAAACACAACACAGAGCTTTTATTAGCACAGAATAGACAGGGAATTTGTCCTGGACCCCAGTCTCGAAGAGGGGCCTTTGAAGTATTCTAAAATTATAAAAAATATAAAACGACATTTCAATATAAAGCTATATCTCAGAGCAAAATATTTGTTGTTTCCATTCCTGCAGAAGACAGATTTTAGCCAATCAAAGCATTGGATATAGAAAAAACTTGTTTTGTCAGCCAATCACAGAGCAGAATGTCTCCTCTGCTACCTCATTACTTCAACAGACACATGAATGATGAAGGTTTCCATAAAAACCCATGTAGAAAGGGTCTTATTTATTTATTCAAGCAACTTTGGGGAAATCAGATTTTCCTTAGCCCCCACCATACACATCCTGGAGTCAACACAGCTTCTAAATAATTGGCAGCAGTTTTATTTACTATATCGGAATAAGAAGTGAAATACTCTTGGTGCACAAAAACAGTTGGCTGGTAAATGAAGGGGGACAGGGTGTTGGCTTTCGCCATTGATTTAATTTGCTTTTCATAGGCTTTACAGTAAAGAGGGGGGAAAACAATTCTATCCTTAAAATGGCCCAGGCAGCAGTAAGGTTACAATTACCTAGAGATTCTAGGCTAAACAACCAATATTATTGTTAGAATTAAGAAAGGCCCAGCGCTGGAAATGAATCCCAGATCCCGGGAAACAGATGATGCAATGGTGGTGTATAGAGTAGGCTCTATGTACGTTTATTACGTCTCCAGGAATAACAGACTATCAGTACGCCGCCTTGATTCTTCAAGTCAGTCGAGAATGTAATGAGAGGAGCGGGGAAGAAAAGCAAGGAGACAGAATAAATAAACTCAGCACCTTAATGCAGGCCCCACGGTGCCCCCTGTACAGGAAATATTTGAAATTTAATAGGTTCTGTGAGGTGGAAATGGCAGGCTGGGGGTGGGGGGGAGTCAAAGAAAGGAAAATATGTAGGATAATTAAAGGCGGATGTTCGTGGAGGAAATATTTGAGAGGAGAATTGGCTACTCATTTGAGGAAATGGAGGATAATTTCACGATCTGCTAGATATTGGGCAAAGAAGGGCTTGTTTTGTTTTTTTCCTTTCCTTCACTTTAGCCTGCGCCTGCCATCGCTCTTCAATTAGTTTCGACATAAAAACTCCAAGGACTTTTTGTTCTGATCCCCAAGCGCCAACAAAAAAAGCCTCGGCTCCAGGCCCGTGGGTGATTTCTATCGCAAATTCAACCAGGAGGCCGAGCAATGCAGAGTCAATTATTCGCACAAAACCTTGATTAATACTTGTATTTAAGGTACGCATTATTTTTTTAGACTGTCGTCTTCAAACTGGTCTACAAATCCCAGCGAAAAATTAAATACTATAGACTTAAAAAACAATTTTTTCCAGGGTCCCTAACGCTACAACTCTGTGACCATGAAGGACTGAGCAATTGATATCCTCCCCCCCCAAGCCCAAATGCCTGTGGCTTTTAGATATATTCGAACGAGCACCCTTTTGAGACCCAACATTTGCCCAGAGCACCCTCCTTAGCTCAAAACAAGGTTGCAAACATACAAAAACCATTACAAAATTTCCCATTCAGCCATAGTTCCATGGATATCTAAGATACTAAAGAAGTGTTCACTCCAAATCTTACTATAATTAACCTTGAAGATGGGCTTCCAGCAGAACCTAGGAAAGTAAATGGGCATATCCCCAAATCTGTTCCAGATTAAAAAAAAAAAAAAAAAATTACACTATAAATAAAAGGAAACCCTACATGTTTTGACTCATGGAGGATCTTCATCAGGGGAAAAAAAGTATGAAAAAGGCCTTTACATTGGAGTGGAGTCACTTAATGGGTTGCCTCCTGTGGATCTCACCTCACTAAAATAACTTGCGTGCACACTATCCAACTCCTATGGCCTTCAGGCTGGGCCCATCCAACCAAGGCTTTTGGGAACCACTGCCATATGCATTAGAACTAGATTGTGCTGGTCACTTAACCACAACCCCATAACTAAGAATAGCAGCCAGCCAGCAAGGCAAGCATCAATGGAAATAGAGCGAGAATGAATGAGAGGCAGAAGGGCTCCTCCATGCCACAAACAAAGTACAGCACTTACCGACTACATCCAACTGGTAGGTGTGGTTGAGGGTGCCATACTTGTTCTCCACAATACAAGTGTAATTGCCTTTATCAGATGGGACAACGGAATCCATAATAAGGCTCCATGTTTGAGAACGAACCTAGAAGTGTTAAATAGTTGATAGTATTAATCTTTATTTTAGGCACTGCCATCTTAAATCCTACACGTTCCCTTCAAGCTAAAAACCCAGCTTTTTTGCCCTGGCGTGGTTGCCCCTCTTCTCTGTTTGCATCTTTGGAACCCCACTTATTAATTGGGGAAGGTGGCAATCTCAAACATAAACATCACAAAGGACTTGCCCAGATCCCTAACAGTGTAAAGGGATCTGGGCAAGTCCACCACCACTGCCAATATACAGCATGTTGATGGCACAGTTTCCAATCCATAGAATGATAAATATATAAGGTTGGTCAATAGTCTGATGAAAAGTCACACTCAGCAACAGCTTCAAACACTCTCTCGATGGTGATTACATTTAGCCTGTGAATCCCTCTAACGAGCTGCAGAGCGATCAGCAGGAGGAGTGATTAATGAGAGTCCTTTCAAACAAGAGACACCACAGCATGCTGGGCCGACAAAAAAGGCAGTTCCACTTCAAAGGTCCTGCTGGCATGCAAGAGGAACCCATAACCCGGTGCAACCTCGTCAGCTGAAATGCTAAGATGCGTCAACCATTCTGGCACTGACGTTATAAATGTTCTCAAGTTTTTAGGGTCTTACTAGCTAGCATTATCAGCCCCTTCTCAGGGAGAACCAGGAACCAAGTGCTATCATATGAAAGAGAACTGAATTGTCTATGGCAGACAATGCCCAACGCCACTTTCTTTTGTGCTTTTACCAATCTCCCTCGTCTTCCTTCCCCCAGCTCTCCTATTGTGTTATATTCACTTATAAGTTGACCTCCAGAACCAAGGCAATTTAGCACCCTAGACACGGGGTGGCCCCTTATCTAAAATCAAACAGCCCCTGCTGCTTGCCTCTGTCCCAGAACCCTCGGGTGATGCTTTTATTTCCTTCCTAAGTAGAACGAGTTCTGCCGCTTTAAGTACACCTTTCCCTTTCTAACAAAAGAAATGAAATTTGCACCCGGTGCATCTCGGCCACTATACTTATATGGAAATGTCAGCTCCCCGTGGCGCTGGCTCTGGATTACAATAACACAGTGAGTGGTATGTGAAATACAGGAATGTCAAACATTCACTTAATGCAGCTTTTCACTATGGCAAGTGAAACATCTTATTAAATGGAAAATACACTCTGTTTATGTGTGGCCTATCTGTTGCCTCATAAAGACCAAAGGCACAGCTTGCTACGCACACAGAACATTCCGTCGTCTCATTTTGGAATTTACAGTTTATTAAATATTAAAGAGGATGCCGCCATACTGCTTATATTTGCTGGGGCCTTCCCCTCAGACTGCAGAAACAACAGCACCCCTGGTGGTCATTAAGATTTGGGCTTTTTTACAATTCTATGGAAAAAGCCTGCTGTGTATATGTACAAATGCATACAATAAAGCTATTTTCTAATATACACACACAGATACCGAGAGTTTATTTCACATGTGACATAAAGCGCCATCGTACCTTATATCCACCAATGCGCTGATCCTGCCGGAACTCCTTGCCGTTCTTCAGCCAGCGAAGATTTGGCTGCGGAGTTCCATTTGCTGGGCACCTGAATTTCACCGTTTTTGCCGCTGGCACCGCATGAAGCTTTTTCTCCATTTTTTCTGGGTGTGACCAAAATGGACCTGCAGAAAAGAAGGGAAATTGGTATGATAATCTGAAGATATAGTTGCGACAATCTAGTCATATTTCCTGGCTCAGTTGGGCTTGGGTTGGGGCCTTTTCTTTTATTCATGGCCGTATATTTACAACGGAGGCTCCCAACCACAATAGAGGTTATCACTGGAGGAAACCATTCAGTGTATACTTCTTGACTTTATATGGGATATGCTTTGGGTTCTACTAAAGACAAACTGGAAATGATGTAAGACTGAACAATCCGTTATAGGATCAGAGTGCATTCTAGACCTGATGTTTCTAAAGGCAATTGCTCCTCTGCCACTACCTGGTACTAGCATTTTGAGAGTTGTAGTTTGACAACCCATAATATTGGCATATTGGGGGGGCTTTAAAAATGTATTGGCCAAGAAATATCCTGCCAAGCGGTTTCATTACCATCCATGAATTATGCTGAAATAATGCAAAATGTACTATTATGCCTTTCTAACCACAAGAGTCAAACGCATGCAACAGACCACCCTAGGTTAGTAAATCTCCAGTCCTGATAAGCTGCAAGCATAGTCAGCTGTATAGGATAACTCAAAGTAATTTGAAAAATTACACATTTAATAAATGCTTTTTTTTTTTTCTACCCCGTGTCCTCAGTTTGCACCACTTTCTAGATCTCCCTGTACCCTCAGGCTATGCCATACGATACCTATCCATGTAAATCCCACTGCGTTTCGTTCTAGATTTCTGCGTGTCCTCACATTCACCCGGTGCTATTAAAAAATCCCATTTATCTCCAGACACACAAGCACTGTGTTCGGAGGGTTAAATGGAACCCAGTCGGAGTGCTGAGCCTTTATTTCAGAGATAAAACCCTAACTCCGCTCCTGCCTGAACTCATCGCTAAGCCCAGATAATTGGGCAGCCAATTGAAACTGGAACATAACAAGATCACACACTATCCAGTGTCTCATTGTTCCCCACACACAATTGTGCCTTTTGTGAAGGTGAAAGAGGTAACTTTTTTTTTTGTATTAGCGGGTCTCAAAACACCCACCCACTTTAAAAAAAAAAAAAAAAGAAATTAAGGATTTCCGTAGTGTAAAAAATATCAAGTAAGGATTTTATTGTATTGTATGGTTCCTGTGCCTGCCCTGCCTTTACTCTGGGGCATACGCCTAAACAATAGAAGCCACCGGACATGTCTCCCCTTCCACAACCTCACAATGCAATACCATTCATGGTGTAGTAGCCAATAAGGGGAATCTTGCAAAACTCAGTATTAGAAAAAGGTTACTCCTCCACAGCCAAGAAGAGGAATTAGTAAGGACAATATGGCATCCCTTTGTGACTTGGTATAGACACGGGGTTGAGCATGTATTTCCCTATTTCTTTATAACTGTGATCCCCAACCAGTGACTCGGGGGAACATGCTGCTCCTCAACCCCTTGGATGTTGCGCCCAGTGGCCTCAAAGCAGGGGCTTATTTTTGAATTTCTGGCTTGGGGCAAGTTGTGGTTGAATAAAAAGCTGGTGCAATGCCAAGCAGACTGCCTGCCCACATAGGGACTATCAAATAGCCAATCATAGCTCTTATTTGGCACCCCCGGAATTTATTTTCACGCTTGTGTAGCTCCCTTAATACTTTTTCCATTTCAGTGTGGCATATAAAAAGGTTGGGGACCCCTGCTTTAGAACATGGGCTTTTAGGAGTATTAAGATAAACAGCCTATTTTCAGCCTGTTGGACTGTTATAGATGGGCAGAGTATAAGAAACTGCCCAAGTGGGCCCCATTGCCATTAACCCCCTTCTTATTCCCAATGTAAGCCTCCATATGCTCTAAACCATTTGGCACTGGTTCCCTCTAATTATTGTGAGAGCAGGTCCTGGATGGGAAGTTCTCTGGTGGGCCCTAAAAGCCTGATACGCCTCTGGGGACAGTAACCACAGAAATAATAGAATCCTTAAGGAAAGTAGGCCTTTATGAGGCACTTAGGAAAAATGTAGAATAGATGAATCAATGACCACAAAACATAGGATCTAGTAAGATACACAAGGGATATTCCATTAGACCACAACAGAACAGTTCATGGCCACAGCCATTAGTAGTCATGTGGCTATTAAGCATTCAGCCCAGTGCTGTCCAACTTGCTGTGTGCCGTGGATGGTTATGACACACAGGAGATTTTTGCAATGTGATTGTTTTAAAGGGCAAGTAATGCCCAAAACATGAAAATGCACTTCCTTTTGGAAATCAACATTATCACCACGCAAGCACAATATCTGTATTTGAAAATACCAGTAGATTATCTAGTACAGCATTATATTCATGAACATGCGCTATTTGAACTTGCATTGAACATGAATACTGGGCGGGGCTTTGTTGAGATAACAGACAAAAGATGGCTGAACACAGATAAGAGATGCCACGTAATCAAAACCACGGCTCTTACTTCCAAGAGGATATTTCTACACATACAGGATAGAAATAAATACTGTCAGAATAAATAATAATGTTCATTTTTGGGAGTCACCTGTCCTTTACAATGATGGTGCCACGAGGGACACAGCAGTGCCAATCAGTCTCTACCTTACTAGGATACAGCTGGGTACAATTTTCATTTTCTTTATTGAAAAATGTGTGGGGATTTTCTCTGTTTTATTAAATATTTCTCATCAACATTTTTCCAGGCAGTAGGAACAGATTCACAGCAATCTCATATTCTCCTGTCATCACATGATGAATATTTCCTACTGTGTATCTGCAAAGCCAGAACTCATAACTCTTATTTTTGATCTTCATGCAGTTTGAAAGCATAGTCATAATATTTCAGAAAACTGGATAATCATATTGGATTTCCTACATTGTGGAGACCAGCATGATCCAATTTTAGACCCTTAAGTTTTTCAAATCTGGACTCCTCTTAACAACCTAAAGCTGGCCATACATGCACCGATAATATTGTATGAAACCTCGTTTCGTACGATATTCGGTGTGTGTATGGCAAGCCGGCGTGTCGACCTATATTGCAGGAGTCCGCTGATATCGGTTGACTCGCCAATTGGGCGGGTTAAAAGATTTTGATCGGGCGCCATAGAAGGCGCCTGAGCAAAATCTGCCTTCAGGGCTGAATCGGCAGAAGGAGGTAGAAATCCTATTGTTTCTACCTCCTTATCTGCCGTTTCAGCCCTGAACGGTTAGTGGCGGATTGAACGATCTTTTGTGCGACCTCGCAAATCCCCACGTGTGGCCACCTTCAGGGTCTAAAGTCCAACTTCTTGTTATTGAATTTTTTACAGTTAGGGGCTAAGGAACATCCCTGTCCCTAACATAGGAGGCCATTGTACTTACGGTTCGGTTTGGAATTCTCAGAAGCTTTCTCCTCAGAGGATGAGTTGTCATCATCGTCATCATCATCCTCGGCTGAAGGCAGTGCATCTGTGGGAAAATATAAATACCATTACCTATAACACACTGGCCTCTGTGGGTGTATGTATGTTAAAAGAAGACAATGTTATACACATTACAGGAAACCATATTGTAGGATCCAAGATGATGATAATTATGCTTGATTGTTGGTTGCAGGTATTGGAACATACTGTATATAGTAGTTAACTAAAGTCACGGGAAATGAATGGAAAGTGCACTTGCTTTCGACTGGCAAAAATAAGCATAAAGAGAGCAAATCACTTCAATAGTGATCTGCACTCAACTAGAACAGAGATGGTTCAAAATGGCAGCCCCACCCTGAGCAGACAGTGGCATGGCGTCCCTCATGTCAGAGAGAAAAGGTAATTATGATATTTTGTAAGGAAGATTTGCTTCCTATGATCAGCACCCTGAACTATACAAGAATCCTTCCTGTACACAGTGTGACAGTTGATGGCATTATTGATGCACATACTGGCATCTTTCTGGGTTCGATCCTTACCAGGGCACTATTTCTAGGTCATGTTCTTCCAGTTTGCTCTGGAGTCCAACATATTGGTAGATCAGTTGGCTTCTGCCGAAGTTGGTCCTAGTAGTGTGTGTTTCACATGTCCTGAAAGTTATAGTCTAAAAGTCTACAAGACCCAGCCATCCCTTCCTTTGGGCCTCCATCTCAGCACCCTGCTCCCACTGGATAACATGCAACTTCATACTGTCCATCAGGCACTTATAAGCTCCCTTGTAGACCACAAATACATGGAGACTGGGTCACTGCATTGGTTCCAGTGGTCTATCCTGAACTGACTGATAGAACCTCATTTCCCCAACACCCAATATGGCTGCATTCCTAACAGCTGCAGATGACCACACTAGGCTCCTCACAGCTGAGGTCAACAGGGGTCATTTATAATGTTATCCCCTAAATGGTTAAATTTTAGACTGATGTTCCCGTTTTATCTCAAATTGCTGTGAAATGTGAATTGCACATAAAAATTTGCAAATGGCTCACAAGCGAGGTGGAGGTGTGCGCAAGCATGGCCACTGTTGCGCGAGAACATAGCGCCAATTTTCACTTTTTTTGAACGCCAAAGTTGCGGTGTAATTGGGATGCAGAGTGTGCACATAAATATTCACAATTTGCGACTTGTGCCATATTTGAATAAATGCGAATAAAACAATTTGTCCAGCTTTATAAAAATAAATACACTCAGTGCGAATAATTCTGCACTGTGCAAACTTTATAAATGAGCCCCACTGTTTCCCTTCCACTATAAAGGGCATAAGGTGTTTGGCTCCAGCTCTGAGGAGCACAACATGGCTAGCTTTGAAGAATACAAACAGCAACTGTTTCTGCAAATCAGCGTTGGGCCCAGAGCAATGAAACCCTCAGCAGGGTTATGTATAAATCAGGGATCCACAACTTGGAGTAAACTAGATGTTTGAAATTAAAACTCCCCGTAAGCTCAGACAACCTCTGCTTGGAGAACCACCCTAACAGATGGAGGCTATAGTCATGTACTTGGGTTTCCATCTGCCCTGCAGCTGGCCTTTCACAATCCTATAACCAATAATGCAGACACAATTCAAAGACATGAAGGCAATGTGAGACGCTGGCATAAACGTAAGCTTCTGACTGGCTGATTCAGAATTAGTTGGCAACTAAAACTGATGCCCACTGGCAGAATTAATTGAATATATCATGAGATTAGTACAGTACGTTAGCAAGTATTCCCACAGAATCAAACAGCCCTTACAGTTACGTTATAGGTTTTGAACCTAAACTCACACACAAAAATTTCCTACCTTTTTTGCTGGATTATGGAAATTCTGTTTTAAAGAGGCAGTACGCCTATTGCAAGCTGCGGGGCACTTAGTGACAGCTATGACCACACACAAACTCCAACTGCCCTCTACCATTTGGCCACTCTAAACAGATTTAATCATTTCAAAGGTTTCTGACCAAATGGCTTGCTGGGGGATAGTAACACATGAAAGCCCACTTAACACCCCAACTCCAAGTCTGTCACACACACTATGCAGTCCTTAATTTCATCAGGCTAGCTGCCCCGGGAGGTGAGATTTACAAACAGAAGCAGCAATAAAGTGAGAGCTCTGCCATGTCACACCTGAACTCCTGGCTGGTCAAGGTTTCCATAATTAGCAGCCTGGGCGCTGGTCTTTGATCTAATGGACAGTCACAAAACAACTGTGCCATGGGAATTTCTTGTTCTCTACAAATATTTTGATTGGTTACTCCGCTCAGTAGGGCGCTGTCAGTAGGACAGGTGGTAACATTTGAATATAATTCCCATGGACAGTACCGGGGGTCCTTTGTGCCACATGAGAATGGTGCTAAACAAGGGAATTCTATTTCAGACCTACTATGTCTACCACTAACTATAGGCTATACCAGGGGGGTCCTCAACCTCTTTTTACCTGTGAGCCACGTTCAAATGTAAAAAAAAAAAGGTTGGGGAGCAACACAAGCATGAAAAATGTACTTGGGATATTAAATAAGGGCTGTCATTGGCTATTTGGTAGCCTCTATGTGGACTGGCAGCCTACAGGAGGTTCTGTTTGGCAGTTCATCTGGTTTACAGGCAATCCAAAACTCTAAGCCAGAAATTCAAAAATAAGCACCTTCTTTAAGGCCACTGGGAGCAACATCCAAGGGGTTAGAGAGCAGCATGTTACTCCCGAGCCACTGGTTGGGGATCATTAGGCTATACGGTGAGTAGACGCCCAAAACTAATTTCTTGGTCATTTGTGGAGTTTAGCATTCTCCAAGACAAAGAAGGCATTTGGCAACTCTACAGTTTCTTCTCTGTGGGAACCAACACTGCTGGGAGATTAGTAGGGATGTTAATTAGGATTCAATTTAGGTTCAGTATTTGGCCGAATCCCTTACGATGGATTTGGACGAACCCAAAAAAACTGTGCTCGGTGCATCCCTAGAGATTAACACCCCAAACAAACAGTAACAAGGTAGTGGTAAGTGTTGTACCACTGCCAACAGCCTAAATTAGCTTGGAAATAAAAATGCTATGACCCAAACTTGGTGTTGCCTGCAACGTTCTCCCTGATATGGGAGAGAACTTGGCGCCTCATCAGTGTAAGGTATCTAACCTGAGGCAGTCAATATTCCATACTAAACATTACTGAAGGTGCCCTGCCACATATCTATATTGTACCACCAATCCACGGAGACCATTACAATCAAAATGCCATGTTCTACTGTTGGTTTGACATTCAGCAGAGACTTATTACAGAATATGCAGGCAATAACGTACAAACACCAAGACAACACAACAAAGGAGAGGGACAAGACAGCGAGACAAATTAAAGGGCAGACAGCTACACAAAGGTGACAGGATGGACAGCTACACACATGCCACAACACTGGAAGAGGGTAGGGGGTTGACTTATGACACAACAAACAAGCTACAAACCTGATACATTAACGGAGAATAAAACTGTATATGTTCCAGAAGGCCCGTTAGTAACACAGGTATACACCCCATTGTCCTCCGGCCCTGCGTTGGAAATTTGGATCTCCTCCCCCGTTATGCGCGTGCGGTTAGTCTCCGAAAGCTGCATTTCATTTTTCGCCCAGTTGATGCTCTGAACATCTTCTCGTAGCCTGCACTGCAAAGTTATCCTGTCTCCTGGCCGAGCTGAATATGGCTCCACGTCTGTTTTGGTTTTAGGGGCGACTGAGGGTTGGAAACAAAACCCAAATTAAAAAAAAAAAGGTTTATTCAAAATGGGGGCATGGGTTTAAACAACTTTAAGACAGCCAAGGTTTGAATTTGGGAATACTGGTTCAGATCACCAGACATAAAGTCAAGGGTAACTCAGCTGAAGATATAAAGGGACCCTATTTATCAGTAGGCTTTGTCTTACGTATGAGGGTATAATTTATAAAGTACATTTCCTTTCCTTTGCTACTGGAGGCAGCCATATTGTTTCTCACAAATTATATTAAAACTTCACCAGTTTAGTTGTAGCTGTTTCCAGTGTCTACATACAACCCCCCAAGTCAAGGCAAGAAATATATACATCTCCTATGCCCATGTACTGGTCTATGCATGTATATATAGAAAGGATGCTCCTCCAGCTGGAAATTGTCAACACCTAAAATGAACATTTTGAGGAAATCTATCCAAAACCTGTGTAAGGAGCAGGGTATGATGGGTGAAGAACAGGTCGGAAGGTCTAGACTGGTAGCCAGAGCAGAGAGAATTAGTGGCAGCAAAAGCACAAGCAATAGTTGGGGACACCCCCACCCCTGTAAATGAAAATACCCCCAGTGTAAAGGGACTCGTCTAGCAACCAAGCCTATTTTTTCTCAAACTAATGAGAAAAGGCAAGGTTTCCCAACTTTTTTGAGATCCAACATTTTTCTAGGTCACAGATATAGAATTTCACAGATAGCACAAGTTTGCTATTTCAGCCCCAATTCCATGATGCCGACAGCCCCACAGTTTGGGAACGACTCCCCTATGGTATCCTTATCATTGATATGAAAACACCAATATATAGCACAATACAGTACAGCCTTATATAGATCTATTTGCTGGTCAGTTAAGTAAAATTTTGTAAAGATAAAATTAAAATATAAACATTAATGAAGATTGTTTACCAGTGTGCAAAGAACACTGCTTTATCTGTGTATCTGTATTTCTATATGTGGGGGTAGTGCAATAAATGCAGCACAAGGGAAAATGGCCCAAACCGATCTTCTGAGCAATACAGTGCAGACTCAGATTAATTAAATAAGGAAAATACCTTCACATCTATTTGCATGATACATCTACATTTCATGTAGAACACTGAAGCACAAAGATCTACGTGTGTTCTATGCTCTACTACACACGAGCAGAATTCATTTCTACACACTTGATTGACACAAGAAACCAAGCTCTTCCCACTTTTACTGCACAAAACGGATGCGCCAGATGCACCTCATTAGAGGCAGCAGTGTGACAATATGCACAGACAGGAATACCATTTGCTACAGAAATTTTTTTTATTTTTCTAACGATTTCCTTTTTCTCTTCAATAATAAAACTGTACCTTGTACTTGATGGTGACTCCGCTGCATGAACAAAACATGGCGGCAAAACATTACTGTTGGTTTTATTAATGCTCGTAAGTTTTTCTGTAAGTCTTAAATAACAATGGTCCAAATTACAGAAAGGCCCTTGATCTGGAACTAGGGTTGCCACCTGTCCGGTTTTGACCCAGACAGCCCAGTCTATGGTAGGTCTCAAAGTACCTGCCCGTTTTTCCCAATTTGGAAAACCAGGCAGGATTCTCTAAGATTGACATGGTAATTGGCCAATCGCCGCGTCATAGCCCCATCCCCCTGCCCTGAGTTCCCAGGCAGAAGAGGTGGCAATCCTATCTGGAACACACCAAGTCCTAAGCATTCTAGATAACAGATCCTATACCTGTACCTAGACTTGGCACGTACAGTCTAAACTTAGATTAAGACCAATCCCAAACCAAATACAGGTTTATATAAATGTATTTAATCTATTTGGAAAATCCCTGGGGGGGGAACCATCAATTTCCACAGTCACATGATTTTAAATGTTCGGATTGGTTTCTGCCAGGTTCTAAAATTCCACACCAAGAGGTCCAATATGGTGCAACAGATAAACAAAAGGCATGACTTGCACTTGAAGTAGAACGTACTGGACAAAAATGCAGTTTATTTTCACTTACTTGCCTGGCAGTGACACTTATAGCCCCACTAACTGACCAAATCCTACCCTGCCAACTCTGCTTAACTTCAGAGACCCGATCACAGAAGTAGTAGTTTAGGCCCAGTAAAGCTATGGTCACACGTAGAGCCAGGCCAAGGGAGCTTTGCTACCCAACATTAGGGTAGTATGATTCAGTGCATGTAGGCTACCAAAGGTGAGGTTTTGAAGACCATGAGTACAGTAGTAGATATTTTATGAAGGTGTAAGGCACTATAATTGATACCAAATTGGATAAGGACCCTATACACCGCAATCCAACTTTGGGGAGAGCAGAAACAATCAAAATGGCCTTCTCTGCTGTATGATACTTTTGATTCACTTGGCAACATTAGAGTCAGTGTTCAATTCAAAGATGCCAACTAGTGTCAGTGGACAAAGGGTCAAGCCCCCCCCCACCCTCATCTATCTGCTGGCCCATGGTGTTCAAGCAACATGGAAAAAAAAAAAGTAGCCCCTTAGACTAGCTAGGAATTCATAAGCATCCTACTGTTTATATTAGTGCTGCAAGACGGTACATTGAGAAACTTAGCAGAGCCGAAACGATAAGCCCAATAAACAGAGATCCATCAGAGGAGAAACAGAATGTGACAGAAACTGGCAGAGGAATAAAAAGGGAAGATAGCAGCTCTGGGTTTCTAAGTAAAATCAAAGGTAACCAAGAGATTATAACAAAAACACAGGACTCTCTTTAAAAACAAGCTGCTCACATTACGCCTCATTATTTTCTTAGCACGCCCACAGCAGTGCTGTATAAAGTTTGTTTAGTCCCCGTACGACTCCTGGGCCGCCTGTGCCAAGAGACAGGCCTAACATCACACAGACTAGCCCACTCACAGCTGGAACAGAAACACGTCTTGACTTTCCCACAAGAGAAAAAACACCATGCGATATTATGGAATCTATTCAGTTCCCAGTAGGACACGGGCATCACCCTTCCTTGTAACAAGGCATTCAGATCAAATCTGCTTCACTGCACTAAATCCACCATTGGACTGGACTTGTTTGAAATGGGGAGGAAAAGAGAGGCAATGGGTATATTAACCTTCTATTCTCTAATACAGGAATCTTTAGTAGAAGTTGCTAACTTCTATTCCTACCATCCGGCAACAGCCAATATTCTTTAGCTTATGTCCTAAAAAGCCCATGAATTCAGGGGGAAGAAGTTTCTATCGGCAAATGTACCACCATCATCAGGATGATTCCATACGTAGCTGCCAATTCGGCTCCTTCAGTTCGAGGCAGCAGCTTTTCTGCCCATGTATGGGGCACTACGACGGGACTATGTGATATCTGGTCAGAAATTGGCAGATTTCATTAGACAGATTTAAAAATCTGGTCAAAGCCATGACCACACTGCTTTGTTCAGAAGGTCCTCACTCCGACGGCCTGTATCCCCATTGATGTGATCTGATCTTTTGCCCCTAGGCCCAAGTGATCAGATCAATCAGATATAGACCTCACCAAACAAAGTATGGCCAGCTTAAAAGGAACCGACTGATACACAGCGATCAGCCCTTTGAACAACATTTGTATAAATCTCAGGAGGCAACCCAGCAAACCACATATCTGCACGGAGTGTTCTTTGATAAGGCAAAGTGCAACAGAGAAGATAAACTGAGCAATAAATGCGTAATTGCAACATCCTTAAAGTGATAGGGACAGGAGGCTGCCATCTATTATGGCAGAACATGGCAGAAATTGACAAAGTCACACTGGCATTTCTTCCCCTTAGGCTGTTGGAATGAAGACACGTGTGGCATCAATTTATTATTCACTGCGTCGCAATCTGAAAAATGTTTATTGTAGGTCTACATTATTTCTCATAATAGGCAAGTCATGTGGTGTAAGTGACTAAATCACCAAGCACCTCCTATATAGGGAATTCTATACCCACTATTGTAAAATATATGAACACAGATGAGGTACACAAGCCACTGTGACTTTTTATCCAGGTCCTACAAGCCCAAGTTGAGTAAGCCGTGCCCTCTTCTATTTCATGGAACATGTTGGAACATTTATAACATTGTTTAAACCCTGCATTTTAATAATGTGTTCCTTATGGATTGTGCCGAGTACATTGGGAACAACCCTATGTCAACAAGCATCAGTATAGGCCATAGAAACATCTTAGAGCAGTTTTCCCAACGTGTGGGGGCTCAAGGCTGTAGCTCAGCCTAAAAGTCAGTTAGGCCGAGATTTGGGGTGAACACTTCTTTTCTGTCCTTGATATTATTATGGCTTAAATAGCAGTTTCATATCTGTGACCTGGTTCTTGAGCAGGCTCTTGACCAAATGTACAGAAAAAAAAGTCTGAGGAACAGTCTTAGGTGGCGCTCCTGTCTTTGATCTTTTGGAGATCCACCCAATGTTGGAACTTAAATTACAATAAAGGCACAGGAACAATGTCTTAGGGATTGCCAATGTTGTTGTCCTCTTTAATGTTTTGGAGGTCCACCTATTTTTGGACCATAAACTACAACAAAGGCTGAGGAACAATGTCTCAGAGGGTTGCTCTTGTTGCTGTTCTCTTTTGGAGATCCACCTAAACTATTGGCATTACATATATACATATATGTAAGAGGATTGGGAGACTTTACTAGCACACCGGAGTATTTTATTTCTGTTCTTCTCATTGCCACAAATGAAACCAATGCTAATTACCAAAACCGCCCCTTCCAACCAAACGTTACATCTCTTTGGATTCGCCTTCTGATGGGAGAGTTGCCAGTTAAATTAACTTAGCTCTAATGTGCGCTCGAGGCGACGGGACTGAATAATGATGCTCAGGTGGCAAGACGACGGATACAGGAGAAATTTCATTTCATTTCTTCCCCCCGGCTTTTAATATCATATTTAAGGACAAAAACAGTGAGAAATACAATCATATAAATAGCTTTTATTTCAGAGGCGGTTCTCTCTCTCTGTTTTTCTTTTTTAATCAATGTGCATTCAGAAAAACGTTTACCATCCCTACTGACTTATGAACAAGGGGTTGAGACTAGCGTTTTATTCCCGGGAATCAAAATACCACAGCAAACTTGCTACTAAATCCCATCCAAGTCAATGGTAGTCACAGGTCTGGAGGATTTTATAGTAATTCTCAGATAAAAATGCCTACACATAGCTGGAAAATTACCCATGAGGCCATTTTGATGTGGTTTCCATTGACTTGGGAAGGAGAAGCAATGGCACACAGGTTGCCACGTTTTGATTACAGATCTTGACCAAGAAAAAAAAAATGGCGGTCAATAAGTCACATATGTACAATTATTACTGAATTTCATTTTGAAAAATCTTGATTTTGAAAGCCTTGCAACTGCAGTAATACCAAAGGTTGCCTGTGTGGGCTTCGAAAGCATTTCCCATAGAAGAGATGCAATGGAACACAAGTTGCATCACTGACTGCATGTATGGATAGAGAATCAACTGTGGTGGTCAGTACTCCACATATGTCCCATAATTCCTTATGGGTTGAGATACAGAGACAGCAGTAGCACCAAAGGTTGCCTGTGTGGGCTTCTAAATCGTTTCCCACAGAAGAGATGCAATGGAAAACTAGTTGCATCACTGACTGCATGTATGGATAGAGAATCAACTGTGGTGGTCAGTACTCCACATATGTCCCATAATTCCTTATGGGTTGAGATACAGGGACAGCAGTAGCACCAAAGGTTGCCTATCATTGGAAAATTACCACATAGGCTCTCTGAGGCAATTCCTTCAGCCCTAAATGAATGACCACGGCTCACAAGCTGTAATAGTGATTTCAGAACAAACAACATGGCAGTCAATGCACCAGATATGTCTATTAATGCCTTAGGTGCTGCTTACTGAGGGTTTTGGTCCATCAACAGCAGAAGCACCAAAAGGCTGCCTATGTGGGCTTCTAAAGCAATTTCCATGAACACCAATTCCGTTACTAACTGCACTCAAGTTGTGTCACTAACTGCACAAAAATTACCACATGGGCATTCTGAGGCAATTCCCTTAGACTTGAATGACAGGCCATGGCACAAAAGGTGGGTCATATGATGTACTGACCACCATGGTTTTTGTTCTTAATCTTAGTGCTGCTCACAGAGGCTTGAGGTCTAGCAAAGGTTGCCTACTCTTGCTTCACACTGCCAGAACTGTAACCAAGAGATGACACAAAGGTAGAGGTAAATGGATACACACAAACAACATTACACAAGCTTCCAGCACCCAGCATCATCCCACAGCGAGCAGTTGCCACAATTCAGCTTAATTAGCCTAAGGCGGCCATTTACTGGTGGGAAAGGACTACTTTGCAGGAAGCTGCACACCTGATCCCAGCAGAGGTTTTGTTTAGGTGTCACATGAAGCCTTTTGTTGCTGTTGTCTTACATTAAAAAAAAGATATTTTCCACCCAGGCAGTTTGCAACTGTGATCCATTTGTCAGGCGGTATCAGATTATCGGACTCAGTGTCTCCTTCCACTGCACTGATCATTTAAAGGTAAACATACATTTTGTGTACTATCCATATGATACTGTCACAGGAACTATATATGCTATGAAATTATACAGGGCATTATGGTTCGAATAACACGAAGGCCGTTTTTTTTTTTCTTTTTGATATTTTTTTCCCTGCTCTGAAGCTGCAGTGTGTGATGTCCTCCATATGGGGGAGCACTTATCTGATGGTAACAAAGGCCTTAGTTAATTGAAAATGTATCTGCAACTGAAGTATTTGTTTTATCCTTGGTAAACTGCTGTTCTGACTTTTGAAACAATGTAGCAGAATCCAGCTATCCTCCCACACAACTCTTCTGCTATGTTGTCTCAAGAGTCAGAAAAAGCAGCACAGGGAATAGAAGTGATTTAAAACCACTTTATTTACATATTTTCAGTTGTTTTTAGTAAAGTATATGGGGAAGTTGCAAAGAAATACAATTTTTTTATTATAGAAAAATAACTTTCCGTGGGGTTCCCCCAAAAAACAGAAAATACAACGCAGTGTATGTTCTTTTCATAAGTGCCTAATCACCTTACCTTATTAAGGAGAGGATTTCTGTACCACTAAACACCGGAATACTTCATTAACTCAGATTATACATCACAAGAATCTGTGAGCCATTACCTTACCAACCCTGGTTAATGTATAAGCCAGTTTTGTAGCTCAATGAACAAAGCAAAAGGTGATCTGCTCAGAAAGGCAGGCAGTTATTATAGCGCAGCTTCTATTATATCTGCAGGACGCTACGCACATTGTACATAAGGCAGGGGTCTCAAACTCGCGGCCCGCGGGCCATTTGCGGCCCTCGGTACAATATTTTGTGGCCCGCACCAATGCCTTCGCAAAAGCAATGAATGGATCACGATTTTTATTGCGATTCAAGGGATAATGCAAGGCACGGCGGGCAGGAGCTGCTGATTGCGGAAATGAAGTTATGCCATCATAACAGTTATTATGGGAAGACGTTCTGTGTGCACAATTAGCTCCTTAGTTAGCAGCTAATTGTGCACACAGAACGTCTTCCCATAATAACTGTTATGATGGCATAACGTCATTTCCGCAATCAGCAGCTCCCGCCCGCCGTGCCTTGCATTATCCGATAAAAAAAGTCCATGAAGGCTTGCATTTTGTGAAATCCCTTATGCGGCCCAGCCTCATCCTGACTTTGCCTCCTGTGGCCCCCAGGTAAATTGAGTTTGAGCCCCCTGACATAAGGGCAGAAAAAAATATCCACCCTTAAGCTGGCCATACATGCACCAACCGATATTATCGTATTATCAGTTCATGTATGGTGAATCGATAAGACAACCGATATTGCAAAATACTTGCAGGTCGTCTCGTCAATTGGGCAGGAAAAAAGATTTTGATTGGGCGCCATTAAAGCTCCCAAGCAAAAGCATTCGTTTAGAGCTGAATCATAAGCTAGGGGTAGAATTCCTATTGTTTCTGAAGGGTAGGAACGATCTTTCCTGTGACCAATGGGGCCCCCCATATGCAAGACTTTCTGGGCCCTCCATGTGGCCAGTAGGGTCTCAAACTCCCACCCATTGCCCTGCTCGTGCTTGCTCACTTACTTGGGGGCGGAGAGCAGGAAGCAAACAGTAGACCTTGTGACCCTCTGGGCCCCCCTCTATCATCGTGGGGTCTGCTGTATGCTAGTTATGTCTGTCAGAGACAGGCCGTACCTTGTATTTATTACTATGCTTTGTAATTATATATGCTTTGTAATTGTATATTGTAATACCCCCGTTTGTTGTATTAATTTATTGTTCTACTGTACAGCGCTACGTACATAAATACTGCTATATAAAGACATACATCCTTTCAATCTGTGGAAACGTGTGTGAAAAATAAATGAAAGCGGAATAATGTGGCCCCAAGTCAGTAACATGCCTCAGGCTCCATTTTGTCTTACTCCATCTCTGCCAGCATATCACTTAGTCCCTATAGTGCCACTGCCTCAGTGAGGGGAGACCAGCCTTACTGCCTACTGGGGGGGGGGTGTTGTGCTGAGACATGCAGTTCAACATCTGTTAAGAGTCAAGGCAAACTAGATTTTTTTTTAAAAAGGTGAAGGGGGGAAAAACTTTTTCGAAGTGAATCTTAAGAAAATAAACATGTAGAGGAAGTTGCTGAAACATGTCTGAGGGAAGGGGAAAGAGAAGGCTTCTGAGGGGGAAAACAAAACATGTCCGCTTTCAAATGTAAATGGAGCAAAAGGCATGGGGATGCAAAACTCTCGTTAAGCTGATGCTGATGGGGAGTTTGCCATAAAGGCCTTACACAAAGCCTATTCCAGACAAAAGGGATTGAATGGTTCTGAGCAGCAGGCGCTGGCTGGTTTCCACGGAAACGTCAACGGGGCCTAGTTCCATTTTTCCCCCCCTCTACTTCCTGAAGCATACAAATGGGCCCGTGGGTACCCTAATCCCAAAACCTAATGGGTGGAGTGGGGGTTTTAAGGATTCCCACATATATAGGAGCAGCAATAAAGCAAAAGCACTCAGCCACGGAACTTTTTTTTTTTTTTTAATGCCTATTCAGGGGAAGCCGAAGCCGGGGTCGGCCTCCCAGCACAAAAAGGGTTACTAAAAGAGCAAAATGATCTAAAAGGAACACAATAGAATAAGTAGCCCTTGGCCAGAAGAAAAATAAATGAGGGCCCATGTACAAAGGGCCGGGCACAACTACAGAGTGATTAGGGCCCCAGTTGGTTGCATCCCCCGGCGACCCCCATCTTGATTGTCCTAAATAAACGTGAATGCAAATATCATCATTAAGACTGTGCTAAATACCCCCTACAGAGACAGGTACATAAGCAACGGTCACCTGAGATACTTAGAAACATAACTGGCGGCACCTTTCCTTATGCAGAATGTGTGCTCACCTATGGGGCTAAATTAATACAGTCGCAGGAGGGAGAGGCTACTTGTAATTCACTCAGCAAACAGCCAATGCAATGTCCACAATTATTTTTATTATTATTAATTCAGCATATCCCCATGGTGTAAACTATAGAAACCCAAATATTCATTATTATCAAGACAGTAACCCTTCCCATGCCTCATCAGTCCAAGCCAGCTTCCAAATGGTTGCCATATACAAAGTAAAACATAAGTTTAACCCTATTCATTCTCCTAATGAAGTTTTTTTTTTTTTGTGCCGTTAATTAGTTTCCTTCATCGAGTGAGATAAAAATAGGTGTTTTCTTATCAAACACTCCAAGCCCCAAGGCCATACTGACCCAGGAAACAGCCCCAGGACAAGCAAATACCTTTTGTCTCCAGTGAAAAGGGGGGAGGAGAGCCTAAAAGGTTCAGCATGGGGCCTGCTCTGCACCTCCAATTACTCTTGATCCGTAACGGGGCTGCCTGTGACCTTTAAACACCTTTCTAGGAGTTGTTAGTATGTTATAGAATTACCAATTCTTAGCTCTTCATCTGGTCTTCATTTTTTATAGTTTTTTAATGATATGACTTTCTCTTCTGACTCTTTTTTTAAATGGGTGTCACTGACCCTCCTCTATTCATATTGCTCTCTTGCAAACCACAGCCTGGTTGCTAGGTTAAATTGCACCCTAGCAACCAGATCGTTGCCGAAATTCCGAGCTGCTGAACAAAAAGCTAAATAATTCAAAAACCACAAATAAAAAAAAAGACCGACTGCATATTGTCTCAGAATAGCACTCTCTACAATATACAAAAAGCTAAAATTCAACCACTTTTTCCTTAAAAAAAAAAAAAAAAAAAAAAAAAAAAAAAGTAACTTTGCAAGCAAAACCCTATTATTTGCATTAGGGCTCTGGTACACGGGGAGATTAGTCGCCCGCGGCAAAACTCCCTGCTCGCGGGCGACTAATCTCCCCGAGTTGCCTTCCCTCTGCCATCCCACCGGCGAACATGTAAGTCGCCGGCGGGATGGCAGCAAATCGCGAGGCTTTTTCGGCGATTTCCCGAAATCGCCCCGCCGCGTCTGCCATGGCAGAGGGAAGGCAACTCGGGGAGATTAGTCGCCCGCGAGCAGGGAGTTTTGCCGCGGGCGACTAATCTCCCCGTGTACCAGAGCCCTTAGGGATAGCACCTGATCTTCAGCAGCTCCAAATTGCTTTTATTGACACAGGCTCCCTCCCTGTCCCCCTCATGGGTAACTGCACTCTGATAAGAACAGGGTGGGCATCTGTCTGACAGCCCCCTCCCCCCTTAGCATCCCAAAAATGCCGGTTTAATTATTTTTAATTTCCTGCAAGACAGTCCCAGTGTGCAGTTTGTTTTAGGAAGTCAATTATACAAATAACATCTGCAAGACGGAGGGATTCGATTGGCCAGTTAAGCCAGAACATAGGAGAAAAAATAGAGAAATAAAGATAAACATTTGCCGAGGTTAAATGCAATTAGCACAGAGCCTACAGAACACATAGCTGAGGAATGTGCCATTTCCAGAGGGTCATTATGTCCTAATTAGGTGCCCTTTGTTTGGGTCCCATGCAATTTCATGTTTTAGGGAGAAAACATCTTTATACAGACAACTAGTTCACTGAGCAACACAAAAAATGCCAGTAGGTTGGTTATACTGAACCACTTGGAAAAACTAAAGAAGACTGGCTAAAACTTGGAGATATTAAGCTGGCCTGGCAAGGGGCAAATTGGCCCAACAGGCCACTAGCTTTTTAGGTCTGCATGTAATTGTGGTTTGTTTTAGGGCAAAGACACACAGAGCTACTTAGTAGCAGCTACTAAACTCCAGAAAATACCCTGCCACAGACAATACTGAAAATTGCCTCTGCTACAACACACATAGAGACAATTTTCAGTAAATGATCAGCATTGTCTATTTTAGGAGCTGTGACAAGTAGCTGCTACTAGTAGCTCTGTGTGTCTTCACCTCTAGATAAATTCAGCTGCCCTACAAATTGCCCTGTCTACCACTGGCATTGCCCTTAAATGTGTCTTTCATCCAGCCCTGGCCAATGGCACGAGCAAGGCATGGAGATTAGCGAAGGGGACTTCTCCCAGCACAAGGAACTGTGATAAAACATAGCCATTCTGTCTAAGAACATTCTATGGGAAAGATGGACAATGGCAGAGGGGTGCTTTACTCATGGCACTTTTGGTTGCCCAAACACGATGGTGTAAAATACCTGTATATAGATACTCAGCATAATTATACAGAGCAGCCCGGTCATTATCAGTGTATAGAGATACTCAGCATCATTATACAGAGCAGCCTGGTCATTATCAGTGTATAGAGATACTCAGCATCATTATACAGAGCAGCCTGGTCATTATCAGTGTATAGAGATACTCAGCATCATTATACAGAGCAGCCTGGTCATTATCAGTGTATAGAGATACTCAGCATCATTATACAGAGCAGCCCGGTCATTATCAGTGTATAGAGATACTCAGCATCATTATACAGAGCAGCCTGGTCATTATCAGTGTATAGAGATACTCAGCATCATTATACAGAGCAGCCTGGTCATTATCAGTGTATAGAGATACTCAGCATCATTATACAGAGCAGCCCGGTCATTATCAGTGTATAAAGATACTCAGCATCATTATACAGAGCAGCCCGGTCGTTATCAGTGTATAGAGATACTCAGCATCATTATACAGAGCAGCCTGGTCATTATCAGTGTATAGAGATACTCAGCATCATTATACAGAGCAGCCCGGTCATTATCAGTGTATAAAGATACTCAGCATCATTATACAGAGCAGCCTGGTCGTTATCAGCGTATAGAGATACTCAGCATCATTATACAGCATGGTTCATAAAGGCCCCCATACACGGGCCGATAGAAGCTGCCAATATCGGTCCCTTGGACCAACTCGGCAGCTTATATCTGCCCGTGTAGAAACGAGCGGACTGGCTGACCGATATCTGGCCGATCGGCCAGGTTAAAAGATTCAGTGGGATCAGGGACCGCATCGCCTCGTTGATGCGGTCCCCGAACCGACTGCCCCATTGCTGAGTGCTCCCAGGGCCAAACGATCGAATTTGCCTACATGCCTCCCCGATATCGCCACCCGTAGGTGGGGATATCGGGTGAAGATCCGCTCACTTGGCGACATCGCCAAGCGAGCAGATCTGCCCGTGTATGGCCACCTTTAGTGTGCAGACTGAAATTCCCCTGTACAATCCTTATCTGTTGAGTATTTCCCAGCACCCTATAAGCACACACATAATATCCAGGCCGGTAAGACATTAGAGAAACTATCTAATGTTCATCTTTAAGTTCTGTTTGCTGGGAAATAATTGGTTTAGAAGGGCCAGGAAGGTGCTGCATGGTTGAGTGCTTTATATTTGCTGCTTTTTAACCCCCCTTAAAATGGGGATTAATTCCTTTAAAAAAAAAAAAAAAAAACACAGGGCCCCAGCTGTTCCAGTTGGCCTCTGACCTTCTGCTTTTCCAAAGTGTGATTTTTACCCCTCACCCCGTAAGAAAGAGACCCTCGTCCGCCCCCCTCCCCCATGCTTACAAGCCCAGACACAAAAGCTTCCTCAGTCCCTCTTGATTGATGCAGCACAAAGTTTAGTGGCCCTTTGGTTAATGAATTGTATGGGTCAAAGTGACTGCTTATGTATGGAAATCCCTTTACACACAGAGACCCCCCCTACCCCCACCATCCAATCAGCTGCCCTATAGGCCTTCATCCACATCCGGCAGAGCAGCACCAGTTTACGGGGGAGGTACAAATTCACATTGTGTGTAGCATAAGCTGCGCCAGTGATCAACCAACCAATGCCTTCTCTCACTAAAAATGTATTGGCGGGTTAGATGTTTTAATTGGACAATGCCAGAAATATTAGGTTGTTTTTTGAGAAATGTGAAATACCAAAAATGTGCTTGCTTAGGATATGGGGGCATTGTCTGGGCCAGTAGCAAATGGTGGAGTAGGCCCCATGTGCCACAGATGGATGAGCCCAATTCCACACGGAGCTTTTAGGGTTAAGGAACTGTAGTTCCTTGGCAATTACCCCAAGATTCCCACAGGTAGCAATGGAGTGAATGGGGGTCAATATTTGATCTAGATTTGCAGACATAAGGATCCCACAGGTTGTAGAATCCTCCAGGCAATGATCAAAGTGAGTGAGTCTATATGGATCCACCATATATGTATCTAGAATCTAGAACCAATCCCCCCCCAAATCAGGAAAAGAATTATAGCCATAGGTTTCTCTTTAAGAAAGCACTTATTACTGGACACAATCTCCATAAGGCCATTACTCTGGAGCTTTCCCTTCCATAGGTTCTATGCTCCTCTAGGAAGTCTTTCTGGCGACAAGGACAAAGCACACCTGACTGTAGCAAAGGCTACCCCAATAAATGGACACCCAAACGATTTGTGCTATTCTGCCATTTGCTGTTCCTGGCAGGATAACTAAGAGGGTCCCAAAGGAATCTGGCACCTTAAAAGAAGTAAATAAGCTTGACTGACAAGCTGGATGTTCTGGCAAATTCCAAAAGAGCTACTGTAGCTTCCATATATCAGAGTTTAAACTGGGCCTGTGTAAGCCTTTGTGTGATTTTACAGGGGCGTGCTATAGCAGAACCAACTTTAAATGGCAGGTAAAGGACCATATAGACATGGCCTGCACATATGCTATGCTACTGGCTAGCTTAGAGAGTCAGTATAGATTAAACGGAAGGGCTTTTGCTTATGAGGCGCTGGGCCGCACACAGCTCTTTGCCATAAATAATAAGAAGCTTGTGTTCATACAGGCCTTTACTTGCCCTTTAAATTTAAATGGTATAAGCATTTTGAATATACTACTTATCTATGTAAAAGTTTAGGGGATGCCTCATTTTTCTGCATTTGTCGAACTACGACTCCCAGCTTCCCGTGACAGCAGGGTTGATAAACTTCAGGTCAAGCAAACCTTTTTGCACAGCAGAATTTAATAGCAGGGACAAGCACCCTGCCAGCTGCCTGTGACAGTATTATAGAGGTAGGAAAGGAGGAAGGTGTTCAGCACCCAATTACAAATGGTTCTCATCTGACTTTTTATTCAACTGGTGGGAACAGGGAACTCAAGCCCAAGGATTCTGTCAGCAGCTGCCCCTCAGGTACAGGACACCCTATCTGTTTCGGTATATATTTTCTGAGCAGTAGCCCCAGGCTGTGTTGTGTTACCCGTACCGCACAGTGCCAGAGAGGTATGCAGCCTGTTTACCTAGAAGATGAGCGCAGACACCCTACAGCTATGGAAAGTAATGTGAGGCCTTGATCAAGACAAAAGGCAGAGCAGGAAGTCTGCACCGGATTATGTACTAGCCCCCGGGGTAGAAAACCTGCTCATCAGACTGTCAGGAGCTGGGAACACCTTGGGTGCTGTTTGCCCGAGATTTGTACTGCTGCTCTGTATGTGCCTACCTAGGGGGGAGTAAGGCCCATGGAGGGGGGGGGGGGGGTCAAGCCAACCACTGAGCAATATGTGCCACCAAAAAACACACCCCATCTCATGAACTACTACATGTCCCACAGGCCATTAATATTATACTTTGTTCATATAGCATAGACATGTAATAATAATAGGCCCAAAACCTGGCCCAAACTGGCAATCTGTAGACTCTGGAAGATGCCAGAGGGCCTTGTTGTAAGATGCCGTAGACCATTTCAGCTGGTGGGGGGCTGTTTGGCCTATTTTGAATCTCAGTCCGGACCTGACCAAAACCAGTTCAATTCAGAACAATTCTAGAATCTTTCCAACACCAGAATTTTAGAGAATTAAGAACAAAAACGTACCTTGGTCGGGGAGGGTGGAAGGGGGCCGGGCAACTGATAGAGCAGCGCCGAGCAGGACACCCCACAGGAGGAGGGACCTTCCGGAGAACATCCCAAGTTGGCTAGTGCACACAGGCGGAATCCATGAGACCTCCAGTGTCGGGCACGAGACAAGCCTCGCACAGCTCCTGAGGAAGGCAGACAGTGAGGCATCAGTTAGAATTAGTGCCAAAAGGATCACATCTCTGGGTCTTTTCCTCTGTATTGTAAAATATACACATCATTTTGCAAGTCAGATGACCAATAAACGTGTTTAATATGTATATTGCAAAACTGTGTAGAATTCCACTTTCTTTCATTAAGCAAAAACAGGTGAAACAAGGATTATAACTACACAGGGCAGGAAGGAATATTCCTAAATGTAATTCATTACCCCAAGACCCTTGGAGAGAGCCCTTTCCAGAAATCTTACACCTTCTTTGCTGCTCACAGTGGTCTAGAACTCCACAGCTAAGTGCAAATATCGGGACAGACTGGAAAGTTCCACAGCACAAGCATAGGGGGAGAGTGCAGTATTTACTTGGGAAAGTGCAAACGAATACGAAGCAAATGCTAGGGTGCCCTTTCAATAAAATGAATGGCATTTCCCCCCTGCTGGTTGACAGTGCATATTATATGGGATTAACAGATGCAAGCCTTTTCATACGTACTCTGGATCACTAGCCACATGTCCAGTAGGAAAGCACATAAGAATGTGAGTAGTGATACAGCTACAAAAATGGATGCAACATATATATTATTCCCACTGCTACTATAGGCACCATCTCTCCCTACTATACCTGCTATCCCACAGCCACAGTCCCTTCCCAGAGGCTATTATCCCCCCACTGCTACTATAGGCACCATCTCTCCCTACTATACCTGCTATCCCACAGCCCCAGTCCCTTCCCAGAGGCTATTATCCCCCCACTGCTACTATAGGCACCATCTCTCCCTACTATACCTGCTATCCCACAGCCACAGTCCCTTCCCAGAGGCTATTATCCCCCCACTGCTACTATAGGCACCATCTCTCCCTACTATACCTGCTATCCCACAGCCACAGTCCCTTCCCAGAGGCTATTATCCCCCCACTGCTACTATAGGCACCATCTCTCCCTACTATACCTGCTATCCCACAGCCCCAGTACTTTCCCAGAGGCTATTATCCCCACACTGATACTATAGGCACCATCTCTCCCTACTATACCTGCTATCCCACAGCCACAGTCCCTTCCCAGAGGCTATTATCCCCCCACTGCTACTATAGGCACCATCTCTCCCTACTATACCTGCTATCCCACAGCCCCAGTCCCTTCCCAGAGGCTATTATCCCCCCACTGCTACTATAGGCACCATCTCTCCCTACTATCCCACAGCCCCAGTCCCTTCCCAGAGGCTATTATCCCCCCACTGCTACTATAGGCACCATCTCTCCCTACTATACCTGCTATCCCACAGCCCCAGTCCCTTCCCAGAGGCTATTATCCCACTGCTACTATAGGCACCATCTCTCCCTACTATACCTGCTATCCCACAGCCCCAGTCCCTTCCCAGAGGCTATTATCCCCCCACTGCTACTATAGGCACCATCTCTCCCTACTATCCCACAGCCACAGTCCCTTCCCAGAGGCTATTATCCCCACACTGATACTATAGGCACCATCTCTCCCTACTATACCTGCTATCCCACGGTCCCTTTCCAGAGGCTATTATCCCACTGCTACTATAGGCACCATCTCTCCCTACTATACCTGCTATTCCCACAGCCCCAGTCCCTTCCCAGAGGCTATTATCCCCCCACTGCTACTATAGGCACCATCTCTCCCTACTATACCTGCTATCCCACAGCCACAATCCCTTCCCAGAGGCTATTATCCCCCCACTGCTACTATAGGCACCATCTCTCCCTACTATACCTGCTATCCCACAGCCACAGTCCCTTCCCAGAGGCTATTATCCCCCCACTGCTACTATAGGCACCATCTCTCCCTTCTATACCTCTCAAAGTGCTTCTCTGGCATTTACAGGCCATCCTGGAGTGTATTATTGAGCTCTCCCACTCTCTTCCTATGTACAACTGATGCTCCGTGGTGTTACTAAGACCTTCTGGCTGCCCCTCACTTGCATACAAAATGCTGCAGCAGCAAACAGTAAACGATTGCTGGCAATACTAACGTGCCTGAAAGAGCCTGAAAAATCATCACTAGTCAGTAACTACATTGATTATTCCCAGGGGAGCCTTCTGTTTAATAAATGTTTCACTCATGTACACAAGCGCAGATTAAACATTACATACGGCACTTACCCACATAGGTCATAAATAATATAACAGCACAGAATGAATAATTAATTGCAATCACAAACAGTACCCCGGCAAGGCAGATTTTGGTTATTTGCCATGCATACGGAGGGAACAAATGTTAATGACAAAACCATCTGGTAGCTACAAAGTTTGATATAAGAACAGCAATCAAAGGAAGAAAACAAAAGGTTCAGGATAACTGAGAAGCAGCGGATAGTGGTCAGTTACTAGTAACCCCCAAGATAGAGACCCTGGGTTCGGGTCACCATGTCAATTCTTTGTGACTTGTGTTTTCCAAGAATTAATTGGTGAACAGAACCTGTATTGCTGTTGTGCCCAGTTATTGGCACCTATGTTGCTAGTGCACCCAAAGACTGCTGCCTGCACTGCGGGTTTATCCAAAAACTACTTTCTGTACTGTTAGTTCCCAAGTGAATTTCTGCCTGTGTTGCATGCTTGTACAAATATGGTTGCCCGTATTGCTGGTTTGCCCCAAATACTTTGTGACTTTCTTTTGTACTGCTAGGACACCCCCAGACTGCCACCTTGATTGCTGCAAACCCTTCCATTCCAAGAGGCAAAAGGTGCTACTTAAACATCCCAGCTTTCAATGTTATATACCAGTTGATATGTTAATTGCGTTGAAATTAACACAATTAAGATTCCATAGAGACGTGGGGATACAACCGTCTACTCTACGGATAGTGTGCGGCCATCTTGAATCAGTTGAAAGCATGCAGTTAAGATATGACATCACAGATCTGTGTGCTAATGCTAACCCCTGAAGAACATGGAATTTTGGACATAATTTGGTACGCCTTGGCTTGATTCTGTAACCAAATACTGGAATATTTATACCTCAGAGGAGACATGCTGGGTTTAAATCAGTGGCTCAGAGTCTGGTACATTTACCTACAGTGCCGCCATGTCATCTTGTGCATTGAGGAGTAAAAAGCAATCCTTTGTCCCAAAACATGCCCTCCAGTGCCTACGCTCAGTCACTTCCATCCCATTAACTCTCTTCCCTCTCCTACTACTTACTATTCCAAATTAATGAGTATTATGCAAATAGACAGGCTGTATTCAAAAGCACATGATTAACAAGCCAATAGAAATTTCGAATAGGGGGCCATGGGTTCTTTGGGAGTCTCACAAAGACGCATCCATCAAGTTCTCCCTCTCCAAATATATAACTTGAAACATTTACTTGGGGCATGTTTCACATGAGAACCTTGGGGATGCAGGGGTCTGTAGTTAACCCAAGGTGCTGTGGGACCAGACTACCCTGCCCTAAATCCAATGCCGGGTACAACATGATTCCAGCAGGTTGAGAGAATCCAAATGATGCCCTTGTTTCAATATAAAATAGCTGCACTGTGGTAGAAGTAGAGAATACCATTTGTAGGGGTACCAACCAGCTATCAACTCAACAACTAGGGTCACACTGTGAACACTGCTGATCCGTCCCTCTATAACCCAGTCTCTTAAGTGAATTTCAGTGCCCACTATTAAAAGAATTTGATGTGCATACACAAACACGCAAACAGTACAGGGCTGTTTTAAGGGTGAGTGCTTTTACTGTCTGTTTTCCCCTGACTTCATCTGGAAATCCAATATTTCCAGAAGGGGGACATCAGACCACCTGTAAAAACAATTTCATGTTTATATCATGCGGTCCTGAGTTTCTTGACACCTAACCTTCTGTTCTCTCTACTGGGTAGCACTTCAAAAGGTTAGTCACTAAAGCAGATGGCCCCTGGAAAACTTTAGCTGGACTGTCCTTCAAACCAATGGGGGGGCTGACCAAATTAACTAAAATAATCTGCCCGTTAGGTATAAGCCCCTCCTCCCATTCTGTTCAGAGTGCACCTTTACAGGCCAGTTGTTAAGAGTAAACATTTAACTGATACAAGGATTTAAAAGCAACAATCACCCAACAAAATAATACAGACCCACAAAAGCTAGAAACATGACTCATAATTTGCAAGTGAAGCGTTTTTGGATAAATATAACACGGGATTAGGTTAGAACCGAGCATCATGGCAAACCATGCCCCGAGCTGTAGATGATCAAAAACCTACTTATAGCTGGCAGGGTTCTCTGTACCCAGACTGTGAGAGATATCATCTACACGACTGACTCATACAATTACGTCTGGCAACTTGAGATACGTCAACTGTGACACCAACACCTCGGTCATCGAAAGACCAATTTCCTCGCTAAACCTCTTCTCTAAACCCAGGCAAAGATATGCCCCGTTAGTTAGAGGGGATGAACAGCAGGTTAGTAATATGCGTAGGCTGAGATAGGTACAGAAGGAGTTAGATTGTAGACACATGGGTACATATTCACTTCACAAATGTTGAGGTCACAATGAAGTTAAAGAAGACCAAAAGCCGGCACTAAATACAATTATAATGGGAAGACAGCAGAAGAAATGTTGGTTGGACTTATTTGATTGATAGATAAGTTGGCTGTACAGGGAAAGCTCTAAATAGGCCATGAGTGTAGAGGAACATTGAATGAATGATTAAGGAGGGACAAGAACAAGGCAATAATGAGGGCAACATGATGATGGATCTGTATGGGGAACTAAGTGGGATGAGACAATGCACTTAGAAGCCTGGGTCAGATTCCTATGTCCGATCCTGATGACCCCGGCCAAGGCTATTTGTTTTCCTGTGCCGAAGCATCCAAAAATGACAGCACATCCTAAAAAACAGGGCAAATAAAGGCAACCTGCGGCGCTTCAGCTCCACTCCAGTACAGACACTGCTGTTATTTGTAGTTTTTGTACTTGGGAGTCACGATCCTTGATATTAACTGTCAGTATTCAGGGAGTCTAGAAGTACTCACTGTGACACGAACGAGATCAGCAGGGCAATAAGTAGGTTCTATATCTTTTAACATTAATATGATAGGATACCAACATGGAGGTATTACTGCCTCAAAGCAATGGGGTACTGGGTTCACAACCTACCAAGACTATCCACGGTGAGTCAATTCTCTCCCTGTGCTCCAGTTTTTTTCCGGGATCTAAAACCATACTAACATTGAAACTCCCTGTACCCCGCTCTAGAAACCTATCCTCATGTTTCTTCAGCCCTGCAGCAAACACTTGTACTTTTAGTATGTTCCTTACTCTCCCCTACAGCAAGCAAGTGAGGGCGTCTGCACCCTACAGCGAGCAAGTGAGGGCGTCTGCACCCTACAGCGAGCAAGTGAGGGCGTCTGCACCCTACAGCGAGCAAGTGAGGGCGTCTGCACCCTACAGCGAGCAAGTGAGGGCGTCTGCACCCTACAGCGAGCAAGTGAGGGCGCCTGCACCCTACAGCGAGCAAGTGAGGGCGCCTGCACCCTACAGCGAGCAAGTGAGGGCGCCTGCACCCTACAGCGAGCAAGTGAGGGCGCCTGCACCCTACAGCGAGCAAGTGAGGGCGTCTGCACCCTACAAGCAAACAAGTGAGGGCATCTGCACCCTTCAGTGAGCAAGTGAGGGCATCTGCACCCTTCAGTGAGCAAGTGAGGGCATCTGGACAGAACCAAAGCAAAGCCACAAGCTTGGCATCTACTCTGAACTTTCTGCCCCCCTTTCTGGGCTACATTTCCTAAACTCAGTAGGCAAACAAAAAATATTTGCACAGATTATCAGTGCAGGAAGGGCAACCTCCTATCTTAATTTGACTATAATTATCCAAAGCCATATTTGGCCAGCCATACATTAAACAAACAAGAAGCACATTTACAAAGGAAATAAAAAGAAAACCATTCAGTTTAATGGTCCTGGAAACAAATAACCTCATTGTTCCACATTGTCCTGTGTGCCAGGCTGAATATGCCAACCGGAGAAGGCAGGTCAGAGGACTCAGTGGCATCATAGGATGACACATTACACATGACTTAAGGTGGCCATACACACACTGATTTTATCATACGAAATGAAGTACGATAATCTGTGTGTGTGTATTGCGGTCAAGGCAACCGATATCCATAAAAGCGTTGGATATTGGTCGCCTCGTCGATCGGACAGGATAGAAAATTTTGACCGTGCGTCTTTGAACATTGTAACATTAACGCTGAACCGTCAGATAAGAGTAAAGAATTCCTTTGTTTTCACCTGCTTATCTGACAATTCAGCTCTTAATGTCAGTAGACAAACAATCTTTCCTATGGCCAATGGTCGTGGGAAAGATGGTAACTGTAGTGTGTATGGCCACCTTTACAAGTCAGTGGATAAAGAGCAGAAGGGGGTGTCAATGACTTAAACACTCAACACGGATCCTGGAAACAAACTCAACTTGTTTTGGAGAATTCTAAAACCTTAAAACCACTTCTGGGGGAGACTCTAATCCAAAAAGACGTAAACTGTCCACCAACATTTTACCTGCAACTACCCAGATGTTGTTGTACTACAACTCCCAGCATACACTGACAGCTGAAGCCGTTCAATTACACAGAAATTCCTGGTTTATTATATGTTGCACTGACACAGCGAGCAAAAGCACTCGCTCACACAACACCCCTTTAGCGGCACTCATGGAACGGTGCTTGTTAAATGTATACCTCCAAAACAAAGTACAGCGTGGCCACTGGCCATCCCAGATAAATAACGGTGGCCATATTTAAATACCCCTTTGGCCTCAACCCTGATTTGGCAATGGAAAGGGGGTCCTTTAACTATCAAAATATCTATCTTACTGTAATGGGGGGGTCACGTCAATAGGTTTGAAATGGCTATAATTACATTATAAAGAAAAATTTACCCTGGAAATCCAAGTTTTTGGGTCATCAGTTTCATAAAGTGCAATACAAGTATAGATTGCAAGCTCTAAAGAGCAAAGGCCCTTTAAATTGTATTAATGTGTATGATTAATGTATACAACATTATGTTGTACCGCGCTACGGAATATGTTGGCACTTAATAAAATTAATAAGAATACTAATTAGAAACTAATAAGAACATATACCCCCCCCCCGAGCTGCTAAACAGGCAACGGCAATTAGGAAAAGGGCATAAAATTTGCTTTTTTTTACCTGTTCCCAAATGTTTTTCCAATTTCTTCTTATCTCCACTCGTCCAACGTATATTCCTTATATTAGTAGGAAAAATAAAATTAAAAAAATAACTAAAATAATAAAAAAGTTGGGGGGGGGGGGTGATCTTTAAATTAAAAAAAAAATTGTCTTCAGTAACTTTAGTGAATTAAAATTTCTCCCAGGAATCCACTGTTTGTAGAGAAAAGAGCTAAAATAAAAAAAGAAAAACTTTAAAAAATAAAGTCTTTTTAGTTAAAAGCAGCAGTAATTTGAAGCATGTGTCCCTCTGGGAAGGAAAGAGAGAAATGTGCAGCTTTGAAGACACCTTGAGAGAATTCCAGCAAGAGGGAAAAGTTGTGGGATCGCACAATTCCAGCAGTCGCAGCGCAGGATTCACATCCCACATGAAAAGTTGCTTTCCCAGTGCAACTGAGAGCAGGAATGGAGGAACCGGCCAATTTCTATCAAATAGTATCAGAAAAAAGAAAATGTGCAGGAAGGATGAGCAGCGAGCACGGCAAGTCTCCGGGATTCCTTGGGCACGGAGAAGTGAGTCAGTTCTTATTGAGACTTAACAATACACTCCGCTTCCCATCCCCCCATGCAAGAATTTGCAGCCCCTCCCTAGCAGAGCTTCATTTGCACAAGCCCCGCCCACCCGCTCGGATTTCTCCCGGTGCACCCTGGGGCTTGTAGTCTTTTATATCCTAAACTACTGCTGCTACTGTGGCTGAATCTGGGCATCTGCAACCAGAGGAAGTCAATGAGATGTAATGGGCAGCGCTAGGGCTTATGTTAATTCTCTGTTTGCCCCCCCCCCCTTCCCTGTACATGTGAATAGGAGGGCAGTTATTTGTGTTTAGACAGCAGACAGATGCACAGATGGGGGAGGCATGCAACAAAATAGCAGCAGGGCTGGGTTTTTAGTTGTGGATGCTTACAGCTGTAGTGCAACTATAACTCCACTCTAGTAAATGTGTATGCCAGCTGCGGAAGGGCAGAGAAGTGTAGAGGGCCCTTAATGATATATAAATATATATAGATAGAGAGAGAGAGAGAGATCCAAATTACAGAAAGACCCCTTATCCAGGTCTCGAGCATTCTGCTAAAGGGTCCTTATATATTTACTCTACCAAGTAAATGTGTATGCCAGCTGCGGAAGGGCAGAGAAGTGTAGAGGGCCCTTAATGATATATAAATATAGATAGAGAGAGAGATCCAAATTACAGAAAGACCCCTTATCCAGGTCTCGAGCATTCTGATAAAGGGTCCTTATATATTTACTCTACCAAGTAAATGTGTATGCAAGCTGCGGAATTGCAGAGAAGTGTAGAGGGCCTTTAATTATATATATAGATAGATAGAGAGAGAGATCCAAATTACAGAAAGACCCCTTATCCTTGGTCTCGAGCATTCTGCTAAAGGGTCCTTATATATTTACTCTACCAAGTAAATGTGTATGCCAGCTGCGGAATTGCAGAGAAGTGTAGAGGGCCCTTAATTATATATATAGATAGATAGAGAGAGAGATCCAAAATACAGAAAGACCCCTTATCCTTGGTCTCGAGCATTCTGCTAAAGGGTCCTTATATATTTACTCTACCAAGTAAATGTGTATGCCAGCTGCGGAAGGGCAGAGAAGTGTAGAGGGCCCTTAATTATATATATAGATAGATAGAGAGATCCAAATTACAGAAAGACCCCTTATCCTTGGTCTCGAGCATTCTGCTAAAGGGTCTTTATATATTTACTCTACCAAGTAAATGTGTATGCCAGCTGCGGAAGGGCAGAGAAGTGTAGAGGGCCCTTAATTATATATATATAGATAGATAGATAGATAGATAGATAGATAGATAGATAGATAGATAGAGAGATCCAAATTACAGAAAGACCCCTTATCCAGGTCTCAAGCATTCTGCTAAAGGGTCCTTATATATTTACTCTACCAAGTAAATGTGTATGCCAGCTGCGGAAGGGCAGAGAAGTGTAGAGGGCCCTTGATATATATATAGATAGATGATAGATAGATAGATAGATATAGAGAGAGATCCAAATTACAGAAAGACCCCTCATCCTTGGTCTCGAGCATTCTGATAAAGGGTCCTTATATATGCTTGAGACTATTCTTAAAACAATATGTCTTAAATAAACTTATGACAATATTAAGGGTGTGCCGGCCATGGAATATTTATTGCTATATATATATATATATATATATTATCCAGAATACCTATGGTCCCGAGCATTATCGATAAAGGGTCTTATACCTGTACCTTTCTCCAGAATGCTCGGGACCAAGTGTATTCCGGATAAGGGATCTTTCTGTAATTTGGATCTCCATACCTTAAGTCTACTAAAAAATCAATAAATATTAATTAAACCCAATAGGACTGTTCTGCTAATTCTGTTCTGGTAATTATATCTTAGTTGGGATCAAGTACAGGTACTGTTTTATTATTACAGAGAAAAGGGAATCATTTAACCATTAAATAAACCCAATAGGGCTGTTCTGCCCCCAATAAGGGGTAATTATATCTTAGTTGGGATCAAGTACAGGTACTGTTTTATTATTACAGAGAAAAGGGAATCATTTAACCATTAAATAAACCCAATAGGGCTGTTCTGCCCCCAATAAGGGGTAATTATATCTTAGTTGGGATCAAGTACAGGTACTGTTTTATTATTACAGAGAAAAGGGAATCATTTAACCATTAAATAAACCCAATAGGGCTGTTCTGCCCCCAATAAGGGGTAATTATATCTTAGTTGGGATCAAGTACAAGGTTCTGTTTATTATAACAGAAAAAAAGGAAATCAGTTTTAAAATTCTGAATTATTTGATTAAAATGGAGTCTATGGAAGACAGGCTTTCCATAATTTGGAGCTTTCTAGATAACAGGTTTCCCGATAACAGATCCTATACCTGTATATAGATATGAGTGTGGACCAATAAACTTTTTACTTTTTTGAACCTACTCGAGCTGTGAGAGCTTTCAACGTGGTATGTATGTATACTGTATATATTGACTTTAGTAAGTGTGAATGTGATATAGACCTTAGATTGTAAGCTCCTCTGGGGCAGGGAACGATGAATAATAAAATCTATGTAAAGCACTGCAGAAATGTGTGTGTGCTATATAAATAATAGGAAATAATAAATAATATAATGGTTACTCTATTGCCACAAGGGGTAAAGCTCTAGGACACTATAGAGTTTCTTTACATTCCCCCTGCTTATAACCGCTGCTCTGTAGTGACTGGTGGGGGTTCCTCCTGTTTGTACCCCCTTTAATGACTCACAAAACCATAAATCTATGCTAGAAGCAACCCATTGTGCATTGCCTTGTTGGCTGCCCAGTATAAAGCTCCCAGATCAATAGACACACATAAATATGATATGATTTGCATTTCTAGCTAACATGAGTACACTCTGTGTCCAGGGAGTTCTCTGCCAATGGGAGCTGCTTAACTCAACCGCACAATCCATCATACTAATGTAACACTTGCCTTTCGTTCACTTGCATTCCAATTAAAGGGCAAGTTCTTCCATAAATACTGTTTTTTTCCTTAATTTTGTGGCATGCCATATCTTTCTATTCAGATAAATGCCTAGTTGCTAAGGCCAGAGAACATAGCAACCAGATGGGTGTTTTAATGAGCCTGCTACAAGTTGGACAGCCATGCTCTACAGCAGTGGCTCCCAAACTGTGGCATCGGCCCAGATGGACCCATAATAAAGGCTAGGTGGTGAAGAAACCCATAGAAGCCTAGCTGGAAGGTTGGGTGAGATCTGGGGGGAACGGTGCCCCTCAGGGCACCAGTAAAACTCTCAGGGAGTTTAGGTGTCAGTGGGTCATCTTGCTCACCCAACCATGTGGAGAGTGGTCTATAGTTTTCTGGTGGGCCCCCTGTTATCCACGTCTCTTACTGGGGGTAAGCTCCTGGTTGGTTCTACCAACTTCCAGCCTGCAACCCTCCATGTGTTGTAGAACTACAACTTCCAAAACATTGTAATAAGGTGGGGTGGTAGTAGTATTAGAGCATCTAAAATACTTCAGGTTAGTCAAACATGGCGCAAAGATAATAATGATAAATGTGGGATGAAGGTGTAAAGGTGGCATTTGCAAGGATGCCAAACAAGCTAATATTTCCCCCGATATACCCCTAGGGCCAAACAATCACATTCCAATGAAGTTTGCCTTATAAGTCTAAGTTTGCAGTTGGTCTGTATTATTTATAGCCGTGATAAACCCTGATGGTTCAGTGGGGGTCCTTTGGCCAGTAAATGTTCAACCAAGGATGGTTTACAAAGCTACCTTTGTGCCAACCCACATACTGTGCTTTGCTTCTGATCCACATATGTCCCACCAATTAGACATGCCAATACAGAAATACAATTAGCAGGGCTGCCCTGATTGCATAGTAAATCCATTTAATCCTTTCACATTCAGTGCAGCCCTGCTAATTGCATCACTTCAATAGGTAACCCCGGAATCAACACTCGATCTGGCAGTTTTACTTAAACGCGTGTAAAAGGCTTTGCATAATGAAAGAAAGTGTAATTTAAGCAACTTTCCAGTACAGACTAAACATATTTTCATGGGTTATTTGATGGTGTTATTGCAGTTGAGATCTGTTTCTGACTGCCCCTTTGTACACTGCTGGTTCCGACTCTTGAAACAATGGCGCAGAAGCCAGCTCTCCTCCAGGCCAAACAGGCAGTTTGCGGAATAAGTGGAACATGTGTGTTAGTTGTTGAGAAATATGGGGATATCAGAAGCCACCTCAAAGTCATGTGACCTGTATAAAAGCACTCAAGTGGTAGCCTTATGCCTTTCCATGGCCATGGATTCCTTTGGTGACATCTGATCTCCTTATATGTTACACTAAGGGTTAGAATGGATTATTTATGTTTATGAATAGCTTTATTAAACTCTCTAGGTAGCTTTGTTATTTATATATATACAATAGCTAGCCACCTTCCAGGGAGACTAATAGGTAGCTGACTAGCCTAGACTTGCCACCTATTTCCTTCTTAAAGTCACCTAAATATTTAGCATTTGCCTCAAGGCCAAGCTGTCCTGCCCCTGTTTTCACTTTCTTTGTCTTTCCTGTGACCCAAAGGGAATCGGGATCTTTTCCAATGTATACTAGATGGGGCCGTAAAGAGATTCTGTTTTCAGCAGGTTTTACCATGAGTCCTAGAGGTGCTGTGCTGTGGTTGTCTTTATCAGAGATCTTTACCATATATATATATACTGTATATATCAATCCAAATAGTGTCAACACTCCAAGGCTCAATATCCTGCGGGGTGCACAGCCAAAATGTGAGTATGCAAAAAGTAATAATCATCTGTGGCCGGCACACCCTTCAATACTTTGTCAAAAATTTATTGAAAACATATTGTTTAAAACTGACGTTTCGGTCCTTATTAGGACCTCATTAGGACCTTGAGAAAGGACCGAAACGTCGGTTTTAAACAATATGTTTTCAATAAATTTTTGACAAAGTATTGAAGGGTGTGCCGGCTGCGGATGATTATTACTTTATATATATATATATATATATATATATATATATATATATATATATTTTTTTTTTTTTTTTTTTTTTTTTTTCCCAGTTAAGGGATCTTTCTTTCTGTAATTTGGATCAGCATACCTCAAGTCTATTAAAAAACTATTTAAACATTAATTAAAACCAATAGAATGAATGTTTTGCCCCCAATAAGGATTAATTATATCTTAGTTGGGATCAAGTACAGGTACTGTTTTATTATTACAGAGAAAAGGGAATCATTTAACCATTAAATAAACCCAATAGGGCTGTTCTGCCCCCAATAAGGGGTAATTATATCTTAGTTGGGATCAAGTACAGGTACTGTTTTATTATTACAGAGAAAAGGGAATCATTTAACCATTAAATAAACCCAATAGGGCTGTTCTGCCCCCAATAAGGGGTAATTATATCTTAGTTGGGATCAAGTACAGGTACTGTTTTATTATTACAGAGAAAAGGGAATCATTTAACCATTAAATAAACCCAATAGGGCTGTTCTGCCCCCAATAAGGGGTAATTATATCTTAGTTGGGATCAAGTACAGGTACTGTTTTATTATTACAGAGAAAAGGGAATCATTTAACCATTAAATAAACCCAATAGGGCTGTTCTGCCCCCAATAAGGGGTAATTATATCTTAGTTGGGATCAAGTACAGGTACTGTTTTATTATTACAGAGAAAAGGGAATCATTTAACCATTAAATAAACCCAATAGGACTGTTCTGCCCCCAATAAGGGGTAATTATATCTTAGTTGGGATCAAGTACAGGTACTGTTTTATTATTACAGAGAAAAGGGAATCATTTAACCATTAAATAAACCCAATAGGGCTGTTCTACCCCCAATAAGGGGTAATTATATCTTAGTTGGGATCAAGTACAGGTACTGTTTTATTATTACAGAGAAAAGGGAATCATTTAACCATTAAATAAACCCAATAGGGCTGTTCTGCCCCAATAAGGGGTAATTATATCTTAGTTGGGATCAAGTACAGGTACTGTTTTATTATTACCAGGGCCGGATTTAACTTGGTGGCGCCCCGAGGCCGCCCCTGCCCCCGCGAGTGCGCATGCACGATCTATGCGCATGCGCACATTTAAACTCCCATACGGAGCAGTGGGGAGAGGTCCCGACTGCTCCGTATGGGAGATAAATTTAAAAATTCTGTTGCGGCGGGGCGGCATGCCGCCCCTAAACTTGTGCCACCCTAGGCCCGGGCCTTTGTGGCCTTTCCACAAATCCGGGCCTGATTATTACAGAGAAAAGGGAATCAATTAACCATTAAATAAACCCAATAGGGCTGTTCTGCCCCCAATAAGGGGTAATTATATCTTAGTTGGGATCAAGTACAGGTACTGTTTTATTATTACAGAGAAAAGGGAATCATTTAACCATTAAATAAACCCAATAGGGCTGTTCTGCCCCCAATAAGGGGTAATTATATCTTAGTTGGGATCAAGTACAAGGTACTGTTTTATTATTACAGAGAAAAAGGAAATCAAATTTAAAAATGTGAATTATTTGCTTATAATGTTGTCTGTGGGATAATGGGTTTCTGCATAACGGATCCCACACACACACACACACACACACACTATACAGGTATAGGACCCATTATCCAGAATGCTCGGGACCAAGGGTATTCCAGATAAGGGGTCTTTCTGTAATTTGGATCTAAAAAATCAATAAAACATTGATTAAACCCAATAAGATTGTTTTGCATCCAATAAGGATTAATTATATCTTAGTTGGGATCAAATACAGGTACAGTTTTGTTATTACAGAGAAAAAGGAAATCATTTTTAAAAATCTGAATTATTTGATTAAAATGGAGTCTATGGGAAACGGACTTTCCGTAATTCAGAGCTTTCTGGATAATGGGTTTCTGGATAACAGATCCCATGCCTGTATATCTCAAACTAAGAGAAGGGCACACACCATAAAAGATATTTGCCTGGGTGGCGTGTGGTAAATGCAAACATAAAGCAAAAAATATTCAAAATCCTTTTATTTGTGCAAAATCAACATTTAGGTCACATACTCAGACAGTTATATATATATGTATATAATACACAAGAGCTATGAATATCTTGCAAAATATGTCCCATGGCTAACTGAAACTTGGGTAAAATAACAATAATGTACCCTTGCAGTGAAACCTGTGTATTATAATAAATAATGTACCCCCAGAGTTCCTTGACCTGTATAAAAGCCTTCACCCTTCACCGTTGTACCTTTATATGGGTCATAGAACTCCTCAATGACTTATCGGGGCTGATTTACTAACCCACGAATCCGACCCGAATTGGAAAAGTTCCGACTTGAAAACGAACATTTTGCGACTTTTTCGTATTTTTTGCGATTTTTTCGGCGTCTTTACGAATTTTTCGTTACCAATACGATTTTTGTGTAAAAACGCGAGTTTTTCGTAGCCATTACGAAAGTTGCGTAAAATCGCCTGATTTTTTCGTAGCGTTAAAACTTGCGCGAAAAGTTGCGCCTTTTTCGTAGCGTTAAAACTTAAAAGGTGCGAAGTTTCGCGTAAGTTTTAACGCTATGAAAAAAGCGCAACTTTTTGCGCAAGTTTTAACGCTATGAAAAATCGCCAGATTTTACGCAACTTTCGTAATGGCTACCAAAAACTCGCGTTTTTACGCAAAATTGGTATTGGTAACGAAAAATTCGTAAAGACGCCGAAACAATCGCAAAATACCGATCATTACGAAAAAAACGCAATCGGACTCATTTCGACCCGTTCGTGGGTTAGTAAATGTGCCCCATAGTATAGTTTTAGAGTTTCCCTGGGGTGTTGAGCAAGGGGCGAGGGTGGGGTGTATAAGGGTATGGTTGTGGATTCGGTTCTCAATGCAGGAGTTAAGTAAACGCAAATAAACCTTTCTGTTAAAAGGATGATTGTCTCTTTCTCTTGTTAGGCACTGGCTCATACCATTAAAGGGGTTGTTCACCTTTAAATTAACTTTTAGATGATGAAGAGTGTGTTATTCTGAGACAGTTTGCAATTGGTCTTCATTGCAACCAGGCAGTGATTTGAGGCTGGAATATGAACAGGAGAGGACCTGAATAGAAAAATAAGTAATAAAGAGTAACAATAACATTGTAGCCTCACAGAGCAATAATTGTTTAAGCTGTTGGGGTCAGCGACCCCATTTGAAGGCAAATACTTAAAAAACTATAAATAATAAAAAATGAAGAGCAATTGCTAAGAATAGGCTATTAATTGGCATGAATGATAAAAGTACCAGTACTGGTGCTTTTTGGTCTGAAGACGCTAGAGCTGTATTTTGGGGCAGAACTGTTGGAGCTGCAGAACAGGATGGCTTCTCAGCTGGCTAATATCAGGGAATTGATATAGAGATCTTGAGCAGCAGGGAACTGGTCAGTAATACAATTACCTTTATCACTGGGAAATGAGTGTTTCTCCAAACAACTGTCACTAGCAAATGTCCCCCAGTCCTATCAGCCCATCAGAGACACGTCCACCCTCAGATAGCCAGGAAACCGCCAGTGTATTTTGGGAAACAGGCCTTTTAATCTCTCTGCCTGCCGGAGGCTTGGGGGTCAGATGAGATAAAAGTGGCAAAGCTGAGACTAGTGGCAAATGGAGTGGCCACTTGCACAGGCATAGAGAAAGTGTGATAATTGCTTATGATTTAGGGCAGTGGTACACGGGGAGATTAGTAGCCCAGCGTCAAATCTTCATTGTCGTGGGCAACTAATCTCCCCGCAATGCCATTCCACTGGCTAGAATGTAAATCGTCAGTGGGATGGTATACGCGTTGCTGCGATGTCCCGCAGTCGCCCGAAGTTGCCTTGAGAGGATTGGCGATTTACATTCTAGCCGGTGGGATTGCATTGCAGGGAGATTGGGGGGCTGACCCTTGGCCTCTGTTTATCCACATGCCAAAATCAGCCCCATGTGGCATCAGCCTTACAAGTAATAGTAGGGGCTACATGATAAGTTTCCAATGGAAGTTAATTATTCGGGCAGTCTGTTGTCTCTCTGTACATGGGTGAAGACACGGAGCTACTAGTAGCAGCTACTGCTACAAAAATGAACAATACTGAGACTTTACTGATAATTGTGTGTTTTGTGTGTTTTAGGGCTCTGGCACATGGGGAGATTATTCGCCAACGACAAATCTCCCTTGTCACGGGCGACTAATCTCCCCGAACTACCATCCCACCGGCGAACATGTAAGTCGCCTGTGGGATGGTACACGCTGCGCAGGCGATTTCGGCAAATCGCCGAAGTTGCCTCACGAGGCATTTTCGGCAATTTGCGCCACCGTGTGTGGCATGCCACCGGCGACTTACATGTTCGCCGGTGGGATGGCAACTGATGGCAACTCGGGGAGATTAGTCGCCCGTGAACAGGGAGATTTGTTGCGGGCGACTAATCTCCCTGTGTGCCAGAGGCCTTAGCAGAGGCAATTCTTAGTCTTCTCAGACTATGGCAGGGTATTTTCTGGCATTTAGTAGCTTTGACAAGTAACTGCTACTAAGTAGCTCCATGTGTCTTCATTTAAAAGCTTTTACTGTTCCTACATTATGATAACCTTTGCCATATCTAATAGCAAAAGGATTGTGTGGCAAAGCTTTGGGTTGCATTGAAGGGTTTAAAACCACAAGTTGGATGAAAGATAACGTCTCAATAATCCAGTCATTAACAGACAAAGGCGGTCTGTGCAGCGCAGTTTATGACAAAAGACTGTGAACAGACAATCATTTGACGAAGGGATGCCGCGAGGAATTAGCCTTTCCCAGATATCTGCAAATGTCCATCCCTCGGGAATCTTCTTGAGATTTGTTGCTCTCTTCCCAAACTTTAGGTGCAGCAGTTACTCACCAGGGTCCAGGACTGTATGGGCAATGTGGACACCAAGAATGGGATATTTTAATGCTAACTAAGAACATGGAAGGGTTTTGGGAGGTATGTTTGGATACATCTGATGAAATTAAGGAACAAGTGATGAAAGGAGTCAACGGGTGGAAGTCAACAAACATGGGGTCTTTAGTTACACTGGCAACTACGTTGGGTTCAGGGCTGTCCCACTACTAGAAGATCTGCAATCCCCATGGGCCACTAATCTCCCCGAAAAGCCTTTCCACCAACAATAAAGGGAATCAGCAGTGGAAAGGCCTATGCATCGATTCGGTTTTCTGAAGTCACGCAAAGTTGCCTATAGGAGGACTCCTTTTATTGCCGGTGGAAAGGCTTTTGGGTAGATTGGTCGCATCTGGTAGCAGAGATTTATCGTGGGCGACTAATCTCCCTGTGGGACATTACCCTAAAGCAGTGATCTCCAACCAGTGGCTTGTGAGCAACATGTTGCTCCCCAACCCCTTGGATGTTGCTCTCAGTGCCCCCAAACCAGGGAGTTATTTTTCAATTCCTGACTTGGGGGCAAGTTTTGGTTGAATATAAACAAGATTTACTACCAAATAAAGCCCCCTGTAAGCTGATAGGGTGCATAGAGGTTCCATAATAGGCAATCTTATCCCTTATTGGGCACCTCCTTGAACTTTTATGGTGCTTGTGTTGCTCTCCAAGTCGTTTTACATTTGACTGTGGCTCACGAGTAAGAAAGGTTGGGGATCCCTGCCCTAAAGCATATCCAGCGTGGGATGTCTAAATGAATGGATCTTTGCTTCATTTTACCACCCACATACTGGGAGAAGTCAGGTTGATCTGATCTGTCTTTGGAGACCAGGGCTGGGAGGACTGTGTAGCAGGAAGCAGAGGAATGGAATTGGAGATCTCCTACTCTAGTGGGACAGCCCTGAACCCAATGTAGTTGCCAGTGTAATTAAAGACCCCATGTTTGGGACCTTACCCTTATCCTTGTACCTTTAATAAATGTTTTCTTAATGATCTTTGGTGGAACTGTCCTGAGCAGGAGGCAGCTGTGACACTGAGCAGTTTCCCAGATCAGTAGTTCCCCACAAAGGACATACTCTGTGTGCTTCCAGGTTAATCATTAAATGGGCTGCTCAACTTCAGCACTTAGTAACTGACACCTTATTTAACTCTATAATGCTCCTCGAATGTCTAAATAACTTGTTTATTCTATTTTTTTCACGATTCGTGTACTTTTTGCACTAAAACTTGAATTTTTCATGCAAAAAATATCATTTGTTTCACCATACATTATGCGTAAAAACCGTTTCCGAAAGGAAAAAAGCCGCTGAGGTCAGAGCAACTGCCTGTTTCCAAATGGAAAACCTTTTTTGTATCAGAGGTTTTTGGATTCCCTGTTCACTGAAAAACACAAACATTTGTGGGTTTCACTTTTTTTCACTTTTTCATTTGTACCTTTTCAATTTGGATTTTTTATGAAATGACTAGACCTTTGTTGTTTTAGTGGAAATGAGTTAAGTCGTGGTTTCAAAAAACACTAAAACCCTCATCTCTGAAAATGATAATGGTGATAACTATGCCTCCCAAATTGATTTGTTCACTGATTTTGGGTTTTTTTTGTATTAGTTTTATGTTTTCACAATATATATTTACTTAGCCTATAACTTACAAAGAAGACTATTTATTGATGAATTCCACAACTGGGTAGTGGATGTAGGGAAAAAGAACAGCAAAGAGAACATTTTTACTAAAATCTTTGAAAAATGGCATTGCTGCAAAGGCCCCACCTGGAATGCGCTTTCTCCTCACACCCCTCTACATAAACAGCAATGCTTTTATTATCCCACATTATCCTCCATATGCCACTGGGCTTTATAAAGATTATACTTTATTTACTGGTAGAACTTATCTAAGGACCCTATAACAAGCAGGATATGAAACCCACACAAGGAGAATATATCCCCTGACTGGAATTAAACCTAGGACCCCAGTGCAGAAATGCTTACCATTGCACCCTACCACCAAAACACTTCATGTTTGTTAACCCTCTGTGGGACGTGTGCAACCCTAGAGGGTTTTTCTAGTGGATTATGCTTGTATACACCACTAGGAATCTAACTAGTGATGTACTAGTACTATGGGATCTATTTGGATGGTGGCCCATGGGGGCCCAGCTCCATATTTGACATACATTTATTTTCTTGCAAAATAAAGCAGGAGCAGGGAAGGGGCAGAGCAGGGGGTATGGTGGGAAGGAGTTGCTGCGGGTGTTGACAGAACAGCCCAAGGAACAATGGATCAACTAAAGATTGATATGTTGAGAACCACCCAGAGCCCTAGGTTATATTCTACTTTTATTCCCCTGCAGCTCCCTCCCGCTTCTGTTCTGAACCAGTCATCCGGGCTATTAGCCAAGTCAGTGGGTCAGTGCTATATGCCTATCCATGTGGATGGACAAGTCAGACAATATCAGACTGTTTAGCCTGAAGGCTGATTATATCTGTATAACAAACCATGCAGAAGTTCCAGATGCTAAGGAGGACGCCACTCCATAAATCTTCCCAATCCTATAGTTTTCTCTGGAATGGATTTCTCTGGCTGCGCCTTCCCTTCTAAACGCCCAAAACTCGTGAAAATGTTCTGCAGCCTTCGCTCTGGCTTTATATATGCAGGTCACTGAGTTCAATGGCTGTAATAAGAAACCTCGGCAGGATGATAACTGGGACTCTACATATATAATAAAGGCAACAAAGAGAACTGTTACACAAAATAATGGCAATGCCAAAACAATAATTATACTAAAATACAGGTTATGGTTACACGTTGTTACAATTGCTCTATTCACAGAATTAAAAAGTGTAAAGGGAAAGTTCACTTAGAATAAAAAGGAAAATATAGCCTATTTATAAGTATTTTCATAAATGTTTAATAACAGATACTGACATTGGGCATTACAGTGGGTGCCACCATACTCTTCCATGTCAGAGCAACCAGCTCAGTCTCGTTACAACCCCACCACCATAACAAAGCTACTGCCTGAAAGCACCTTCTTGACAGGTAATCATGGCATGGAAAAACTGACTGTCTTGTTGCCCATCTGTCCCAGCTCCTGCCCTAAAATGGAGCCCAGGCAGCTACATCAGCCAAACGGTTGCCTTGTCCTCCAGAAACTTTACTTAAATTTTGACTGCTGGGGACTATGGACCTCAAAAGAGATCCCAGCCCAGTTCCAAAGTAATCCAAGTGCATCTTATCTATGCCTATCCATATGGTCCCTGCTCTGCTGCTTCAGATGATATCGGGGGATAATTCTATGCATTTCAGTGAAGTGGTGCAAACTACTGACAGTGGTAGACAGACCTGTAACTATGGGAGATGGGTAAGAGGGGCTTAAATCAGAGAAACTCCCAGCAATTAGGCAGCATGGTGGCTCGGTGGGTCCTGGGATCAATTTCATCATGGCAGGCCTAGACTGGGATTTAAAATAGGCCCTGGCATTTCAAATAATTGCTTTTTATGATGAGGTAAGTAAGAAGCTGGACAGTGGGGATGCAGTAGATATAATCTATTTGGATTTTGCCAAAGCATTTGATACCGTTCCCCACAAACGACTGCTTTCTAAGCTAAGGTCTATTGGTCTTAGTGAAGTCGTTTGCACATGGATAGAAAACTGGCTACAGGATCGGGTACAGAGGGTGGTTGTTAATGGTACATTCTCTACTTGGAATAAGGTTCTCAGTGGGGTCCCTCAGGGTTCTGTACTGGGTCCATTTTTGTTTAATTTGTTCATAAATGACTTAGGGGAGGGTATTATGAGTAATGTATCAGTGTTTGCAGATGACACAAAACTCTGCAGACCAGTCAATTCTATCCAGGATGTGACATCCCTGCAGCAGGATCTTGACCAACTGGCAATCTGGGCAGCTAAGTGGCAGATGAGATTTAATGTGGATAAATGTAAGGTCATGCACCTGGGATGTAAAAATATGCAAGCCCCGTATACCCTTAATGGGAATGCACTAGGCAAATCCATAATGGAGAAGGACCTTGGAGTCCTTGTAGATAATAAACTTGGCTGTAGCAAGCAATGCCAGGCAGCAGAGATTCACGGGGGGAGGGGGTTATTCTTCCCCTTTGCAGAGCGCTGGTAAGGCCCCATCTAGAATATGCTGTTCAGTTTTGGTCTCCAGTGCTCAAACGGGACATTACTGAGTTAGAGAGGGTCCAGAGAAGGGCAACTAAGCTGGTAAAGGGTATGGAAAGTCTCAGTTATGAAGAAAGACTGGCCAAGTTGGGTCTGTTTACACTGGAGAAGAGGCGCTTAAGAGGTGACATGATAACTATGTATAAATATATAAAGGGGATCATATAATAACCTCTCTAATGTTTTATTTACCAGTAGGTCCTTCCAACGGACACGAGGGCACCCACTTCGTTTAGAAGAAGGGAGGTTCCATTTAAATATTCGGAAAGGATTTTTTACAGTGAGAGCAGTGAAGTTGTGGAATTCCCTCCCCGAATCAGTCGTGCTGGCTGATACATTATATAGCTTTAAGAAGGGGCTGGATGGATTCTTAGCAAGTGAGGGAATACAGGGGTATGGGAGATAGCTCTTAGTACAAGTGAGGGAATACAGGGGTAGGGGAGATAGCTCTCAGTACAAGTGAGGGAATACAGGGGTAGGGGAGATAGCTCTCAGTACAAGTGAGGGAATACAGGGGTAGGGGAGATAGCTCTCAGTACAAGTGAGGGAATACAGGGGTAGGGGAGATAGCTCTCAGTACAAGTGAGGGAATACAGGGTTATGGGAGATAGCTCTCAGTACAAGTGAGGGAATACAGGGTTATGGGAGATAGCTCTCAGTACAAGTGAGGGAATACAGGGGTAGGGGAGATAGCTCTCAGTACAAGTGAGGGAATACAGGGGTAGGGGAGATAGCTCTCAGTACAAGTGAGGGAATACAGGGGTAGGGGGGATAGCTCTCAGTACAAGTGAGGGAATACAGGGGTATGGGAGATAGCTCTTAGTACAAGTGAGGGAATACAGGGGTAGGGGAGATAGCTCTCAGTACAAGTGAGGGAATACAGGGGTAGGGGAGATAGGTCTCAGTACAAGTGAGGGAATACAGGGGTAGGGGAGATAGCTCTCAGTACAAGTGAGGGAATACAGGGGTAGGGGAGAGAGCTCTCAGTACAAGTGAGGGAATACAGGGGTAGGGGAGATAGCTCTCAGTACAAGTGAGGGAATACAGGGGTAGGGGAGATAGCTCTCAGTACAAGTGAGGGAATACAGGGGTAGGGGAGATAGCTCTCAGTACAAGTGAGGGAATACAGGGGTATGGGAGATAGCTCTCAGTACAAGTGAGGGAATACAGGGGTAGGGGAGATAGCTCTCAGTACAAGTGAGGGAATACAGGGGTATGGGAGATAGCTCTCAGTACAAGTGAGGGAATACAGGGGTAGGGGAGATAGCTCTCAGTACAAGTGAGGGAATACAGGGATATGGGAGATAGCTCTTAGTACAAGTGAGGGAATACAGGGGTATGGGAGATAGCTCTCAGTACAAGTGAGGGAATACAGGGGTATGGGAGATAGCTCTCAGTACAAGTGAGGGAATACAGGGGTAGGGGAGATAGCTCTCAGTACAAGTGAGGGAATACAGGGGTAGGGGGGATAGCTCTCAGTACAAGTGAGGGAATACAGGGGTATGGGAGATAGCTCTCAGTACAAGTGAGGGAATACAGGGGTATGGGAGATAGCTCTCAGTACAAGTGAGGGAATACAGGGTTATGGGAGATAGCTCTCAGTACAAGTGAGGGAATACAGGGGTAGGGGAGATAGCTCTCAGTACAAGTGAGGGAATACAGGGTTATGGGAGATAGCTCTCAGTACAAGTGAGGGAATACAGGGGTAGGGGAGATAGCTCTCAGTACAAGTGAGGGAATACAGGGGTAGGGGAGATAGCTCTCAGTACAAGTGAGGGAATACAGGGGTAGGGGAGATAGCTCTCAGTACAAGTGAGGGAATACAGGGGTAGGGGAGATAGCTCTCAGTACAAGTGAGGGAATACAGGGGTATGGGAGATAGCTCTCAGTACAAGTGAGGGAATACAGGGGTAGGGGAGATAGCTCTCAGTACAAGTGAGGGAATACAGGGGTATGGGAGATAGCTCTCAGTACAAGTGAGGGAATACAGGGGTAGGGGAGATAGCTCTCAGTACAAGTGAGGGAATACAGGGATATGGGAGATAGCTCTCAGTACAAGTGAGGGAATACAGGGGTATGGGAGATAGCTCTTAGTACAAGTGAGGGAATACAGGGGTATGGGAGATAGCTCTCAGTACAAGTGAGGGAATACAGGGGTATTGGAGATAGCTCTCAGTACAAGTGAGGGAATACAGGGGTAGGGGGGATAGCTCTCAGTACAAGTGAGGGAATACAGGGGTATGGGAGATAGCTCTCAGTACAAGTGAGGGAATACAGGGGTATGGGAGATAGCTCTCAGTACAAGTGAGGGAATACAGGGGTAGGGGAGATAGCTCTCAGTACAAGTGAGGGAATACAGGGGTAGGGGAGATAACTCTCAGTACAAGTGAGGGAATACAGGGGTATGGGGGATAGCTCTCAGTACAAGTGAGGGAATACAGGGGTAAGGGAGATAGCTCTCAGTACAAGTGAGGGAATACAGGGTTATGGGAGATAGCTCTCAGTACAAGTGAGGGAATACAGGGGTAGGGGAGATAGCTCTCAGTACAAGTGAGGGAATACAGGGGTATGGGAGATAGCTCTCAGTACAAGTGAGGGAATACAGGGTTATGGGAGATAGCTCTCAGTACAAGTGAGGGAATACAGGGGTAGGGGAGATAGCTCTCAGTACAAGTGAGGGAATACAGGGTTATGGGAGATAGCTCTCAGTACAAGTGAGGGAATACAGGGGTAGGGGAGATAGCTCTCAGTACAAGTGAGGGAATACAGGGGTATGGGAGATAGCTCTCAGTACAAGTGAGGGAATACAGGGTTATGGGAGATAGCTCTCAGTACAAGTGAGGGAATACAGGGGTAGGGGAGATAGCTCTCAGTACAAGTGAGGGAATACAGGGGTAGGGGAGATAGCGCTCAGTACAAGTGAGGGAATACAGGGGTAGGGGAGATAGCTCTCAGTACAAGTGAGGGAATACAGGGGTAGGGGAGATAGCGCTCAGTACAAGTGAGGGAATACAGGGGTAGGGGAGATAGCTCTCAGTACAAGTGAGGGAATACAGGGGTAGGGGAGATAGCTCTCAGTACAAGTGAGGGAATACAGGGGTAGGGGAGATAGCTCTCAGTACAAGTGAGGGAATACAGGGGTAGGGGAGATAGCGCTCAGTACAAGTGAGGGAATACAGGGTTATGGGAGATAGCTCTCAGTACAAGTGAGGGAATACAGGGTTATGGGAGATAGCTCTTAGTACTAGTTGATCCAGGGACTGGTCCGATTGCCATCTTGGAGTCAGGAAGGAATTTTTTCCCCTCTGCGGCAAATTAGAGAGGCTTCAGATGGGGTTTTTTGCCTTCCTCTGGATCAACTAGTAGTTAGGCAGGTTATATATAGGCATTATGGTTGAACTTGATGGACGTATGTCTTTTTTCAACCCAACATATTATGTTACTATGTTACTATTTTACAATGTAAATACATAAAGAATATCCAAGGCTATTGTGATACTAATATTTACAGTTAGTATTAGTGGTTATATATACAGTTTATGTATGTGAGTGTATAGATTGGTAGGTGTGGGTTGTGTGTGCTGGGTTTACTTGGATGGGTTGAACTTGATGGACTCTGGTCTTTTTTCAACCCTGTGTAACTATGTAACTATGAAACTATAGAGGCCCAAACAACCCAATAAATAGTGAGTGTCTATGGCATCTTACAGCAGCCCCTCTGGGTACCAGTCCAAGCCTGCAGCCTACATATTATATGCAAGGTGTTTGTATATTATCCCCTTATCTGTGTGGGGTTACTCCGGTTTCCTCCCCCACTCCAAAAACATAGAGGCAGATTAATTGGCCCCAGTGTGTGTGGTTTTGTCTGTTGCTATACTGTATATATGATATGATGCCCAATGTTTAGTAGCATGTAGATCATTTGCAACTTTTTATTTACCAGTTAAAGTAAATAGATTCATCTTGCTCTTGGACCTGCAATCTATAGCATGATCATGTATAATAATAATCGTCATCATCACCATCATCATAATGCGCTTTAACAATTTAAGTTGTTGGAGAACTTGCCTCATATCTTGTGAAATGGCATTGTTTTATTACAGCGTTATACCTGTAATTTAGTTTTGCTTTACTTCATTTTTGTAAATATTCCCCCCCCTTTGTCTGGACAAGTGGACTATGAGAAAATGAGAGTGCAAGTACGTCAGCAAACGGAGTCCTATAGAGCCAGAGCTACAGCTCAGTTGCGCTGACAAATTAAGACGTACACATGGAGGACACTGGAAAAGACATCAGGCAGACTTTTTATATATTTTGTGCAAATGTGTTCAATTTGCATTGAAGCACATGTGCAGCTGTGTTAATGTTGGTGAAATGGACACAGTTGCATTAGGCACAGTGCAATGAAACCAATGTTCCACAATGATGCCAGAATTCTGGGAAAAAACACTGCATTGTGGGAAAAACATACTGATTGTGTTCAAAATTGCACTTTGCTCTCTGCACTTTCTGACATAATTGAGCCCTCATATATAGTCCTGTTATGGGCATTAAACTCGAATGTACCATCTAATATTTAATCTGTATATATCAGGACCGGACTGGCAATCTGTGGGCTGAAGGGCTGCTGTAAGGTGCCATAGACACTCACTATTTATTGGGCTGGAGGGGGCTGTTTGGGCCTCTGGGTACTTGTAATGCCAGGGCCTATTCTGAATCCCAGTCCAATCCTGGGATATATAGCATTATTGTATAATAAGTACACACACATACAGAAATAATGAACATTTTTGTAGGACATATTCCATATTATCAAATGTGTGAGTTCTCAATAAAATATATTCATGGTGAACTGGATCTTTAAACAAGACAAACAAATATGCAAAAAGAGCCATTAGTCTGCCGTGCGCTGGCTTATTCTTCCTTACAGTGGGGGGACCAGCATTATGAAGGCACCTGTCCTCAGCTTTGACGTCCTAATTAGCATTAATTGCGTTAACGCAAGGTCTCCTGCTGGCTGCCTGCCAAGAAGCACGTATTAATTGAATTAATGATATTGCAGCTGTCTGGATTTCATTTGTTACTGAGGCTGCACGTACTTTTAACTCCTTTGTTGACAGCTGGTTGCTAAGGGTTAAAATGCCCTTGGCCCACCATGAGTTATGCCCCTGATCAATACATAATGCCAAAACCCCAGCCCTGGTTCACCACTTGAATCTTATGGTTGTATCTACTAACACCAGAGACAAACATCATTGGTGATGTTGCCCATAGTAACCAATCAGCAATTAGATTTAAACAGTCACCTACAAGGTAAAAAACAAAGGGAAAGATCTGATTGGTTGCTATGTGCAAATCACCGGTGATGTTTGCCTCCAATGTTAAAAAAATACACCCCTTAGTGTCTCTTCGGACCCCCTCTGCCAAAGGGCCCCTAGCTGAAGTAACCCCTGACCATTAACTTTGATAAGAGGCAGCCTTGGTGCCCTAACTCAACCTGCACCTGGCTTGCCATGTTGGTTTATATACCCCTGCCCCACCCCTTCCATGATGTAATGAGTGGATGGAGCCTGCTTGCATATATAAACAAGTGCTGCCCCGTCAGTAGGGGTCTTGGAACAGCGTAGAGAGTCAGGTATCAATTGAGCTGTCAGCCAATACAGCCAACCTGTCCATGAGTGCCCACTGGGAGCAATTAGTCAGGCCTGACCTGTCTGACCTGTGGGTTTTGGACCAACCTGCAGTTGATCAACAGAACAATGGAAAGCGAGCAAGATAGCAGCTCCCAGTAGGTATCAGAATAGCACTCAATAGTAAGAAATCCAAGTCCGGCTTGGGACTCCTCCAGTTACATGGGAGTAGGAGAAACAATAGGTTAGCTGAAAGCAGTTCTAATGTGTAGTGCTGGCTCCTTCTGAAAGCTCAGACTAGGTTATATCAGCTATTAAATGGACAGATCTTTTATCCCCACACTTCTTCCTGTTACAGTAACAACTACTTTATTTCCTGCCAGTTTATCCCTAAGGGAGCACATAAAGCAACACAAAATGGCCGCTTAAGGCAAAAGATGTAAAAGGGCAATATTTACTGACATGTATATGCCAGTTTGGTAGCCCACTCTGAATGCATTTTTTCCAGTTGGCTTCATAGGAGGCCTACAGTCATTTATCCATTTTTCTTGCTATGTAAAACTAAAATGTAATATAAATACATATAGTGAATAAAGTCTAAGGATATTATAAGTCACTGAGGAGTTTCGTGACCAAAAGTACGAGGCCAAAGGCTTCATAGACCTGGAAGCTCCATTTATAAGGCTATGATTTAAAAGATATTCTTGGCTCTTGTTTATTAGATATATATTTATTTATATCATAACCATTTGTTTTTAATAATATTAAGGCCAGCGCCTCAAAATCCTTAGAAAACATGTTTCTGATTACAACGCCGCTGTGGGTATTTGCAAGGCAATGGCCTTTCTGTCATGAATATGTTTACACCTTGGAAATAATTAACAAAAAACAGGATATTGTTGAGATATATAAATATATATATATATATATTGTAATAAACGTGCATGTTTAACCTTAAACTGTGCTGCTGTAATCCCTGATGGATTTATGCTGTCATTATGTTATAAAGAGCAGGAACTGCTTATCTTGCAAATACTCCTCTGACGGAAATACAGAATTAAGCAGCGGTTAATGAGAGAGATAAGTGTTTGGCTGTCTGTAGCTTCCTTTGTTGCTTGGGAACTTCCCCCCAGCATAATGTGTTGCCTGGTGCAGAGGTGTATATGAAAAGCAATAATAATAATGATCGTGTGAAACTGGGAAGAAAAACATTACAAAGTCACACTGACCCATTTTTTTAGAATGAAAATATTCAAAGAGAAATATAAATATTTATAAATCCTATTGCAGGGTGGTTCTATTTCTGATTTGTGATTTAACCATGGCCAGGCCTGGATTTATGGTGAGGCCACAAAGGCCTGTGTGATCCTGGGGGGGGGGGGGGCAGGTGGGTCCCCAAAACTGAAATCCAGCACTGACCATGGCTCTATAGTAGTGACTACTTTTTTTTATAAATGTCCCCTTTGTATTTGACCAGTAGGAATATTACAAGGTGGATGTATCATGTTCATTTTACTTTCTCCCCTAGCTAGTGGGATGTTTGGTTCATCATGCAACTTTGGTCCCAGTTGCTATTGTCCCTCAGGCTGCATGCACAACGCAGCAGAATTGCTAAAAGAGCATCGCCCCTTTGCCACTGCAATGATGCCAGAATTCTGGAAAAAACTTTGCATTGTGGGCAAAAAATGTCAATTTTGTTTGATTGCATTTTGCTCACTGCACTTGTGGACATGCATGTACCCTATAATATATTTAAGTGATTAACAGCACCCCAACCAACTCTTAGGGTGAAGACACATGGAGCTACTTCTTCCCTTTCTCCTTGTAGATTGTAAGCTCTTTTGGGCAGGGCCCTCTTCACCTCTTGTATCGGTAACTGATTGCTTTATATGTTACTCTGTATGTCCAATGTATGTAACCCACTTATTGTACAGCGCTGCGGAATATGTTGACGCTTTATAAATAAATGTTAATGTAATGTACTAGTAGCAGCTACTTTTTCACGGCTACTAAACACCAGAAAATATTCTGCCATAGACAATACTGAGAATTGCCTCTGATAAAACACATGTAGAGACAATTATCAGTAAATGATCAGCATTGTCTATTTTAGCAGCCATGACAAGTAGCTGCTACTAGTAGGGTCTTTACCCTGAGTCAGGTAGGGTGAAAGGTAGAATAGAAGTCGCTGCGACTAATCACTCACAAGTTTTCACTATGCAGATAAGTCACTGCGACTTTTTAAAAAGTCGTGGCGACTAATCGCCCCGTGTGTCTTCGCCCTTATCCCTGTTTTCAGGACCCAGCCCATGTGTAATCAGCTTTAGCCATGTCTGATAATCTTCTTACAATGAAACAGCTTTGCGGTGTGGTCTAGTGACAAGTGGTGTGGCATGATTCCATTAGGGTAAAGACACACGGAGCTACTAGTAGCAGCTACTTGTCGTGGCTACAGAAACAGACAGTGCTGATCATTTACTGATAATAGTCTCTACGTGTGTTTTACCAGAGGCAATTCTCAGTACTGTCTATGGCAGGGTATTTTCTGGCATTTAGTAGCCACGACAAGTAGCTGCTACTAGTAGCTCCATGTGTTGTCACCCTTAGGGCTCTGGCACACGGGGGAGATTAGTCGCCCGCGACAAAACTCCCTGTTCACGGGCGACTAATCTCCCCGAGTTGCCATGACCCGCCATCCCGCCGGTGAACATGTAAGTGGCCCACGCGGCGGGGCGATTTCAGGAAATCGCCGAAAAAGACTCGCAAGTCTTTTTTGGTGATTTGCGCAAAATCGCGCCGCCGCGTCTGCCATCCCGCTGGCGACTTACATGTTCACCGGTGGGATGGCAGGGGTAGGCAACTCGGGGAGATAAGTCGCCCGCGAACAGGGAGTTTTGTCGCGGGCGACTAATCTCCCCCGTGTGCCAGAGCCCTTAGGTTTTGTCCAGGAGCAAAAGGCCAGCAGTGGTATAAAGCATTAAATTAGCAGCAGTGGTCATGGAATTTTGTACGATAACCTAACTCAGTGATCCCAAACCAATGGCTTGCGAGCAACATGCTGCTCACCAACCCATTGGATGTTGCTCCCAGTGGCCTCAAACAGGGGCTTATTTCTGAATTTCTGGCTCGGGCAAGTTTTGGTTGCATTAAAACCAGGTGTACTGACAAACAGAACCTGCAAGTCCACATAGCGGCTACCAACTAGCCAATCATCCTCAGGAACTATATTTTATGCTTGTGTTGCTCTTCAAAATGTGGTTTATGGGTAAAAAAGCCTGTGGACCTGGCGCCATTGTATGGCCTCAACCTTGGTGCATGTTCAAGTATCTGATCACGCAGTTTACGAGAAGTGTATTTGTATTGTAATTGTGCATGTCATATGGGAGCCATCTTCTTAATTATTCTAAGGGTCATATCACCAAGGCTATCTCACAAACTACTTACCCTTTTACTTATCTGAGCATTTATTGATCATCAGTCCAGATTATTTTCCCTCTTGCTTTCCATGGCTGACACTGATAAAACCATCTTTCTATGAAATGGTTTCTCGGCTACAACATCATTGTGGAACCTTTTCTGTTTTGTGTTGGTCAAATATTTTCACTGACTCTCAACACAGCGGTGTGTGTTTAGTTATCTACTCCTTCCCTTCCATATTATATTGACCAGCTATGTATTTGCAAAACTCCTCTTGTTTTATATAGTGAATTATGTACACCCTATTGTAAAATATAAGGATATTATAAGTTGCCTATGAGTTCCATGATTATATAAAAGCACAAATCCCTTTATACAAGTCTAGCCTCATATTTTACAATAGGGGGTACATTATTTATTATAATACGTAAGTTCCAGTGAATCGTGACAGAAATTACATCACAAAGACCTGATTATAACTGATAGCATCACTAAGCACTATTAATAAGGATATCATTTACAGGATATTCATGTGTATTATATTGCATTTCTTGCTGAGGGCACTCCTGTATTATTTAATACTACTGTTTGGTAAAGCTTAAAAAGACTTCTACCTGTTCTGGATCCAGTCTTGCTCCTTTCTTTTACTGGTACAGCTATTTCTGATGCATGGGTTAAATATCCGCAGACTAGCCCTGCTCATTAGAGCAAATCTATAAAACAGTGATGTCTTTAGTAGAGGTAGAAACCAATGGAGCTGCTTTATTCATATATTATCAAGTTAATATTAACAGCAAGACTGGACATTAGGCAACACTGTCTTCATTTCTAGTTGCCTACCTATCTCATATTCCTACAAATTCCAAATGCTTCTGTGCTGAGCCACACTAAGTGCAATGCCATGGGCTAACCTTATGCTGTGTTGCCATTAAGACTGAGGATGAACTAGGCTGTAAATAATCCAGGCTGGATTATTATTTCCCTTGAGCTAACATCCGTTGCCCTGGGCCATTGCCCCCCTATCTGGACCTCTGTGATAGAGCTCTGATTACAAATAAGGTATACTTTACATCTGTTTTTTAATTATAATAATAAATGATTTCAGATAACCATTTAGATACAAAGCACTGAGCACAGGAATAAAACAAGGTACAAAAGAGTATAAAATAAGGGGAGATTGCACGAGGCAGGGAGGGGACAGATGCTCTTCTCTTTCATGATGATTTTGTAAGGCTTAATGGGCAGGACTCTCCTAACCTTTTGTGTTTGCCTGAACTGAACGTAAGTGCTACTTATTGTACACTGCTGCATGCTGGTACATTATAAATATTTGATAATATATTAACCATCTGGCATAGGTGATACTGTGATGAGGCGTAAGTGCAATTGCCAAGCTATTATTAAATGCTGATTTGTGTGTTTTGGTAATGGCATTCGATTGGTTCTCTTTGTATTCTTTCTCGTTCCAGTCACGATATAGTGAAAGGGTTTGGGGAATTATTCAGAGAACATATAGGTTGATCCATCTGCTCTATGCCCTTGGCAATCACAGAGGTTCTGCACCCCAAGCCTTTTGGAAATTTGCCATTGAAATGTCTCCTTCAACATTTTCTCGCCTCACAGATGTCTACCATTCTAGCCCTACCCTAAACCATCAGAGCAAAGCTTTTAAAATGTAAAGTAATCACCCCTGCCTTTTAATGTTGGTGCCGTAGAAATGGGACTATATGGCAGATAAACCCATGATTGTACGCACACTATCTGGCACGCCCTATTAGAACATGATAAATTACACATTTAACACATAACTGGTGGCTTATGCTATGAAGACAATTCTCTGGTTCTTCTGTTAGGGATATAATGTTGCTGTGCAATAGTATCCTTCCACTATAAAGGAGCATATTCTGACTTGTATAACTCAACACCCATAGAGAAGAAGGAATTGTCTGGGAGACATAATCTATGATAATCATGCCTATCCAGCCAATTCAGGATGAGGGGAGTATGTTTTTGAGTAGGGACAAGTAAAGGTCCCCATACACGGGCCAATTCTAGCTGCCGATATCGGTCCCTTAGACCGATTCGGCAGCTAATCGACCCGTTTATGGGGACTACCGACGGGCCTGCCCGACCGATATCTGGCCTGAAATCGGCTTGTTAATGCAGTCCCCGGACCGACTTTGCCTATGCCCGTCATTATAATTTGGTCGAATTAGATTGGATTCTCCCGATATCTCCCACCCCATAGGTGGGGGATATCAGGAGAAGATCCGCTCGCTTGCCAACATCGCCAAGCGAGCGGATCTTAAGTGACAACCCAAGAGCAGAAAAGTTTTGGTTAGGTAACTTCATTGGTGCTAGGACATGTGGGTGGGTGGTCATATCTGTACCGTTATGTACGGCTAGGACTACATGCTGTGATTTGTGGCAGTGTCGGACTGGCCCACCAGGATACCAGGAAAACTCAGGGTGGGCCCAAGGGTCAGTGGGCCCTCCTGCTCTTGACCATTTGGCCTGTTTCATGCTCATTCCCTATTTCTGAATGGGAAGAAAGAGGAGAAATAGATGGAAGAATAGATGCTAGCATGTAAATAAAAGACACTAGGAGAATAAAGAGGTTGTGTGAGGAAAAGAAGGAAAAATAGTTTGGAGAGCCGGCCAAGGGTCTAAGGTTTTCTGGTGGGCCCCCGGGGTCCCAGTCCAACACTGATTTGTGGCCATGACTTTTTAAGAGAGCTGCAAATCTCTCTTTCTTGGGGCTTATGTAACATGAACACCATTATGGTGCCAAAATGTGGATATTGAAGGAAAACTCCGAGGGGACTTTTGATATAATTTTTTTTCAACAGGGAGTACATTATTTATTATAATACACAAGTTCCAGCAAGTCATGTGACAGAAATTACATCACTAACCATCTTTTATAAGAATATAATTTACATATCATTTACAGGATATTCATAGCTATTGTGTACTATATTTAGATATATAATTACATTGCTGTAGTTCTGGGCACCACCACCTTTTTGGAGCCATTGCCTATGGGTTCAGTCGAGGTCTCAAACACTACAAGTTGGAAAGGAGCATTAGTAGACTGAAGGACCTTTGTGTGTAGTGTCAATACACACTCTATTTTGTGTCCTTTTCAGCTATTTGCAAGTATGCTTGCATTTGTAAATGAGTCCTACAGACTTGCTTTCACTATTATGAGAAATTCCACAGCTGAATCTAAATATTCATGCTAACCCCTTATCTGGAAAACCTGAGCATCCTGGATAACAGGTCCCATACCTGTGCTGGTATAAGACCTGTTATCTGGAAACATGTTATACAGAAAGCTCTGATTAACAGAAGAGCCATCTCCCATAGACTCCATTATAATCAAATAATTCAAATAATTTAAAATTTAATTAAAAAATGATTCCCTTTTCTCTGTAATAATAAAACAGTACCTGTACTTGATCCCAACTAAGATATAATTACCCCTTATTGGGGGCAGAACAGCCCTATTGGGTTTATTTAGTGGTTAAATGATTCCCTTTTCTCTGTAATAATAAAACAGTACCTGTACTTGATCCCAACTAAGATATAATTACCCCTTATTGGGGGCAGAACAGCCCTATTGGGTTTATTTAATGGTTAAATGATTCCCTTTTCTCTGTAATAATAAAACAGTACCTGTACTTGATCCCAACTAAGATATAATTACCCCTTATTGGGGGCAGAACAGCCCTATTGGGTTTATTTAATGGTTAAATGATTCCCTTTTCTCTGTAATAATAAAACAGTACCTGTACTTGATCCCAACTAAGATATAATTACCCCTTATTGGGGCAGAACAGTCCTATTGGGTTTATTTCATGGTTAAATGATTCCCTTTTCTCTGTAATAATAAAACAGTACCTGTACTTGATCCCAACTAAGATATAATTACCCCTTGTTGGGGCAGAACAGTCCTATTGGGTTTATTTCATGGTTAAATGATTCCCTTTTCTCTGTAATAATAAACAGTACCTGTACTTGATCCCAACTAAGATATAATTACCCCTTATTGGGGGCAGAACAGTCCTATTGGGTTTATTTAATGGTTAAATGATTCCCTTTTCTCTGTAATAATAAAACAGTACCTGTACTTGATCCCAACTAAGATATAATTACCCCTTATTGGGGGCAGAACAGCCCTATTGGGTTTATTTAATGGTTAAATGATTCCCTTTTCTCTGTAATAATAAAACAGTACCTGTACTTGATCCCAACTAAGATATAATTACCCCTTATTGGGGGCAGAACAGCCCTATTGGGTTTATTTAATGGTTAAATGATTCCCTTTTCTCTGTAATAATAAAACAGTACCTGTACTTGATCCCAACTAAGATATAATTACCCCTTATTGGGGGCAGAACAGCCCTATTGGGTTTATTTAATGGTTAAATGATTCCCTTTTCTCTGTAATAATAAAACAGTACCTGTACTTGATCCCAACTAAGATATAATTACCCCTTATTGGGGGCAGAACAGCCCTATTGGGTTTATTTAATGGTTAAATGATTCCCTTTTCTCTGTAATAATAAAACAGTACCTGTACTTGATCCCAACTAAGATATAATTACCCCTTATTGGGGGCAGAACAACCCTTTTGTGTTTATTTTATCTTTAAAGGATTTTTCAGTAGGAATTGTGATCCTAATTTTTCCTTATCTGGGAAACCCCAGGTCTCAAGCATTCTGGATAACAAATACCATAACATTAATAAATACAAATACCCTAAATAACTCATAAAAAAGTGCACAGTGATGTCATCGGTGATATTAAGCACTGTCAGTTGTGCCAAATGACTTGCTGAAAGCTGTACAGGTATGGGATCCCTTATCCGGAAATCCGTGATCCAAATTACGGAAAGCCTATCTTCCATAGACTCCATTTTAATCAAATAACTACATTTTAAAACTGATTTCATTTTTCTCTGTAATAATAAAACAGTACCTTGTAATTGATCCCAACTAAGATATTATTAATCCTTATTGGATACAAAACAATCCTATTTGGTTTAATTAATGTTTTATTGATTTTTTAGTAGACTTAAGGTGTGGAGATCCAAATTACAGAAAGACCCCTTATCTGTAATACCCTTGGTCCCAAGCATTCTGGATAACAGGACCTATACCTTTACATGATAAGAGATAATCTTCTATTTTCTTTGAATTATAAGGAAATTAGAATGTACTTCTACCTTCTAATATCCTTATACTTTGCAATAGGGGGTAATAGGGGTGAACATGGCCATATAAATATATCAGGAGAAGGAGAGAGAGTTAGAGTAGCTTATTGGAAACCCTAGTAGCTGTGACTTGATGGAGAGAGGAATGTGAAAGCTTTCTGTCTGCATTTTGCTTATCCCATTGCCTATAATGTTTAAGACCATCTAAAGCAGAGACATAACGGTGCGAGTCAATGGGGCGTATTGTCTGCACGCAGTAAATCTTAGTGTTTATGGCCTCCAGGGGCTTTAGCTGAAAGGGTACAATGACAGCAGATGCGGCTATATAATCCACTTTTACTTTTATTGCCGCATCTCTGCCTCTTTGTTAATTTAATCCCGTGGTACGGTAGGTGTTGGTTAATGCGCAATACCCCACAGACACGAAAGAAAACATTAATTTGACCGCCCCAAACTTGTAACTTCAAAGGTGACAAAAGTTTTCTGTCAGTTTCTCAGAGCGGCCATCAGATATATGTGTATAGAATAGCTGCCTTTTGGCACTGAACCCTGACTCACAGAATAAATTGCACTCGTAGCAGAGATGATGTGCGAACTTTCACTTGTGCTAATCAGGAGGCTGCTCCGGCGGCCATTTTGGAGCCAGAATGGATTTTATTTCATTCTGGGTTTTTAGGAAAGTTTTTTTTAAGCACTCTGCTAAATCAGCGTAAAATAAGTGATATTAAGAAAGAGAAGGGGTTACGGAAATGTGGCTTTTTATGAAACCAGGTTTGTAGCTGCACAGGTTACAAACATGGCCGGGCTCTGGGACCTTAAACGCTTCATGGGCACATTAATATAATCTATTATTAGAATAATATAATTAGTACAATAAGAAAATTGCAGCCTGACGGACAAACACACTGCCCCATGGATACAGGTGGATTGCCTTTTCTTTTGCACGGCCCTGTGCTCTCCTCCATCTATTTATTCTTTATTGGTTCACAGGGATCTGCACTGCCACCTCCATGGTCGGCCCTCCTCCATGCTCCTTCCTCCATCTGCATTAACCCTCCTCCATGCTCCTTCCTCCATCTGCATTAACCCTCCTCCATGCTCCTTCCTCCATCTGCATTAACCCTCCTCCATGCTCCTTCCTCCATCTGCATTAACCCTCCTCCATGCTCCTTCCTCCATCTGCATTAACCCTCCTCCCTGCTCCTTCCTCCATCTGCATTAACCCTCCTCCCTGCTCCTTCCTCCATCTGCATTAACCCTCCTCCATGCTCCTTCCTCCATCTGCATTAACCCTCCTCCCTGCTCCTTCCTCCATCTGCATTAACCCTCCTCCCTGCTCCTTCCTCCATCTGCATTAACCCTCCTCCATGCTCCTTCCTCCATCTGCATTAACCCTCCTCCCTGCTCCTTCCTCCATCTGCATTAACCCTCCTCCATGCTCCTTCCTCCATCTGCATTAACCCTCCTCCATGCTCCTTCCTCCATCTGCATTAACCCTCCTCCCTGCTCCTTCCTCCATCTGCATTAACCCTCCTCCATGCTCCTTCCTCCATCTGCATTAACTCTCCTCCCTGCTCCTTCCTCCATCTGCATTAACCCTCCTCCCTGCTCCTTCCTCCATCTGCATTAACCCTCCTCCATGCTCTTTCCTCCATCTGCATTAACCCTCCTCCCTGCTCCTTCCTCCATCTGCATTAACCCTCCTCCATGCTCCTTCCTCCATCTGCATTAACCCTCCTCCCTGCTCCTTCCTCCATCTGCATTAACCCTCCTCCCTGCTCCTTCCTCCATCTGCATTAACCCTCCTCCATGCTCCTTCCTCATCTGCATTAACCCTCCTCCCTGCTCCTTCCTCCATCTGCATTAACCCTCCTCCCTGTTCCTTCCTCCATCTGCATTAACCCTCCTCCCTGCTCCTTCCTCCATCTGCATTAACTCTCTTCCCTGCTCCTTCCTCCATCTGCATTAACCTTCCTCCCTGCTCCTTCCTCCATCTGCATTAACCCTCCTCCCTGCTCCTTCCTCCATCTGCATTAACTCTCTTCCCTGCTCCTTCCTCCATCTGCATTAACCCTCCTCCCTGCTCCTTCCTCCATCTGCATTAACTCTCTTCCCTGCTCCTTCCTCCATCTGCATTAACCCTCCTCCCTGCTCCTTCCTCCATCTGCATTAACCCTCCTCCCTGCTCCTTCCTCCATCTGCATTAACCCTCCTCCATGCTCCTTCCTCCATCTGCATTAACTCTCTTCCCTGCTCCTTCCTTCATCTGCATTAACTCTCTTCCCTGCTCCTTCCTTCATCTGCATTAACTCTCTTCCCTGCTCCTTCCTTCATCTGCATTAACTCACTTCCCTGCTCCTTCCTCCATCTGCATTAACCCTCCTCCCTGCTCCTTCCTCCATCTGCATTAACTCTCTTCCCTGCTCCTAACTCCATCTGCATTAACTCTCTTCCCTGCTCCTTCCTCCATCTGCATTAACTCTCTTCCCTGCTCCTTCCTCCATCTGCATTAACTCTCTTCCCTGCTCCTTCCTCCATCTGCATTAACTCTCTTCCCTGCTCCTTCCTCCATCTGCATTAACCCTCCTCCCTGCTCCTTCCTCCATCTGCATTAACCCTCCTCCCTGCTCCTTCCTCCATCTGCATTAACTCTCTTCCCTGCTCCTTCCTCCATCTGCATTAACCCTCCTCCCTGCTCCTTCCTCCATCTGCATTAACCCTCCTCCCTGCTCCTTCCTCCATCTGCATTAACTCTCTTCCCTGCTCCTAACTCCATCTGCATTAACTCTCTTCCCTGCTCCTTCCTCCATCTGCATTAACCCCCTTCCCTGCTCCTTCCTCCATCTGCATTAACCCCCTTCCCTGCTCCTTCCTCCATCTGCATTAACTCTCTTCCCTGCTCCTTCCTCCATCTGCATTAACCCTCTTCCATGCTCCTTCCTCCATCTATTGTAAACCCTCCTCCATTTCCCATCCTTCATTTGCTGACAGCCCCCCTCTATGCTATTTCATCCATCTGCTGTCAGTCCTCCGCCATGGGTTCTCTGTTCTTCTCACTATTACTCTAACCCCAAATAACTAATGTCATCAAATCTTTTCAGTGCCAGGGCTTGGACTAGGGTTAGCAGTAAAGTGGGTTGGGGGGGACGATGCAGTACAGCTAACAACAGCTAGAGGAAGGAGTCTGGAGGATGGCTGACCATGGAATTAGGAGTAGAATACACTGGGGGAGTAACTGACAGTCATCCCAAAATGTACACTGTAGGGGTCGGGGTACAGTATTTGCTAGTCGTTGCTAGGAATATAGGTATTTGGGGCCACAATACCCAGACCTATTCTGTATGTTGGTCAGTGATGAGAGAGGCTCACACAAGGCAAACACAGAGGATGCTAGAGAGGGAAATCTGTCATTGTTACTGGGTAAACAACCCCCTCCCGCAGCTCAGGTCTTTGCACGGGCAGCCATGTAGCCTAAGGCAACAAAATTATGTTTGCCAATTCTCACCTTGACTTGACCTAAAATGATGTGCAAGAAGTGTGAATAGCTATTCACTCAGCCCCAGTAAGGACCAGAATTCTGAATTGCAGTGTATCTTACAAAAACAAAAAGAAATCTTGATATGGCTGCTTAATGTACTGGGTGTAGGGCTGGTTTCCCAGGCCACCTACCTGCTATTGTATGTATGTATAACTTTATTTATAAAGTGCCACAAGGCTACACAGCGCTGTACAATCTTACAATATACACAATTACACACAGGGAGGACAAATGTTATAATCAATACAATAAATACAATAAGTATAAATACACAGAGAGTAAGTGCCATTTGGTATGAGACACAGTAGGAAGGAAGTCCCTGCCCCGTAGAGCTTACAGACTAAGTGGTAATTGTGTTTTGCGTCTATTGTATTTAGTATTATACAGGTATAGGATCTGTTATCCAGAAAACCCATTATCCAGACAGTTCTGAATTACAGGAAGGCAATATCCCATAGACTCCATTTTAATCAAATAATTCTAGTTTTTAAAACTTGCTTTTTCTCTGTAATAATAAAACAGTACCTGTACTTGATCCCAACTAAGATACAATTACCCCTTATTGGGGACAGAACAGCCCTATTGGGTTTATTTAATGGTTAAATGATTCCCTTTTCTCTGTAATAATAAAACAGTACCTGTACTTGATCCCAACTAAGATATAATTACCCCTTATTGGGGGCAGAACAGCCCTATTGGGTTTATTTAATGGTTAAATGATTCCCTTTTCTCTGTAATAATAAAACAGTACCTGTACTTGATCCCAACTAAGATATAATTACCCCTTATTGGGGCAGAACAGCCCTATTGGGTTTATTTAATGGTTAAATGATTCCCTTTTCTCTGTAATAATAAAACAGTACCTGTACTTGATCCCAACTAAGATATAATTACCCCTTATTGGGGGCAGAACAGCCCTATTGGGTTTATTTAATGGTTAAATGATTCCCCTTTCTCTTTAATAATAAAACAGTACCTGTACTTGATCCCAACTAAGATATAATGAATCCTTATTGGAGGCAGAACAATTCTACAATGTGTTCTATTGCCCTAAGCACTTAAGTCCCTACACTGGGGGAACTCCCTATGGATAGTAACAGTACATTGCTCGGTAAGACTTCAGGCTGCCTTCATTATCTTGTGCTTGTAGTAGAGTTGCAACACGTAGGATCTAGCCTATATTTACATGGACATCATTCACAGGGACTCTCTTGCAGACTTCTGCTTGGGTCTTTTATTACTTGGAAGTCTTATAACTCAAGTCACTTGGTACTATCCACTCTTTTTCTTTAAGAGAGTAAAGGAAAACCCTGTACTACCTTATACACCTCTAGGGGTTAAAACACCTCATATCCCTGTTCCAATTCGAAACCTCTCGCATCATCCTCAGGACATGCCTCTACTCCCATAAACACTAGAACTAGCCCTCTGAACTGTATGTAAACTTACAACCATAGGGGAAAGCTTATTACCTACTCTGCTTTATACCAGGAATATACAACCTGCAGAAGAACCAAAGTCCTGCAGTAAAAGCAGCCCGAACATAGAGGCTATTTCTTTAGCAGTGAAAGTTATTATCTATTACAGCAACCTGACTTGGGGGCAAGGGCAGTATTTGCAGATTTCTTTAGGCAATACAGCTATTTAGGCAAATCAAATTGCCATCCCTGGGGCAGGTCCTTGGGATGACACTTCTGCACCAATGAGAATTTTGAATGGGGTGCCTTGATATCCCTTACATGTAATACATGTCATTTCCCCCTCAAATAGAACCTTGATGTTATTTCATTATCAAATGATCAAATTATAATGGGAGCTATGGGTGCAGTCGGTTTGGGGACCGCATCAACGAGCCAATGGGGTCCCTGATTCGACTAAATCTTTTAACCTGCCCAATTGATATATGGCCAATTTCAGGCTAGATATCGGTCGGAAATTTTGTAGAAATCACGGGAGCACTTACCGGACCATCAGTGTGTGCTCAACGTACAGCCGAAACCCAGACGGCGAATTAGACTGCCACACAAACCTTTAAGATTATTACGTAGGGAAGCATTTTGGATCTATCAGCTGGGTACAATAGAGACATTGGGAGGTATGAATAGAGAGTGGGAATTAACCTGTTTCTATTGATTTTTGCCTATATATGGGTGGCCTTATAATATTAATATTATGATATATTATTTCCCTATTGCCGTTTGTATCTATTTCGCAATGGCTGAGAGGTGTCTGATAAGTTTTAAATTACATTGTGATGCTCTGTAATTTTGATTGATATTGTTGGTTTTAACGAATATATATGGGTTAATAGATGTGTTGTAAGGGTTAATTGATTGTGGGAAGGGCCTTAGTGATGCATAAAAGGCCTCTCCTGAATGAGAATACCATGCAGCTTTTGAGAAAGTGGTGAGACACCACGAAACGCGTCAAGCGTATGGTCTTTTTTCTGTATAAACACAATATGCCTTTTAAAAAGAATGGATAAATAAAGAAAGACTTTTATGAAAACAACAGTGTTGGCGTTGCTCCGTACAAAGGTTTGTGTAGATATCGGTCGGGCATGCCCTTGTTCCTGCTACTACACGGGCCAATAAGCTGCCAAATCGGTCTAAGGGACCAGTATCGGCAGCTACAATCGGCCCGTGTATGGGCACCTTTAATGACAGTCATTATTAACCATTAAAGGGTTAACTGCCAAAACCCAGATCACTAAAGCAAATGGCTTTTCCCCCTCCAGTTTATGAAACTGCACACAATTCACTTAAACACTGTATATTCCTGAGTCCCAAAACCATATTTCATGGAGCCATGTAATCTGCAGATAGGATTTGGCCTTAAGTGAATTAATTTTGTCCGTCTTAAAAACCAGGTAAAACTTACAGAGCTCATTCATTACATTTGCCTGTCTCATGAGCTATTTGCTTTATTGATTCCTTAATGGCTACGATTTTTGAGTGAATGGGTTGATCGTTGCTTTTAGGAATGGGGTTTTGTTCAGTGGCTGAATGCTGGGGAAGAAAAGAGTCATTTAGGCAGAAAATGACCCAATATTTCATTATGCAAAAATAAGGCTGGCAGTCCTGCCGGATAAGCGCTGCTAAAGGGAAGGTGGGAGATTAATAGATTCATTTTCCCAAAGAGGTGGTTAATGAAAGTGAAAAGGAAACTGCAGTAGGTAGAAAGACTTTGAGATAATAGGAGGTCTCTATAGGTTTTATACTGATAAATGCAACCCCTACAGCGATCTATAAGGTTAATAGGAGTCACCAGGATTTCCATGACCCTATAAAGGCACAAGGCTGCAGAACCAGCTCTGACCCACAGGTCAGTCAACCCCCAGGGGGTTTTTAATATCCTTATTATTTACAATAAAAGGTTCAGATTACTTATAATACAGGAGGGTTAGTTTTAAAGGGGATGTTCGCCTTTGAGTTATTATTATTATTATTAACAACAGCAACATGTATTTATAAAGCACCAACATATTCCACAGCGCTGTACAATAAGTGAGTTTATACAGTGGAAATACAGAATTACATACAAAGCAACCAATGACCAATACAAGAGGTGAAGAGGGTCGCGTTCCAAAAGATCTTATAGTCCATAAAGATAACTTTATAAGTTTATTAGTTTTTAGTATGATGTAGGGAGTAATATTCTGAGACAATCTGAAATCAAACTTAATTTTTATTATTTGTGTTTTTTTAATTATTTCAGTTTTTTTGTTCAGCAAATCTCCAGTTTGGTTGCTAGGGTTTAAATGGCCTTAGCAGCAAAGGAGTGGTTTGAATAAGAGACTGATATATTTATAGGATTAGATCTGAATAGAATAAAAATGAACAATAACAATAAGTAATAGAAAGTAACAATAACAATACAATTGTAGCCTCACAGAGCAATAGTTTTAGGTTGCCAGGGTCAGTGACCCTCATTTGAAATTTTGAGCCAGAAGAAGGCACATTATTCAAAAGCTATAAAAAAATAAATAATGAAGACCAATTGAAAAGTTAACTGAAAGGTGAACCACCCCTTTTAACAAGTCCCAATTCCATATTCTTCACCTCTATAATATCATTGTATCCTGATGCCCCATAGGCGATGCTGGTCTTAGTTCTAAGTGCATTTATATTTGATGCTGTAGGTTCATTACCCACATAGTAGGGGTTTCCTTACTGTAAGGGTTCTGGCACACGGGGAGATTAAATCTCCCTGTTCGCGGGCGACTAATCTCCCCGTGTTGCCATCAGTTGCCATCCAACCGGGCGAAAATGTAAGTCGCCGGTGGGATGGCACACGCGGCGGCACGATTTCGGCAAATCGGCGAAAATGCCTCGCGAGGCAACTTCGGCGATTTGCCAAAATCGCCTGCGCAGTGTGTACCATCCCACCAGCGACTTACATGTTCGCCGGTGGGATGGTAGTTCGGGGAGATTAGTCGCCCGTGACAAGGGAGATTTGTCGCGGGCGACTAATCTCCCCGTGTGCCAGAGCCCTAAGGCAGTCACCAGTCAGCTGATAAAATGATAAATATGCTACAGGTATGGGATCCCTTATCCGGAAACCCGATATCCAGAAAGCTCCAATTTACGGAAACCCTGTCTCCCATAGACCCCATTTTAATAAAATAATTTTTAAAATTGATTTATTTTTTCTCTGTAAAAATAAAACAGTACATTGTATTTGATCCCAACTAAGATATAAATAATCCTTACTGGATGTAAAGTAATTATTATTGGGTTTAATCAATGGTTTATTGATTTCTTAGTAGACTTAAGGTATGAAGATCCAAATTACGGAAAGATCCTTTATCCGGAATACCCTTGGTCCTGAGCATTCTGGATAACAGGTCCTATACCTGTACAAGTCTTTTATTTATGGTGGGACTTGACTTATGAACATGGGGTGGTTACCCATGACAACCATCACATTCTGCTTTCATTTTCCAACTTGTAGTAGGCTAATGAAAAAGAATTGCTTATTGAGTAACTGCAATATGTAGTAATTGCTATACAAAGCAGTATCTGTCTGACAAATGAATGTAGCAGAAGCAGCAGGATACACAGGGCTGTTGGAGGTGAGCGCCCTCTGGTATATTGCTTCAAGAGTCAGAACCGGAGAACTAAAAGTTATAAACAATGTTGTTTTCCCTTGAATACTCCCAGCTATCCCTTCACATAAGGCCACATAAAAATGATCCTTTTCTCCCAGCAAGTGAAAGCTTTTTCCTGGGCTCCAGTGAAGCTGAAGACATTAAGTAGAGCCGGTGTCTGGAAGCTGTCAGATGTGTCACTTTTTTTACTACCAAACATAAACAAAGGGGCCACACGGAGCCCTGTGACACCGCCATTAAGAAGAGGCAAAAAAGCACGATAGTGAATTGCGTTGCGTCTGGGGATGTTGTGTAAACAAAGCATTTTGGTTTCTGGTTTTCCAGTTTATCCGTGTCATTACCGGCCTCAAATTCTCTTCCAGTCCCAAAGACTTGGCAGCGGCCACCCTGGCAGGAAGAGGGAGAAATCTCCAATTGTTAGCATAGTTCTTCTGGGTGCCAACAATTTAGCATTTAATATCTCATTGGCATTCCCCAGCAACCACCAATCTCCTGTGTGGGTGAGCCCGTGACTGGGTATAAGCGCGCATATGTAACAGCTTAGTGTGTGCGGGAAACGGTACTACAAGGCGGCGGTGTGACATGATTTTTTTTGGTCCCCCAGCAAAAACATTGTCAGCCCCCCCTCTGCATTGTATTACTGGTACTGGCCAACCTGCACACTGGGGGGGGGGGGGGGGGGGGGGGGCAAGTGTAGAAGTTAAAAGCAGAGTCCTTGCCAGTTATGGGGCCCCCAGCAAAAACATTGCCAGGCCCCCCCCTCTGCATTGTATTACTGGTACTGCCCAACCTGCACACTGGGGGGAGGGGGGGGGGCAAGTGTAGAAGTGAAATAAATCCAGAGTCCTTGGGGCCCCCAGCAAAAATATTGTCAGCCCCCCTCTGCATTGTATTATTGGTACTGGCCAACCTGCACCCTGGGTGGGGGGGGAAGCAAGTGTAGAAGTGAAATGCAGAGTCCTTGCCAGTTATGGGCCCCCCTGCAAAAACATTGCCAGACATCCCCCTCTGTATTGTATTACTGGTACTGGCCAACATGCACCCTGGGGGGAGGGGGGGGGCAAGAGTAGAAGTGAAATAAATCCAGAGTCCTTGGGGCCACAGGAAAAACATTGCCAGACATCCCCCTTTTGCATTGTATTACTGGTACTGGCCAACCTGCACCCTGGGGGGAGGTGGGGGGGCAAGTGTAGAAGTGAAATAAATCCAGAGTCCTTGGGGCCCCCAGGAAAAACATTGTCAGACATCCCCCTTTTGCATTGTATTACTGGTACTGGCCAACCTGCACCCTGGGGGGGGGGGCAAGTGTAGAAGTGAAATGCAGAGTCCTTACCAGTTATGGGACCCCCGGCAGTCATGGGGGCTGCTGTATGGTAGTTACACCCTGCTACAGGGAATAGATAGGGCAATAAACTATATTAGCAGGCTGATGTGCAAAGCATGTGTTTTAGTGTGAAAGGAGATAATTGTGCTGACACAGTTGGCTGATGGGTTCAACAGAAAGTAAACTATGCTTGAGTGGGGGGGGGGGTCGGCCTTTTGTCGAGCAGCACATCCCTAGTATCTGTCACAGTCTGGGTACAGACATCTTAGATCAGTCTTAAGGGAGATGCTGGGAAGTGTGGTTCAGCAATGTCAGGGCTGTACTCTTAAAGCTACACCGCTGGATACAACTTTGTGTCATATCTCTGCACAGCTGGCAGCCAACCCACTGCAAGGGGATCCTGCCAATAAGAATCCTGCTTGTTCTGTGGCCAGTTGATTCCTTGTCCTTTATTCATATGATTGTTGCTGGAGGCTTTAAAGGGGAAATTTCCCTTTGCCTTAACTTTTCATATCCTTTGGATAGACCAATTCTAATTTTTAACTGGTTTGAATGATTTATTTTGTATGTTTTTCCTTAATGATTAGATGATTCTGATTCAAAAATGCTTTCAGGCTGGCAGGGTCACTGACATCCCAAAATTACTGACATTCTTGGTTTTTTTTCCCTTTATTGCTTATCTTGTTTATCAGGCCCTCTACTATCCATCTTTCATGTTATTTTCAAAACTGCTCCCTGGTTGCTAGGGGAATTAACCTCTACCAAGCAGTTTAGATTCCAAGCTGCAGAACAACAATTTAAATCATTAATAAAATATAAAGAATATAAAATAAAGACCAACTGCAATTTCTATTGGAATTATGATGTTTACACCGTACTAAGGGGGGCAATCACTAACACTCAATTTTTTCGGTTTAGCTTATTTGGCACCAAAATACGATTTTGTTATGGGAAAAAAAAATTTTCACGATTTGTTATGTGACAAAACCGCGACAAATCATAAAAGATGAAAAGATCACATAGAAGTTATTGGCAGATGTCTCTTTTACAACTGGAAGATCTGTCTTTGCTTCGTGGTTTTAGAGGCTTTTGGGTTTTTTGACACTGACATTTCTGCAACAAGTCAAGTTTTTTTGTGCAACATTTAGAAAAAGTTGTGATTTTTGCATTTTCTTTCCTCCTTTTTCGTTCATGCTTTTTAGTTTGGATCCTAAGGCCGTGGTTTCAAAAACCTCTAAAACCACAAAAACCAAAATGTAGATAAATGGGCCGCTAAAAGACGCTACCCTTTTTAACACATTTTTAAACTAAATATATCAATGGCACAATATCTGCCTTATTCTTGTAATACCAGCAAGTGGTAAGTGCTTAGTAATCACCCTATGTCCCTGTGAACTTCCAGAACTACAACTCACATCATCCTACTGAATGCCAAGAGGCTGCTTCATAATCAAGTCCTTGTTTCCTTGTGCCATTTCAGTCAGTGACTTCTTGGCAATCTCCTACATAACCACGCTCGAGTACGAACAATAAATGCTGTTATTACTGAGACCCAAACCATTCAGTTGGGAATATTACTATACCTCAAGTAGAGAGAAAGCAGCAGTTTCCTGGTATTCGGACAAAATGTGACAATTTGTAACCATATAGATTGTAAGCTCTTTGGGTTAGAGACCTCGTTACAACGATGTATCATAACATCTATGCATTTATTCTCATCTGATGTTTAGTCTTGTAAACCACTATGCTGCTAATTATATATATATATTTACACATACATGTATATTTTGTATTCAGCCTGTTGTATTCAGTATCCAGAGACAGTAACATATATCAGATTGTATATCTTACCAAACAATAAAGGCAATGATTAAAGACAAATAGGATCTTAAAAATGCAATAACAGGCACCCTGTAATCCGTTCACTCCTTTGAAAATCACGATTGCTTTATAGTTAATGGGATTATTTCCCAGAAAATAGCATTGGTGGAAATGGGGCCATTACTTCATGCTCCAGGCAACCCCGGTGATGGGGATTCTCTTACTTACTGCAAAATGTCCCGATCACTGGCATTACCGGGATACAGGTACAGTATAGACAACTTCTCCAAGGGAATTATCTATTAGTTGGATTTAGGGGTGACACCTATAGCAAAGTTGAAGGAAAATTAAATTAATGTTACTGTACAGCATACTTACTGGGTGGGCCTGTGGAAATAACAAATAATGGATGGTTATGAAGTCTTGGGAATAAGAAGAGAAGTAAGTAGCAGCAGATTATAGCAAAGTACTTTGAAATAGTAGTAATAGGAGTAAAGGAGAACTAAACCCTAAAAATGAATATGGCTATAGATGCTGTTTTTTTATATACTGAACTTATTGCACCAGCATCTCTATAGTAGTAATGATCCAGGTCTTCAGTTGTCACAGAGGGTCACCATACTGGAATCTGTTAGAAGTGTCTGGGACACTTGTTGAGAAGCTAAGCTTAGGGGTCGTAGCAAATTATCAGCAGAACAGAGCATATGCAGAAAAGAAGATCGGGGGGCTACTGGGGTATCTTTGGGGGCACAGATCTTCCCTGCTACAGGGCTGAGGTTGCCTTGGGCAAATGTACAACATTTCTGCCCTACTTCTTTAGTTAAGCTTTAGTTCTCCCTTAAATAATACAACAATAAAAGTATTGATAATAAGCAGCAAGGGGTAGCCCTGCCGCCTTGCAGTGCTGGGGTGCTGCAAGGACCTTGTTTGTTCTCCCTTATGTCTATGTGGTTTTCCTTTTGATTTTTACTCTGATTTCCATAGTGTATGATTGTGATAGGGACCTTAGACTGCAAGCTCTTCTGAGGTGGAATATGTTTGCACTATAAAGAAAGATAATAGTATTATAAAGCAAAAGTGTTTGTATAGTGATGAAGAAATAGATCCCATTGCAGATTCCAGACTAGGATTCATTATATACTGTTTTCTATATAACAAGATCATATGGCTTTTCCCTAGGGAGCCGCACGTGCTCAGAAATTTTATCCCCGTTTTTAATCATTGATAAAGGTTTTCATAGCGTCTCTTTTATCATTTGTCTTTTTATGTTTGAGCTAAACTCAGGGATATGAGTGTATGACCACATACTTGCATTGTGTTTCCTTTGTGCCCTGCTTCCAGTAAGTTTGTGGCCTTGGGCCGCTGGGAGAAAATAGATTTGATTTATTCACATAGAGAGACATGGCAGTCACTTTAATCATTCCATCCTTCTGATTGTATTGATGTCCTTACCTATGAAAAGACCCAAAGGTGTTTTCTGGTGTTTATGGTCACATAAATAGGAAAATATAGGACGATGACATGAGCCATGACTAAGTTGTGCTAACAGCGTTACCACCAAAAGGCTGAATAGCTAACAATCCCTACAGGGCTAGCAACAACAAAAAATGGTCACATTTAAACTACATTTTAGTAAGATGTAGACACTGATATTCTGAGACAATTTGCAATTGATTGTCTGTTATTTAGCTTCTTGTTCAGCAGCTCTCCTGTTTGGAATTTCAGCAGCTATCTGGTTGTTAGGGTCCTGTTCACCTTAGCAACCAGGCAGTGGTTTGAAAGAGAAACTGGAATATAAATAGGAGACTGAATAGAAAGGTAAGTAAAAGTAATGGTAATAGGTTAGGATCCCACACATCACTAATGTTATCACTATGTTATTCCTCCCTCCCCTGACCCCCTCCGATGCCAATTACCCCTTATATCCACAAGTCACTTTTGCTCCACCCACTTCCCCATCAAATATGCCCATTTTTTCTGCCCAGCCCACCCATTTTTCCACCATATATGTTATAGCCCCGCCCCAAGTGACATCACGACCTGTCCCAATCCAAAGGCTGGTATTGAGAAAGAAAAATGATGGCAACGCTACAGATAACACAGACGCTATTTAGGATTTACATTTATGGGATCTGTTATCTGGAATGCTCGGGACCTGGGGTTTTACTTTTATTATATGTAGTGTTTAGAACAATTGTCCCCCTTTTATATGAACCTCTGTGTTTTGTAGTAATATGCTGCATTAAACACATGTATAAAGCAGAGCTCAGTGCTGTTCCAGAGTGATTCTGGAGTTATATGTTCCAGAGTAATTCTGGAGTTATATGGAGTTATATGGAAATATTTTCGGTGACACCACAGACACATTGGGAAACAAACTTCAGAATTCAGCTGCTGGCCTAATCCCATAATAGCACATCCTGCACACCGTCATTTAGGTGCTAAATTAAAACTCCTTTTATCATTGCAGAGTATGTAATTATAAAGCCTAAAATGACGTTTTTGATCCTTTTATGGAGACTTTCCCCCTGCAGAGAGAGAGTGGAGAGGTGTGGGGCACTTCCCAGAATAGCCCTGAATAAACATAAGGGCCATTACATGCTGCAATATATAGAGTTTGGGTAATGTGGGGAGTGCAGAGCTGCAGTAAATAAGGCAATGGGTGGAAGCAGATTGGTTTGCAGGGGAATTATGTAGGAGACTAGCTGACATATATCTGCATTAAAAGTCCACATTTATCTAAAAATGAGCCTCTTAGAATCCATCCAAGCAGAAATGTTCAGCTCTTTGGCCCCACAGCTGTTGCATGTGTATAATATAGAAATGCTATGCTTTTCATCTATTATATTCTGTAATTCCCTTGGTCTTGACCCCACCTAACAGTCAATCCCAACGTGAGCCCCGGTCCAGTGATGTGTGTTAGTGGGAAGCCCATATAGTGTTGACTAAGGATTATTATTATTATTAACATTTATTTATAAAGCACCAACATATTCCACAGCGCTGTACAATAAGTTGGTTTTATACATTGGACATACAGAGTAACATATAAAGCAATCAATAACCGATACAAGAGGTGAGGAGAGCCCTGCCCAAATGAGCTTACAATCTACAAGGATGGGCTCTCTTCACCTCTTGTATCGGTTATTGATTGCTTTATATGTTACTCTGTATGTCCAATGTATAAAACCCACTTATTGTACAGCGCTGCGGAATATGTTGGTGCTTTATAAATAAATGTTAATAATAATATTAATAATTCTCCCTTCGTAGTTTTGGGGGAACTGCCTCTGTTTTCTGGTCTATTTCTATTGATGATCATATTCCAAATATTTCTTTCTAAAATTAAATAAAAACTAATTCCCCCAGAATAAATATTTAACCAACAGGAAGTTCATATCAAATTAAGTGGCCTATGAAAGAATCTCACCAAACTCGAATATATATATATATATATATATATGAATAACTATTACCCTTTTACATTGTTTCCCTTGAGCCACCATTTTGGATCGGCTGTGCTCTCCCTCAGGGATCTGACCTGACAGGAAATAAAGCAGTTCTGTAACAGGAAGTAGTGTGTAAGTAAAAGGCACGGCTCTATCCAGTGATTGGCTGATGTAATCTAACATGTATATATGGGGCCTTGGTTTGTTTATGTGCCCTATGAATTGTATTATACCAGGGAGCGGCCCTTAGTACTCAAAATGTAAATTTTCTATTTAGTATTACCCAGTGGAACATAATAAAAAGTATATTTTTATTTTGGGCAGGGCTCTCTTCACCTCTTGTATCAAATCGATCTAAAGGATTCGAATCAAATTGGCAGGTTAAATCTGCCCATATTCGCCCACCTTTACTCTTAACTGGCCCTCTTCACCTCTTGTATCGGTTATTGACTGCTTTATATGTTAAGGTGGCCATACACGGGCCGACTATAGCTGCCGATATCGCTCCCTTGGACCGATTCGGCAGCTAATCGGCCCGTGTATGGGGAGAGCAGAGCGGCCTGGCCGACCGATATCTGGCCTGAAATTGGCCAGATCTCGATCGGCCAGGTTAGAAAATCTAGTCGGATCGGGGACCGCATCGGCTCGTTGATGCGGTCCCCGATCCGACTGCCCCATTGCCGCCCACATAATCCGATCGTTTGGCCCCAGGGCCAAATTTTTACCTAAGTGGTCCCCGATATCGCCCACCCGTAGGTGGGGATATCGGGGGAAGATCCGCTCGCTTGGCGACATCGCCAAGCGAGCGGATCTGCTCGTGTATGGCCACCTTTACTCTGTATGTCCAATGTATGAAACCCACTTATTGTACAGCGCTGCGGGATATGTTGGCGCTTTATAAATAAATGTTAATAATAACAATGAAAATGGTTTATTTAGTTGAAGCTGGTTTTTACATATCAGCTGCTCTATGCAATATATTTTTATAGATATCCCAGTGTTTGGGGGTATAGTTTTCCTACATGAGAAAAAATAATATTGTTAGTAATGCTGTATTTTATATCCTGAGTTTACTATAACAATAATGGTGCAGGCTGTCAAAGCTGTCCAGAACAAAATAAAGATAATGTCTATTACAAAGTACCGTTATTGATCTATAACAATAACCCCGGTTCCCTGTTTTCTGACTATATTTATATATTCTCCAGTTCATACCTGCTTTACATAAACTTTGACCCCTGTTCATTTTTTACATTTCCTGCTCTCCATACTGAAGCTCAGACATGGGCAGTCTGGTTTTAAGTGCTTGGCTGTCTGGTACCTTTCAGTGTGTGTGTGATTAATTAGTGAAATTAAAGTGGTGCCATTATGCCATACTGAACACTTTAGCTTGTTAGGGAAGAGAGCGCCAGTTTCGCACACGTTGGCTCGGTGGAATGTTGCCCAGGTATGTGTTATTAAAGGCTCATTTTGAAATTCATTTCCAAATCAATTATTAACTTTGACTTCTGCTATTTTCTTTTTGAAGGAAGGAACTAGATCTTCCGATACAGGCATTTGCTGGCTAATAATTAAGCATCAGCCTCATATATTTCACCTTGTCACGTTACCGTATATGTTTTATAACGATGTAAAAGTTAGCTTTGCACACAAATGGCCTCATTAATGTCATAAGCGCTCAAACCATCCAGGAATTCTCCTTGGCCCAGATATTCTTGGTTTTATTAGGGATAAAGATCCCATAGTTCATAGGTTCTAGGTTCATTCTTATGCACTTAGTAGATTCTGCCTTCCATAACTACATCACTAGTTCTTTCTAGTTCTCCAATACAATGCAGGAGTTGGGCATTCTGCTTGGTGGCTGCAGAGCAGGGGAAATCTGCTTGATTTCGAGTGGAAAGTCAGTATTTTTATCCCTCTTGAAATGTAGGAAGCATGTCACGAGAGTTCCATGTTATGACTGGCTGTCCCTGCATTAAATAAATCAATCACAATGCAATAATATGTCTTTAAACCAATGCTATTTTTGTAACGAATGGGCCCACTTGAGGTTAGTGCGCCAAGAAAAGGGCCCTACCACAATGATTAGTTAGGGATTCCATTCAAAGATTGTTGGCCTTTTGGCTAAGCTGTATTTATAGAAATATACGCCCTCTCTTTCATTTTGTTGCCCATCCTCAAGAAAGGATTTTGAGCTGCATTTTGAGATAAGCAGGGACCTAAAATATGTGCCATATATAGTAGTATATATAATTACTGCCTTGCTAATTGGCATTTTATTATATGATCCAATATATAATATATTAGAATGGAAATCTGGTACTGCATCTGGGGAATCCATTTGGTAGAAATGTAACTAGTAACTGTACAATAATAATGATGTTGGACAGCTAATATAGAGCACACTCCTATTGTATTGTAGGGCAACCTTAGATATTTATCTAGGAGGGAGAACAATTTAGCTGCTAAGTACAGTCAGCGAGCCACACAAACCGCTAAAGGTGGCCATACACGAGCAGATCCGCTCGCTTGGCGATGTCGCCAAGCGAGCGGATCTTCCCCCGATATCCCCACCTACGGGTGGGCGATATTGGGGACCATTTAGGTAAAAAAAATAATAATCCGATCGTTTGGCCCTGGGGCCAGACGATCGGATTATGTGGGCGGCAATGGGGCAGTCGGATCGGGGACCGCATCAACGAGCCGATGCGGTCCCCGATCCGACCAGATTTTCTAACCTGGCCGATCGAGATCTGGCCAATTTCAGGCCAGATATCGGTCGGCCAGGCCGCTCTGCTCTCCCCATACACGGGCCGATTAGCTGCCGAATCGGTCCAAGGGACCGATATCGGCAGCTATAGTCGGCCCGTGTATGGCCACCTTAAGATGTCAGGCTGTTCTTTCTATTGACCAGTTGACTGCACATTTCAGCAGCTTTTGCTCTTCATAAACTAGGGTGAGGGTTGGACTGGCCCCGGTGACCCTGACACACTCCCCACCTGCAAGAATTGTTGCTCTCCGCTGCTCTCCCTCACCTGATTGCAGCAAAGTGGGGCAGCACAATGGCTTAGTGAATAGCACTGCTATCCCGAGTTTACAAGTTCTTAAGTGCAGCATGTGTCCCATTATTTTGCTAATCAAGGTCAAACTGGTCCTGTCAGGGTACTGGAAAGAACCTGGAGGGCCCTGATCCTGATGGATCCCCATTGGTCCAAGCACATCAGTGCACATGAGGCAGACTGAATTGTGCTAGGTGCTAATCACTGGCAGGGAATGAGTCAGTCTTGGTGGGCCCTTGGCTCTGGTTTTCCAGTTGGGCTGCTACCATAGTCCAACACTGTTGTTAAAGGGGTTGTTCACCTTTGGGTAAACTTTTAGTGTGATGTAGAGGGTAATATTCTGAGACAATTTTCAATTCATTTTATTATAACTTGCAGTTAAAGATATATAATTAATTATTTCACTTTTTGTTCAGCAGCTATCTGGTTGCTAGGTTCCAAATTACCTTAGCAACCAGGACGTGGAATGGAATGAGAGACTGGAATATGACTAGGAGAGGATCTGAATAGAAAATTAAGTAATAAAAAGTAACGCTCACAATAAAACTGTAGCCTCACACAGTGGTGTAACTAGATTTTACTGGGCCCCACAGCAAATTCAATTTAGGGTCCCAAAACATTGGTAAGTTGACCTATTCTAGAATAGTTATCAAAAAATAGGGACTACACCCAGAAGGTAACTGGTATACAGAAGTATCATATACAACTCAGTACAAGATAAAATACTATCTTGTAGTGATCTGTATATGATACTTCTGTTTATCGGTTACCTTCTGGGTGTAGTCCCTATTTTTTGGTGACTCTTCTATTTGTAGAGAAGGCTGGGACACCAGATGGGTACTTTAAACACATTTTGTTGCAATCAAACTATAGTATTGTTATATTAATTGACCTATTGTACTAAGATATACTAACCTTGCTTATTATTTAGGGCCTTAATGGGTGCTCTGCACCCCTGGGCCCCCTGCAACTGCAGGGTCTGCTTCCTCTGTAGTTATGTCCATGGCCTCAAAGAGTAATAATATTTTGGCTTGCTGGGGTCAGTGACCCCAATTTGAAAGCTGCAGATAAGTACAATTAAAACTATAAAAAAAATATAAAAAAATTAATAATGAAGACCAATTTAAAAGTTTCTTAGAATTTGCCATTCTATAACAGCCCAGAAGTTAACTTAAAAGTGAACCACCCCTTTAATAAGTGAAAATTGATTTTGGACCCCTGTTATCCTCCTGGGAGGAAAGGAAATGATTATCCCAATGCGCCTTCCAAGCCAATCACCTCTGTGTAATAAACCCGTATTTGTTGAGTCTCAGAGGACAGAGAAGCTTGTTATCCCTCATTGCAATGGGATGAAGAGTGTGGCTAAACATTAACTTCATACTTTCTAATGACACTGTTCCATGGAGGTGGAGTTCAACTTCAGTATTCACTCATCACTGACCGAAGACTGGAGCTTCTTAGGGCGAAGGCAGATCACTGTCTTTAGCTTTTTTGGAAACAAGTGAAACACAGGGCTGTTGAAAACATTATTATTCTTCGCGGTACCTTAGGAATGCTCCGATGGTATCAGATATCCCTCCTTCCAAAGGTGGATCCTAAGGAATTTTCAGCGCTCTGTAGGGAACCAGAGAGAGGCAGATAGGTCAGAGTAGAACATTCCACAGAAAGGCAGTAGCATGAGAGTTTCTGATGAAGGTTCCGAGGCAGCAGGAGACGTGCATTATATGAAGATAATGGTAAATGTGTATAGGGGCCCTGTAGGGCTGAGACCAAATCCTGTTTATAAGTAGCTTTAAATTCCATTCATTTCCCAGGGAATAAATTGTGAAAATGATTCATTAAACTTTTCTTTGCTTTATTGCAGATAGATTTGTATATGCGTTAAACTTACATAACCTATAGAGAACTGCAGTGATTCCTACATATATTAAACAAACTAGATATTATTGTAAAGCTGGCCATACACGTTAGGATCTGCTCTTTTGGCAAGGTCACCAACAGGGGCGGGCCGATGCGACCGGGCACCCTAGGCAACCCTGCACCGCTACATCGCAGCGGCGCGGTGTGTGATGCGCGATACAAAACTGTACTAGGGGTAGGCAGGAGAGGCTGCCTGGCCCCCCCCAATCGTTGCGCCCTAGGCAGCTGTCTCTTCTGCCTACCCCTAGTTCCGGCCCTGGACACCAAACAAGAGGATCTTTGCCCATCTAAAGGTGACACCTCGCTGATTTTCAGCCAGATATCGATCCGGGGGGGCCCATCGGGGGGGGGGGGGGGCAAATACATGGGCAGATCAAATCAATCTAAAGGACTCAAATTGGCAGCTTAAATCTGCCCATATTCGGCCACCTTTACTCTTAACTGGCCCTCTTCACCTCTTGTATAGGTTATTGATTACTTTATATGTTACTCTGTATGTTCATTGTATAAAACCCACTTATTGTACAGCGCTGCGGGATATGTTGGCGCTTTATAAATAAATGTTAGTAATAATAATAATAACTGGAGATTCCAGTTGCTTCCTCAAAATGTTGCAAAGTTTTCCATACATCATTTAATGTATCATGAACAATGTGCTTATGTATATCTGAGTCTGTTCTCTGTGTCGGCTAATTCATGTCTTTAGGGTGGGTTAACCTGTGTTCCACAAAATCAGCAATTGTGATCCAGTGAGCACACATGGCTTGTGTACAGACGCCCTAGGCTACAACCAGTTTCCTCCATGTCACAATTTCCTTGCAGCCAATCATTCATGTTCCAATGGGCACTAACCGACTTGCCCTGCTTTAAAGGGGACCTGTTGCCATAAAAAAATAATCGCAAATTTATTTCTGTCCTGTTGAGCTAAATAAACTTCACTTAAACTATATAAATAATATCAATCTTGTTTCCTTCACTTTTAGAATCGCTCACAGTGCAATTTTATGGACATGTTATGAAGACAAGCTTTACATTATGCCATCTTGTTTATGTGATAGAATGGAGGACCAGATGCCCATGCACTGGCTACACAATTGCATATACATTTTAAGATTTGCTCTTTTGGCAATCTTGCCCTAAGGTGGGCGATATCAGGCTAATTTGATTGTTTGGCCCTGGGAGCGTTGGGAGTGAGGACTGCATCAATGAGCCAATGTGGTCCCTGATCCGTAGAAAAAACCAAACCTGCCCAATCGACACCTGCCCGATTTTCATCCAGTTATTGGTCAGCTAGGGCAGTCGGGGGTCCTCCTACAAGGGCAGATAGCCTGCCACATTGGTCTAAAGGACTCGAATTGGCAGTTTAAAGGTCAAGGTCAGAATCATCAGACATGCAGGTAGAAACCAGAAGGATTGTACTTCTATCTGACAATTCAGCATTAACGTTTTGCTGATATAAATTTTCCATCCTGTTCGATTGGCAAGATGACCAATTTCCAAGGCTTTTGCCAATACCAATCACCTTGTCTTCAATCATACATACAAAAGCCTTAGGTATTGGGGTAGATATGGGCACTTATTGGCCAATGTATAGGGCATGAGCAATTACCTACATGGGCATTAACTGATTGGGCTTGCTCAAGTGTTGTCACGGTCTCCCTGTGGAGACGCTGTGGAGTACCAGGAAGGTGGGAGCCTGAAGACTGGGTAACCCGGAGTGTAACCATAAGTCACAGAACTGGTGCCAGAGGCCATGTTGAAGGTGAAGAACTTTAATAAACTAGTGATGTAACCGAACATACAATGAACATACAAACTGAATGTAAAACGGCAGGCAGAGGCAGAATCCAAAAGCAGGCAAAAGGTCAGGGCAAGCGGCAGTCAAACGTAGTCAGGGCAGGCCAAGGTCAAAACCGGGAAATCAAGGCAGAACTAGGAAGGGCTCAGGAACAAGGCAGAAGGCAGAATCAGGACACGGAACTGGAGCTTGGAACCAGCGAGAACAAGGACACAGACACAGGAACAGGGAACACGAAGGCAGGGTCACGGGAGACAATTAATGACCAAGCAAGGGGCAATGGTCAGGGAAAGGCTTATAAAGGGAGAAGATTAGAAGATGGGAAACACATGAGGTTAATGAGGTGGGCGGAGGAAAGGGAGCAGGCAGAAAGTAGGAGACAAGAGAAGAAACAGACAACCAAAAATGCCTCCAGTGGCTATAGAGGCAAATGCATGCCGTCAGGAACACCCCAAGTGGTGTTCGAATCCCGCTGATCCTGACAGGTGTCTGCTGGGCCTGAAGAAAATCACTTCAAGAAGTGCCACATTGGTCCATGTATGTGGGTCAGCCTTATAAAGACCTGTCAGTGCCCCCCAGCGCAATGCAATAACTGACCCTAGAGCAGATTGCTTGGATCAGCCTTATCTGACCCACCACATGATCCAGCTTTTAAGAGCTCTCAATGAGGGGAAATGACCTCATCAATGTTCACAGCATTATATCTTAAATATATAAAGATATTTCCAATTAGCTCCTAAAATATTAACTCACATGGTTTTTAAAGTTTACTAGCGGTTCCTCTATACTGTGCAATGTGTATTTCAGGTTTAGTGTTCCTTTAAGTGCCATTGATTTGCTATCTAATAGAGCACTATTCTGCAATTTCTAGAAGACGAGTCTCCGGTGCATTAACCAATAGGAACTGTGTATATTTTTAATGACTTTGGACCAAAAGCAAGACATGATTTGACTGTCCAACACACTAAGTGCCAATTTGAGCTTAATTTTCCCCATTTATACAATCATTCAGTAGTACAATGTGTTCTGTAGAGATATTTTATCTGCACTTATTTCTCAATAGCAAAAGAATATTTCTTGCCATTTGTTTCTAAATGAAACTGCATAGGTTGGATATGGTCTGGAGTAGTTTTGGGCCCTTTACTTTGCTTAAATGGAGTTGTATGGGCTGCTGGAGTCTTGGGCATGAGGTAGGACAGTGATATAATCGGCACTGATGTGGCAGTCATGTTGGGAAGAACATTATTGCAGTGCCCCCTGCTAAATAAGGGCTTCAGCAGTGCCCCATACGCCCTTAATAAAATCTAATATTACTTAGACCCTGGTCCCAAGGGCTGTAAGGGGAGCACTAAGACCTGCAACTATTATATGCACAGGGCAGTAGTTGAAAAGATATGAGGGGACATTTACAACCACAAGTGCAGTGAGCAAAATGTAATTTAAAGTGCATTGGCCAAGTTTATTCCCAATGCAGGCCAAAATTACCGCAGTCGCCCTCACACTTATTCACAAATAGGACACAATTACTCACATTATTCCTGGCGTTCAGCGTGATATGTGTGCCCTGTTCCTTAGGTGCAAGTATAGGGCACAAGCGTCACTCTTGTGCAGGGATCGCCAACCTTTCTTACTCGTGAGCCACAGTCACATGTAAAAAGACTTGAGGAGCAACACAAGCACCATAAAAGTTCATGGAGGAGCCAAATAAGGGCTAAGATTGGCTATTAGGGGCCTCTATGCACACTATCAGCTTACAGGGGCTTTATTTGGTAGTAAACCTTGTTTTTATTCAACCAAAACTTGCCCCCAAGTCAGGAATTCAAAAATAACTACCTGGTTTAGGGGCACTGAGAGCAACATCCAAGGGGTTGGGGAGCAACATGTTGCCCCCGAGCCACTGGTTGGGGATCACTGCTCTTGTGTCATGCAAGAATTGCCTTGATAAAGCGCACTCAGGTAATGTTAGAGCTACTTTCTGGTCCAGAGGTGATGGTAGCATCAGGGTCCCTCTGCGTTAATAGGCGCAGTTTTGCACTATTCGGAATAGAGGGCCGGAAGTACTGATTGGCGCTGAGCCCACTTATACAGAAGTGCACGTTTAACATAAGTACCTTTAATGAATGGTGTTTTACAAGCAACTGACTGTGGGGAATTCTGCAGGACTGCAACCTCTCTAACAGTCATAAATGACCCCTGTGGTTGATTGCACCCCTTTTTGCACTTTGCTTCCTGCCTTGCACATAAATGAATGGCCTCTATTATTTCATCAAGGCTCATTCACTAAAATGGTACATTGTACAAAGTACATAAAAACAGTTGCCGTACAGAGTATTTAACTTTGCTACCATTCTTTGTATAATAGGAACAACAACTGTATGATGGGGTAAAAATCTGTATCATAAATAAGTGTACATGAAATAATGCAGAGTTCTGCTCACACTGCTCTAGACAAGGGGTCTCCAACCTTTTTGACCCATGAACCACATTTAAATATAAAAAAAAGTTGGGGAGCAACCACAGCATTCAAATAAGGCCAGTAAGCCCAAATAAAGGCTGCTGTTGGCTATAAGGTAGCCCCTATGTGGACTAGCAGCCAATGGGAAGCTCTGTTTGTCAGTTCACCTAGTTTTTATGCAACCAAAACTTGCCTCCAAGCCAGGAGATTTTAAATAAACACCTGTTTGAGGCCACTGGGAGCAACATCCAATGGGTTGGTGAGCAACATGTTCCTAGCGAGCCACTGGTTGGCAAACACTGCTCTAGACACTTGTGGGGGATTTACACTGTTGTAGAAAAACACTCCCGGTGGCTGAAAGCTCATCAGCTCCCCATTGGATCTAGCCCAACTTCTTTTCAACATGTCTACAGCTCATCTGACTTAGAGAAGAGGTTCCACAGAGACTCCTTCGGGCAGGTTCCTCACTGTGCACTGGATGTGGCCTTTGATGCATCCCTACACGGCAATGGAACAAGCTGTATATAACAGTGGTGATCCTGCTAAGCTCCACAAGGCAGCTGATGCCTGTAATCCTGATTTTTTTTTTTTACGTGACGTTGGGGCTTTTTAAATCTTCTGCTGTTTCCTGCCATTTTTTAAGAGCACATTTCAATTTTGTGTTTTTTTGTGGGCAAGCGGAGCTGCTGGCGTTTCTGTTGTGTGCTGGACCTGATGAGGGACTGTTTGCACAGCGTCTGGAAATCGTATTAGTGTTATAAATGGAAACAGCAGACAGAGAGAGGAGTGTAACTAAATGTTTTATGACTTTAAATGTACCCCCTCCCATCGCTGGTCAGAAAGTGCTTTTTTTTTTTTTCATTCTTCTTTACATACATTGCATTTCCAAGTGCCCTTTTGAAGTAACGACTGAAAGAGCATTGTCCTGCCCTAATGTGTCTAACAGCTACCGGCTCATCCAGAAAAGCATCCTTAGGCCTCAGCCTTGCTCTCTATACATTGGGAAGGGAGGGGGGGGGGGCATTGAAAATATTTCTCCTCCTAAGGACCATTATTATTATTCCTCGTTTTTATAGTACTGGCATCCCCTTGGGGTTATTCCAGAGGAATGGATTACCTTCAAGGCAAATCACAATCAAAGATAAGCTTTTGCATCCCTGAGCTCATATACCAAGGTGGCAAGATTCACAGCTCAAAAAGTGGGTGCAATGTTTCATGCCCACAGAGTTGCAAAATGTACCCCAAGATACAACCCTTTGGACTACCAGTTGCACCTCCTTATGTGAACAGTACTGTCTACAATGGGCACAAACAGGTTTATGTAGGTCCTGGGGTTGCTTTGAGTCATAAAACCCTACTGAAGGGCCACATTCAGCTTATGGCCCTAAAGTTGGACGGCCCTTTATTAGTTAGTAGGAGTTAATCAGAAAGGATACACCAAGTCATTTGTGGAATACTTTCCATTTTATATCAGAAAGAACAATAAGATCCAACAAACACCAATGTCATTGCATCAATTGCACCACATAAAGTTTCTCCTTGTAGATTGTAAGCTCTTTTGGGCAGGGCTCTCTTTACCTCTTGTAACGGTTATTGGTTGCTTTATATGTTACTTTGTATGTCCAATACATGAAACCCACTTATTGTACAGCGCTGCGGAATATATTGGCGCTTTATAAATAAATGTAAATAATAAATAAACAATCATGGAAACTAAGGCATCAAACTGAAGTTCATTGGTTCGGAATGCAATGTAGCCAGCCCCACTTTGGAGGTGTTAAAGGCTTTGCTCATGGATTCAGAACAAAGGGCTACGGGACATTTTACTTAAGGAGTGCAAGTGCATATTTTTACCCAGAATTCCAGCATATTTGTGCCTGCAACGAACCTTCTTGAAATGTTTCCTTGGCATGTATTGGTAATAGAACAGGGCAGCTGATGGGACTTTGCATTTGTATAAGGTAAACGAAAAGCGACCCGTAACAAGAAGGAGGCACCCAGTACAAGGCCAAAGTCACACTCATTATACCCCTGGGAGAATCTAATGAAACAGTGCCCTCTAGTGGCCAAACACTCATAAAACTAGATTCACATGGTCCCTCTGCTGACAGTGTCTGCCCATGTCTGGGTTGCGGTTGTGTATTTTTTTCCTCAACCATAAATGAGTAGGTTTAATGACTCTGCAGGATAATTGTCTGGCATTTTGTGTCAGTGACTTCTCCCAGAGAGACAAAACACACCCGGAGCCTTTAGCCTTAAGGAAATGTGATGGGACTGGCACCCTTTCATACCTCCGATGATCAGTACTGACGCACTATTGCGTCTCTTTCTACCAGTACCAAGGCCATGTATTTAAATACATTCTTGTATTTCCCTGAAACCAATGTAAACATCAAAGGTCTGACTAGGGCGCCAGAGTTTCATAATTTCCCAAATAAAGAGGTAATTGGGTCATTAAGGGCGTTCTGTACAAGGGATGTCAGTGGAACAGCTGCAGTATAATAATAACTCCTTTTTAGGTTGCAGTGCAGCTTGGCAACCGCCTCCATCTGTGTTATAAGTGCTGCGAGATTTATGAACGTTTGTGCCTCAACCACTGCACCCATTCGGGATGGTTGCGTTCCAGCAGCTCCTGTTTCGGACACTCATTATCACCTGATTCGGGTTTAGTTTAGGGCCGGACTGAGACGACAGCGCAGCCCATCAATAAAAAAATGGTAACGACTGGATTTCTACCACTGGGACTTAAGGTTTTGCTTAAACACAATGAAGAAACAGTATTATGTACAAGCTGGAAGTAAATGGTTGTGAAAACAGGCCTCAGGGGATGGAAATGTTGAAATACAAGCACTTCTATATAGTAACATGATAACAGAGAAAAGGAGGCTGGAGAGAGCTATAAGCCCATCAAGTTCAATCTTTTTTTAATGGTTTGCCTGCTGTACTAGGGGAAGAGCAAAAGTCAAAGGAACTGAAAGTCATGTTCCTTTCTGCATCACTCAAGTAAAGAAGAAAATCTGCTCATTGCCTCTTATTCAGCCCCACCTTCCAAGCTTTAACATTCTAAACAGACTTATTACTGTAAATTACAAAAACTAAGGTTACAGAATGGAACAGGTGGATTAAAAACCCTGCTCTCAAGAGCTTACAGTTGAAAGCAGGGGTAGACGAAACATGGTTAGTGATCTACCAGTAGATCTTGAGTAAAGGTCCCCATACACGGGCCGATTCGGCAGCTAATTGGCCCGTGTAGGGGCAGAAACGAGGGGCCTGCCCGACAGATATCTGGACTGAAATTGGGCAGATATCAGACGGCCAGGTTAGAAAATTCAGTCAGATCTGGGACCGCATCGGCTCGTTGATGCGGTCCCCGAACCGACTGCCCCATTGCCGCCAATATAATTCGATCGTTTGGCCCCTGGGGGGTGGGGATATCGAGTGAAGATCCGCTCGCTTGGCAATCTCGCCAAACCAAAGAATCTTAAAGTGTATGTGCACCTTTAGTGAGCAGTAGATTGCATTTCACAAGCAAAGCCATTAGATATGTACTTTAGTAATGAGTGCAGTTCATTCAAGTTCTACAATATGGGGCTGATATACATTAAGGCTACACTAATGCAACTCCAGGGGTATCCGAGACTGTAAATAAGTATTCAGTATTGTATCCAACCTAACTGTCCACTCATCTATTGCATGTAACCCTACTTTGTGGGAAATCCCCACAGTGTGGGAACCACTCTTTATGGTATGTTGAGATCAGAGACTTTAGGGTTTACTTATACTGATCTACAGGGAGCATCTGAAGATTTGGAGAAAAGGGCAAAGTTGTATTGGCTGAGGCAGGGACATGCAAATGCTCAAGAGAAACCTTGGCATGAGATTATGGCAGAAGAAGATACATTTTGAAAGCTGGGATGTAGGAAGGGCCATAAATTCTTCCACCACCAGACTGAATTTAATTAAAAAGTACACTGGAATCTAATGAGGGGGTCTACATAGGAGAGAGGGGAGCAGCAGATATGGAAGCGCCATTGGTGTCTACCAACAGGTAATGCAGAAAGACTTTAAAATAATTCCAGTAAAGTAGTCCAGAAATTAGATGGCCCAGAAGCAGGTCCTAAAATACCAAAAGTTTATTTTCTTGTAAATAGTAAACCACAAGGCCATCACTTATTGCATGAACATATCTGAATATATTTCTGTTTCCATGCGAGTGAGAGCAGCCTCATTGCCTGTCTTGCAGGCATACACATAAGCACTGATGGAACTGTATTACTAGTGGTTATAGACACATTTTCTTGTATTCCATTATTTAGTAAAGGAAATCAAAATTGCTCAGGCCATTTTTCTAAGCACTTTTGCTAATTACCTTAATTGTTTTTTTTTCAGTTTCAGAGCTATTTAAGTTTGTGTTCACTGCCAATTCTGTAACAACAGCACCACCTTTTGGTCAGTTCCTGTATATTTCTCTTTACAGTCAGAGAGATACTGTCAGAAGGGAAACAGAAAACTGTTCTGATGTTGCTCTGCTCAGGAAAGTGATCAGAAGCCTCAGATGCCCTCTCACATCTCCTTCCTGAGCAGGGCAACATCAGAGCACCTGTTTTCCTTCTGAAGCTATATCTCTCTGTCTGTACAGTTACAGGAATTGACCAGCAGGTGGCGCTGTTGTTACCCAATTCATTATATTGGCAGTTAGTAAAAACTTAAATATCTTGGAAACAAATAAATAATGTAAACTGTGAATGTGCTTATAAAAGCAAGTTTATATTAAATTATTTTTTCATTATTTCTATGTACTAAGCAATTAAGTGTGCTTAAAAAAGGACTATGTTTGAGGGGGGAAAACACACACCAGCATTAAAATGCACATTATGCCTTAAGGTGGTTATACATGGGCTAAGATGCCGCCATTTAGAAACAGTCACCATAGTACATACCAGTAAAGTAAGCTAAGTAAGCGCAGTGACCCCTTTGCCCACATCTGCAACACATCCTGCTATAGTGACCCTTTAACATTTGTTGCCACTGTGCCAATATATACTGATGGTAAAGGGGGTCACTGTGCCAATATATACTGAAGGTAAAGGGGGTCACTGTGCCAATATATACTGAAGGTAAAGGGGTCACTGTGCCAATATATACTGAAGGTAAAGGGGGTCACTGTGCCAATATATACTGAAGGTAAAGGGGTCACTGTGCCAATATATACTGAAGGTAAAGGGGTCACTGTGCCAATATATACTGAAGGTAAAGGGGTCACTGTGCCACTATATACTGAAGGCTAACTATACTGCCAGGTACTGGGTCACTGTGCCAATATTAACTTAGCTTACTCTGCTGGTATGTATTAGGGTGACTGTTTCTAAATGGGGGCACTTTGCTGTTATACTAGGGGGTTACAATGCTGATATGTATTTGGGGATGGGGCTCACTGTGTGCTGCAGATAATGGTGCCAATATAGGGTGATGGGTTGCTGTGCCAGTAGGTCGGTGGGCTGTACCACAGTGACATGCTGTCAGGTGCACAGTAATATGGTGTTTTTACCGACGGATGGATTGTTATAGATTAGGCGCTCATGATATATATTATTCCCCCCAGCTTTCCTCCATTTCCCTCTCACTCTAGGCTCTGCGTTTGCTATTTGCCTGGGCACCAAACCAATAAGTCAGCCTTACGGCCTACGGAAGTGCCTGCTCGCCATCTAATATTATAGAGAGGCTACAGGATATTGTTACCAAATGAATATTGACATTTGTTTTATATTTGCTATTAAAATCTCTATTAATTCAATATTCCTCTCCGGTCCCTCTGATTTCCTCTTTATTTGACCTTTTTGTTTAATGTTCTATTGATGTATGGTGGGGATTTGCATGCAGGGCTAGACAGACACTGCAGAAGGGACACATATTGCTACATGTGTTTAGTCGTTATTAACATGCTTTGTACTACAGACCTGGGGGCTCATTTACAAAGCACGTGCAAATGTTATTTACCCACAATGCAGCACTTTCCAAAATTCCTGTATCATTGTGGGAAACCCCCAGGTTGTCACTGATGCCAATTGCAGTGATAACCCATATGCCTCCCTTCTAAGGCAAAAACACCCCTTTACAAATGTTTCGTTGTTGTTGTTGTCGTTGTTAATGAAGAAAGCACCCAAAATATCTAGAGACTTTTCCATATATAGACTGTGATAGGATGCAGAAAGCACCTTCTGCCTAGAAACAACTTGTACCCCTCTGTGTAGATGGTCTCCCTACAGAGTACCCTCACTTACTATTCTACCCACTGGCACTCATCCCTTAACAGCTTGTGCCCAGATGCATTAATACACCATGTCCTACGGAAAAAATATGGGAAACATGGCAGGTTTCAATTAAAAAATTGGTTTGGTGTAAATCCTATAGCCTTTCATATATTACATTACATTAACATTTATTTATAAAGCGCCAACATATTCCGCAGCGCTGAATATAGTACAATATATATATATTCATATAGTACAAAATAGACAAAAATTCTAATTGCCGTAGTGGCAATACGCTCTATATATAAAATATGTATTAGTGCAATAAGTGACGATTGCATACTGACATATAGTACATAAATGCAATAAGTGTGGCAGTCTGTGGTCACCTGACCTAACTATGTGTATGGGGATTTATATAGGGAATGATTGCAAACTGCTCCATGTCTATTTGAGTTTCTGTGTGTGCCTCTATAGTGGCAGTGCCTGCTCCAGCTGTGAGCCACCCCGCACTGCTCATTCCAGTCTCCAGCCCTCGCTGCTGGGCCCTCTCCAAATCTCCTGATGGACGTGCTAGTCGGAGCCAACGTTTTAGCTAAACAGAGCTGGCTCTGTGAGGAGGCTCAGTGTCTGCCAGCTGTGCCAGCCAGAATTACAGAACCATAAAGAAAACAAACAGGTCCCTCAGCCTCAAGAACATTCCACTTCATGCACAGCTCACAACCGGCTGCTCTCAGCAGATGGTGGCAATGACAAGTGGGGGGGTAAAAAAAGATGGAGACTCATGGTATAAACAAGATGGAGGATGCTGCTTGAAAGCATAAATCTCCTAAACAAAAGGAAGATAGTGTAATATAAAGCACAGTAAAATCCCAACTAACTGGGACGAGTGCCAATTTGTTAAGCACAACCCCCCACCTGTAATTCTAATGACTAACCTGGAACCCTAGGTGGGGTAAACTTTCTCTAAAAAAAGCACCAACCTGGAATACTTTCAATTACATGGAAATGTCTGATGGCTAAAGCTGCCTATACACCTTAAGATATATTTGGCAAGGTCCAGTCTAATCATACTACAAGCCTACGGAGACCCACCAGCAAGGGCGGAATCAAAGTGCTGATGCAGGCCTCATCTGAGGGATCTTCCATTAGTACCATGGATTTTGCTGATGCTGAGCAGTGCATGGTGCATCTACAGATGAAGAAGTCTACAGGTACCACAGTTCCACTTCACTTCCTGATGTTCTGATTGGTCATTATCTTGCCTTGTACTAATAGACCTGTGTATGGCTACATGGAAGGATGAAAATTGTAGCTATTAGACCGTTAGGTTGAGTTTTCATCTCTGACTTATACTGAGGAGTTGTCCAAGTGATGGGCCCAAGAGAAACACTTCAGTTACCCTTCATAGCTTCTCTGTCATCTTTCATTGATTCTTTGCTCTGATACAGTTAGTTTTTGTTAGATTGTAAGTCAAATAGCATTCCCCAATTTAAACAGTATGTCTATGGGACACAGTAAAATATAGAAATATAAAAGCAAAATCACTTGCATACAATCTATTCTACAAAATTAGTAGTTATTAAACATTTTCAGTTTAAATCCCACTTGAAGCTCCAACCTTTGCTCAGACTCCCCTTAGCACATGCAATGAGTACAGATATAGGAACATATTGGAGTATCAAGCATTCAGTCATTTCAAGAATTCTCCCAAATTCTCACCCCAGTCAACCTTCAAGCTGGGCTATCTAGGAGAGCAAATGGCCATTCTCCCCAATTCTCACCCCTAACCGACCTTTAACCTGGGCTATCTAGGAGAGCAAATGGCCATTCTCCCCAATTCTCACCCCTAACCGATCTTTATCCTGGGCTATCTAGGAGAGCAAATGGCCATTCTCCCCAATTCTCACCCCTAACCGACCTTTAACCTGGGCTATCTAGGAGAGCAAATGGCCATTCTCCCCAATTCTCACCCTAACAGATCTTTAACCTAGGCTATCTAGGAGAGCAAATGGCCATTCTCCCCAATTCTCACCCTAACCGATCTTTAACCTGGGCTATCTAGGAGAGCAAATGACCATTTTCCCCAATTCTCACCCTAACAGATCTTTAACCTGGGCTATCTAGGAGAGCAAATGACCATTTTCCCCAATTCTCACCCCTAACCGATCTTTATCCTTGGCTATCTAGGAGAGCAAATGGCCATTCTCACCAATTCTCACCCCTAACCGATCTTTAACCTGGGCTATATCTAAGGGAGCAAATGGTTATTCTTTCTAATATTCACCCTAACTGGCCTTCAGACTGTGCCTCATTGCAACTGTTCCAAGCCCCACCAGGTGGATCATCCCCACAATTTAGGAACCACTTCCTTAGCCTGTAACCCCAAATGGAGTGAAACCTGAGCCAACTGAAGATTAGAAAATCATTGTGGTGGCCACATTAAAATATAGAAACTATGCGGCTTCAGTCTTATTTTAAATTGAATCAATATGGTGTTCATGTTGTCCAGACCCTCATTATGTTGACCAGGAACCAGGTGGTTTAATGTTGTCTCTGAGTAACAACAAGATGGAGGATACAACAAAGCCTTTTTAAGCACGAACAAGATGGAGGGAATTGAGTCTGTGACACACTGACTTTTTTAATTTCCTCACAAATCAGTGTGATCAACAATGGATTTCCCATTAGGCAATCTAGGCAAGAGCTCTGGCCCGCGCACACACCAGCTGCACGCTATGTTAGAGGGAAAAGAAGATGGAGGCAGTTATAGTCGGAGCAAGAAGAGGTCACTTGGCTGAAGTCGGCGAACAAGATAAAATCTGCCATTTCTGGAAATAGAGTAAAAGTCGTGGAAACGGCAACATCATTTTCAAGTGCTCGATTCTTCCATTCTCCTGGCCGTTGGCTTCCAAGAGTCCCATCCAACCTACAGAGGGGACGTGTTTATTCCTCATTCCACCGGATGAGCGTTACAAGAAGGGGGGGAATCTGGACATGATCCCTCATCTTGAGCAGAATTTAGGCACATGGTGCCTGGCCAGACAGGTTTATATAGAGAGAGAGGCAAGAACAAGGGAAACCTGTAAGCAGGAACATTTCTGTGCGCTTCCATTTTCTTTCCCCGCTGCCACAAACTCTCTCTCAGTTCTTTTGAGGTTTTTTCGTTTCCTTGTGAAAACACTACAAATGGAGGCTTAATCTGCCCTTGGCACAGACCTGTGTTTTTCCTTGCACAGGCTCAGGCTAATTCAAAACATATGAAATGCAGAAAACTGAGACAGATCATCGTTATTAACCCTTCAGCTGCCGGGACTGGGTTCCCAGCAGTGACTTGGGAGCAGTTTTTTTTGCAGTCCGTAGCAAGGGTTTAATGACACTGTTTCTAATGTCATAAGTGGATCGGAGGGGATTTCGTGTCACTGAGGGGATTATATATAAACACCGCAGGGTGCTTTTAGGGGGCATTGGAAAACCAGATGACATTGTCGAACTACAACTCCTACACTCCCATCTTGGCTTTTGACTTCTTAGGCACCTGGAGGATCCTGAGACCACCCCAAGGTGCCTCACAATATCTTATAAACTCTTAACTATGTCCTAAAGGGGCAGTAATGTTTCCTATACACATCACTGGGGTACAGACAATACCTAGATGGGCACACGTGAAGTCAGTAAAATGATAAATTATCCACTCCTGGTTCTAATTCAACTTTATACGTAATTGTGAAAAATACGCAAACCGATAACATTTCATCCATGACTGGAGCTAATTTGATACGCTGTGGAAGCCAATAAGGCTGTCAGTCTTACTGCAGTTGTTCCAGCAAAGCCAATTTCTTATTGGTTATATGGAATACAACTTCAGAGTGAAATGACTCCAATATGTGTGTGAAACGAGTGTGGGTTAGGGATCGGGGTAGCACCATTTTCCCTCTGCTCCAAGAAGTCTCTTGCAATGGCTTCTGGCCATCAAATGCACACAGCAGGCCTGGACTGGCAATCTGTGGGTTCTGGCAAATGCCAGAGGGGCTGCTGTAAGGTGCCATAGACAGTCACTATTTATTGGGCTGGTGGGGGCTGTTTGGGCCTCTGTGTAGTTGAAATGCCAGGGCTTATTTTGAACCCCAGCTGAGACATGGCACACAGTAATGGATTGGGCCTCCTAGGGCCCACTCTTACTATAATTAGATGCTAACAGTACTAAATGTAATAGGTTTCATATAGATCTTATGTAGAAAAAAGAAAGGGCTGATGGAATTGTCCTTGATTTGGCCCACTCAGTGTCGGACTGGGACCCCAGGGGCCCACCAGAAAACCTTAGACTATAGGTTAACTCTCCAAACTATTTTTCCCCCCTTTCCTCACCCAGCATCTTTATTCTCCTAGTCTCTTTTATTTACATGCTAGCATCTATTCTTCCATCTATTTCTCCCCTTTGTTCTCATTCAAAAATAGGGAATGACCATTAAGTAGGCCAAATGGCCAAGAGCAGGAGGGCCCACTGACACCTGGGCCCACCGGGAGTTTTCCTGGTATCCTGGTGGGCCAGTCCGACACTGGGCCGACTAGTGATGAGGTGGTATTCTGGTAGGCCAGTCCAACCCTGAGCACATTCTGACTTCTAAAAATGACTTTTGTTCATGTGCCCAGCCCAGGCCACCCAAGGGATACCTACGAACAATGGAAAAATGCAGTTGTGTATTGGCCCCTTGCGCTGCCCTGAGGCAGCCTAGGGAATGCTGCCCACCCTCGCTCCTCCACGCTTAGGTCGGAGGAGGCCAAGGGCCAAGTCGCTAGTGCAGAGAGCGCAATAGCGTCTGGTAACTTCAGGGGCCCTGATGCAAGTTCTCAACTCACCTTGGCAGCAGTGTCCCTGGAATAGGGTCTCGTACTGCTCTCCATCTATAGAAAGGGAGATATGGTTTAGCTTCCAAGTCTTTTGTGGGCAACATCAGAATAGTGGGATTGGAAACTTTCTGTTGCAAGCTCTGTAACAGCACTAATTAGAGAGGGTTAGTGATCTGGGCAGTGTGAGCTGGGTTAGAACCTGGTGGATACTCACTAGAGTAGGCACTAGGGCCAACAGTGGTCCAAATGAACTGCAGAAGAGCATCGGCCCTGACATAAGAACCTTTATAGATTTCTCACTGTTAAATATTTTTTTCTTGCTGTGGGACAGGAATACAAGCTAACAGAATAGGCTAAGGCTTACAGATCATCAGCCATTCTGGATTACTCATATAAAATACAATTAGCAGTGCAGAACTGATTGCATTTAAATGTAATAAAAACGATCTGCAATCAGTGCAGCTCTGCTAATTGCATTTTGGATAATTGCCCCCTGAACAGCTGATGATCTGGTAACCTTCACTTGCAGTCACGTGCCTGGTTCTTATGGATCAAGGGTCATGTTTTTTTTAAAGGGGGTCTACCTTGGGCTGATGGATCCCCCACCCCATTATTTGCATTGTTAGAGAAAACATAATTGTAATCACCTTTCCTTCACTCAGTAAATATTTGCTACCAAAAGTCCTTTTCTGCACTGCTGGTTCAGACTCTTATAGCAAAAGCCATCTCTACATCATCCAAGACAACCGTTCCTGCAGTGCTTCATATGCTTCTGGCCTGTTAATCTGCTGGATTCTACTACATGCAACAGTCAGAACCAGCAGTGTGCAGAATAGATTGGGACAAACACTGCTTTCAATAGCAATTTTGCTTAACTTTACATTTCATTTTATTGTGCAAAAAATCTGGGTTGATTTCCCCCTTCAATGCATTATATTTATTGAAATATATTCTTATTGATGGCCCTCATTATCAGTTGCATATATCCACTATATGGTGCTGTTCTATGGGAGAGTATGGCAAATGCCACATGAGTGGCTGAGGGATCATTAGTCCTATTAATGGCAGCCGTGAGAGGACCTGATAAAGGGGCGTGCCCTAGTGCTGCCCTCCAGCTGTCCAGGAACTGCCACCATATCCAGCTCTAATGAATAAATACAAGCCGGCAGAGTGGGAGATAAGAACTTGTTTATTTCCAGAAGAACGCCTGCAGTTTTTTATCCTTTTTCAGAGAAATGGAAATTGTAACCTACAAGCATTTAAACAATGTGGGCATGGGACCAAGCGGGCATAAACCCAACGAGAAATGCCACAGAGAGAAGTATTATCCATCTGATAACTGGCCTTGGGAATCTTTAGTGTTACTCTGGCTCCTCTTAACCTCATATAGCTTTCTGTCTGCAGCCCCTACCTCCTTCTTGTCCTCCACAACAGGGCTGTTTATGGGCAGCATGGAACAGGCCCGGACTGGCAATCTGTGGATTTTGGCAAATGCCAGAGGGGCTGCTGTAAGATGCCATAGACAGTCACTATTTATTGGGGTGGTGGGGCTGTTTGGGCCTCTGTGTATTTGAAATGCCAGGGCCTATTTTGAATCCCAGTCTGAGCTTGGCATGGAGGGAGCATTTACATTTGGACTAGAGGGTAAGAAAGCATAAACAAAAAAAAAAATTAGGAATTCTTAGTTATCTTCAATAAATACATTAGGGATGTCTGGCCCTCCAGCTGTTGTTGACCTGCTACCTGTGAACAATTCAAAAACAGCTGGAGGAATGCAGACACTAGCCCCCTTAGATGGGTCTCCCCAGCCTTCCTGCATTGCTAGGGGACCCTTTCCACCTGGGGGGGGTCACAGCCTGGAACCAGCCTGGTTTATTTTAGCAGCCAAACTATTCAGAGATGAGTTAACCTTGATACACACCTTGTAACCAGCAAGTAATCCTGGCACGTACACAGGGTGGGACTGGTTCGCTGAAGCAATTCCGCCATGGGTATATGACTGTGGTGTGTTGTTGGTGGTCATGGGGGGGGGGGGCGCAGAGCAGCTGGTGGGACCTTGAGGTCATGTTTTCTGGTGAGCCACAGGCACCCCAGTCAGCAGTGAAGATAGATGGGCTGGTGTACATCATATTTTACCAACTTTATGACTGCCTGGATATTAGAGCAGATGTAATTGGCTAAATGGAGTGTAATGATCCAGTGTAATGATCAAATCAAGCAGAAACCTTCATGAGAAATGAGGCCATATAATTAGTGGAATTAAACCTCAGTTGGTAAGTGGTCAGCTGCTTCAATGGGCAACTTGAACCACAATTACCCCACCCCCCCTTCCCCAGTACCGGTACCAAGTACTGAAAAACTTTTTTTGCTCTTTTTTCCTGTGTCCCATAGATCTTGTCTAACAGAAGCTTGTGGTGCATAAGTGGTGGGTATGAGAAATGGAGGAATGGTCATTTTTTATTGGAAAAGTTGAAATGCATGGCATTGCTTGTCTCAAGGTTCTGCTCTACAACATCCAACAGAAAGGCATCAGCAAAATCCTGCTTCAGAATTGGACCCAAACCCCTCCTCTCTCTAACCATACATACCACAAGCTTTCCAGATCTATCTGCTTGCCATTTATTTAGAAGCAACCAATTGCAATGAGGCTCCCAGCCATGCTCATTTCCTTCCTCAAGGCCACCCTGCAGCAAACACTGATCCACATTCAGTAAGGATTAAATAGAAGGAAACAGCATTACTGGAAAAATGTAAATAATGGCTAAAGCACTGGAAAGGATGGAGAGGAACGGGATGCGGAGAGGAGTAAACAAATGTGATAAACTGTTACAGAAGATGAAACATCAGGAGGAGAACTAATATAGAGACAATAAGTAATGACACCCACAGAAGCTCAATGGTGCCTCGTGTCAAGGGAAAGAATGGCATTTTATCTGCCTGTAAAATTAGTTTCACACCCTCATTCCCTTCCCCGTGCCGGGCATGCCGGGCTCCAGCACAAACACACAGGGCCCCAGCGGAGGAAGCCTATATTTAACTCCTGCTAAAGGGTTTATATAACCAGCCAGCCAAGCTCAGCATCCCATTCCCTGCCCCACATCCAGCTATAGAACTAGAGTGCTTTAACCTTTCCCACTGCCTCACTTTGGAAGACATCTCTATATGAAAAATTTTACGGATACCCTAATTTTTCCCTCTTTTTGGTTGGTCTATTGAAAATATTAAAAGCTGATTGTATCAAGTATCCTCCCCCCATAGTTTATATGCATGCTTTATTGGCTTATCTCTCCTGTTGGCTATAAAGTCTCTACAAGATAGCTGAATAGGCATGACAGGAGGTGGGGTTTGCCATAACAGCCAATCAACTATCCTACAACTCTAATATCCATGGGAAACTCTTTCTGCTCCTTGTACCACCTACAAGCTGCTTTAGGTACTCTGTGCTTCCTCCAGAACAACACAGGAATACATTGTATTCCTATCCTTCAAGCTTTGTGTCCCATACTTAGTATACAGAGCAGGTCCAGAACCAACAAAAGGCCCAGCTGGAACCCCAACAAAAGCTGCCACTGTTACAAACTTCCTTACCACCTCTCCTAGATCTTCTGATGGGCTTTAAACCCTTTGCCAGAAGCCAGAGGGGACATGGCCCCCGGAGTTGGGAATGCCCTGTTCTGCAGGTAACTGTCGAGACTCCACACTTGCTGGTGGGATCCTGGTGGCACAACATTTCATGAGCAATCATGGAATTATATCCTCTGCCGGACATTCAGACTTCCAGGGGGTTGCGATGAAAAACAAGTCAGGCTTTGCATCTTAATAAAGGCTGACTGAGACACATTGCCCAGAGAAGTATTGCTCAGGAACCATAGGGTTTGTGAACTGGGTCCAAGAGGAAGTCGGGCAGAGGAGTTTGAGTGGATATGCTTCATTTGAACATAATATGCTTTCTACTGAGATGTACTGCTGTTCAACCTTGGTTCAACCAGGTGGTGGTGCTGTTGTCCCCATGATACCTGGGGGGTATCAAACCAGCAATGAAGAGAATTAGGAGCCGCACACATGTTGACAAAAAATCATTTAACCTGATTATTGTGGCCACGGGGTTTCAAGCGAGATAATGTTTTGGGTGGTAGAACCTCTCCGTCTGTGGCTGAACATGATGATAACACAAAAAGAATTGTCTGTGAACCTCAAATTTAAACTTGTGGGGGGTGGGTCATAACTCTACTTGCCTGGAACTGCCATATTTGGGAAACTGGAGTAGCCCTATGCAATGGTGATATTCCTGAAGAGGTTGCTGAGGGCTTAATAGCTAATTCATCATCTAATGGCTGTCTCTAAGGTCAACTTTTGGTGAGACTGTCCTTCTCCAAAAAGGATATCATACCCCCTAACTGTCCCGCTTTTCGCGGGACAGTCCCGCCTTTTATGGTGCATCCCGCTGTCCCAGATAGTTCCATGAATGTCCCGCATTGCGGGACATTCATGGAACTAGCCAGCACAGCAGGATGCGCTGGCTGGAGCCGGACGTTCCGGCTTCTACTGCAGCGTTGCTCGTTATGCGGCTCCTTGTACAGCGCGCAGGCCCTTTTATAAGGTTGTGCACCGTGCGTACGCGTGATGTCATTACGCACGGGGCGCAACCTTATAAAAGGGCCTGGCACCGCCGCATAAGGAAAGAAGTCGTAGAAGAAGGCAGAGTGCCTGTGGGGTACTGTGTATGGGGGGGCTACTATGTATAGGGGGCACTGTTTATGGGAGGGCTACTGTGTATGGGGGACACTGTTTATGGGGGGGTACTGTGTATGGGGGACACTGTTTATGGGGGGGTACTGTGTATGGGGGACACTGTTTATGGGGGGGTACTGTGTATGGGGGACACTGTTTATGGGGGGGTACTGTGTATGGGGGACACTGTTTATGGGGGGTACTGTGTATGGGGGGGCTACTGTGTATAGGGGGCACTGTTTATGGGAGGGCTACTGTGTATGGGGGACACTGTTTATGGGGGGGTACTGTGTATGGGGGGGCTACTGTGTATAGGGGGTACTGTGTATGGGGGGCTTCTGTGTATGGGGGGTACTGTGTATGGGGGGGCTACTGTGTATAGGGGGCACTGTTTATGGGGGGCTACTGTATATGGGGGTACTGTGTATGGGGGGGGCCACTGTGTATGGGGGACAGTGTATGGGGGGGCTACTGTGTACGGGGGACAGTGTATGGGGGGGCTACTGTGTATGGGGGGCTACTGTGTATGGGGGGCTAGTGTGTATGGGGGGCAAAACTGGTACATAGAACTCACTTATAACTGACTGCCTTCTCTCTATATTTGTATTTTAATGTAGGAGTTGCTATATTGTTTTCCTTAGGTAGTACAGTATGAGGGTATAGCACATTTGCGTCTGATCTCGCCATTTCATCTATATAAAAGGAGTATTTTTTTTAAATGGGGTGTGGTAATTGGGGCGTGGCCACAAAAGTGGGTGTGGTCAAAAAATTTGCAACATTTTTCAAATGTTGGGAGGTATGGGATATCCTTAAAGACTTATGGGGCAGATTTATCGAAATGAGAGATAGAGCTCCCCATAGACAAATATAAACACTTTCTATTCATTCCTATGGGATTTTTAAAAGTGTATTTATCAAATAGTTTGTTAGAGTTCACCATTTGATAAATACACTTCTTAAAATCCCATAGGAATGAACAGAAAGTGGGTGAAATTTTCTATTTCATATTTTATTATTATGTGGTGGCATCAGAATGGGCTTCCTCCACCAGTCTCATGAGAACAGGATGGGCTTTAACTGAGAACCCCCACTCAGTAATAGAACCTTTACTAACAGTGTTACTAATGGTCACATTTTTTTTTTTGGATTTTTGCAGAAAAAAAGTTGTGAATTTTTCAAGATTATGGGGCAGATTTACTAACAATAGATTTTTTTGGCTTTGAATCTCATAAAAACTCAATTTGGTATTTTTTCAAATAAAATACTCTCATTCTTGCATTTATGAATTGTCACAATAGTGTTGCTAGGCTTGAAAGAAAATATTGACTAAAAATCACTATTTTTTGAGCTGAAAAATTTATGAAATTTAAATGCCCGTTCATTTCCATGAATTCTCTTAATGTTTCCCAAACAGGAAGTGCTCCAGCAGCCATTTTAGGAGCATTGGTGCTCATTCTTGGAAAACAATAATGTGTTTAAGTTTCACTTGAAATTGGGTGAAATAGAAAACAATGATGGGATTAATTTCCCCTTGAAAATGTGTCAAGGACAGGCTGTCACTGACTATTCTATTCCTCTACTATTCTATTCTAAGCCTCCATAGGACTTAATGGTTCTCTTCCCCTTGTATTAGCACCAAACAGAATGGCGCTTATTGATGATGGTTAAGGAGATCCACACTGAAGCCAGCCAAGCCACCACTACAACCCTGCTGAGTTACAACCCTTATGTACTGTATGAATGAGGATTTTGGGGCCCACAAGGGGAGAAAGGCAAAGGATTTGTGAATAATGACTTCTGGACAGAACAGGTGCTTAGATGGATCTCACAATTTATGTATCCAATTCCAGGATCTGAAGACTTGGTGGAATGTCCGTTGGTAGGACGTATATATTGGTGACTACTTGAAGTCGGAAGGATTAGAAAGCAAGAAGATCCCTCCCAATGGGATTTCGGACAATTCCCCAAAGTGCGAGTAACAGACAGGCACGGAGATATGCGCTGACTGCTATTCATTACTCTATGAAATAAGACTGATTAGATTCACAGATGCTGCTAAAGCACAAGGCATGTTGTTGGAATAGCCATCTGCACCTATTGTGTAGTGCTGTGTAATATACACTGCTCATTTATACCATTAAATAGCTTTATATTGTTTTATAGGCACCCCTAGGCCGCCAGTTGTCAGTGCTGGGCTTAGCAGGTGATTGCCAGTTAACTCAATAGGAAGCTTTTGGCCATTTTTTCAGCACACCCGTGTACCATGAGCCTCATTCTCTATCTTCTAGATGCGGGAGCTACAGAAATCAGGTTCGTGCTTGAATGAAACTGAATGCTTTGCTGAGTGCCAGGAGTACTTTTATTAAATACAAGAACCAAATCTGGGAGCAGAATCTTGGATCCATCTATACCACCACAATGGGACTTCTCAACCACTAACTGGGATTTCTTTTTGCCCCCTCTGGGTCTCCTCAGCACCACTGTACATCTACCCCATTACACTGCTCATTGGGGGCAAGTGATTCTAATGAAATACATTCCATGCCCTTCTATTCAGTACTATTGGGCCTGTCCTGCCAATTCTACTGAACCGCCCGCCAGTGCGCCTATTGGCACTGTGGAACCCTGGTGGTGACTCCAGGGCTCCCACAGCAGGTTGCATCAGTAGGTGCAGCTGATTTGCATTAAATTAATCTCAGACACACAATATTTTGACACCAAGCACCAGGAGTGCCGCGGATCAGACTCTGCAAGCGTTAGCCGCAACTTGCATCCATTAGTCTACTACATGAACCCATAAATTGGTTTGCTTTGATGCATAGGGCTCAATCCCTCCATGTATGAAATCTCCTTGGAATTATGGGAAAACATTGCATTATGGGTAAAAAACGCAAACCAACCAAAACCAAGTATGCCAGGTTTAAGGTGCCCATATTTAAGGGGAAATTAATCCCTACATTGTTTTCTATTTCACCCAGTTTCAAGTGAAACTTAAACACATGATTGTTTTCCAAGAATGAGCAATTTATGTTTGGGAAAAATCCAAGATGATTCATGGAAATGAATGCCCATTTGAATTTCATGAATTTCTTGATGAGTTCTTGACTCTTCATGATTTTCGGACAACAAACTCACTATTTTCGGTCGACCCTTCCAACATTACGTGACATTCAAGTGACAAGTTGAGGTTATAACGCCAGAAAAATTCTAGTTTTAGTACATCTGCCCCTTAGTGTAGAAACAAATTGTTTGACTAAGTGAGACACTATGAGGGGCAGATTTATCAAAATATCAGTTTAGAGCTTAATGCATAAAAACTCACCCACGGTCTATTTATTCCTATGGGATTTTTAGAAGCATATTTATCAATGGGTGATAGAACGCACCATTTGATAAATATGCTTTTAAAAATCAGATATGAACAGAAGGTGGGTGAGTTTTTATGTATTAAGCTCTAAACTCACATGTTGATAAGTCTGCCCCTATGGATGACAGGATTCTGTATAATAGATGCAATACCTGTAGTAGTTAAATCAGTTCAGTTCATATTGGACCTTCCAAGTTTTACTTATCATTAGCACCTCTCACCTAATTCTAGGGTCAGTCATAGTGATGGGCGAATTGTTTTGCCAGGCATAGATTTGCAGCGAATTTCCGAGTTTCGCCACTGGCGGATTGTTTTGCGGAACGGATGAAAAAATTCGCCGCAGAAAAATTTGCCGCTGGTCCAAAAATTGTCACCGGCTTAAAAAAAGAATAGTCGCGGGCGTCAAAAGAATAGCCGTGGGCGACAAAATAATAGCCACGGGCGACAAAATAATAGCCGGGCGACAAAAGAATAGCCGCGCGATGAAATAATAGCCGCACAACATTTTCGCCGTTTCGCAAATTTTTCGCCGTTTCGCGGATCCTTTGACAGCAGCCATATTAGCACATGTAACATATTTTCCATGGTGCACACTCAGCAATCATCTCACTGATGGCATCACACACCGTGGCAGCAAAGCCCAGCATTATCCCCCTCCCATAGCTGCAAATGGTGCCTGCTTCAAGTGAGCCATTGAGCAGAACTTATGAATAGCAAAAAGCAGCATTATTAGACTGACATTCGCTTCCTGAATTGGAATATGAACGTCACACAAACAGTAATAATTACATTTTAGCCAGTAACCCATGCACTATTTTGAGACTATTGGGAGACATTAAGCATCATGTAAATGGGACTAAATGTGCCCTGTAGCTGTCTATGTGGCAGGCAAATAAGTGAGTGTCACATGAGACAATCTGCGCCCAATTTACAAAGCACAAGGCAGGGTGCAAAGTGCAAAAATATAGGGACAGAAAAGAGCAGATGGGGCATGTATCTCCGGTACCACTGAGGGCCACAATTAGAGGGTAAGGGTGCGAGAGGAGACCAGAAGTAGGGTATCTATCGGTGACAAAAAGTTGGCCCACTCACGACTCTAACCCACCAAGTCTCTGTATTCATAGACCCGCATCCAACTTTAACAAAAGGGGCAGGATGTGGGCACAAATCTATAAAAAGGTGGAAGCGGTTTCAAAATGGAGTAAATTGAATTCTAAGCTCTTCTGTTTTGCTTTGTCTCATCCAGTCTTGATTTCACACCTCTGGTGGGGGCCCCATTGGGGGCTCATTAGTATACTCATGGGGATTAGCAGCCTATTGTTAGGGGACAAGTTTCTGTCTAACCCTAGAACAATAAGTGCAAAATTGACATTTTTATAAACAAGTAAAACATTTGTAATTTATATCTAGTATAAATAAATCTAAAGCAACTGGTAATCATTGAAGATGTTTCACTACTCATCCGAGCAGTTTCTTCAGTTCAACTGACTGGTATGGGAAGCCCTCAGCATGTATACTCTTCCACTAATCCAATCACAATGGCACTATGTAACTCTTCAGAAAGGTGACATCTGAAACTCACAGAGGTGTGAATGCTGTGGAGTTACTTTGAAAGGATTACCAAAGTATCATGCAACTCATAGAGACAGGTGTTACTTGTTAGAGTTGGATGAATGGATGTGTGAAGAGTTCTGAATCTGCCGGGGTACAGATGTTAGAACAGCATTGTATGTAGCAGACAGATGGTGTCGAAGGCCCCCGCCTCTGTTTAGGGATGGTTTCTCCACTTTAACATGAATAGCCTCTTTTACACCTCTTTCAAACCAGCGGTCTTCTTTGTCCAAAATTTGGACGTTGCTATTTTTAAAGGAGTGTCCCTTGATTTTTAGGTGTAGAAAGACAGCAGAGTCCTGGCCTGTAGTGTTTGCCCTCCTATGCTGAGCCATTCGCTTGCAGAGCAGTTGCTTCAGCTCCTTAATGTAAAGGTCGGTGCACTCCTTGCTACACTGGACTGCGTATACAACATTGCTTTGTTTTTCATTTGGTGTTGGATCCTTTGGGTGTACAAGTTTTTGTCTCAGTGTGTTGGTAGGCAAAATCCTTATTATAAGGCTCATGTAGCTGTGGGACTGGGTTTGATGGCAGACAGAGCTAAGGACAAATTCATTAAAAATGTCAGTAAAATGTCATTAAAAAAGACAAAATTTGAAAACTGTCTGTTTAAAAGACAAAATCTCAAAAGTGGAGATAGAGGTTTGTAAATAAGTGGGGAGCAAGTCCAGCATGAAGGGCTTAGCTTAGTGTGCAGGCCAATTCGTGCCCAAGGATGGTGAGCAAGTGGGTGGGGCCATTCAGGCAGGGTACCTAAATGGTATTGGTTGCCCCCTGTCCCCTGCCCTACACTTTGCACAGCACCTGCAGGTCTTTGGATGAACAAAGAACCTATAGTTAACCCAAGAGGAACCCGCTGTGCTGTTATTATAATTACTACTGTATGTACTTATGGTTCTGCATAAGCTCCTAGCCCTATTATGGCCCGAGTCTGGCTAGCAATAAATGCATTGTGCTCCCTACGGAGTGGGTGCTTTATTGTATACAGTATGCACATAAGTGTGTTATTGTTTTATGAAAACCAATATTCCTGCAGCATTACTATAGATTAATAATGGTTGGCCTTCCGGCGCCTGGAGAGGCTGTTGTTTTGCATCCTCTCTGCTATGGATCAATACAAACTGGATTCCAGGTAGGGCTCACTTATATATACTTATGCACACTCCTGCTTATTCCTCTATGGATTTACCTGGTTCATAAAGTCTCTTCTCAGACATCGGATATGTGAATGGGAGCCTAGCGAGACTTTGTGCTACATGTTAGCTGTGTTACTATTGTGAGTCCGTCTGTCTCCATTAGTGCGCCCTCACTTTGTGGCGCCACCTAAGGCTCAGTGCCTATGTGTACTTGAAATGCTTGGCAGTGGGCAGCAGCCTGGATAAAACACACAAGAGCTGCAATACAAACACTTATATATTCCTTGGCAACCCCTGAAAGAATGATTGCCTTTCCTAAATGCTGCAAATGGAACATCACTGCCGACACTCAGTTACTAACTCCCAGGTTAACATAACAGGCCTTAGGGGGTTAGGATTCATTTACAGTGTATATGGGAAGATGCTTTGTGGATTTCTGCACTGGGATGAATAGTTGCCCAACTACTCAGTTTTCTAAAACATTCTACACATGTGCTATGTGGTATTCAGAATGCCCATTAGTGTGCCACTGTTGTGTATTTCAGCAAGAGAATCTCTGCTGCTTTCAAGCTGATGGCATGGCAAACTGTTGGATATGGGCTACTGGTCTGTTATGCCAGACCAGCCATTCTGGGCCTGCACAATAGTCAAATCCAACTGACATCAAGCAAAGATTTTTTATGAATGGAATGTTTTATGATTGTGCTAAAAAGCACTGGGCCCAATGGAGACCCTAATCAAGAGCCACAAAGCCTTCACATGGGCTGGGAACTTCAATATCCTCCAGTGAGGGAGGCTGGGGTTTGGCACTTTGGCTGAGATGTGAGCACCAGTCAGGGTAGGACACATGAGATAAGGGGGATAAAACGTGGCTGCCAAAATACCCTTCCCATCCAGGCTCCCCATCCCATTCAACAGCAAGAAATTCTCTGTCTACTGGTGGTGACAGGAGGGGATCTCTCCAGAATGTGATGGCCATAGTGGCCAGATTGCTTGGTGTGGGCCATAACCTGATAGCTATACAAAAGATCTCCATGCTGTGGAGTAAGAAGTGTCAGACAACCAGAAAAAGTGTTGAGTCAACTGTCCTTTATAAAATGAATTAGGCATCACTCCTGGGAACATGTTCTAAGGCAAGGGATCCCCAACCATTTTTACTTGTGAGCTACACACAGTTATAAAAATTATTGGTGTGAGCCACACAAGCATAAAAAAAGTTTTTTGGAGATGCCAAATAAGGGCTGTGATTGACTATTTAGAAGCCCTATGTGGCCTACTGGCCTGCGGAACCTCCTCTTTGAGTAAAACTTTGTCTATGTGCTTCCAAAACTTGCCTCCAAGCCAGAAATGTATAAATGGCACCTACTTTGAGGCCACTGGGAGCAACATCCAAGGGGGATGTGAGTAATATGTTGCTCAGGAGGCACTGGTTGGGGATCAGTGAATAATGGTTCCCATACAGGGAGCCCCAGTGGCTGAATGGTTGGACAATACTCCCTTGGAATGCTGAACCCCTGACTTTAACTGGGCACAATCTGTATAGAGGTTCTATTATGGTTTCCCTGGTTTGGTTGCAGGTAGGTTAACTAGCTTTTGGTGATATTGACCATATATGTGTGAATGTGATAGGGACATTAGATTGTAAGCTCCACTGGGGCATGGACTGTGCTACATAAATAAAGAACAATTGATAAATTAGGAGACTGCAGAGGTTGCACATTTGTATTTTGTATTTGAGAGGCTGTCTAGAAAGGTAGCTGCTGGGCTACTCACTGAGCACATGAGTTCATTTTCCTGGTTACTCAGGAGAATGGCCTACGGTTATTAGTACCTCACTGAAGAAAGATCTGTCCCTGCCAATCACATTGCCTGTACAATGTTGTTCCACCTCAGATTGGCTACAGTCACCTTCTTGGGTGTGTACAGGTTATAGTATAAGTCTAAAGCAGCTGGACTTAAAAATTATCACCAAACATCTTTTGTTCTGTAAATTGCCCTGCATTGTACATTACACCAAAAATCCAATCACTGTGGTTCTGTTGAACCCAATTACATATGTGTTAGCTGAAACTCATTCAAGCGTGAACGTTCAATCCAATCACATCGGTGACATGAAACTCATTGGAATAGGTGGTAATGCATTACTGCTGATCAGTTTTTGATGTTTGATTCCCACCACCTGCCTGAACCTTGGACCTTTAGAACCCTATACCAAACTGTGGCAACCGATGCTAAATCTAGCACCTGACTTAATGGTATTCATGGTACCATTGTGACTGGATCACACTTTCACACCTCAGTGAGTTTCAGTTAACACCTACTTGAACTAGTTCAATGGAACCATTGTGACTGGATGTTGGTTACTGTATTACAAGGAGACAAACTGTACAGCATAAGTGAAAATCCCCCCAATCTTGTAGGCCAGTACTGTGGTACTGAGGGCTGGAATTTCACTAGCATACATAGTGGAGGGCCGCTAATGGAAGCCGGTTTTGACTCCCCTTTTTTTAAACCACACCTACTTCAAACCAAACCCAGGTTATCACAAGAGCTTTTAAGACCATGCCCACATTAATGGTGGTAGCACAGCAAAAACCCAAATGCTTGGTGCTCACTGCAGGGATATCAACCATCATTCATATGTGAAAGAATTCTACAGGTATTATGTCATATTAAGACACACCCTTAAATCACTATGCCTCCTCCTCACCTGTGGATAGCACAGCAACCCCTAGCTCATACTTACACACCTTAGGGACCATTTAATGGCTATTTCCAACTCTTAACAATTTCCAGAACAAACCCCTGCCAAGTTCACCTCCCACAAGCAGCATAGGACATGCAGAGTATGGCACACACAGGCAGCATAATGCAAGCAGGCTATGGTATACACAGGCATTACTCTATCTGCACTATGTTGCCTGTGTGTGCGATACTCTGCCTGCCCTATGTTGTCTGTGTGTGCCATAATCTACTTGCCATACCCTGCCTGTGTGTGCCATACTCTGCCTGTGTATGCCATACTTTACCTGCCCTACCCTGCGTGTGTGTTCCATACTCTGCTTACCCTATGCTGCCTGTGTGTGCCATACTCTGCCTGCCCTTAACTGCTTGCGTGTTCAATGCTCTGTCTGCCCTATGTTGCCTGTGTGTGCCATACTCTGCCTGCCCTACCCTGCCTGTGTATGCCATACTCTGCCTGCCCTACCCTGCCTGTGTGTGCCATACTCTGCCTACCCTATGCTGCCTGTGTGTGCCATACTCTGCCTGCCCTTAACTGCTTGCGTGTTCAATGCTCTGTCTGCCCTATGTTAACTGTGTGTGCCATACTCTGCCCGTGTGTCCCATACTCTGCCTGCCCTTAACTGCTTGTGTGTGCCATGCTCTGTCTGCCCTATGTTGCCTGTTTGTGCCATACACACAGGAATCATAGGGCAGGTGTACATGCAGTGATAAAATGCTGGCACTGCTCCTACTGCTCCATCTGAGGTGTGAACAGGTAAACAATGAGGGTGATTACAGCCTGAGCCTGAGGTGTGAACACTGCAGGGGGTGAACAATGCAGAAACTAAAAGGTGTGAACAACACAAGGGATTACATTTTTAAACAATACAGAGGGATTACAGCCTGAATCTGAGGTGAGAACCATGCAGGGGGTCAGTTAATCTCAGAACTGATACCATTTAAATCTTACACAAAGGTAAGCCATCAAAGCAGCCAGACAGGTGGGGGGCCACACAGAGGGGGGTTGTGGGCCGCCAGTTGGACAGCACTGGTGTAGGCAATGATGAATAAATATATGGTGCTGGTTTCACTCTTGGCTAAAAATGATTAATATCTTTAAAAATTGCCCCTTTATTTGAGCTCCCCGTGGCACATCTGCCGTGGTCCCTGTATGTGTTTCAGAAAGGGATGGAAATATTCAAACGGTCCCTGCCAGAAACACAGTAGGAGGGGGATAACCAATCACAGCCCTGCAGTTATTGGTTCCTATCCTACAGTGCAGTGTGCTAAGTGCCAAGGGCTCCCCACTGCACAGCCTGGGAAAGGAAGTGGCACAGATGGGCGGGACTAGTGGGGTTTTGGGGAATCTTTCAATAAATCAACACGAAACTCATCTTTTTAAAGCAGATTCCTTCTATATTTAGAGAAATATAATGCACTGGCACATTCCTGGTTTTTACACAATATTTGCCCACTATATAATTAAAATGACTGGAATTCTTTTACCACTCAGATACACTGAATAATACTCAGCAAGCCCAGTTGCTTTAGATGTATTGATCTGCCATCGTTGTGCCATCGTTGCCCAGAACAACCCTATGTGGAGCATTCAGTGGGAAGCAGGGGAGTGTGAATATAGTGCAGAGAGGAGCAAAAATGCTTTTCCATATGAAAACCCCCTTTCAGTTGGAGCCGTACCACATCCTGGGCAGGCGAGGCATCGGCAGAAGGCTGCAGAGCAGCAGTGTGGTCTCCTTAAATACACACGCATGAAGCTCACAGGGCGGCTGTTCAGGCTGGGTCTGACTCAAGCTTTGTTCATAACTTCCTACAGTCACACACGGGAGCAATACATTGCCTGAAGGTACCGTGTGTCTGCAAATGACACGGCTGCTTCCTTCTGTATGGCTTGTATCTCCCTAAGGGTCCCCGCTCCACCAGAAGGGACCCAAGGAACAGAAGGCCCTTCTGATTTTATTTTCCTGGAACAAACAGTACTCAGGAGTCATCCCCCAGCCTGTGTCACTGTGTGAGAGCCAGTCAGCACATGGAAAGCAAGGGCAAGTAGCCATGGGCTAAACAGCAAGGCTTATACATGCCAAAATGGCTCCCTACAGAGATCAGCTCTACATGTTATCTTTCTGATTTCCCTTGATGCACATTTGAGGTCCTTATGACAAAGGTATGGTGGGTAAACACCCATGGAAGTGCAGGGAGCATGCTTGGATGCAGGTATCTTTAGCTAATGGCTCCAATACGTGCAACATTTGTGTCCATTTGAATCCGACCCCAAGTGCGACTGCATTTGTAAATTACCACTATGGAGCAAAGACATTACCCTGTAGTAATTCTAACATAAAAACATTTTGATTTCAAGGAGATGAATACATTTTGACTTTTTCTCCCCACACATACAGGGGCAATCCAAGCCATCATTCCCATGACTTGGGGCCTCCTAATGCAAGAGCTGTTCTCTCTCCAGTGTATTCTGGGCATCCCCAGGATTTATATCCCATGGTTGGGTGGAGTGGGGGTGTCTGGCTGGGGAGTAACAAGACATGGGCAAGGCATAAAGTGGCTTGGCCAGGAGAATGACCAAAAATCTCTGTAATGGTTCAATGCCTTAACCTGCACCCCCCTTACTGAATAGTTTCTTACCTCTAACCAGGCACCGGGCAGCTAAGGAATAACTTATTCATTAACTCCTCAGACTTTTTTTTTCAGTGGGAAGTTCAGCTCTCAATGTGCCATAAGCTAAATGCCAACCTTGCCACAGTGCCACCTACAAATCTTTTGTACTTGGCTGGAGCTGCAATAGAAGGAGTGCCGCAGGATATGGCTTGTGCTGCAGGCACCACACTACTTACCCTTTAAAGCCCAACTGTGATAGACCAAGAGACCCCTCAGATTTGGGCTCATTGCTATAACTCCAGTGTTGTTAGATTGTTCTAGTAATAACACCATGTGAAAACAAATGAGGAAGCTTTGGCTCGTTCCAATGTTCCCACATGGGGGTGCTTTCCAATGTTGTGCCCTGCCACAGATTAAGATGTATCCGTAGCCAATGACTGACTTGGGAGTAAATAAAAACACAACGTTATGATGTAATGGAGTGAAGTGCATTCCCTAAAAGCCTGGCCTTACAATGCCGCCCTGACATCTCCCAGGGGACAATATAAATAACGCATACACCCCCATCAGATCGCTGTCTGGAGATTTCAGCCTTTTGCCAATTGTTCTACTGCGCTTTCAATAAAATCACTGTAATTGAATTCCGAGGCCTCCTCCGGCCAGTAAATGTAAACGGCCAAGAAAAGCATAAGTGGGGCAAGGGGGGGCCCGGGAAATTAATGACGGGGCGCAGAGACAAGAAATCACTTTATATACATTTTAATGGTTTCAACTGGCTCGGCTACAGAGAGGTTGGACACACAGTTAATTACATAAATGATAAATAGATGAAAGCACGTGCAGCCTGCAGCCGCCACACATTGCCATGGCATTCTCTAGCCAATGAGGCTTCAAGGGAAGGAAAGGTACAATCACCAGGGAATGCCAATAGTTAGCTACCCCCAGTGATTGTAATGACTTACCTTATATCCTGGGCCAGTTGGTACCTCCCAGCCATTGCACCTTTCCTTCTCCTTTAACTGTGTATCCTTCTGCACTGGGGCCCTTCACTATGATGAGGGAATACAACATGACTGAGAGGCGGACTTATTTCCCAACGCCGGTCATATTGAAGGGTTGTAACACAGAAATGCATCTGGGCCCCAATGATCTGGAATATTGCTAAAAAGAACCATTATAAAGTGGCTTGGTTCTGCAACAGGTTCCTACAAACAGGCAGCCTGCTCACAGCTTGGGCCAATCCTATAATAAGCATTCCGTTTAGATGGGTCCCTAAAGGGCAGTGCTGCCCAACTTCTGTGGTACCGTAATTTTTCTGGCCTACATGGTGGAGGGCCGATAATGAAAGTTTTGGCTACTCCCTTTTTTAAACCGGACCCACTTCAAACCATAAATACATTAATGGTGGTAGTACACCAAAAAAGTAAAAAAAAAAAAAAAAATAATAATAATTGGTGCTCACTGCAGGGAAATCACCCTTCACTCATATATGAAAGACGTTTATTATATCATATTATTCCACACCCTTAAATCCATATGGCTCCTCCTCCAGCACATAATTACACACATAAAAGACCCCCTAATAACTTCTTCCAAATGATAACAAACTCCCAGAACAAACCCCTGCCAGGTTCACCTCCCACAGGCAGCATAGGGCAGGCAGAGTATGGCACACACAGGCAGGGTAGGGCAGGCAGAGTATGGCACACACAGACAGGGTAGGGCAGGGCAGGCAGAGTATGGCACACACAGGCAGCATAGGGCAGGCAGAGTATGGCAAACACAGCCAGCGTAGGGCAAGCAGAGTATGGCACACACTGGTGGGGTAGGGCAGGCAGAGTATGGCACACACAGGCAGCATAGGGCAGGCAGAGTATGGCACACACAGGCAGCATAGGGCAGGCAGAGTATGGCACACACAGACAGGTAGCTTCAGGGGTCCCTTGCCTCAATAGGCGCAACACTCAATTTGGAACAGAAGGCAGAAGGGACTGAGCGGTGCCGAGGATTAATAATAAAGTGTATTATAGGAACACTAGCTGTGGGACCCTCTCCATTCTAGAAAACACAAGCAAAGCCTGAGCTGTTTACATGGTGACTGACAGGAAAATCTGCCTGAATATTCATGAGTGCTCACAGAGGAGATGGGATTCGGACAGCATGACAGGAGTACAAGGTTCTCTCTGACACTCAGAAATAAGAGGCTGACAAGTCCTGTAGGAGCTGTCACTCAATGATCCATGTATCCTGACGAATGCAAGGGTGGATTTGCCGCGCTCTTCCTCATTTCATTCTCGCTTGTATGGCCACAGGAAATATCTTTCTTAGTCATTGATGTTCAGTTGCAGGGAAGGGGTTAATAGAAATGTATTCTCTGGGGCACATTTACAAAAGCACGAACGCTCAGCGCGTTCATTCAAATGCTCTGAGCGTATTTTCGCCGACTTTTTCGGGCGTCTGCACGACCTTTTTGTACGCCGCACAACTTTTTCGTACGCTTGCGCGGAAAAATCGGAAAGGTTTTACCACTGTTTACAATGGTTCGCTACGAAAATTTTATGCCTTTCGGATCGCCAATATGATATTATCGTGACTAATACGATTTTTTCGTAAGCATTTTCGGGATATTTGCGAGAGATTTTTGTTTCCAATCCGAATTTTTCCCATTCGGGATTCAAATTCGTGGATTAGTAAATCTGCCCCTCAGTGTAAGTATTAGTCTTTACATTGCATTCATTTTTATTTAATAGATAATGGAGGCCAGCATTTGGGGGCTTGATTGGCTAATGAATGAGCTACAGTGGCCCCTAACCCCCAGCCATGCCACCATAAAATAAGGGCTATGGCATTTAGATAGAAGTTGACTGGCTCCCCCTGTTCTTCAAGCTATGTAATGGTTTCTCAAAGACACATATGATACCCCAATGATGAACCCCAGTATTTTGCCTATATAGCTATGGGGGGGGGGGGGCCATAACCAAAGGCTGGACCACTAAGGGGAGCTTGACCTGCAAAACTCTACAAACCACGGGGAAAGCAGGGAGGCTGAGGTTTGGGGCGAAAAACCCAGCTATGGGATAGCACCCCAGTTTGTTCTTGCATGTTCCAGTAACCTTGCAGAGTACAAAGCGAGCACACGTATATATTATATAGATATGATCCTCTTCTCACGCAGCCATATCTGTAGGCATCCAGAGAGGCGCAGAACATGACAAGCCCCTTTCAGGGAGGATTCCAATTCAGGGGAGCTTACGGCTAGATCCTGGGCAGTGAAGCAGGCACTCATTCTCCGGGACACACATAATAAGAGCATCCCAGCCTCTTCCTTCCTGCCCACTGCTAGGCCGCTTAGGCCATTCTTCCCCTTCAGCATGAGGTTAAGTGGCTTAATCTCCTCTCAATGGGAACCATCTCTCGGCATCCTGGATTTGCATAATAAATTCCTTACATTGGCCCATTGGGCTATAAAGAAAATTCCACTTTGCCTTCAGGGGATTCCGCAATTGTCTGTGTTGCACTAAGAACCTCTTGGCCCATCAGTCAATCACTTGTCAATATTGCAAGATCCTGCCTATTGCATCATAAAGGTCAACATCAAATAGATAGTTCTTACCCCCAGAGCATGTTTCCTATCATGATCTCTGTGACCCGGGCTTTAGAGATACTCGGCATCATTATACAGAGCAGCCTGGTCATTATCAGTGTATAGAGATACTCAGCATCATTATACAGAGCAGCCTGGTCATTATCAGTGTATAGAGATACTCAGCATCATTATACAGAGCAGCCTGGTCATTATCAGCGTATAGAGATACTCAGCATCATTATACAGAGCAGCCTGGTCATTATCAGTGTATAGAGATACTCAGCATCATTATACAGAGCAGCCTGGTCATTATCAGCGTATAGAGATACTCCACATCATTATACAGAGCAGCCTGGTCATTATCAGTGTATAGAGATACTCAGCACCATTATACAGAGCAGCCTGGTCATTATCAGTGTATAGAGATACTCAGCATCATTATACAGAGCAGCCTGGTCATTATCAGCGTATAGAGATACTCCACATCATTATACAGAGCAGCCTGGTCATTATCAGTGTATAGAGATACTCAGCATCATTATACAGAGCAGCCTGGTCATTATCAGTGTATAGAGATACTCAGCATCATTATACAGAGCAGCCTGGGCATTATCAGTGTATAGAGATACTCTGCATCATTATACAGAGCAGCCTGGTCATTATCAGCGTATAGAGATACTCAGTATCATTATACAGAGCAGCCCGGTCATTATCAGCGTATAGAGATACTCAGTATCATTATACAGAGCAGCCTGGTCATTATCAGCGTATAGAGATACTCGCCATCATTATACAGAGCAGCCCGGTCATTATCAGCGTATAGAGATACTCAGCATCATTATACAGAGCAGCCTGGTCATTATCAGTGTATAGAGATACTCAGCATCATTATACAGAGCAGCCTGGTCATTATCAGCGTATAGAGATACTCAGTATCATTATACAGAGCAGCCCGGTCATTATCAGCGTATAGAGATACTCAGCATCATTATACAGAGCAGCCCGGTCATTATCAGCGTATAGAGATACTCGCCATCATTATACAGAGCAGCCTGGTCATTATCAGTGTATAGAGATACTCAGCATCATTATACAGAGCAGCCTGGTCATTATCAGTGTATAGAGATACTCATCATTATTATACAGAGCAGCCTGGTCATTATCAGCGTATAGAGATACTCAGTATCATTATACAGAGCAGCCTGGTCATTATCAGCGTATAGAGATACTCAGTATCATTATACAGAGCAGCCCGGTCATTATCAGCGTATAGAGATGTAACACCTATTTCAGCTCAATAGCTGCCTTCCCGGACTAGTACCAGTAGAACATGGGTTACACTGTACTCTCTTACCCAGAATGGGCCTTCGCTAAGTGGAAGAGGAAGGTGAGGGTGTTGTGCAACTACACCTCTCTTGCTGCTATGCAGAAAAATGAAACCAGAGGGCGCCAGAGGTTCTTGCAAATAACAAAATGATAAGTATTTATTGAACATCCACAGGGTTTACTTACAATACAGCTTCAGAGGCCATTGGTACATGCAACATATACCGAGTGTATATTCAGACTCACACTCTCCTGCGGGCAGACTGGCAGGAATCTTCCTTCACCTCTGCGACACACCCTGTAGTGGATCCCTCAGGGAATTCTCTATCCTGATTCCCTATTCACTTGGATCCCTACACTACAGGCAATGTGGCCTGGGAGAACTATCTCCAGAAAAACTGCAAATCCTATGCAGGAGCTCATGCTGCTCATTCTAGCTCAGCCCTAACTGCCTTACACTCCTAGAGTGGTACTATAAAGGGAGCTACACCTGCCACTATCTAATGCCTCATTCACGGGGCCCTGTTCCCCGACTTCACTGGGCCTGGGCCCATGCCCTGGGCTCTCAGCACACATCCACCTTGTCCCTAAGGTGGAAGCAAACAACAGGAAGGTGCCACTCCTCTCCCAACACTATACCAAAGTCAGGCAGGATGTGGTCACTATACCTTCTAACCAATAGCACACATGTTAATGAACTCACTTAGATACATTCCCTTCTGCCCAGCAACTAAGGGAACTGAACCTGTAGGGATTTAAAGCCATAGGGACCATTTAACCCTATGGGTCCCTACATTCACCCCTGGGAAAAACCCATTTCGTCCCGACAATGGGGTACAATATCAAACACATCACATTACCCACAGAATACCATAGTATCATATGACATCCTCTTCTGGTAGTCTCTCCAGAGCACTACCGGGTAACAATGGTCACTGAAAAACAAGCAAAGCATTTCAAACATTGCAACATATCAACAGTGCAATCAATAACATTGGAGCAGAATGGGGTACCAGGCCTCCCCCTATTCCAGTCCCTTTATCACCACTGACAGTCCTTCCAGAGCAGAAATCAGGGCAGACCTCAGTTCAGAGTCTTTGCTTTTCCCAACGGCTTGGAAGGGTCCCACCCAGCAGGGCATTTGGCATTTAGGGCATTTAGCAGCAAAATCACGCAGCTCCCTGGTGACCTCCGCATTGCACTTCCCACAGCAAGGAACCATGACCCTCCTGCCTTCACTGTCAGACTTCTGTATAAATGTGCCTCGCCAGACATACCGCTTGCCACTATCAGGCTTTGTTCCAAACGTGCCGCGCCAGATGTATCTCTGGCCCATTTCAGTCACTGGCACTTCCCCTGTGGCACCACCGGAAACTCCAGCTGGAGTGTACTTTTCCTCCCAGCCATCCCAGCGGGCATCCGCCATTCTGTGTGGGTATGGGCTTACGGCCTTCCGATGCACACAGAGTCACTGGAAAGATACTCTCACAGTCCCACAGCTTATGTGGGTACAGAAACAGAATGCAGCAGTCTCCCCTCAGCATGGATTAGAGATAATGCGCACACCCAGGTACAGAGCAATACCAGACATCCGTCTTCCTCGATTGCTTCCCTAAAAATGGCGGTGATGACCTCACATCAGGGATCCTCCCTGGTCAACTCGTGCCAAAACTATTCACTCGCGCCAAAACATATGCACGCGAGACTTAAATGACAGGCAGTAACTGCAGCCAATGGGAGTAATGGAAAAGAACCTCAGAACCCGAACCCACGGCCAATTACTTTGCGCCTTTCACGAAGTGACCAAGCACCTTTCTCTACTGCATCCAGCAGTGCCTGCGCTTGTCACAAAAATTTAAAGAAACATGCACTAGCAGCTTAACCTTCGAGCCCCACGCCTTTTGGGCGCCAAATGTAACACCTATTTCAGCTCAATAGCTGCCTTCCCGGACTAGTACCAGTAGAACATGGGTTACACTGTACTCTCTTACCCAGAATGGGCCTTCGCTAAGTGGAAGAGGAAGGTGAGGGTGTTGTGCAACTACACCTCTCTTGCTGCTATGCAGAAAAATGAAACCAGAGGGCGCCAGAGGTTCTTGCAAATAACAAAATGATAAGTATTTATTGAACATCCACAGGGTTTACTTACAATACAGCTTCAGAGGCCATTGGTACATGCAACATATACCGAGTGTATATTCAGACTCACACTCTCCTGCGGGCAGACTGGCAGGAATCTTCCTTCACCTCTGCGACACACCCTGTAGTGGATCCCTCAGGGAATTCTCTATCCTGATTCCCTATTCACTTGGATCCCTACACTACAGGCAATGTGGCCTGGGAGAACTATCTCCAGAAAAACTGCAAATCCTATGCAGGAGCTCATGCTGCTCATTCTAGCTCAGCCCTAACTGCCTTACACTCCTAGAGTGTACTATAAAGGGAGCTACACCTGCCACTATCTAATGCCTCATTCACGGGGCCCTGTTCCCCGACTTCACTGGGCCTGGGCCCATGCCCTGGGCTCTCAGCACACATCCACCTTGTCCCTAAGGTGGAAGCAAACAACAGGAAGGTGCCACTCCTCTCCCAACACTATACCAAAGTCAGGCAGGATGTGGTCACTATACCTTCTAACCAATAGCACACATGTTAATGAACTCACTTAGATACATTCCCTTCTGCCCAGCAACTAAGGGAACTGAACCTGTAGGGATTTAAAGCCATAGGGACCATTTAACCCTATGGGTCCCTACAGAGATACTCAGCATCATTATACAGAGCAGCCTGGTCATTATCAGCGTATAGAGATACTCAGCATCATTATACAGAGCAGCCTGGTCATTATCAGCGTATAGAGATACTCAGCATCATTATACAGAGCAGCCTGGTCATTATCATTGTATAGAGATACTCATCATCATTATACAGAGCAGCCTGGTCATTATCAGTGTATAGAGATACTCAGCATCATTATACAGAGCAGCCTGGTCATTATCAGTGTATAGAGATACTCAGCATCATTATACAGAGCAGCCTGGTCATTATCAGTGTATAGAGATACTCACCATCATTATACAGAGCAGCCTGGTCATTATCAGCGTATAGAGATACTCACCATCATTATACAGAGCAGCCTGGTCATTATCAGCGTATAGAGATACTCAGCATCATTATACAGAGCAGCCTGGTCATTATCAGTGTATAGAGATACTCAGCATAATTATACAGAGCAGCCTGGTCATTATCAGTGTATAGAGATACTCAGCATCATTATACAGAGCAGCCTGGTCATTATCAGTGTATAGAGATACTCAGCATCATTATACAGAGCGGCCTGGTCATTATCAGTGTATAGAGATACTCAGCACCATTATACAGAGCAGCCTGGTCATTATCAGTGTATAGAGATACTCAGCATCATTATACAGATCAGCATATAGAGATACTCGGTATCATTATACAGATCAGCGTATAGAGATACTCGTCATCATTATACAGATCAGCGTATAGAGATACTCGTCATCATTATATAGCACCCATTTTCTACTTGGTAGAGACACAGACTTCACCTGATTATAAGTACTGATTTAACACAGAACTTTTGGCTTCTGGGGAATATCCTGCTGTGGTTTATTAGTAATTAGTCTGATTCTGAGTAAGGAACCACAATTAGATTTCACTTACTGAAATAGTAACCTTGGGTTTTTGCATGAATAGTTAGAATGCTTGTGGTCCTATAATGTTATAAACACATGGACAGTGTATCTGAGATCACATAGAAACATCTGCAATTTTTGTGGAAAGAAAGAACCCACTTACATGACAAAGTCACAACGGGCGCTGAAAGAAATACTGTCCTCACATAATTGTTGTTTGAATTCCACTTAAAGAAACACCAACACTCTTGTCTCACTAGTTCTTTATTTCTTTATACTAGTTACAGTTACATGCATCTCCTGCATTATTCCACTAGGGGGCTCTTGCAGTGAAAAGTAACAGAGGAGAACATTCTTTGTGTGTATGTATATCTTTATTTATAAAGCGCTACTTGTGTACGCAGCGCTGTACAGTAGAATAGATTAATACAAACAGGGGGTTATTAAGATAATAATAGATAATTACAAAGTATAACAATAAATACAAATAAATACAAGATACAGTTGCAATAAGTTAAGAGTCAAAGACACAAGAGGATGGAGGTCCCTGCCCCGTAGAGCTTACAACCTCTTTGCAAAATTCATTGGAAAATGCCATTGCTAAAAAAGGTTCCAGTAAAAGAAACCAGCTCTATCAGCAGTGGAATCAATCTGTGCTGAGCCACAATAGGGAGAGAAGCAGTGAGGCCTTATCACAAATGCTGTAAATGTGGCCATACACGGGCCGATTGTAGCTGCCGATATCAGTCCCTTGGACCTATTCAGCAGCTTATCGGCCCATGTAGGGGCAGAAACGATGGCCATGCACGACCATTATCTGGCCTGAAATTGGCCAGATATCGCTCGGGCAGGTTAAAAGATTTAGTCGGATCTTTGATGGGGTCCCCGAAACTGACTGTTCCATTGCCACCGTTAGAATTCGATCGTTTGGCCCCATATTAGCCTATATTTGCCCGATATCGCCCACCCGTAGATGGGGATATCGGGAGAAGATCCGCTTGCTTGGCGGCCTCGCCAAGTGAGCAGATCTTAACGTGTATGCCCATCTTAAGGCTTTTTGGGTTAATCTTGGCTAATTGGCTCATAGTTTTGGTCCAACAATGACTGGAAATTCCTTTACCATATAACTTTGCTACAAATAAATAAAAGCCTTGTCCTAACAGCCACACAACTATAGTGCCAACTGTAAGATATTCAATTTGCCGTTCAGGCCTAGAGGAAAACAATAAGGCACTAGACAAGGTGGAGAGGCAGAAGAACTTTACCAGGACAGGACGGAACGGGCAGAAAAGCAGGACAGGTTTCATAATACCACACAGGGTGTATGTTAAAGCTCATAGGCTTACTTGACCTAATTTTAGGAGGCCCATCTCCCAAATGTTCTACACCTACCGCCCTTTCTTCCTGCCCTATCCTTCCTCTTCCAATATGTCCTTTCATCCTCCACCTCCCCTTTCCATGTTTTGCCCTTTTTTCTCTGTAGCATTAAAATGTAAATTCAATAAAGAAATATTTCAAAAAAAGAAAAGAAAGCAGGACAGACTGTAGCAGGATGAGAGCCATGGAGAACCCAATGCTCAAGCAACATTGGTCAGGCCAGGAAGTGATGCAGAACAATTTAAAAAGGACACACCCTGCTCTGATTGGCTGTTCCCAAACAGGCAGTGTAGAGTCATGTTGGGAAAGGCAGGTGAAAAGAAAAAATTGACTGCCATCTGGGCCAGTAGTTAAGGAAGAGCAGGGGTTTGAACACCAGGAGAGCATTGCACCAAGACTATCTTGGAGAGGAGGTTCACCCCAAACCTAATTGGCCTTTAAAATGAGGTTCAAGGAAAATCCAGTAAAAGCTGCTCTGCCCCCCAAAGTCTTCATAAGGCCCATATATGGGGTCAACTCCACAGTGTGAGGACATCTCATCTAAGTCAGTGTGTTCTTCAGTTCCTGTTGATATTCTGGTTTCTTGGGTTCCATATGTTGACTTTTTTTTTCAGAAACCGTGGCATCAGCAAAATACCTTGTACGGTGGGATGGAATTTAATTTGAAAACCAGAAGAGCACTCCCTGTTACAGATGCATTCGCTGAACCAGAACACAAATGGAAGCTGGCAATGTACAGGAGCAGGTCTTGTAAAAAGATTACGCACATCTGCCTTTTGTATTACACGTCACGGCTTTCAGACAACTTCGATGCAGGAAGCAAACATCGTGTGAAGGAAACTTGTCCATTTTGTGCCGCTTACCCTCCCGGCTTCCAGTTGGCCGGGTCCCTATATCAACCAGTATTGTGAGGAACGGACAGAATATAACCCAGCTGCCAGTCTCATTTGTAGACCAACGTCTTCAGGAAAGGCCTGGATTTTGAATCACTGCTGTTGGCTGTTACCGTGTTGTGTTTCCACATACTCATGGCTTTTGGATAGGAGGAAAGGCCTTGAAACAAACTGTACACATCTCAGAAAATGAGGTGTGAGGTGTGTGGGGTTAAGCGTGGGCAAAGTAAAGTTCTTCCTGTACTAGTGTCATTGTGCAACTGGTTGCACCCTCTGCTTATCCCCAGGTGGTGCTTTTAGCCTGTGCTCCCCCTTACACCTCTTACCTTTCTTGTTGGTTGTCAGGTTGCAAGGGGTTCAGCCATTTTTTGGTCCTAGTGAGCAACACCCTTGTCTGTGCTCCACAATTTTACCTGCCCTGTACTGTGGTAACCCAACCACCTACCTTCTCCTGTTTTTGATATACGCTGTTGTATCTTTTCTAAATCACACAGTATAGTCCCCGCTCGTGTTGTCCCTCAGACTGTTCCTGGGTGCCCAGCAAAATGTTACCTTGTTAGGGAACATCGCCTTCCGGAGATAATACCAGTTGACTTTGGAGCCTGACAACTGCCTACCACTTGACACTTGGAGCTCATACAATGGCTGAACCTCAAGATATTCGGCTGATCACCACTGTGAAACTGGGGATCTGACTGTATATTTTGAAGACAATACTTACTCATGACCAACCTAGACCATGCCGCACACCTCTATTGAGGTTACAGTTTATTTATTACTATAACTGGGATGTGCCATTCTGTTTCTCATTACAGCAGCATAACAGTGGCCTCTGAAGGGTACATTGCCTTTATTGCTGCAATGCTGGAAGCCCTGGGGTTTAATTCTCTGTACTGAAGGATCTCTGCATTGTGTATAACCTGTCCCCAGCTATTGCTTACTGTGCCAGCTCTTGGATAAATCAACTCCAGAGCCAATAACAGCCCTTAAATAATTCTTTAAGATCCCTACCTCTCTGTATCAGGGCCTATCAGTATCCTGTCCATGACTGGACTGTCAAAGGCACAAGAATTCAATCTTGGCCATTTCACCATTTTTGGAATCATTCAATCCTACCACCCCCATTGCTGGCAAGAGGAAGATCACCTGCAAATGTCTTAGACAGTCAGTGCCTACATAAATAAACATGTTAGCAAACTCAAGAATCAGGGAAGAGGTTCCCTAGGCATATTAGATAGTTCAGCCTACCCGCGACACAGCAAATAAATACAAATAACCATGTCAATGTGCAATGTCACTATCTATCTAAATTATAGGAGAAATGATGATGTCTTCTGACAACAAAAAAAAGTGATCTGTTCAATCCACTTGCCTCGGAGAAACTTATTAGAAACATAATATATCTTCAATGCAATGACCTAAGTCTCATCAGAACAGCCATATCAGTCAATGTCACAATGTATAGTATCTGTTAGAGCCTTCTTCCCAGCACTGGCACAACTCAAGCCCATTATTCAAGCTGTGTCACGTCCTGAGAGTGAAACTAAGGTCCAAAGAGCCTTGTCTTTATTTTGATGATTTTTCATTTTGTATTGTCAGGGGCCACAAGTCCAGCTCCTGAAGTGATGAGGCTGCATATGTGCCTACAGTATGTACAGGTAAAGGTGTTATCTGTAGCTTTCACTAATACATTTCTCATACAATGGGCAGCCTGTGGTAGCCTCAACCACCTTGTTGGTGAGGCTAGTCCATAACCTGCCCCTTTTAAAAAAGAGGCATAGGGGGTATAAATAATCAGATGGTCCACATATAACCCAGTGCAAGGGTTAATTGCTTCCCTTATCTTATAAAAAGGCTCATAGAGTATCCTACCGCCTGTTCCCTCTGTCTCCATATGTTTAATACATGTTGAGATGGGAATTAGGAAGTGCTACGTCTTGCATGAACAATGTGTTTTCAATAATAATAATGTTCCGTCTTCCTCCCAGTGATTATTACTCATGTGGCGCAGCAAGCACGTGACCAAGGGCCCCCACCTCATGGGTAATATTTCATATTTACTGAGGATGAAATACGGTATGTGTCCGTCAAGCTGCAGCATTTTGTTTTTATTTGATTGCGGGAATGATATCATCCTTGTACTCTTTGTAGGTCTACAACTTTGTTCTTTGTATCGACTGTACCCACCGGCACATGACATTTTAGTGAGTGAACAAAATTCCTCATCACAACTTTAACACCATATAAAAAAAACTTTGAACAACCAGAGATTTAACCTCCATCAACACATGAAGAGCTCATTATGCACCAAAGGTAACATCACAACATGGAACCTCTGGGACCAGAACTAGTGGTAGGTGGTCAAGGCATGGGCACAATTAGGGAGGGGGGAAGGAAGCAGACAGGTTTGGGCTGGTGGGACACAGGGAAAAACCCCGTCACCATAGGCCCGCTCCTGTGTAACTGTGGGCACTTCCCCCACCTCAGAGGAGGAGGGAGCAAGGTGGTGTGGTGTGTCTGGTCACTTGTAGGAGCTCACAGCTGAGGTGGGGGACCCCTGAGGTGTCAGCCCCAGTGGGCTCCGGACACTCCACACTGGAAGCAGAGATGGAGTGGGAAGCGAGCAGTGATCATCGGGAATATATGAATCAAGTGTTGGGGGATGGATATGTAGACCACATGGGGGCAGGGGTGAGTGAGCAGGCATGGAGCAGTTAGGCAGGGTGCTGGGCCAAGTTGGATTGCCTTGGGCACAAATACTACTCTATGATACAGTCCTACAAAGAAAATATTTAATCATTCACATCAATCTTTACCCAATGTGAACAATCTAATGTTCCTATCTTCAGCACAAACATGGAAACGTGGCAATTTCACCAGAAGCTAATTTACTTACTATTTTAGGAAACCAGAGAGGACACATAAAACCTCCACACAAATAGTGCCACCCTGCTAACCACTGTGCAGTTGTCCATTTTGAAGTTTTACAGTCATTTCTTAAAAGTGTATTGTCTTGTGAAACAACGGATAGTGCAAAAGGTGATGAACCTAGAGTTAGAAACGTTGGACCTAGCGCCCTGCCTGTGCTCCTGTGGCTAAACAGGTGGTGAACTTGGCTGAACTTGGCTGAGACTGTGGAGCTCATGGACCTTTTTACAATCCATTATTAGCCTTGTCATGTCTGGGGGAATCAAAACGGCCATAAACCAAAGAAAAATGTCTTCAATTAGCATAAATCGATCCTCAAATGGCATTAGCTGTCTGATTTGAGAAGATTATTCATCCACACTCTGTCATCTTTCATCGTTGTCCCATCTGTGCGAGACATCTCCCATAACATGAGGAGGTCTCTGGAGAAATCACGTATCAAGCCCATCACTCTTTATCGGTAAATAAACTCAAGCTTTTAAAGAGGCAGCTCTTTGGAAACAATGATAAATGACTCCAAGGAGCTCTTTCTACACTCTCTCGTCAACCTCTCTGCAACTCTGCATTGTTGTTATCCTTGTTTCACACCTTAAACTTACAATGTGCCGTGTAAGGGAGCAAGGACAAGTGAAGCCTAGTAGGAGCTGAACCATTTTATTACCCATATCTGCTTAAATAAATGGTACGTCCCCAAAGGTACAAGTGTTTCTTCAGTTGTCACCAACAAGGGCTATTGCTGGTAATGGTAGCCTATTATTCATATAGTCAGGAGCCCCCTGGCATAGGAAGGGGCCCCATGGCAATATGCATTTTGTGCAACTATAAATGGAAACTGCTCAATAGCCAGGGTCCTATGAGCCCCCCATCATTCTGCTTCCATTGTCATTATGCCACTACTCGATATGGAAGAGTAATGTATATATCAATAAATGATCATGATGAGTTATGAATGAAGTTATAAGAACCAACTGGGGAATCTATGGACAAGGAGATGAATGAAATATGGGAGTTCCTAGTCTGTGGAACAGTGAGAAGCCAAGGAGAGAGGAATGAGGGAGAGTGGGAGGGCTGACACAGCAGGGAAGTGCGGCGGCGGCTCAGACATGGGGTGACACAGGCCGTACAGCACAAGGCGGCCAGACGTACACATGAGTCACTGATGGGAAGGGACCGGCAGAACTACAGCACTTGGGATGGTGAATACTGGGCTAAATCCTCTGGCACATCAGATTACTGGCCTCGCTATTTCTGCTATTATTAACATTGGCATCAGCTATTTCCAGTCACTCATACAAGCATGTTACTGACCAGGTGGTCATTTATGCTGTGTGGCGTTTTTATTGGCAACACCCAGCGCCCAAGGGGTTACATTTAATTATTTTTTTTCTGCTTCTATCTCCTTCCATTGACTGAAAAATTTGGAAGGCAAACTAGAGATGAAATCTGTTGCCCGTACATACAGGCTATGTCTATGTGCTGCCAGCTATTATGTTTTGTATCTAACAGTTGGCATGCCCAGGCCCTGCCTGCCAGATGGCGCATTCACATAAGGCTGCTCCAGTGTGCGCTTCTACTGAGCCTTTAGCTGCTCCCCATAAGGGAGTTTACAGGGGAGAGTGTATGCTGAGCAATAGGAGAGGGTATAGGGAGGGGTTATAGGGAGCAATAGCGAGACATTCAATATAGAGGCAGCTAAAAAGTGAACTCATACAGACAAAAAAAAGGATTTTCAGGGAGAGGTTATTTAAAGCAATAGGTGGTGTTATAGGGAGGGGTTATATGGAGCAATAGGAGGAGTTATAGGTAGGGGTTATATGGAGCAATAGGAGGAGTTATAGGGAGGGGTTATATGGAGCAATAGGAGGAGTTATAGGGAGGGGTTATATGGAGCAATAGGAGGAGTTATAGGGAGGAGTTATATGGAGCAATAGGAGGAGTTTTAGGGAGAGGTTATATGGAGCAGTAGGATGAGTTATAGGGAGGGTTATATGGAGCAATAGGAGGAGTTATAGGGAGGGGTTATATGGAGCAGTAGGAGGAGTTATAGGGAGGGGTTATATGGAGCAATAGGAGGAGTTATAGGGAGGGGTTATATGGAGCAATAGGAGGAGTTATAGGGAGGGGTTATATAGAGCAATAGAAGGAGTTATAGGGAGGGGTTATATGGAGCAATAGGAGGAGTTTTAGGGAGGGGTTATATGGAGCAGTAGGAGGAGTTATAGGGAGGGTTATATGGAGCAATAGGAGGAGTTATAGGGAGGGGTTATATGGAGCAATAGGAGAAGTTATAGGGAGGGGTTATATGGAGCAATAGGAGGAGTTATAGGGAGGGGTTATATGGAGCAATAGGAGGAGTTTTAGGGAGGGGTTATATGGAGCAGTAGGAGGAGTTATAGGGAGGGTTATATGGAGCAATAGGAGGAGTTATAGGGAGGGGTTATATGGAGCAATAGGAGAAGTTATAGGGAGGGTTATATGGAGCAATAGGAGGTGTTATAGGGAGAGGTTATATGGAGCAATAGGAATTATAGGGAGGGTTATATGGAGCAATAGGAGTTATGGGAAATTATATAGAACTATAGGAGGAATGATAAGGCAGGGGCTATATAAAACAATAAGAACAGTTATAGAGAGGGATTATATGATCCAACTGGGGGGTTATATGGAGTAAAAGGAATAGTTACTGGGAAGATATACATGGAGCAATTGGAGGAGATATAGGGAGAGATAGTATATACCGGTGCTGTCCAACTGGCGGCCCACAGGCCGCCCCCCTCTGTGTGGCCCCCCACCTGTCTGGTTGCTTTGATGGCTTACCTTTGTGTAAGCTTTAAATGGTATCAGTACTGCCCCCCTGCATGGTTAACACCTCAGATTCAGGCTGTAAACCCCCTGTATTGTTTAAACATGTAATCCCCTGTGTTGTTCACACCTTTTAATCCCTACATTGTTAATCCCCTGCATTATTCACACCTCAGGCTCAGGCTGTAATCACCGCCATTGTTCCCCTGTTCACACCTCAGAGCAGTAGAAACCCACAAATAAACCCTGCACACTATAAAAATAACATATACTGAGGTGGTACTGCAATTAAAAAGTTTTTTAATATATAGTTATTGTGCAGACTGTAGGAGCAGTGCCAGCATTGCGTCACTGTAGGCTGCCTGTGTGTGCCATAATCTGCCTGCCCTATGCTGTCTGTGTGTGCCATACTCTGCCTGCCCTATGCTGCCTGTGTGTGCCATACACACAGGCAGGGTAGGGAAGGCAGAGTATGGCACACACAGGCAGGGTAGGGAAGGCAGAGTATGGCACACAGGCAGGGTGGGGCAGGCAGAGTATGGGAACGAACCAGAGACCTTCCTCGCACACCCTTAGCTCTCCAATTTAGATTATGTGCCCGGTGCACACTGCTGGGGGGATCGGCACCCTCCAAAAATCCAAAGTAACCACAAATGCAATGGCACTCAGAGCTGCAATAGGGACAAGCCCTTAAGTTCAAACTTTATTGCGGTACCTACCACTACCGCACTACCGCAATAAAGTTTGAACTTAAGGGCTTGTCCCTATTGCAGCTCTGAGTGCCATTGCATTTGCAGGCAGAGTATGGCACACACAGGCAGGGTGGGGCAGGCAGAGTATGGCACACACAGGCAGGGTGGGGCAGGCAGAGTATGGCACACACAGGCAGGGTAGGGAAGGCAGAGTATGTCACACACAGGCAGGGTAGGGAAGGCAGAGTATGGCACATACAGGCAGGGTGGGGCAGAGTATGGCACACACAGGCAGGGTGGGGCAGGCAGAGTGTGGCGCACACAGGCAGGGTAGGGAAAAATTCCAGCCCTCAGTGCCACAGAAGTTGGACAGCACTGGTATAGACCAATAGGAGGAGTTATAGGGAGATAGTATCGACCAATAAGATGAGTTATAGTGAGCAGTACAAAGACTATATACTGTGAGTTTATTTCAGGCAGTCGGATTATTATTATTACTATTATTATTATTATTATTATGAGAGAAGGAGTGCTTTTGTGGGTCAGTTTAACAGTTTCATAGGCAGAAGCTTTTGGATCAGATAAAGTTGCAGAGTATCCCGCGTGATGTTTACTAGCCATGCTGCGCAGCAATGTAACAATGTGTAACAATTTCAAACAAATAAAAGAACATATTGGATTTCGGTTATAATATTCTATTTCAGACGATTGGGAGTGGGGATGTTAAGTGCTGTTGTTTTGTCCAATTCGCAGCATTTCAGGCTGTGCCCCCGCCAATTCCCCGGCCTAATGCACATTATAAAGTTGTTCTTTTCCGGGATAATGCTCGATCAAAGCCGCAATTATCCAAATTTACTTGTCACTGAGATATTGATCAGCCTGTATGGATCAGAGAGATAAATGACATTATCACGATAAAAACAATCTGTATTTCTAATCTGCTTCCCTGGGATCAAACTCAAGTGCGCGGAGGGGAAAAAGGATTTTCGTTTCTGGCATCCTAAATGGAAATTAAATATCAACTGCTTTGGAAAAGCAACGTAATTAAGTGTTTGCGGGTCCTCGAGGCTGAGCCCTTGCGCCCAAGGCATCATGGGAGATATTGTATTTTCCTTCCTAAACAGGGCAGCAAAGGAGAACATGGCCTAATGCTTTGTTTTCCGATTCTAATCATCTGGCTGTGGTCATGGTGGGACAGCACTTCCAGGAGAGACAAAAAGCTGCCCCTGGTATCTTTAAGAGCCAGACTTCCACTTACAGAGAGCACTAGTTCTACAAGCACCCTAGCCAGGGTTGGACTGGGCCGATGGGGCACTGGGAAAAAACTCACTGAGCCCCGACCCTCATAAGCCAACCCAGGCCCGCACCCCCTGCTGGCAAATGTGGGCGCTGGCAGTCCTCTGCCCCAACTGCACAGGTGAGAGGTGTTATTGCTGGAGTAGGACCTCACTACAGGGGTGGGGGGCCTCCAGGTGCCCCTCGGTGGGTCCCTGGCACCCCAGTCCAACACTGACCCTATTGTGTGCTCATTTCATTTTTGATATATTAGAATCAGATCCTACTGTCCCTTTAAAAAAATGTCACCACAGGTAGCGCTATTATAAGGGTGAAGACACACAGAGCTACTAGTAGCAGCTACTTGTTTTCGTGACAGAAACAGACAATGCTGATCATTTACTGATAACTGTCTCTACATGTGTTTAAGCAGAGGCAATTCTCAGTTTTGTCTATGGCAGGGTATTTTCTGTTGTTTAGTAGCCATGACAAGTAGCTGCTACTAAGTAGCTCTGTGTGTCTTCACCCTAAGGCACCAACATTAGTGCCCTATAGGCTATAATCAATAGGCCAAATCCTGGGGTGCACAGGGCAGAATTGCAATTAGATAATCAGTTTATTATTTATAAGGCAAGTGAGGCTTTTTATTGATGTGAACTTATTAGGAATCTAAAAGCTTTATTGGAAATACAGACTAGAAGAAGGAAAAGGTATCAGGAGAGTTAGAGGGATGGGGACCCCAATATAAGGGGAAAATATTAGGGATGTAAATGACAACTACTGCCATCCTCCCTGACGCCCAAAGCAATGGGCACCCCTAAGAATATAGGAGAAAAGAAGACACAGAGGAACAGAGCATCGGATCATGAACATAATGAAAAGGTATTCTCCCCTGAAATGAATAGCAAAGTCAATTAAAATCTGAGTATGAAATGCTAATTAAAGTTGTATTACAGGCGGGCACAGAGCCAAGCGCAGTGTAGGGCAGGGGGCGAGGGTGACGTGCCATATTGATTAGGAGGAATCATTTGTACAGATGAGGTTTATGAGAGCTGGCGTCAGTCCTGAGCAGCGAGGGCTCCGTATGAGCAGGGGGAATGTGATTTATATTAGCAAACGTGTAATTAGTAAGGGATACGCACAAGCCAATTACAGATGTGCCCTCACACAAAGGCCCCTGATTAAAAAGGAACCCGAGCCAATAAAATCCCTGGTTTGGCCTGAATGTTACGGAGAAGCCGATCTGTATCACATTCTTCATTTAATGAAAAGGATGACAGTGTAATGAGAAATATGTGAAACTCTGTCTGCTAGATACAACTGTGCTGGCTAAGGATGCTGGGAAATGTAGTTACCTGGGCTTATTTGGAAAAACTGCCACCTGGGGAGAAGAGGGATTTGCCTGGTGCCCACAGTGATAGGGGCCCCACTGGCCCCTCCTAGGTTGTTAATCACAGTACCATCTGCTGAACAGATTGCTGGGTCCAAGCAACATTTCTGTACTGTATAGTGTCTAGTAGATTACACATCCAGCTGTCACCTGGCCAGCATTCCATAGGCCAGCTGGAAGATATTATACTCAGTGCCAACTTTATTCATGGGAGATAGTGGAGATAGGGAGACAGAGATTTATCTACAGAAAATGTGGCAACTACAGAGACTGCTCAGAGTATCATCTCCTCTACTATATACTGGCAATACAGAGACTGCTCAGAGTATCATCTCCTCTACTATATACCGGCAATACAGAGACCGCTCAGAGTATCATCTCCTCTACTATATACCGGCAATACAGAGACTGCTCAGAGTATCATCTCCTCTACTATATACCGGCAATACAGAGACTGCTCAGAGTATCATCTCCTCTACTATATACCGGCAATACAGAGACCGCTCAGAGTATCATCTCCTCTACTATATACAGGCAATACAGAGACTGCTCAGAGTATCATCTCCTCTACTATATACCGACAATACAGAGACTGCTCAGAGTATCATCTCCTCTACTATATACAGGCAATACAGAGACCGCTCAGAGTATCATCTCCTCTACTATATACCGGCAATACAGAGACCGCTCAGAGTATCATCTCCTCTACTATATACCGACAATACAGAGACTGCTCAGTGTATCATCTCCTCTACTATATACTGACAATACAGAGACCGCTCAGTGTATCATCTCCTCTACTATATACCGACAATACAGAGACTGCTCAGAGCATCATCTCCTCTGCTATATACCGACAATACAGAGACTGCTCAGAGTATCATCTCCTCTACTATATACTGACAATACAGAGACTGCTCAGTGTATCATCTCCTCTACTATATACTGACAATACAGAGACTGCTCAGAGTATCATCTCCTCTACTATATACCGACAATACAGAGACTGCTCAGTGTATCATCTCCTCTACTATATACCGACAATACAGAGACTGCTCAGTGTATCATCTCCTCTACTATATACAGGCAATACAGAGACTGCTCAGAGTATCATCTCCTCTGCTATATACCGACAATATAGAGACTGCTCAGAGCATCATCTCCTCTACTATATACCGACAATACAGAGACCGCTCAGTGTATCATCTCCTCTACTATATACCGACAATACAGAGACCGCTCAGAGTATCATCTCTTCTACTATATACCGACAATACAGAGACTGCTCAGTGTATCATCTCCTCTACTATATACTGACAATACAGAGACTGCTCAGTGTATCATCTCCTCTACTATATACCGACAATACAGAGACTGCTCAGAGTATCATCTCCTCTACTATATACAGGCAATACAGAGACTGCTCAGTGTATCGTCTCCTCTACTATATACCGACAATACAGAGACTGCTCAGTGTATCATCTCCTCTACTATATACCGACAATACAGAGACTGCTCAGAGTATCATCTCCTCTACTATATACCGACAATACAGAGACTGCTCAGAGTATCATCTCCTCTACTATATACCGACAATACAGAGACTGCTCAGAGTATCATCTCCTCTACTATATACCGACAATACAGAGACTGCTCAGAGTATCATCTCCTCTACTATATACCGACAATACAGAGACTGCTCAGAGTATCATCTCATTTACTACATGCTGGCAAGCATTGCCGGGTCTAGCCTAGGCAACCCAGCGACCCCCTTACACCCAACACGTAATGGGGACACGGCATAATTGTACCCTAGACATGTGCCTCTTCTGCCTACCCCTAGTTCCGAGAAATACAGAAACTCCTCTACTATATACTAAATCTACTATATACTGGCAAGGGGCAGCTGGCTCTATCTGTATCAATGCTGCATAGTGTTGCATTACCACAAACCCATGCTACAAAAAGAATTGCATGTTTGTATAAGATAATCCCGTGCCCCACCTGTGTACACACTATAATGTAAGAAGTGGCCTATGAGCTTAGTGAATGGCAGTTTTTTAGGCGTTTACCTCTTACTTTATATATATATATATATATATATATATATATATATAGCTGAGTCTGATACAACTGTTACCCATTTCTGACACAGAAATCCAAATAGCTGTTTGAACTCATGCCTGCCTACCTGGATAATGAGAAACTATTATCGGATGTGTATGTTGGTTCATGGAGTGGGCCTATGACTTGTGGGATGTGTAGTTCAAATCTGATTCCTCGGGAAAGCCAAATAGGCATTATACCCAGGGTCGGACTGGCCTATCGGGCTATCGGGGACTATCATGGTAGGCCTCTGCTTTCAGTGTGGTCCCTCTCCCTCAGTCCAATATTCTGTAATATTATACCACTATTCATAAGTTACCTGTGGAATAGTACATTTATGAGAATCTATAGATACAGTTTCAGTTAAACCTGATAAAATAACATGGCGTCTATGTTCTTTAGAGACTGGATTATGGTATCACATCTCTTTTCCTCAATACATCAAACAGACCTGTTCCTATGAGTACCAAAAAACCATTCATCATAGAGGAAAAGTTTTGGTAAATATATATGTATATATCCCGGGGCCCCTCGTGCAGCAAAGGATTGTGGGCAGTTCTAATCAGCATCACATTACAGCACTTAGTGGTCAGGAGATCAAACATGAAACCACAGTAGGAAAAAGAAACAGATTCTTGACCTTTTGCATTATAAACCTCAGGCCTCTCCCTAAAAACTGTGGGTTTTTTTTCCGTGAATTCATTTCAGTTTTCCAAGACGCTCAATAGGGCTGAGAGTAAGAGTCCTGACCCTCGCTGCCAGATGGGGAGGAAGGCTCTGTCCTACACACAAGGGGCAGATTTACGATGTTGTAGGAGACTGGATTATAGATTCTGTGTGTTTCCATTCTGTAAGGACTCTGGTGATAAAGTTAGAACTTACCATAGATACTTACATTTCGTAAATACACTTCTACAAATCCCATGGGAATGAATAGAGCTTGGGCGAGTTTTAGGTATTAAGCTTTAAACTCTCATTTTGATAAATCTGCCCCAAAGAGTAAGATAGGGTGCTGGGGCATTGTTGCCTTGTAAGCGGGAGTCTGTGGTTCGATTCGCTCATTGCTTCTGAGAAGTTTATATGTTCTTACCATGTTTTTGGAAGAATTCTACCCAAAAGTCTAGACAGCTGAACTAGTAAAATGACATGATAATCCTTTGGTGTGAAAGAGGAATAATTCTCTGTAACATTATAATACCTGGTATTAACGGTATTAAACTGCTACTATCTCAGGAACCACTAAAAATAGCAAATTTGTGTAAATTGCAAAAATGTTCAGAGGAGCAGTCTGAGTAAGTTAACAGGCAGGAATATGGCTTTAAAACATACCCCTAAGCACACAAATTTATTTGGGTTTCTGTTTTCCAGAAAATTCAGAACATCTCCCAATTTGTACCCTTCTCCCCTCACCTGCTACTGCAAGGTATCTCTGCCCTTCACAATTACTACGATACAATAGGTTTTCTCTCTTATTAGGACAAAGAGGTGCCCCCTGCCCACCGGCTTGCTCCCTCTGCAACCCTGCAATACTGCATCTACATAAGGCAGCAGAGGCATTGGCATAGGGTTTTAATGCACTGCACCCACTTGCACCCTAGCCTTGTGCCTCTGCTACCTACCTCTTGTTCTTGTCTAGCAACCTGGGAGCCCCAGCCACTCCACTGGAGCTGTATCTAATATACCAGTATCTTCCTATGTGCTAAGCTGAAAAGTTGAACTTGATGGCCTTTTGCTTTGTGTTTCAACCTCAGTCTCACAAGCAATAAATGTTATAAGCTTTCTGGCTCAAACATCCTTCAGTTCTTGGCCAAGTTTGGCCTATTTCAGCATGTTAAGGAAACGGTAATTATATGTCTGAGTTATATGCACAGTCATATGCTTTCCATTGGCCGGAGATGTGTAACTAAAGTAAGATGTTTAGGGTGAGTGTTTCAATGCCTTATACATTAAGTGGGCAGGAGGCTCCCCCTGGTGTACTCAGTGGGTATTACAGCCTCAGACTAGTTCTTCTATCATCAACCAGTCAATATTTGTGTATAAGGAATATCTATCAATCAATATCTATCCATACAACTCAAATGAATGCTGTGGATGGGTGTTTTTTTAACATGCTGCATATTGCAGTTAAAAGCACTACTTGGGTAAAGTCCTATCTTTTTTACTTCCTTTATTGTCATGCAAAGAGGATATTATTAATCTTTAGTTGCAAAGGAATTCTATAACCATATACCTGCTTTTAAATTCTGTAATACAGGTCAGACTTGGGTGTTGCTCCCCCCCAATGCATACTTCAGAGCCATACTGCTCCCCCCAAAGCATACCTCCGAGCTACACTGCTCCCCCAATGCATACCTCTGAGCTACATTGCTCCCCCCAATGCATACCTCTGAGCTACATTGCTCCCCCCCAATGCATACCTCTGAGCTACATTGCTCCCCCCAATGCATACCTCTGAGCTACATTGCTCCCCCCCAATGCATACCTCTGAGCTACATTGCTCCCCCCCAATGCATACCTCTGAGCTACATTGCTCCCCCCAATGCATACCTCTGAGCTACATTGCTCCCCCCCAATGCATACCTCTGAGCTACATTGCTCCCCCCCAATGCATACCTCTGAGCTACATTGCTCCCCCCCAATGCATACCTCTGAGCTACATTTCTCCCCCCAATGCATACCTCTGAGCTACATTGCTCCCCACAATGCATACCTCTGAGCTACACTGCTCCCCCCCATGGCATACCTCCAAACTACACTGCTCCCCCCCAATGCATACCTCTGAGCTACACTGCTCCCCCCCCCCCCAATGCATACCTCTGAGCTACACTGCTCCCCCCCATGGCATACCTCCAAACTACACTGCTCCCCCCCAATGCATACCTCTGAGCTACACTGCTCCCCCCCCCCAATGCATACCTCTGAGCTACACTGCTCCCCCCAATGGCATACCTCCAAACTACACTGCTTCCCCCCCAATGCATACCTCCAAGCCACACTGCCTGCCATCGTGCCAACCATGTAGCATTTTACTGAGCATGCATGTTATGAAGACTTTTACTTCAAATAAAAAACAGAAAATGGAAAGCATTTGAGTTTTGAACATTTATTTCAAGTTGCCACAGGTTATAACAATTTCATTTAAATATATTATTACAGAGGATTAAAAACACTCTACATCACAATATAAAAATACAGATTCCATGTAGTTATTAACGATCAATGGTAACTGCACAAAGTGCTAGTAATGTAGTTTATCCGATAGCCTTGATTGTCTTGTCCATATCCCAAGCCACGAATGACTTCTCTCTCGCTTTTTCTGAAGGCCACACCTTTTATAATTCATAGGAAATTGACAAATGAATCTCCTTATGGGTTACAGTCCAAACGCTTCAAAATATTTCAGTCTTTTTCACCAGACCTTTGTTCAATAAATTGTCATTGGCCGCTTGTTGTTCGTTAGGCTTCCATTTGGGAAGCTCAGTTGTCTGGTCGTTTCTTTATCGCCATCCATCAGGCTGTTGCTATATATCACTGTTATATATATGCCAGGAACCTCAGTTGCATCCACATTCTTCAACAATCATATCTTCATGGTGCTTTAGAACAACCTCATTATCCTCGTACATGAGCATGGACAGTGAGCTCATCTTCACTGGGACACAGGAATTGCATTCAACTCTGTCAGAATCGTACAGCTTGACCAAACTCTGTAAAAATAAGAATGCAAAAAAAATTAGTACAAAGGAAAATAATATACAGTTATATAAACATTGGCATGTAAAGATTAAATACAATCTATATAGGGAATAATGAAACCAACTATTATAAAACAAAAGAAGATTAGAAGTTCTTTCTTACCTTAATATAAGCATGATTTGTTGGCTTGAAGCTTTCATTGAGTGGAACTGGACAGGACCCCTCACAACGAAATGCGTTGAACCTCTTGGGATAGATGATATGCTGACCCCATCCGATCTTGTCAAAGTCAACAACCATGTCCACCCTCCTGCATAGGGACTTTCCATTATCCTTTGGCCTGGAGAAAAATTTGTTCCTCATGATGCTGTGCTGTACATTTCTGTTCCTCCTGTGTCTTCTAGCAATGGTGGAACTGGTTCCTTCCTCGATCTTGACATACTTAGATGACTCCACTGTTTTAATGAGGCTCTGGTGAGAGCTGGTCAGATTGGCAGACGGTTTGTCTTTGGCGAAAACCACCAGCATGACTCGCTCTGCAACAACGTTTGAACAGCTACTCCTTCCTGCAGTCTCAGACATATCCTTAGACCGGAGATAACCTTCACTCTCGGAATGGTCCCTGTGCAAGAGATAGTTCTGCATCATTCTGGAGATATTGAAAACCTTCCAGGAGGAACCTTGTGCAACAGATGGATCGTATTGGAAGGAGCCCAGGAAGAAGTTCTCATGATGGTCTTTGGTGTGGTAGATCTCAATCGTCACATTGTGAGACTTCTCAAAAGAAGGGATGTGAATTCTCAACTCAGCCAACTTCAGTTCATTGCTGCTGGAGATAGAAGACATGTCAAAAGATAACGCCCAGTGATTATCCTCTTCAACGCAACCTGAAAAATAAACAAAGAGGCAAAAATTAGTATCGTAATTTTTATTACATACAAAGCATATTATTTTGTGGCATATTTCATGAGTGAATCTGGTAAAAGCCAACTCCATTGTTTAATATAGATTAAACAGGAAGAGATATCACATATTGAATTAAATCAGTAGTATAACTCAGGTTACTCTAGTTGTAATTATCCAAACTACATATAAAACATTAATGTACAGTCAAATTATAATAATAATTATTAATTACTCAGAGCATGAGAAACATACGGCTAATTAATATTAGAAAGAAACTGTACTTACTTTTTGAGATGAGACTTAGGACGGCATCAGATTCCTGAAGGGCAGGGTGTTCCAGAACTGAGAGGTCTGTAGCATTCCCCATGATGAGAGTCTGGTAGAGTTCCATCATGTAGAGAGGATACTTCATGCCCTGAGAATGCCTGCTCCCATATATGCTGGTAGAAGGTCTCAGTGCCACTTTAGATCCTGTCAGAACTGGAGTGGGAATTCCCTGGACCAGGGAGAAGATCATGCTGGACAGGACTATGCTGAGCAGGGCCATCTGGAGCATCTTGTTCTCTTGGAGCTGGAGAGATGATTCCTGTTCAGAAGCTCTTGAAAACTGAAATGATGACCTGTGAGTTCCCTGGCCTTATATACAGGTAACCCCTGAGCTGTCATAGAGCTTCACACCTGTCAGCCTTTCATCTGCCTCACACCTCAGACATCAAGGACCAAGGCCAAACTCATGTTACCTGTCCTACTGTTATGTTAATTACCCTGGGGGGCAATTACTCACGTACACAGAAGCACAGATACTAATAGATAATTTAGGCGTAGAATAGTTTAGACTGAATGAGTTCAGGTTAGGTATCTATATATTTATACTTGGGATTTTTACATTTCTAAGTAAAAATAGTGAATAAACTGAAGATGTGTGTAAAGATATAACATTTAGAAAATAAGTTTAATGTAATTCCTTTTTCATGTATACAGTACAAATAATAGAAACTTCACATTTTTATATAAGTGCATATACAATGAGGGAGCTGGCACATAAACATACATCTAATAATATTAAGTAATCATATTTCCCAATATCTGGTACATATTGACTCTCTATGTAAGGTCTGGGGCAAGCGAGCCTGGGCCTCAACATTCACCTTGGTGGGTTCTATTCTTTCTGGATACTCCATACAGGCAAAAATATGCTCTGGGTCTAGTAACTCATAGCAACCAAAAAGGTTTGTGCTTTTAAACAGCAGACCAGTACCAGACAATTAGGGTGATATAGGCTACTACTATAGGTATGGCATCTGAATGCTTGGGACATGGGGTTATATGGATAAGGGATCTTTCTGTAATTTAGATCTCCATACTTTGCCTACTAAAAAAATGTAAATATTAAATAAGCCCAATAGGATTGTTTTGCCTTCAATAAGGATTAATTATATTAATTATATCATATTTATGATAAAGTTTTATTTATAAAGAAAAAAAATGAATTATGTGCTTATAACGGAGTCTATTGGCTTTCTGGATAATGGGTTCCTGGATAACAGATCCCATACTTATACTACTGGAGGAAATATTGTATTATTGATTAGTAGGGTTATTTATTTGACCTGTTTGATTTACTGGGGATAGTAGTTCATTGATATCTATTCACTTATTGTAATTAAGCTAGAGATCCCAGCTTTCATCCAATAGATAATGCACCTTCCCCAAAAAGTAGGTACATCTACAGGGTACAGGAGAGTTGCTTTAGGTGAAGACACACTGGGCTACTAGTAGCTGCTACTTTTCAAGGGTACTAAATTCCAGAAAATACCCTGCCGTAGACAAAAGTGAGAATTGCCTCTGCTAAAACACACATAGAGACAATTATCAGCAAATACTCTCCATACAGCTGCTGTCCCCACAAAGTCACCAATCCAAACATGGCTCTGAATTTGGGAGACAGTCAGATACTGATTACATTATATTAAATACAATGGGAGGGGCTTGTGTGGAACCAATTCCTCCATTATTTCTAGACATAGGTAAGCTTCAATTAAACAGAGAAACAAGTAATTAAATATATATATTAATAAAATATCAGTATATCCTAAAGATTGGAGCAAAGGAGTTTTAAGATTAAAATGGTGTGAGAAGAAGCATACTTTGATCCTATATTTCAAAAGGCCAGTTTTTGGCACTTATAGGTGAGGTGCATTGAACGGGTGTGAGAATTGCACCCATAGGTGTCACCTACTAACACTTTCACTTTTCATGTCTCAGATGTGATTAGAACTTGTCACTGTACCTGTTTCAACCAAAACTACATAAAATAATACCAGTGCTGAAAGTATAATACTTCAGTATCTCCTACCCATTAAAGTCTGCTATCAATCTAAAAAAAATGATAAGGATAATGTGCCTATAATCAGGCTACTTCTTAAAATGCACAGTTGTATTTCTATTTAGTGATTATAGACATTTATAGAAATACAGGAAATATATTAACATTATTAATAATAAACATTTCTGCAATATTTCCTATATTAAAAAAAACTCTATTGAATAAACCCTTTTTCGAACAAGACCTAGACTATGAATATATGTCACTATGTAACTTGAGCAGTTATGTATATATAAATATTTTCATTACTGTGTGTGCACTGAGTTAATAAACTGGGCAATATCAGAATATGTATACAAAATATAATGCATATTCATTCATAATTTCTAGATAAATCTGGAGATCAGATATATAGGGAAGAAGGACCGATAAGAGGAGGAAACCTAAAATGACAAAAGATAATAGTAATATAATCATATATAATAATAGTAATAATAATATATATGTGTTATTATGTTTTTAATAATTATATACAATTATTATTATTATTATTATTATTAAATAATTTCTTTATACAGCTTTGGGATATGTAGTTCAGAATGTTCAGTTTTCCAGATAAAGGATCTTTCTTGACCGAGCGCCTATAGAATTCTTTATATTAGTGGAAATGCAGTCAATTTTTTCACTACAACTGTTTTGCCTGGTATGGGTACAATATAAAATTATAAGCATAAAAAGAAATGATCATGATTGGTTTATGTCAATAATGTAGTATGGGATCTGTTATCCGGAAACCCGTTATCCAGAAGTTTCCGAATTACGGAAAGGCCATCTCCTATAGACTCCATTATAAGCAAATGATTATAATTTTGAAAAATGATTTCCTTTTTCTCTGTAATAATAAAACAGTACCTGTACTTGATCCCAACTAAGATATAATTACCCCTTATTGGGGGCAGAACAGCCCTATTGGGTTTATTTCATGGTTAAATGATTCCTTTTTCTCTGTAATAATAAAACAGTACCTGTACTTGATCCCAACTAAGATATAATTACCCCTTATTGGGGGCAGAACAGCCCTATTGGGTTTATTTAATGGTTAAATGATCCCCTTTTCTCTGTAATAATAAAACAGTACCTTGTACTTGATCCCAACTAAGGTATAATTACCCCTTATTGGGGGCAGAACAGCCCTATTGGGTTTATTTAATGGTTAAATGATTCCCTTTTCTCTGTAATAATAAAACAGTACCTGTACTTGATCCCAACTAAGATATAATTACCCCTTATTGGGGGCAGAACAGCCCTATTGGGTTTATTTAATGGTTAAATGATTCCCTTTTCTCTGTAATAATAAAACAGTACCTGTACTTGATCCCAACTAAGATATAATTACCCCTTATTGGGGCAGAACAGCCCTATTGGGTTTATTTAATGGTTAAATGATTCCCTTTTCTCTGTAATAATAAAACAGTACCTGTACTTGATCCCAACTAAGATATAATTACCCCTTATTGGGGCAGAACAGCCCTATTGGGTTTATTTAATGGTTAAATGATTCCCTTTTCTCTGTAATAATAAAACAGTACTTTGTACTTGATCCCAACTAAGATATAGTTAATCCTTATTTGAGGCAAAACAGCCCTATAGGGTTTAATTAATGTTTAAATTATTTTTAGCACACTTAAGGTATGGAGATCCAAATTATGGAAAGCCCCTGGTCCTGAGCATTCTGGATAACAGGTCCCATACCTGTAGTATAACCATACTATACTATATATGTGTCACAGTTATTCTTCACCATGCCTTTGGGGAAAGCCTTATTTTCTTGGCAATAAACATTTAATAAGGTACTGAAATTTAATATACACCTTTGTATTTGTCTCAAAATAATTTTTTGAATGGGGCTAACATAAATAAATAGTGTGTGTGCCTGTAGTTTAGTATACACTAAATGAAGTTAGTTAAGATATCCCATATAAAACCACAGGCTCAGGCCCATACATGTAGACTGGGTTCATTAGCATGTATATGCACCAGGGGTCCATTAGGCGTCATGTCCCATTATTGTCTGTTACACATATCTAAATAACATTTATGTTTGATATATATTAGTAGGCCCTTTGATACAGGCCAAGGTGAGATTGGGCCTTAGTACAAGTGACAAGACTGTTACATATATGTTACCTGTTACTGGCATCAAAGCCAAAGCTAAGTAAGTGCCAAAATGCTATGGGAATTCTCTTTACTATCTCTGGGAGTGCATATATTATTTTATCACCGATTATCTAATCTAATCACTGATACTGTCCCATTAGATAGAGAGACTGAAAAATAAGCAGGTAGCAAGCTAGGCAGATTTATAGACAGAATAATCAGGCAAATAGCTTCAAGGTAGCAGGGGGGACTGCTACCATCAGGTGAGAAACTCGCCTCAGACAGCAGTGCCCCTAAAGTTACCAGGGGCGGCAATTGCACTTTCTACACTAGCGATGCCCCCCCAGGCCCCCTCCACTGCTGTAAAGGTAAGCATCGGCGGTTGAGGGAGGGCAGCATCAGCAAAGCCGCCTCGGAAAAGACCCCTGCAAAGTAGATACATATATAAAGATGATGCTAGGTAGATAGATAGATAATTGATATCAATATACCTAGATGTTAGATTAGGGGATAGATAGATGATAGATGATGATAGATAGATAGATAGATAGATAGATTATAGATAGATAGATTATAGATAGATAGATGATAGATAGATAGATAGATAGATAGATAGATGATAGATAGATAGATAGATAGATAGATAGATAGATAGATAGATATAGATAGATAGATAGATAGATAGATAAATAGATAAATAGATGATAGATAAATAGATAGATAGTGATAGATAGATAGATAGATAGATAGATAGATAGATAGATGATAGATAGATAGATAGATAGATAGATAGATAGATAGATGATAGATAGATAGATAGATAGATAGATAGATAGATGATAGATAGATAGATAGATAGATAGATAGATGATAGATAGATAGATAGATAGATAGATAGATAGATAGATAGACAGATAGATGATGATGATAGATAGATGATAGATAGATAGATGATAGATAGATAGATATATAGATAGATAGACTAGTATAACTAGATGTTAGATTAAAGGATGGACAGATAGATAGCTATATAACTAGCTGTTACATTAGAGGATTGATAGGTAGAAAGATAACTATGATAACTAGAAGTTAGATCAGACGATCGATCAATGGATAGATAGATAGATAGATAGATGATAGATAGATGATAGATAGATGATAGATGATGATAGATAGATAGATGATAGATAGATAGATAGATAGATAGATAGATAGACAGACTAGTATAACTAGATGTTAGATTAAAGGATGGACAGATAGATAGCTATATAACTAGCTGTTACATTAGAGGATTGATAGGTAGAAAGATAACTATGATAACTAGAAGTTAGATCAGACGATCGATCAATGGATAGATAGATAGATGATAGGTAGATGATAGATAGATGATAGATGATGATAGATAGATAGATGATAGATAGATAGATAGATAGACAGACTAGTATAACTAGATGTTAGATTAAAGGCTAGATAGTTATATAACTAGTTGTTATATTAGAGGATCGATAGGTAGAAAGATAACTAGGATAACTGGTATAACTATAAATTAGATCAGAAGATCGGTCAATGGATAGATAGATAGATAGATAGATAGATCATAAATACTTCATTTGCTTGTGTCAATAGGTTCCCACTAAAGGCAATGGGGGTGGCACAAGTGGGATTGGGCACGTCTCAGCAGGCTCATATATACCAGTAGAGAAACGTCATAGTGTGTCATAGCTCTTATGTCTTGTCTGTCATATATATATGTATTCTAGGAATCTTTAGCCCTGGGTACAATGATGGCAATATACAAATGCAAATAAAACTACAGACAAGATCATTAAACCTACCATAATAAAAAAATACCTAAAATAATAAAAGTGAAGGATGATTACAAAGGCTTGTTGTATTTCATATTACAAGTTATTAATGTTAGCAATTTGTTCCAGTGCCCACCTTTATAGCAGTGTAATCATCCATCATGCAATTGGGCTGCCAGGCATACAGTCATTTAGCGAGTGATAATCAGTTAACAAACATGTGTTTATTATTATTATGAGTAAATTATGAATTGTTGTACTGATGCTAGTATAGGCATCGTGTGTATATAATGTTGGGTATACTGAATGCAGGCAAACCCTGCAGCAAGTTAAGGCATAACACCCAAAACCATATAGGCACCATGGGTTCATTAGCACATATGTACCCCGGCTTAATGAGGTGTGATGTTGCCCCGTTGTCTGTTACACATATCTAAATAACATGTTTGATATGTAATACTGGGCTCTTTGATCAGTTATTGGTATAAAGTCCTGAGTGCCAAGATGTCTCCCAAAGTGTTACCCACAAGTGCTGCCAGAGCCTTTGAAACTAGAAGGTGCCACCATGAAGTGAAATCTTAGTACTGAAGTAATTGTCAGTAAGTGTTACTGATTTCAAAGGCAAACTATACCCTCAAACAATGTAGGTCTCTATTAAAATATATTGCATAAAAAGCTCATATGGAAAACATAATAAGCTATTTTAATAAAAATATTGGGGATTCCTAAATAGAAAACTGCCATATTAAGTACTAAGGGCCGCCCCCTGGGATCATAGGATTCAAAGTGCACGCAAACAAACCAAGGGCTTGATCTCTGAGGGAACACACAGCCCATCACTAAATGGCGGCTCAAGGGAATGGATGTAAAAGGGCAATATTTACTGATATATATATATATATTCCAGTTTGGGAGATTCTTTAATAGCGCCTTAATATTATATAAACTACCTGTCGGTTAAGTATTCATTCTAGAGGCATAGTTTTCCTTTAATAAAATAGGCTAAGAAGATTTCATATGGAGAACATGTTTTGACTGAGATTCAAAATATGCCGTCCCGTTCAGTATCTATTTAAATATTTATCATAATAAAATCTGCATATAGCAGCCTTACTGGCATTTGTCAGTATATCTATATTGCCAGTATGGGCTGGGACGAGCCAAAAGATAGATGTGAGATACGAGATATGAGATAATTCAGTGTTTAGAAGAGAGACACATGGATATATACAGTAGCTATAAACATTATTGGAATGGGAGCCAGGATATGACTTCCAGAGCAGTGCCATCTTTAATAAGAGAAGCTCTATTCTCAGTCAGAACAGTACAGGTATCGGATCCCTTATCTGGAAACTTGTTATCCAGAAAGTTCCGAATTACAGAAAGGCCATCTCCCATAGACTCCATTTTAATCAAATAATTCTCTCTGTATAATTTTCTCTGTAATAATAAAACAGTACCTGTACTTGGTCCCAACTAAGATATAATTACCCCTTATTGGGGGCAGAACAGCCCTATTGGGTTTATTTCATGGTTAAATGATTCCCTTTTCTCTGTAATAATAAAACAGTACCTGTACTTGATCCCAACTAAGATATAATTACCCCTTATTGGGGGCAGAACAGCCCTATTGGGTTTATTTAATGGTTAAATGATTCCCTTTTTCTCTGTAATAATAAAACAGTACCTGTACTTGATCCCAACTAAGATATAATTACCCCTTATTGGGGCAGAACAGCCCTATTGGGTTTATTTAATGGTTAAATGATTCCCTTTTTCTCTGTAATAATAAAACAGTACCTGTACTTGATCCCAACTAAGATATAATTACCCCTTATTGGGGGCAGAACAGCCCTATTGGGTTTATTTAATGGTTAAATGATTCCCTTTTCTCTGTAATAATAAAACAGTACCTGTACTTGATCCCAACTAAGATATAATTACCCCTTATTGGAGGCAGAACAGCCCTATTGGGTTTATTTAATGGTTAAATGATTCCCTTTTCTCTGTAATAATAAAACAGTACCTGTACTTGATCCCAACTAAGATATAATTACCCCTTATTGGGGGCAGAACAGCCCTATTGGGTTTATTTAATGGTTAAATGATTCCCTTTTCTCTGTAATAATAAAACAGTACCTGTACTTGATCCCAACTAAGATATAATTACCCCTTATTGGAGGCAGAACAGCCCTATTGGGTTTATTTAATGGTTAAATGATTCCCTTTTCTCTGTAATAATAAAACAGTACCTGTACTTGATCCCAACTAAGATATAATTACCCCTTATTGGAGGCAGAACAGCCCTATTGGGTTTATTTAATGGTTAAATTATTCCCTTTTCTCTGTAATAATAAAACAGTACCTGTACTTGATCCCAACTAAGATATAATTACCCCTTATTGGGGGCAGAACAGCCCTATTGGGTTTAATTACTGTTTAAATAATGTTTTTAGCAGACTTTAAGTAGGAGATCCGAATTATGAGTACAAAAGGAAATAAGGTAAAATCTGTTTGTGAGAATTTGTGTATGCATCTGTGTACCTTTCAAAACCATGTTATATAGGATTGAAAAGAGTCAATCAAGTTCAACCCTTCCAAGTAATTCGAGCACCCACAAACCTACACTGACCTATCTATCCACTCACATACAGACCCATACTGACCTATCTATCCACTCACATACAGACCCACACTGACCTATCTATCCACTCACATACAGACCCACACTGACCTATCCACTCACATACAGACCCATACTGACCTATCTATCCCCTCACATACAGACCCATACTGACCTATCCACTCACATACAGACCCATACTGACCTATCTATCCCCTCACATACAGACCCATACTGACCTATCCACTCACATACAGACCCACACTGACCTATCTATCCACTCACATACAGACCCATACTGACCTATCTATCCACTCACATACAGACCCACACTGACCTATCCACTCACATACAGACCCATACTGACCTATCTATCCCCTCACATACAGACCCATACTGACCTATCCACTCACATACAGACCCATACTGACCTATCTATCCCCTCACATACAGACCCATACTGACCTATCCACTCACATACAGACCCACACTGACCTATCTATCCACTCACATACAGACCCATACTGACCTATCTATTCACTCCCATACAGACCCATACTGACCTATCTATCCACTCACATACAGACCCATACTGACCTATCTATCCACTCACATACAGACCCACACTGACCTATCTATCCACTCACATACAGACCCACACTGACCTATCGACTCACATACAGACCCATACTGACCTATCCACTCACATACAGACCCACACTGACCTATCTATCCACTCACATACAGACCCACACTGACCTATCTATCCACTCACATATAGACCCACACTGACCTATCTATCCACTCACATACAGACCCACACTGAACTATCCACTCACATACAGACCCATACTGACCTATCCACTCACATACAGACCCATACTGACCTATCCACTCACATACAGACCCATACTGACCTATCCACTCACATACAGACCCACACTGACCTATCTATCCACTCACCTACAGACCCACACTGACCTATCTATCCACTCACATACAGACCCACACTGACCTATCTATCCACTCACATACAGACCCACACTGACCTATCTATCCACTCACCTACAGACCCACACTGACCTATCTATCCACTCACATACAGACCCATACTGACCTATCTATCCACTCACATACAGACCCATACTGACCTATCTATCTACTCACATACAGACCCACACTGACCTATCTATCCACTCACATACAGACCCACACTGACCTATCTATACACTCACATACAGACCCACACTGACCTATCTATCCACTCACATACAGACCCATACTGACCTATCTATCCACTCACATACAGAACCACACTGACCTATCTATACACTCACATACAGACCCATACTGACCTATCCATACACTCACATACAGACCCATACTGACCTATCTATCCACTCACATATAGACCCATACTGACCTATCTATCCACTGACATACAGACCCATACTGACCTATCTATACACTCACATACAGACCCATACTGACCTATCTATACACTCACATACAGACCCATACTGGCCTATCTATACACTCATACAATCATAACATCAATACTAACTGTAGATATTGGTCTAACAACAGCCTTGGACAGTGTGTATATGTGTATATAAGTGTGCAAATAAAAAAGCTAATTTTACTAATACTGTATGTGTGGGTAAGTTTGTGTAAATGTGTAAATGAGGGCCACTTACTGTTTCTGTAGCAGGCAGAATCTGACATTGCTGGAGGGGTCCTAGAAGTCTTCTGCAGAGTGTTGCACAACAGGAAGTGAGTGGAGGGTGCTGGGAAAACATAGGAGCATTCTATAAAGCAGACATGCCATTGGATCTTGTTTGCTGTTTAAAGGTTGGTACAGAGGTAATAGCTGTATAAAGGGCTGGAGTGAAGCCCGAAACGTTGCCTTTGGCACTTGAGTAAAGATTCACATTTTTCAAAACAACCGGAGTGCTGCTGTTTTCTTCATTTTTAATTTTTGAGGTAATAGCTGTAGTAACCTCTGTTTGTGTGGAAATTTTAGTTAAGAGAATTCATTGTTATTATTCTGTTCCTGTTTCCCACTTCCTGTCTAAACTGAGAGCAAGTATAGAGCAGGTCAGTTTACCTGCCATGTTATAATAAATTTTCCTTTTTTCTTTCTTTTTGTCTGGAGAATAGTCCCTCCCTTCCTGATATCATTGATACATATGTATAGATATATACTTTTTCTAGAGTTTTTGCTTTTTTGATTTTATGTGTTTCTGTGTTTTTTCTGATTTCATATATGTTTAGGGGGGTAAGGGTTAACTACACCCGCTAATTTCATCTGGCACTGTTTAGAGTGCTGATCTGGGTATAAATAACTCCTCCCATACAGGGACTGTTTAAGCTTCTGATGAAGTGACGTGAGGTCACAAAACGCGTTAAGCGTAAGTCCTGATGTTATACATGTGCCGTTTTAATGTGACTGAATAAAGACTGATTTTATTTTTCACCACGTGGTGCTCCGCTTTTTCTGGAAATTTTCATGTTATAATAAATGCACCAGAAGTTACTGTGCTTGTCTGACCGCTTCACCTGTACTAACAGAGCAGATTTGCTTTCCACACTGCTATCCAAGCAATATCACAATAGCTTTAATTGCAAAGAATGTATTAGAATATTGGAAATGTATTTTCAATTAAAATTATTATTATTATTATTATTGCAATTATTAAACAATAATTGTAAAATAAAACAATAATTATGTGACAATTTGTTGAGGACCCAACCAGATATCATGCTATAATGTATCTAGTGATTTCTTACACCCCATAATATTTATCAAATGTGCAGTTTCTAGAACTCCTGGGTGATATTGTTCTATAAATATATATTGCATAAAACAGTCCATATGTAATAAACTGCTTAATCTAAATAAAACATTTTCATAAAAAATATACTTTTCTAGTACAGGTTTCGGACCCCTTATCTGGAAACCCATTATCCAGAAAGTTCCGAATTACGGGAAGGCCATTTCCATTATAATCAAATAATTCACATTTTTAAAAATGATTTCCTTTTTCACTGTAAAAATAAAACAGTACCTTGTACTTGATCCTAACTAATTCTTATTGGAGGAAAAACAATCCTATTGGGTTTAAATACTGTTTAAATTTGTTTTTAGTACACTTAAGGTAGTAGATCTGAATTAAGGAAAGACCCCTTATTCGGAAAACCCCAGTTCCCGAGCATTCTGGATAACAGGTCTCATACCTGTAGTATGTGCCACAACATACACAACACAAACCAGAGGAACACACCCATCCTGGGTTATCAGCCAATGAACAGACAGAGCTCTGTCTATTACAGTTCTACAGATGTAATGCAAAGATGTTGCTGTTCATGCCATATTCTTGGCGGTTCCACAATGTGCCACAGATGTGTAAGTAAGAAAGTACAAAGAAGACTACATTTATTTAGTAGGCCATTCTTTGTCCCATCACCATCTTGAAATTATGAATTAATATAAGTATATTTTATATCCTGTATAATACTGTTACTCTAATATCCATTTTCAGTAACAAATGTGTACTTTTTAAATTAATATTATGCTAGAAATCCAACATCAGGTATTGTTTTCTGAAGATAATAAAATGAAAATATTTCTCAAGTATCATATTGTAACCTCTGTCAAAATCCAAAGAATTTCCTTGGAATGCTATGTACATTCACTGTAATGGGGAGAGGTGCTAGTTGGCCAAGCTGAACCTGTTAGCTGCTGTCACTTCTCTTACTAACTGGTCTCTGAAGTTCTATAAAGCAGCTCATGCCTAACACTTCATATGTTTGATATCTGAGAGGATTTTCTCCTTGGTGCCATTGGCTTATTAGCATAGGATTAGGGGACCTCTCACCTGCCATTGTTGTAATTTTTTTGATGTTACTAAGATTATTCACATGAAAGAGGTATAAGTGTGAAGAGACCTTACAGCTCTGGCACCTCCTGTATATAAGGCCAAGTCATCCTCAGATCCTTACTTCATTCCCAAGAGAGTTTCTGAGCAAGGAACATCTTCTGAGCTGGAAGGCATCACTGGAAGCTTCATTCTCTAGATATGGCTGTGCTATGCTTTATCTTATCTCTCACAGTCCTTTCCCTAGGGCATGGGATGCCCACTCTTCTTCACACAAAGGAGGCCAGGTTCCCTTTACAAGGATCTACCCAGAGACTGGAATCTTCATCTGTCCTTCATGGAATAATACTTCCCCATGATATGAAATATCCAGTCTACATGATGCAGATGTACCAGAATCTCATCTCAGGGAAATTTACAGGTCCTTCTGTTCGGGAAGAACCCGTCCTTCAGGAATCTGATACTGTTTTGAATCTCATTGCAAAAGGTAAGTTCTTATTTAAAAAAAAAACAAAAAACATGTTTATATAAAGAAATTGTGCAATTGTGTTTTCTTCTGGACCATATATGGCACTGACACAGAGCTAATATTCATGCCAAACAACTAACATTTGCTTTCTATTCTTTTCCCAGGATGCACCCAAGTGGATAGCCGATGGATATTATCTTTCGACATGTCTTCAGTCTCCATTAGCAGTGAGTTAAGGCTGGCCGAGCTGAGGATTCACCTGCCTTACCTTGAGAGGTTCCAGAATGTGACACTAGATATCTACCACACCAAGGGAAATCTGGAGAAGTTCTTCCTAGGGTCACTTACCATAGATTTCCCAGGTACTTCAGGCTCCTCATGGAAAGTCTTTAATGTGACACAGATGCTACAGCGCTACCGCTATCAGAAAGAGAGCTTCTCCAGTGATGAATACACACAGCCGAAGGCAACTTCACAAGCAGAACAGAAGATCGACTGCAATGGACTTCTATCTGAAAGAATCATGTTGATGGTATTTTCTACAGATAAGCCCTCATCCAAACTCACTGGCTCCACCAGTCTCATAGAAACAGCAGAGTCCTCAAAGTATGTCATAACAGAGGCAGACACCAGAGAAACCGGGAAGAGGAGGCACAGAAGGAATCGTTATGCTCTGAACAGCATCATAAGAAGCAGCTTTCATTCTCAGCCTGTGGGAGATGGTAAAACCCAGTGTAGGAGGGTAGACATGATTGTTGACTTTGAGAAAATTGGTTGGAGCGACCAAATTATTTACCCCAAGAGGTTCAATGCTTATCGATGTGAAGGATCCTGTCCGATTCCACTGAATGAGAACTTCAAGCCAACAAACCACGCCTACATTACGGTAAGACACGCCAAAAGCTGTTTTTTTCTATTTTTTTGTTGTATTAATATTGTTATTACAAGTATATGTTTTGATAATAAATAACCATATCAATATATATTAAGACACGCCAAAACCTTTTGTTTTCTATTTTTGTTGTTTTAAAGTTTTAATATTGTTAGTATATATTTTGATAATAAATGAATATATACATTTCATCAAAAAGTTATCAAAAATGCGTGAACGTAAAAAATCCTTTCCTACTTGAATATTTTGTTTTGTTTTTTGAGTCTAACAAGTCTTTTTTATACTAACTAATGTTTTTTTCTGTTTTTCTTGGTTTTACAGAGTTTGGTTAACCATTTCAGTCCTGAAAGAGTAGAATGCCCATCCTGCGTGCCAGTGAAGATGAGACCTCTGTCAATGCTCATGTACGAAGGTGATGAAATTGTTCTAAAACACCATGAAGACATGATTGTAGAGGAATGTGGATGTTATTAAGGAAAAGCACAGAGCTGGTTGCCCTATTGATAAGTGGACACACAGCTGAGAAGAGTCTTCTACATAAAGAGCCAAAACCCTTGCACTGCCGGTGGTACTGGAAAGCTGTTGATAAAGACCCGGACTATATTAAAGACATTCAAGGCTGGAGTTGAAGATGAAAGGGATGTACAAGGCACTTTGGGAAATTAATGACTAAAATAATGTAATGTCAAAAAATATTTGTTTAACATTTTACAGCATCTTATATAAACCCATTGTGGAGACTTGATATGAAGAAATAATTATTTTGTGTTACAAATGCTGGGGAATATTTTGGGACTATGCTAACCTGAAATGTAAATATATGTATTTATATATTATACTGCACTAACAATAAAAAGCCGCTTTCAAATGTATTGCTTGTTTATTGTCATTTGTCTTTTAATACATATGTACTCATTTGGTTATCTACTAATTTCATATATTGTAGCAAGTTGTTTATACACTTATATTCCTGGCACGCATTGTATTTTACAGCGACAATGCATTTTACTTTCTCTATTTGAGGCTTTCATTGCAGACAATTCTGTACAGTGTCCAAGAATGACACAGCTCCCCTGGGAATTCATCCGTTGAAATATAACACACAGGCAGGGTAGGGCAGGCAGAGTATGGCCCTACTCTCTCTGCCCTGCCTGTGTGTGCCATACTCTGCCTGCCCTACCCTGCCTTTGTGTGCCATACTCTGCCTGCCCTACCCTGCCTTTGTGTGCCATACTCTCTGTGCCCTACCCTGCCTTTGTATGCCATACTCTCTCTGCCCTACCCTGCCTGTGTGTGCCATACTCTGCCTGCCCTATGCTGCCTGTGTGTGCCATACTCTCCCTGCCCTATGCTGCCTGTGTGTGCCATACCCTGCCTGTGTGTACCATACTCTCTCTGCCCTATGCTGCCTGTGGATGGCACACACAGACAGCATACACTGACACAATGCTGGCACTGCTCCTACAGTCTGAGGTGTGAACAGGGGAACAATGTGGGTGATTACAGCCTGAGCTTGAGGTGTGAACACTGCAGGGGATGAACAATGCAGGGATTTAAAGGTGTGAGCAGTACAGGGGATAACATGTTTAAACAATACAGAGGGATTACAGCCTGAATATGAGGTGTAAACCATGCAGGGGGCCATTTAATCTCAGTACTGATACCATTTAAATCTTCCACAAAGGTAAACCATCAAAGCAGCCAGACAGATGGGGGGCCACACAGAGGGGGGTCGCGGGCCACCAGTTGGACAGCCCTGGTGTAGGGGGTCAGAGAACCCTATTGCCTGCTTTTCTGTCTGTAACATCATCCAGCCCAGTTACAGACTGGAGAAACCTGATTGGCTGGGAGCCCCAGTGCACTTCTGGGAGAAAGATACTTTGGGGCCAAAAATCAGGGGCGGGTCCAGCAGGTTATAAAAGGGAGCCCCTGATGTATCCAGATATTGAGAGAGAGTCCAGAGGAAGTGAGCAGCCAGCCACTTGCTGTTGTTGAGTTCAGACTATAAAGAGAGAAGTGAGCTTGGTTGCTAGTGACTGCTGTTAACTCCATGTGAGTTTCCTGTGTGTCCCCCCTGTGTAAGGATGGGTATTGATCAAGTGCCTCATATGTGGAAGCAACTGCCTATTCCAAAGGGAGAGGTAAAGTACCTCTGGTAGCGCTACCTGGGGAAACTAAAGAGCTCTTGGGGAAGGGGCTTTGCAAGGGACTTAAAGAGATACTGACACCAGAAATTAAACCATTTTTTACATCTATCATAACTTTTTTTTATGCTATCTATAATTTTGCCTTAAAAGTATTTGCCCAATGCTATTACATTACATAGCTGATCCCCCATGTTCCCCTATGAGCGGGCTGCCATATTTATGCAGCAGGAGCCAACTAGCATTAGAAGCTATAACTGTCAGGTTGAGGAAGGACAGTCAGGTTGGCAAACTACCTGGTTTGGGGGCACTGAGAGCAACATCCAAGGGGTTGGTGAGCAACATGTTGCCCCCGAGCCACTGGTTGGGGATCACTGCGTAACAGGAAATGAGTGGAGGGTGCTGGGGGGGACATAGGAGCATTCTAAAAAGCACACATGTCATTGGATCGTGTTTGCTGTTTGGAGGTTGGCCCTGCAATGAAAAGCCAACGGTTCAGAGGTAATATGTGTAATAACCTCTGCTTGTGTGGAAATTTTGGTTAAGAGTATGTTTTGTTATTTGTCATTATCCTGTAACTATTTCCCACTTTCTGTCTAAACTGAGAGCAAGTATGGAGCAGGCCAGTTTAGCTAGGGTTGCCAACTGTCTGGTTTTGACCCGGACAGCCCAGTTTTCGGAAGGACTGTCTGGGTCAAAACCTCCTGTCTGGTTTCCCAAGTTAGGAAAACCAGACAGGGCTCACTGACATTGAGTGCTTGGCCAATCGCTGATCGCTGCATCATAGCCCCGCTCCCATGATGCCACAGCTCCACCTCTTCCCACCACGGCTCCTTTTGCAAACAAAAAAAAAATAGGATTTCAATTACCTATATATTGACTGGAGCAACAATACAGCCATAACAGTTACTAGAAACAAGTTAAGAACGTATTATATTATTTTAATGTCACAGTTTGTTGAGGACCCAACCAGAAATCATGCTATTGTAGGGAATCATAGAACTCTTTCCCCTATTTCTCTGTCTGTGACGTCATCCAGCTACAGACTGGGAGAAACCTGATTGGCTGGATGCCCCCAGTACACTGTTGGGGGAGAGAAGGCATGCCTAAGTTTGGAGCCAAAAATCAGGGGTGGGCCCAGCAGTTTATAAAGGGAGCCCCTGTGGTTTTTCCAAATTTTGAAAAAGAGATCCAGAGGGAGTAGCTAGTGCCAATTGTGTGTTCAGACTACAAAGACTGAAGTCTGCTGGGCTGCTGGTAATTATAGAGTCCTCTGTGGAATCTCCGTCTGTGTCCCCTGGTGAGAACAGGTATTGCTCACTTGCCTGCTACATGGAGCTCTTGGGGAAGGGACTGAACTTAACAAAAAGGGTTGTGGTCTGTCTGGATCCAAGTTGGGACTGGACATCAAAAGAGACTGTGCCAAGAGTGGATAGACTTCAAGGGTTGCACTATAATGGATCTAGTGATTTCTCACACCCCATAATATATATCAAATGTACAATTTCTGGAACTCCTAGGTGATTAGTGTAGATACTGTTATCTTATTTAATGCTTATTACCAAAAGCAAACGGAAAATGAAACCCCTGAATATTGCAGGTTTCTATAAATATTGAATAAAACAGTCCATATGTAATACACTCCTTCACCTAAATAAACTATTTTCATAAAAAATATACTTTTCTAGTAGTATGTGCCACAAACATACACAACACAAAGCAGGGGAACACACCCATCCTGGGATACATCAGCCAATGAATGGACAGAGCTCTGTCTATTACAGTTCTACAGATGAAATGCAAAGATGCTGCTGTTCATGCCATATTCTTGGTGGTTCCACATGTGCCACAGATGTGTAAGTAAGAAAGTACAAGGAAGACAGATTTTTGGTTGGCCAACAAAGCCCAGCTACATTTATTTAATAGGGTATTGTTTGGCCCACCAACAGGCCAGTGTCCTATCTTGAAATTTACTAAATTAATTAAAAAGTAAATTTTATATCCTGTATAATACTGTCACTCTAATATCCATTTTCATTAACAAATGTGTACTTTTTAAATTAATATTATGCTAGGAATCCAACATCCAGTATTGTTTTTTGAAATGCTTGGAATGCTATGTACAGTCACTGTAATGGGGAGAGGTGCTAGTTGGCCAAGCTGAACCTGTTAGCTGCTGTCACTTCTCTTACTAACTGGTCTCTGAAGTTCTATAAAGCAGCTCATGCCTAACACTTCATATGTTTCATATCTGAGAGGATTTTCTCCTTGGTGCCATTGGCTTATTAGCATAGGATTAGGGAACCTCTCACCTGCCATTGTTGTAATTTTTTTGATGTTGCTAAGATTATTCACATGAAAGAGGTATAAGTGTGAAGAGACCTTACAGCTCTGGCACCTCCTGTATATAAGGCCAAGTCATCCTCAGATCCTTACTTCATTCCTAAAAGAGTTTCTGAGCAAGGAACATCTTCTGAGCTGGAAGGCATCACTGGAAGCTTCATTCTCCAGATATGGCTGTGCTATGCTTTATCTTATCTCTCACAATCCTTCCCCTAGGGCATGGGATGCCCACTCTTCTTCACACAAAGGAGGCCAGGTTCCCTTTACAAGGATCTACCCAGAGACTGGAATCTTCATCTGTCCTTCAGGGAATAATACGTCCCCATGATATGAAATATCCAGTCTACATGATGCAGATGTACCAGAATCTCATCTCAGGGAAATTTAAAGGTCCATCAATTAGGGAAGAACCCGTCCTTCAGGAATCTGATACTGTTTTGAATCTCATTGCAAAAGGTAAGTTCTTATTTAAAAAAAAAAAACATGTTTATATAAAAAAAATTGTGCAATTGTGTTTTCTTCTGGACCAGATATGGCACTGACACAGAGCTAATATTCATGCCAAACAACTAACATTTATTTTCAACTTTTTTCCCAGGATGCACCCAAGTGGATAGCCGATGGATATTATCTTTTGACATGTCTTCAGTCTCCATTAGCAGTGAGTTAAGGCTGGCCGAGCTGAGGATTCACCTGCCTTCCCTTGAGAGGTTCCAGAATGTGACACTAGATATCTACCACACCAAGGGAAATCTGGAGAAGTTCTTCCTAGGGTCACTTACCATAGATTTCCCAGGTACTTCAGGCTCCTCATGGAAAGTCTTTAATGTGACACAGATGCTGCAGCGCTACCTCTATCAGAAAGAGAGCTTCTCCAGTGATAAATACACACAGCCGAAGGCAACTTCACAAGCAGAACAGAAGATCGACTGCAATGGACTTCTATCTGAAAGAATCATGTTGATGGTATTTTCTACAGATAAGCCCTCATCCAAACTCACTGGCTCCACCAGTCTCATAGAAACAGCAGAGTCCTCAAAGTATGTCATAACAGAGGCAGACACCAGAGAAACTGGGAAGAGGAGGCACAGAAGGAATCGTTATGCTCTGAACAGCATCATAAGAAGCAGCTTTCATTCTCAGCCTGTGGGAGATGGTAAAACCCTGTGTAGGAGGGTAGACATGATTGTCGACTTTGAGAAAATTGGTTGGAGCGACCGAATTATTTACCCCAAGAGGTTCAATGCTTATCGATGTGAAGGATCCTGTCCGATTCCACTGAATGAGAACTTCAAGCCAACAAACCACGCCTACATTACGGTAAGACACGCCAAAAGCTTTTTTTTTCTATTTTTTTGTTGTATTAATATTGTTAATACAAGTTTATATTTTGATAATAAATAACCATATCAATATATATTTCACCAAAAAGTTATCAAAAATAATTGCAGTTAAAAAATCCTTTCCTACTTGAATATTTTGTATTAAGAAGAAGAAATCTTTTGACAGTAACTAATGTTTTCTCTATTTTTCTCGGTTTTATAGAGTTTGGTTAACCATTTCAGTCCTGAAAGAGTAGAATGCCCATCCTGCGTGCCAGTGAAGATGAGACCTCTGTCAATGCTCATGTACGAAGGTGATGAAATTGTTCTAAAACACCATGAAGACATGATTGTAGAGGAATGTGGATGTTATTAAGGAAAAGCACAGAGCTGGTTGCCCTATTGATAAGTGGACAGACAGCTGGGAAGAGTCTTCTACATAAAGAGCCAAAACCCTCGCACTGCCGGTGGTACTGGAAAGCTGTTGATAAAGACCCGGACTATATTAAAGACATTCAAGGCTGGAGTTGAAGATGAAAGGGAAGTACAAGGCACTTTGGGAAATTAATGACTAAAATAATGTAATGTCAAAAAATATTTGTTTAACATTTTACAGCATCTTATATAAACCCATTGTGGAGATTTGATATGAAGAAATAATTATTCTTGTGTTACAAATGCTGGGGAATATTTTGGGACTATGCTAACTTGAAATTTAAATATATGTATTTATATATTATACTGCACTAACAATAAAAAAAACACTTTTAAATGTATTGCATGTTTATTGTCATTTGTCTTTTAATATATATATGTACTCATTTGGTTATCTACTACAATTCTGTACATTGTCCAAGAATGAACCCGCTCCCCTGTACCTGACCTCACAAGACAGAACTCTATAGGGGATGCCAACTGTCTGGCCATGTCACTTCCGGACCATGGTTGTCCGGCAGAGAACATCACCCAGGAGCATGCTTGATTGGCCATCAGTGGTAGGGATGATAAGGTATGAATTAGCAAGCCTGTTAGGGAAGTCAGGTTAGAGGAGGAGGTCCTGTTCAGGGGTCTAATGCTTATAATATGGGTTTGCTTCTCCTTACATTAAATAGTGAAAACCTGCATACTGATTAGATCTAGGGTATTTTATGTGTCGGTCTGAACCCAAACAATGTCCCCATGCTGTCTAGAATGATGCTCCTTGCTATAGATTTACTACTTTCAGTGCCATGCAAGGTATAAAACATCACCAAGGTGCATGCAATTCCTAAACATCATTCTCTCAATAAAGAACATTCTATAAATAAAGAACAAGAAAATATTGCTGTAAGTAGGTGCCATTTTTGACCCCCGTACTAGTTCCATAGATTAACCTAAAAGTTTCACATATTCATTAGTGCTCATTAGTGCTCATTAGTGCTCATTAGTGCTCATTAACATCACCAGATGCAGTAGACAGTTTGCGCTTTTCCCTGCAGTGAGTTGCATCTAAAAGCACTTTCATTAAAGGAATCCATTCTTCCTTCATTCCATTCTGAATTGAGTGCTGCTACATATTTTGATGCACAGCTTAATGAGAAAGAATTCTTTGGTTTAAACTTTAGCCAGTATGCATTACACCCAGAGAAAAAACCTGGTTACGTGAATCCCCCCCCCATGGCAAATGTCTCATTTATTAAGAGGCTCTGCTTCTATCTATTTTTCACTCATAGTAGGAGTGTAATAACCAGCCCTGTAGCATTAACATCTGGGAAAAGCAAAACTTAGCTCCTCAACAGTTGCCCAGAGCACACTGAGCATGTGCAAGGCCACTGACACTCTAAACAAAATCCAAGATGGGGAGTTCTTGTGCACATTTTAAATATTGCGTTTAGCATTTAGTTCTCCTCTAGGCAGGGGCGATTCTGCACATATCGCCGCCTGAGGCGGCTCCTGGATGCCCCCCCCTCCCGCTCCCCAGCGCTTACCTTCTGAGCGCAGGAGCGGGTCCGGGGGCGGTGAGATCGCTAGTGCAGAGAGCGCAATTGCGCTCTCTGCACTAGAAGAGCCGAATTTCCAGTTTAAAAACCGAAAATTCGGCTCTTAAAGTTACCAGGAGCGGCTTTTTGCCGCCCCTGGTAACTGGGGCGCTTCTGCCGCCTGAGGCGAGTTTCTCAACTCGCCTAATGGCAGAAGCGCCCCTGCCTCTAGGGTGTCATTATGGAATAACATAACATTAAGTGGTTGTGTCTCTTCCAGTTAAAACTGCAGGAAAAAAAAAATATTCGCCACCAGGTGGCGCATGGTCTGGCATTTTCTATTGTGTTTTGCTGGCAAGTCTTTGCGCTCTAGCAATTTCTATAGGCAAAATTTAATACAGGTATGGGATCCCTTATCCCGAAACCCGTTATCCAGAAAGCTCTGAATTATGGAAAGCCCGTCTCCCATAGACTCCATTTTTATCAAATAATTCAGAATTTTAAAACTGATTTCCTGTTTCTCTGTAGAAATTAAACAGTACCTTGTAATTGATCCCAACTAAGATATAAATAATCCTTATTGGATGTAAAAGAATACTATTGGGTTTGTAGACTTAAGGTATGAAGATCCAAATTACGGAAAGATGCCTTATCCGGAATACCCTTGGTCCCGAGCATTCTGGATAATAGGTCCTATACCTGTACTCAAAAAATAGTGCGTGGACCTATAAAATGTAAAAACTTGCTGGCTGCATCTGTACTGTATCTTATTGCTGAGTCCATTGCCATTGTGCCTGTCCCTATCCTTTTCTTTCCTACGTGGAATCCACCTCACATTTAATAAAACAAATTCTCATCTTTACATAAACACTATACAGGTATGGGATCCATTATCAGTGTCGGACTGAGATACCAGGAGCCCACCAGAAAACCCTGGACCATAGGCCCACTTTCTACACTATTAATCCTCCTCTCCTCACTCAACCTCTTCTTCCTCTATCTCTTTATTATCCAAGTCTCTTTTCTCTATCCTTCCATCTCTTTTCCCATACAGAAATAGGGAATGACCATGTAACTGGCCAAATAGAAGCAAGAGGGCCAACCGGGAGTTTTCCTGGTATCCTGGTGGGCCATTCCAACACTGTCCATTATCCAAAAAGTTCCAAATTATGGGAAGGCCATCTCTCGTAGACTCCATTTAATAAAATAATTAAATTTTTTAAGAATGATTTCCGTTTTCTCTGTGATAACAAGAAAGAACCCTGTACTTGATCCTGACTGAGATATAATGAATCCTTATTCGAGGCAAAACCATCCTATTTAATTTATTTAATGTTTAATTGATATTTTAGTAGATTTAAGGTATGGAGACCCAAATTACAAAAATACCCCTTATCCGGAAAACCCCAGATCCAGAGCATTCTGGATGACAGGTCCTATATCTGTATAATGTTTTCCTATACAAATTACTACAACAATGTGCAGGTTTGTTGAATTCTTCCCTGTTGCAATAAATAAACATGTATTTTGGAATATCTCCAATCTCTCAGGACACCACAGTGGAGTCTACAGGATCTGTGCCTGAAAAGTCTCTTTAAATTTCCATTCCTGGCCAGCTGAGTCAGCGATTTCTTACACCCCATAATATTTAGCAAATGTGCAGTTTCTATAACTCCTGGGTGATATTGTTCTATAAATATATATCGCAAAAACAGTCCATATGTAATACTCTACTTTATTGAAAGTATTTTCATAAAAAATATACTTTTCTAGTAGTATGTGCCACAACGTACACAACACAAACCAGGGGCACACACCCATCCTGGGATACATCAGCCAATGAACGGACAGAGCTCTGTCTATTACAGTTCTACAGATGTTGCTGTTCAAATTTTTGGGGGACAAATTACACATATGCAATATGTCATATTCTTGGTGGTTCCACAATGTGCCCACCAACAGGCCAGTATTCTATCTTGAAACTGAATTAATATAAGTATATTTTATATCCTGTATAATACCGTCACTCTAATATACATTTTAATTAATAAATATGTACTTTTTAAATTAATATTATGCTAAAAATCCAACATCAGGTATTGTTTTCTGAAGATAAAAAAATGAAAATATTTCTCAAGTATCATATTGTAACCTCTGTCAAAATCCAAGAATTTCCTTGGAATGCTATGTACAGTCACTGTAATGGGGAGAGGTGCTAGTTGGCCAAGCTGAACCTGTTAGCTGCTGTCACTTCTCTTACTAACTGGTCTCTGAAGTTCTATAAAGCAGCTCATGCCTAACACTTCATATGTTTCATATCTGAGAGGATTTTCTCCTTGGTGCCATTGGCTTATTAGCATAGGATTAGGGAACCTCTCACCTGCCATTGTTGCAATTTTTTTGATGTTACTAAGATTATTCACATGAAAGAGGTATAAGTGTGAAGAGACCTTACAGCTCTGGCACCTCCTGTATATAAGGCCAAGTCATCCTCAGATCCTTACTTCATTCCTAAGAGAGTTTCTGAGCAAGGAACATCTTCTGAGCTGGAAGGCATCACTGGAAGCTTCATTCTCCAGATATGGCTGTGCTATGCTTTATCTTATCTCTCACAGTCCTTCCCCTAGGGCATGGGATTCCCACTCTTCTTCACACAAAGGAGGCCAGGTTCCCTTTACAAGGATCTACCCAGAGACTGGAATCTTCATCTGTCCTTCAGGGAATAATGCGTCCCCATGATATGAAATATCCAGTCTACATGATGCAGATGTACCAGAATCTCATCTCAGGGAAATTTAAAGGTCCATCAATTCGGGAAGAACCCGTCCTTCAGGAATCTGATACTGTTTTGAATCTCATTGCAAAAGGTAAGTTCTTATTTTTTTAAAAAACATGTTTATATAAAGAAATTGTGCAATTGTGTTTTCTTCTGGACCAGATATGGCACTGACACAGAGCTAATATTCATGCCAAACAACTAACATTTGCTTTCTATTCTTTTCCCAGGATGCACCCAAGTGGATAGCCGATGGATATTATCTTTTGACATGTCTTCAGTCTCCATAAGCAGTGAGTTAAGGCTGGCCGATCTGAGGATTCACCTGCCTTCGCTTGAGAGGTTCCAGAATGTGACACTAGATATCTACCACACCAAGGGAAATCTGGAGAAGTTCTTCCTAGGGTCACTTACCATAGATTTCCCAGGTACTTCAGGCTCCTCATGGAAAGTCTTTAATGTGACACAGATGCTACAGCGCTACCTCTATCAGAAAGAGAGCTTCTCCAGTGATGAATACACACAGCCGAAGGCAACTTCACAAGCAGAACAGAAGATCAGCTGCAATGGACTTCTATCTGAAAGAATCATGTTGATGGTATTTTCTACAGATAAGCCTTCATCCAAACTCACTGGCTCCACCAGTCTCATAGAAACAGCAGAGTCCTCAAAGTATGTCATAACAGAGGCAGACACCAGAGAAACCGGGAAGAGGAGGCACAGAAGGAATCGTTATGCTCTGAACAGCATCATAAGAAGCAGCTTTCATTCTCAGCCTGTGGGAGATGGTAAAACCCAGTGTAGGAGGGTAGACATGATTGTCGACTTTGAGAAAATTGGTTGGGGCGACAGAATTATTTACCCCAAGAGGTTCAATGCTTATCGATGTGAAGGATCCTGTCCGATTCCACTGAATGAGAACTTCAAGCCAACAAACCACGCCTACATTACGGTAAGACACGCCAAAAGCTTTTTTTCTATTTTTGTTGTTTTAATATTGTTATTACAAGTATATGTTTTGATAATAAATAACCATATCAATATATATTTCACAAAAAAGTTATCAAAAATGATTGCACTTAAAAAAATTCCTTTCCTACTTGAATATTTTGTATTATTTTGGAGTCTAAGAAGTCTTATTGAAAGTAACTAATGTTTTTTCTATTTTTCTTGGTTTTACAGAGTTTGGTTAACCACTTCACTCCTGAAAGAGTAGAATGCCCATCCTGCGTGCCAGTGAAGATGAGACCTCTGTCAATGCTCATGTACGAAGGTGATGAAATTGTTCTAAAACACCATGAAGACATGATTGTAGAGGAATGTGGATGTTATTAAGGAAAAGCACAGAGCTGGTTGCCCTATTGATAAGTGGACAGACAGCTGAGAAGAGTCTTCTACATAAAGAGTTACACGGGCAAAACCCTCGCACTGCCGGCGGTACTGAGGAGCTGTTGATAAAGACCTGGACTAAAGTAAAGACATTCAAGGCTGGAGTTGAAGATGAAGGGGATGTACAAGGCACTTTGTGAACATAAAGACTACAATAATCTAATGTCAAAAAGTAATTGTTTAACATTGTACAGTATCTTATATAAACCCATTGTGGAGACTTGATACAAAGAAATAATTATTTTGTGTTACAAATGCTGGGGAATATTTTTGGACTATGTTAACTTGAAATGTAAATATATGTATTTATATATTATACTGCACTAACAATAAAAAAAACACTTTCAAATGTATTGCTTGTTTATTGTCATTTGTCTTTTAATATATATATATATGTACTCATTTGGTTATTTACCACAATTCTGTACATTGTCCAAGAATGACACCGCTCCCCTGTACCTGACCTCACAAGACAGAACTCTATAGGGGATGCCAACTGTCTGGCCATGTCACTTCCGGACCAGGGTTGTCTGGCAGAGAACATTACCCAGGAGCATGCTTGATTGGCCATCAGCAGTAGGGATGATAAGGTATGAGTTAGCAAGCCTGTTAGGGAAGTCAGGTTAGAGGAGGAGGTCCTGTGCAGGGGTCTAATGCTTATAATATGAATTGATTTAATGTTTAAATTATATTTTAGTAGACTTAAGGTATGGAGACCCAAATTACAGAAATACCCCTTATCCGGAAAACCCCAGGTCCATAGCATTCTGGATGACAGTTCCTATACCTGTAAATTGTTTTCATATACAAATTACTACAACAATGTGCAGGTTTGTTGAATTCATCCCTGTTGCAATAAATAAACGTCTCACAATATAACACCATGTTGTAGAAAGGTTTCACGGCACAGAGAGATTTGTAGCAAATGTGCAGTTTCTAGAACTCCTGGGTGATATTGTTCTATAAATATATATTGCATAAAACAGTCCATATGTAAAAATATAAAAAAATATACTTTTCTAGTAGTATGTGCCACAAACATACACAACACAAACCAGGGGCACACACCCATCCTGGGATACATCAGCCAATGAACGGACAGAGCTCTGTCTATTACAGTTCTACAGATGTAATGCAAAGTTGCTGCTGTTCAAATTTTTTGGGGAAAATTACACATATGTAATATGTCATATTCTTGGTGGTTCTACAATGTGCCACAGATGTGTAAGTAAGAAAGTACAAGGAAGACAGAGACAGATTTTTGGTTGGCCAACAAAGCCCAGCTACATTTATTTAATAGGGTATTGTTTGGCCCACCAACAGGCCAGTATTCTATCTTGAAACTATGTATTAATATAAGTATATTTTATATCCTGTATAATGCTGTCACTCTAATATCCATTTTCAGTAACAAATGTGTACTTTTTAAATTAATATTATGCTAGAAATCCAACATCCAGTATTGTTTCTGAATATAATAAAACAAAAATATTTTACAAGTATCATATTGCAACCTCTGTCAAAATCCAAGAATTTCCTTGGAATGCTATGTACATTCACTGTAATGGGGAGAGGTGCTAGTTGGCCAAGCTGAACCTGTTAGCTGCTGTCACTTCTCTTACTAACTGGTCTCTGAAGTTCTATAAAGCAGCTCATGCCTAACACTTCATATGTTTCATATCTGAGAGGATTTTCTCCTTGGTGCCATTGGCTTATTAGCATAGGATTAGGGAACCTCTCACCTGCCATTGTTGTAATTTTTTTGATGTTGCTAAGATTATTCACATGAAAGAGGTATAAGTGTGAAGAGACCTTACAGCTCTGGCACCTCCTGTATATAAGGCCAAGTCAGCCTCAGATTCTTACTTCATTCCTAAGGGAGTTTCTGAGCAAGGAACATCTTCTGAGCTGGAAGGCATCACTGGAAGCTTCATTATCCAGATATGGCTGTGCTATGCTTTATCTTATCTCTCACAGTCCTTTCCCTAGGGCATGGGATGCCCACTCTTCTTCACACAAAGGAGGCCAGGTTCCCTTTACAAGGGTCTACCCAGAGACTGGAATCTTCATCTGTCCTTCATGGAAAAAGACTTCCCCATGATATGAAATATCCACTCTACATGATGCAGATGTACCAGAATCTCATCTCAGGAAAATTTAAAGGTCCTTCTGTTCGGGAAGAACCTGTCCTTCAGGAATCTGATACTGTTTTGAATCTCATTGCAAAAGGTAAGTTCTTATTTAAAAAAAACATGTTTATATAAAAAAATTGTGCAATTGTGTTTTCTTCTGGACCAGATATGGCACTGACACAGAGCTAATATTCATGCCAAACAACTAACATTTATTTTCAACTTTTTTCCCAGGATGCACCCAAGTGGATAGCCGATGGATATTATCTTTTGACATGTCTTCAGTCTCCATTAGCAGTGAGTTAAGGCTGGCTGAGCTGAGGATTCACCTTCCTTCGCTTGAGAGGTTCCAGAATGTGACACTAGATATCTACCACACCAAGGGAAATCTGGAGAAGTTCTTCCTAGGGTCACTTACCATAGATTTCCCAGGTACTTCAGGCTCTTCATGGAAAGTCTTTAATGTGACACAGATGCTGCAGCGCTACCTCTATCAGAAAGAGAGCTTCTCCAGTGATGAATACACACAGCCGAAGGCAACTTCACAAGCAGAACAGAAGATCAGCTGCAATGGACTTCTATCTGAAAGAATCATGTTGATGGTATTTTCTACAGATAAGCCCTCATCCAAACTCACTGGCTCCACCAGTCTCATTGAAACAGCAGAGTCCTCAAAGTATGTCATAACAGAGGCAGACACCAGAGAAACCGGGAAGAGGAGGCACAGAAGGAATCGTTATGCTCTGAACAGCATCATAAGAAGCAGCTTTCATTCTCAGCCTGTGGGAGATGGTAAAACCCTGTGTAGGAGGGTAGACATGATTGTCGACTTTGAGAAAATTGGTTGGGGCGACAGAATTATTTACCCCAAGAGGTTCAATGCTTATCGATGTGAAGGATCCTGTCCGATTCCACTGAATGAGAACTTCAAGCCAACAAACCACGCCTACATTACGGTAAGACACGCCAAAAGCTTGTTTTCTATTTTTGTTGTTTTAATGTTTTAATATTGTTAGTATATATTTTGATAAAAAATGAATATATCTATATACATGTCATCAAAAAGTTATCAATCCTTTCCTACTTGAATATTTTGTATTGTTTTTAAATCTAACAAGTCTTTTTTACAGTAACTAATGTTTTTTTCTGTTTTTTTTGGTTTTACAGAGTTTGGTTAACCACTTCCACCCTGAAAGAGTAGAATGCCCATCCTGCGTACCAGTGAAGATGAGACCTCTGTCAATGCTCATGTACGAAGGTGATGAAATTGTTCTAAAACACCATGAAGACATGATTGTAGAGGAATGTGGATGTTATTAAGGAAAAGCACAGAGCTGGTTGCCCTATTGATAAGTGGACAGACAGCTGGGAAGAGTCTTCTACATAAAGAGTTACACGGGCAAAACCCTCACACTGCCGGCGGTACTGAGGAGCTGTTGATAAAGACCTGGACTAAAGTAAAGACATTCAAGGCTGAAGTTGAAGATGAAGGGGAAGTACAAGGCACTTTGGGAAAATAAAGACTACACTAATCTAACGCCAAAAAGTAATTGTTTAACATTGTACAGTATCTTATATAAACCCATTGTAGAGACTTGATACAAAGAAATAATTATTTTGTGTTACAAATGCTGGGGAATATTTTGGGACATTGAAATGTAAATATATGTATTTATATATTATACTGCACTAACAATAAAAAAGCCACTTTCAAATGTATTGCATGTTTATTGTCATTTGTCTTTTAATATACCGTATATACTCGAGTATAAGCCGATCCGAATATAAGCCGAGGTACCTAATTTTACCTAAGAAAACTGGAAAAACTTATTGACTCGAGTATAAGCCTAGGGTGGGAAAGGTTTGTCCTTTTTCATTATGTCATTTACAAATAAATGTCTTACTACACTGCACTGCTGGGAGAGAACATAAATATATATTGATCAAACTTGAAATTGTTGTGCTGTGGTAAATTGCAGTTTCCAGGAATCCCTTAATGGCTGAGGTTGTTAATTGATTATCCAAATGACTGTTGTGCCATGGGATGAAGTGTGCATCATAAAACCATTTATGCTTACAAAGGATGTTATGGGCACAGCCACTGATGCCATAACACAATGAATGCCAATTTGGCCTCCCTTCAGTCTGCCTTCCGTCTCTACATCCTTTCTCTCAGCTCCCCATACTGCTCCCAGTAGTAGTTCAATTAAAAGTGATATGCAACAATGGTCGGCATAAACTTCCCATATCTCCGGCCTGTGCAATCCCACTTGTGATATTAAGCACTGTTGGCTAATACTACAAACTGACATGGGATGAAGTGTGCTACACATTGATATGTTTTTAGGGCTGCATTCTTTAATGGATAAAGTGGCAATTAGAAGTGTTAGCAGACTTCTTATTCTTATGGTAGAATTAATAGCAACACAGGCTGACACTGCTGACATACCGCTCCTTGCTGTGTCTTCTCTCTCGGCTGGCAGGTGTGACGAAGGACACAGGGGGAGGGGCGCATGAATGCAGCTAGCCGCTCAGCAAAGAGAAGACACGTATGGAAAGAACCATACGTGAATAGTTTTCGTAGAATCATCCGAGAACTGAACTCCACTTAACTGAATCATACGAATCATCCGTGAACTGAACGCCACTAACGCACGAATAATCCCAGTACCGCCAGGAAGCCTGTCTGTTATAGTGAACATAATCATCCCAGCGCACATTCGTTGCGCTCTGACATTCGCGCACCCTCCCCTCTCCCGTGTGCGAATGTCAGCAATGTCAGAGCGGTACTGGGATGATTCGCGCACAGTCAGAGCGCAACGAATGTGCGCTGGGATGATTATGTTCACTATAACAGACAGGCTTCCTGGCGGTACTGGGATTATTCGTGCGTTAGTGGCGTTCAGTTCACGGATGATTCAGTTAAGTGGAGTTCAGTTCTCGGATGATTCAGTTAAGTGGAGTTCAGTTCTCGGATGATTCTATGAAAACTATTAAGGTATGATTCTTTCCATATTCTTTCTTGTGTCTTCTCTTTGCTGAGCGGCTAGCTGCATTCATGCGCCCCCTCCCCCTGTGAATTGACTCGGCCCCCCCCCCCTGCGTCCTCTGTCACACCTGCCAGCCGAGAGAGAAGACGGAGCGGTACTGTGAGAAGTATGGGAAGCGGTGTACACTCGAGTATAAGCCGAGGCTGAGTTTTTCAGCACATTTTTCGTGCTGAAAAACTCGGCTTATACTCGAGTATATACGGTATATATATATGTACTCATTTGGTTATTTACTCTTATATATTGTAGCAAGTTGTATATACACTTATATTCCTGGCGTGCATTGTATTTTACAGCAATATTGCCGTTTCCACTATGATCCTGATTGGCCATAAGCAGTAGGGATGATAAGGTATGAATAAGTAAGTCTGTTCTGGGAAGTCAGGTTAGAGGAGGAGGTCCGGTGCAGGGGTCTAATGCTTATAATATGGGTTTGCTTCTCCTTCATTAAAGGTATCCATTCTTCCTTAATACAATTCTGAATTGAGCGCTGCTACATATTTTGATGCACAGCTTAATGAGTAAGAATTCTTTGGTTTAAACTTTAGCCAGTATGCATTACACCCAGAGAAAAAACCTGGTTATGTGAATCCCCCCCCCCATGGCAAATGTCTCATTTATTAAGAGGCTCTGCTTCTATCTATTTTTTACTCATAGTAGGAGTGTAATAACCAGCCCTGTAGCATTAACATCTGGGAAAAGCAAAACTTAGCTCCTCAACAGTTGCCCAGAGCACACTGAGCATGTGCAGGGCCACTGACACTCTAAACAAAATTCAAGATGGGGAGTTCTTGTGAACAATTTTAAATTTTGTGTTTAGCATTTAGTTCTCCTATAGGGTGTCATTATGGAAAAACATAACATTAAGTGGTTGTGTCTCTTCCAATTAAAACAGTGGGAAAAGAAACAAAATTTGCAATCAGATGGTGTATGGTCTGGCATTTTCCATTGTGTTTTGCTGGCATTTCTTTGCACTGTACTGTATCTTATTGCTGAGTCAATTGCCATTATGCCTTTACTAGCCCTTTCCTTTCCTACATGGAATCCCATCGACACCTGGGCCCACCGGGAGTTTTTCTGGTATCCTGATGGGCCAGTCCAATACTGTCCGTTATCCAAAAATTTCCAAATTATGGGAAGGCCATCTCTCATAGACTCCGTGTTAATAAAAATATTAAATTTTTCAAGAATGATTTCCTTTTTCTCTGTGATAACAAAAAAAAGTACCTTGTACCTTATAGTACCTTATATTTTAGTAGACTTAAGGTATGGAGATCCAAATTACAGAAATACCCCTTATTTGGAAAACCCCAGGTCTGGATGACAGGTCCCATACCTGTATAATGTTTTCCTATACAAATTACTACAACAATGTTTACTCCACAATAACCAGGAAACAGTGACAGGAAAAGTTGCATCCACTGTATCCTATGGCTGATACCACTGCCATTGTGTCCCTACTATTCCTATGCTTTTCCTATTCTTTTCTTTCCTATATGGAATTCACCTCATTTTAAATCAAATACTTAACAGAAACCTTATATAATATTTCTTTACCCCAACAATGTTTCCTGCACAATAATCTTTACAACAAATTTACCAAAGGAAAATATAGAAAAATATAGTAACAAAAAGAATTTGTAATTCTTTTCTAATTTTGAAATCAGCACTTTAGGGGCCGATTCATTAAAACACGTGTTCGAATCCCGAATGGGAAAAATTCGGATTGGATACGATAATTTCTGGAGATCGCAAATATCACGAAAATGCTTACGAAAAAAACATATTAGTCACGATAATATCGTATTGGCGATCCGAAAGTCACGGATACCAAATGATTGTAAACAGCGGCAGAACCTTTCCAAACTTTTTGCGCTAGCGTACGAAAAAGTCGCGCAATCGTCTGAAAAAATCGGTGGAAAGATAAAGATAATGAAGTTAAAGTGATACTGACATGAAAAAACAACTTTTAAAAATATGAATCTACATAAAATAGTTCGTGTTGATCATTTTTTTGCTAATAGGGTTGCTTTTGTAAGTAATTGTTACTTGAAATCCCAAAACCTGACTGTCCCTTCTCAGCCTGTCAGTTATAGCTTCTAATGCTAACGGCCTGCTGCACAAATATGGCCGCCCCCTCATAGAGGAACATGGGGGATCAGATAGGGAATGTAAAAGCTTGGACAAATACTTTTATGGCAAAATTATAAATAGCATGCAGAGACAGACTTAAAAAAGGTTTCATTTCTGGTGTCAGTATATCTTTAAAATGGTTTAGAACTATTATAATATATTATATATCAACCTCTGTCTACAGTCAAACAATTTCTTTGGAATGCTATGTACATTCACTGTAATGGGGAGAGGTGCTAGTTGGCCAAGCTGAACCTGTTAGCTGCTGTCACTTCTCTTACTAACTGGTCTCTGAAGTTCTATAAAGCAGCTCATGCCTAACACTTCATATGTTTCATATCTGAGAGGATTTTCTCCTTGGTGCCATTGGCTTATTAGCATAGGATTAGGGAACCTCTCACCTGCCATTGTTCCGAGGAGGAATCATTATAGCCAGAAGAGCATCAAAAGAAGCAGCTTTCATTCTCAACCCAAGGGAGCTGGTAAAACCCTGTGTAGAAGAGTAGACATGATTGTGGACTTTGAAAACATTAGTTGGGGAAACTTAATTATTTACCCCAAGAGTTTCAGTGCTTATCAATGTGCACTCAAACAAGCCAAGGCACACATACATGCTAGGCCCCATCAGCCAATGAATGGGCAGAGTTCTGCCTTTTGCTCCCACACTACTTCCTGTCAGCTGATCTCTGAGGGAGCACACAGCCCATCACTAAATGCTGGCTCAAGGGAAAGGATGTAATGTAAAAGGGTAATCCCTTATGCGGAAAGCCATTATCCAGAAAGTTCCGAATTACGGGAAGACTCCATTATAAGCAAATAATTCTAATTTTTAAAAATGATTTCCTTTTTCTCTGTAATAATAAAACAGCACCTTGTGCTTGGTCCCAACTAAGATATAATTACCCCTTATTGGGGGCAGAACAGCCCTATTGGGTTTATTTAATGGTTAAATGATTCCCTTTTCTCTGTAATAATAAAACAGTACCTGTACTTGATCCCAACTAAGATATAATTACCCCTTATTGGGGGCAGAACAGCCCTATTGGGTTTATTTAATGGTTAAATGATTCCCTTTTCTCTGTAATAATAAAACAGTACCTGTACTTGATCCCAACTAAGATATAATTAATCCTTATTGGGGGCAGAACAGCCCTATTGGGTTTATTTAATGGTTAAATGATTCCCTTTTCTCTGTAATAATAAAACAGTACCTGTACTTGATCCCAACTAAGATATAATTAATCCTTATTGGGGGCAGAACAGCCCTATTGGGTTTATTTAATGGTTAAATGATTCCCTTTTCTCTGTAATAATAAAACAGTACCTGTACTTGATCCCAACTAAGATATAATTACCCCTTATTGGGGCAGAACAGCCCTATTGGGTTTATTTAATGGTTAAATGATTCCCTTTTCTCTGTAATAATAAAACAGTACCTGTACTTGATCCCAACTAAGATATAATTACCCCTTATTGGGGGCAGAACAGCCCTATTGGGCTTATTCAATATTTAAATGATTTTTAGCAGACTTAAGTTGTGGAGATCCAAATTACAGAAAGATCCCTTATCCGGAAAACCCCAGGTCCCGAGCATTCTGGATGACAAGTCCCATACCTGCACTATGAAATAATTCTCACAATATATATCAGTTTATTTTGCCCTTTTACATCCTTTCCCTTGAGCCACCATTTAGTGATGGGCTGTGTGCTCCCTCAGAGATCAGCTGACAGGAAATAATGCAGCTCAAACTGTAACAGGAAGTAGTGTGGGAGTAACACAGCTCTGTCCATTCATTGGCTGATATAAACTATTAACACCCTATGACATAATAATCAGAGATTAATGTTTATAGTTTATAAATCACTGCGCCCTGTACAGTTTGACCACTGTTGCCCTGCCTCCCTCTGCTTGGGTCATACTATAAGGGGCTTATTCACCATTGTCCAAAACTGGCAAGCCTTGTACCTTACAAAAATCAGTGTGAAAAGTGCCTCCTGCAAATGATTATGGTATGTCTGCAGCATTAAACTTCAAACATGCAATTAGGGATGTATAAATTTGCAATACTATGAAATAACTCTCACAATTATAACACATATTGTAGAAAGGTGTCACTGCCCGGCTCAGAGAGATTTGTACTTCAAGGAAGTCTCTGTTGTGCATTGTGTCAGAAAATGGTATAACACTTACTGGTAGTTTTTCTGGTGGATCAAATAAAACCAACTACATGTATTTAGTAAGGCATAGTTTGGCCCACCAAAAACTGTGTACCTCTGGGTATGGAGTAGCTTGTGGGTATGGGGGCACCAGTACTTAGTGAGTACAATAAAGTATCATATTGCTGTAAGTAAGGTCATTTTTTCACTGATAATGTCCCTTAATCGTTTAATTACAAGCAGCATTCTCCTCTGCCCCATTTATGATTAAAACACTGGTACCTGCCCCATACTGCCCAGCAACTGTGATAAGAGGTGTCACAGTACTTCATATTTAAGTGAATGGCAAGCGATCAAGCACCGGTGGCAGCATTTCAAGCCAAGACAAAAGTAAAGGCAATAAATGCCTCATATGCCATAGCCGTACCTATAGTGTGCATGTCATGTGTCTATTGGTCATTGCTTTAGGGTTTTAATTGTTTGGTGATATGACAATGCAATGTTTTTACAATGTCTACCTTGTCTTGTAGTTATGAATTCATATGGCAAGTATAGTTTTATATGCCGTATACCAGGGGTGGGCAATACGTCGATCGCGGTCCACCAGTCGATCCCCCGAGGATTCCTGGCGGACCACAATCAAGCCGGGGATGCGGAAGTGCTCCATGAATGCGTACGCACACACGCCGCACTTCCACGTCGGTCTGGTCGATCGCGACCGGACCGAGTCTGGCCGCCCCTGCCGTATACTACTGTCAATCTAATATTCAGATACCCAAATGTATTCCTACAATGTATATACATTATCTTTGTACATAACATTGCACTCACCAACACCCAGTGAACAAAAAACACATATTGTATTGATGTAGCCCTTTTTCATTGTCAATAAAGCACTGGAATACAAAATAAATAAATATTGTATTACGAATACTACAAATATACTTAAACGAAACTCTGGCTTTCAAACAAAAAATTCTTTAAGAGCCAAGCACAGAAACCACTAAAATACCTTTTACTGTAATCTGTTTCACTGAAAAGCATAAATACAATTTGTTTAGGCTGATATCCAGGCTCAAAACAGTTCTTGTCTCTCCTCCCCTGCCAATAATCCTGACAGGGGAGGAGGGAATGGGAGGATGCAGGCTGAAGGCAGGCTGAGGACAGTTGACTACTGACACATTTTATTAGAGTCACAAAGTAGTCATTTAGATCAGCAGGAGAATATGGGGCCAGGCTTAGGGAACTGTTCCAAACCATATTATTACATTACGTCATGGAAAGGCTGCATATTTTTCTATAATTTATCTATATTGCAAAGTTGCTTGCAAAGTGTTTGGTTGGAGTTTTCCTTTAGAAATTCTGCATATAGAGGTCATTGTATTGAATTACTGCAAACTAAAGTGAAAGTTAAGCCAAAATGAAAAGTTTTCATTAGTCCTTAAAAAGCAGGGCATGTTGGAGAAGCATCCTTACTCAGAAGAGCTCACAATCTGACCACTATATATATATATATATATCACTTGCATTTTATTATTAAATTGTAAGCATTTTCTTATGTTAGAAACCCAGCATCAGATATGATTATATTTAAAGATAATAAAGTTAAAATGTTTTAGAACTATTATCATATTTCAACCTCTGTCTACAGTCAGGCAAATTCCTTGGAATGCTATGTACATTCACTGTAATGGGGAGAGGTGCTAGTTGGCCAAGCTGAACCTGTTAGCTGCTGTCACTTCTCTTACTAACTGGTCTCTGAAGTTCTATAAAGCAGCTCATGCCTAACACTTCATATGTTTGATATCTGAGAGGATTTTCTCCTTGGTGCCATTGGCTTATTAGCATAGGATTAGGGAACCTCTCACCTGCCATTGTTGTAATTTTTTTTGATGTTGCAAAGATTATTCACATGAAAGAGGTATAAGTGTGAAGAGACCTTACAGCTCTGGCACCTCCTGTATATAAGGCCAGCCTCAGATCCTTACTTCATTCCTAAGGGAGTTTCTGAGCAAGGAACATCTTCTGAGCTGGAAGGCATCACTGGAAGCTTCATTCTCCAGATATGGCTGTGCTATGCTTTATCTTATCTCTCACAATCCTTTCCCTAGGGCATGGGATGCCCACTCTTCTTCACACAAAGGAGGCCAGGTTCCCTTTACAAGGATCTACCCAGAGACTGGAATCTTCATCTGTCCTTCATGGAAAAAGACTTCCCCATGATATGAAATATCCAGTCTACATGGTGCAGATGTACCAGAATCTCATCTCAGGGACTGATAAAAGTCCTTCTGTTCGGGGAGAACCTGTCCTTCAAGAATCTGATACTGTTTTGAGCCTCATTGCAAAAGGTAAGTTCTCATCTTTATAACTGTTTATACAAATGAATGACTGTGTATTGGCATGTCTTCAATTCAACATTGCATATCTGTCTGCTCAGAAATAAACATTTATTATATTATTTATAACAGAGCCATAATTCCTGGCGAACAACTAAAATTTGCTATTTTTTTTCCCAGGATGCACCCAAGTGGATAGCCAATGGATATTATCTTTCGACATGTCTTCGATTTCCATCAGCAGTGAGTTAAGGCTGGCCGAGCTGAGGATTCACCTGCCTTCTCTTGAGAGGTTCCAGAATGTGACACTAGACATCTACCACACCAAGGGAAATCTGGAGAAGTTCTTCCTAGGGTCACTTACCATAGATTTCCCAGGTACTTCAGGCTCCTCATGGAAAGTCTTTAATGTGACACAGATGCTGCAGCGCTACCTCTATCAGAAAGAGAGCTTCTCCAGTGATAAATACACACAGCCAAAGGCAACTTCACAAGCAGAACAGAAGATCAGCTGCAATGGACTTCTATCTGAAAGAATCATGTTGATGGTATTTTCTACAGATAAGCCTTCATCCAAACTCACTGGCTCCACCAGTCTCATAGAAACAGCAGAGTCCTCAAAGTATGTCATAACAGAGGCAGACACCAGAGAAACCGGGAAGAGGAGGCACAGAAGGAATCGTTATGCTCTGAACAGCATCATAAGAAGCAGCTTTCATTCTCAGCCTGTGGGAGATGGTAAAACCCTGTGTAGGAGGGTAGACATGATTGTCGACTTTGAGAAAATTGGTTGGAGCGACCGAATTATTTACCCCAAGAGGTTCAATGCTTATCGATGTGAAGGATCCTGTCCGATTCCACTGAATGAGAACTTCAAGCCAACAAACCACGCCTACATTAAGGTACAACAAACCAAAAGCTTGTTTTTTCTATTTTTTTTTTGTTTTTTTAATAGTGTTATTACAAGTATATGTTTTGATAATAAATAACTATCTCTATATACCAATAACTATATCCCCGCAAACCATGGCTTTTTTTGACATTAACTACATTTTTTTCTTATTATTACAGAGTTTGGTTAATCATTTTAATCCTGGAAGAGTAGAATGCCCATCATGCATACCGGTGAAGATGCGCCCATTATCAATGCTCATGTACGAAGGTGATGAAATTGTTCTAAAACACCATGAAGACATGATTGTAGAGGAATGTGGATGTTACTAAGGAAAGCAGCTGCACTACTAATAAATACCTACACAAAGGTGCATTATGAGTATGAGGCACAGCTTCACGCTGTATTCAAGAACAATCAAAAAGACTTGGGAGGAAAAGAAGGACAGGCTTGGATAAAGCTCGGGATAAAAGGCAAAAGACAAAGCACTTTATAAAACAAAGACTGTAACAGTTTGAGAAAAAATTATTTGTCACAAAGGAAAAAATATGAAGAAATAAGTATTTTGTGTTGCAAATAGAGAGGAATATATCCCTTCAGAGAAACCATACAAACGTGTCATTTAAATATATTTATTGTATATTACAATGTGCTACCAATAAATAAGTTGTTTCCTTTTAAAACATGTGGATTTATTTGATTTGCTTGTTTTTGCTCATTCAGGTATTGTAATAACATATTTCATCTTTTAACATCTTGCAGACAACCTGGGTAAATATGCTTGCAAATAATCTCAGAATAGGGGTATGGGATCTAGTTACCATCAAGTACAAGGCACTGTTTTATTACTACTGAGAAAAAGGAAATCATTTTTAAAAATTAGAACTATTATTATCTGAAAATGGACTTTATGGGTGATGACCTTCCAGGGTTTCTTGATGAATGGTTTCCAGTGTAACTGGAACTACATCCTATATACCTTTTGCACAGCAGAAACTCTAGATTATGTGATCACATAGGCTTGAATGTCTAACTCACTGAGATTAAGGGCTTCTTCTCACCTTTTTCTTTAATTTTATTTTCTTCACATTTTTTATTTTTGGGCTGGGCTGTTGTTTCTTTCCATATTCTGTTGATCTAAACCAGTGATCCCCAACCAGTGGCTCGTTAGCAACATGTTTCTCCCCAACCCCTTGGATGTAGCTCTCAGTGCCCCCAAACCAGGTAGTTACTTTTGAATTTCTGACTTGGTGGCAAGTTTTGGTTGAATAAAACCAAGATTTACTACCAAATAAAGCCCCTGTAAGCTGATAGTGGCTCCTAATAGCCAATCTTAGCCCTTATTTGGCACCTCCATGAACTTTTATGGTGCTTGTGTTGCTCTCCAAGTCTTTTTACATTTGACTGTGGCTCACGAGTAAGAAAGGTTGGGGATCCCTGATCTAAGCAGACTGTTTCTGGGATATAAGAACGAAACAACGTGATAGAGCAGATTCCCTCTACTGCCCAAAGATATGAAGTGCAGCCTAATAGAAGCTGTAGCCCAGCTGTTTTCCTTTAAATGATAAAGCAGGCACAGTACTGTAGCACACCTAGATTAACGTTTATTGCACAACAACTGTCCTAATAGGGCTCACACCTGTACAACTAATGTTTGGTTGTATCTAAACCCCCCAAAGAAGACATTGCAGGAGCAACATATACTGTATAAAGTTGTTTGTCTATTGGGGAAATTTGTCTATAGAAGTTATACTGCCAATTTGAAACTGATAGTATCATTACATTCCAAATATTAACCCAAGGTGGTGTACATATTTAGAAAGTTAGTCCTCCCTAAAATAACTTTTAGTATGATGTAGACACGTAGTGATGCAAAGACACAATATAAGCAGTCAAGCAGTCTTCCATTTTTCTAGTTTTTGAATTATTCACCTACCTATTTTGCATCTTTCCAGTTCACAATTTAATATGCAATTCATACTGAGAATTGATGTTTCTGCTAACCAGATTGCTGCAAATATATTAGACACCTAAACTTGAATTGAATTGTATATATGTGCTGTATCTAGTAGTTTGCTGTCCATCCCTTAACCCAACTAACAGCCACTTCCCATTACCACACCCCTTACATCTCAACGTAACCCCTTTATATAACTCCTACTCTTATTCTACCACAGCACCTTTTTCATATTCACTGTCTCTAATCATAGCGTGACCCCTTCCAGTAACTGCTCACCCCATCCCATAATATAAACCCTTACCATAACTTTCTTTATTATCCCCTTCTAATGTTTTTTTTTTCACATCTTTCCCTCTATGAGGGGTTAAATAAACATCATTCATTCCTATGTTCACCATATAAACCAGTTATACAGTTACTCCTTTCTTCTCCTTTCTTGATGTTGACCCTTTCCAAAATTGGTCCAGTTGTTCCTCCACATTACCCTTTAATATTCTGACACTTACAAAGACTCCTACATGTCCAATCCCAAACCAAGGAAACAATTGAGAATTACAGCTGAATTTAAAAAAAAAAGTTTTTTTTTCTTTAATTGCACGTCATACTAAGATCTTACATTTCTTTTATATCTGTGTTTAATTCATTGTTCATTTGTATGACTAGATATTTAATTGGAGGCCTTTACAGTTCCGCGTACAGCCAATAATTTCATGGAATTATGAAGAAACAGTTCAGACGGTGGTATGTTTTGGATACTAAAAATGGAAGTAGAACAAGATATCCCAGTATCATTATTTGTGAAGCTTCTGGTGTTTGACAAGATGTGAGCTGTGGGCGAAGCTTCTTTCGCACACTGTACAAGAATATGGCCGCTCTCCCGTATGCATTCTGAGGTGGATAATAAGGTTGGAGCTACGACTGAAGAGTTTTCCACATTCGGAGCAAGCAAAGGGTTTTTCCCCTGTGTGTATGAGCTGGTGTTTGAGTAACGTTGAGCTCTGGGTGAATTTCCTGCCGCACTCCTTGCACTCATATTGTTTCACTCCCTTGTGAGTTCTCTGATGGCTCGCAAGGTTGGACTTGTCAGTGAAGCCTTTCCCACAATCATCGCAGGAGTATGGTTTCTCCCCCGTGTGAGTCCTTTGGTGGATTGCCAGGTGTGACCCGCGGGTGAAGGCTTTCCCACACTCTAGACATACATAAGGCCTCTCACCAGTGTGTATAATTTGATGTTTGATAAGGGTTGAGCTACAAGAAAAGCTTTTCCCGCACACATTGCAACCAAAGGGTCTGTCTCCCGTATGAGCTTTCATGTGCAGGACTAAGCGGGAGTTGCAGAAAAAGCTCTTCCCGCATTCATTGCATACAAACGGTTTCTCTCCCGTATGTGTTCTCTTGTGTAAAACCAGGGCCGAACGGTAAGGGAAGCTTTTTCCACACTCAATGCACGAATAAGGCTTCTCTCCTGTGTGAGTCCTCAGGTGGCTGACAAGGTTCGACCTGTCTGTAAAGGTTTTGCCACAGTAGGAGCAGATGTATGGTTTCTCCCCCGTGTGTGTCCTGTAGTGGACCACCAGGTTTGCGCTTCGAGTAAATCTTTTATCGCACTGAGTACATTTATAAATTTTCTCTCTTTTACTAATGATTCGGTTGCTAAGGGCATCAAGCTTTGCCACGAGACGTTGGCTACATTCAGAGCATTCGCTTTGCAGCTGGGCACTGTGGATTTTGGAGTAGGGGCTTATATTTGTTACAATGATGCCACACTCAGAACACGTCTCTTTCACTATGTGGGTCCTCTGGTGCATGGTTAGATGGGAGTTCTGAGAAAAGGCTTTGTCACATATAAGGCAAACATATGGCTTTTCTCCTGAGTGAGTTCTTTGGTGCTTTACGAGAGTTGACTTTTCGGCAAATCGGGCCCCACATTCATTGCAGGCGTACGGCTTCTCTCCTGTATGAGTTTTCTGGTGGGACTTGAGGTGAGAACTCTGAATAAAGGTTTTCCCGCATTCCAAACAGGTATACCGTCGATCTCCTTTGTGACCATGCTTGGTTTTAGTCACCGGCATTGAGAACGCATCTGGGGCATATGCAATTCCAAGGCCACGGTCTCCAGATTGGGAATAGAGAACATTATCCAGGCATGTCCAATATGACCTTGGTAAACCAACATGGTGGGTGCCTACATAATTCCCTGCAAAAAAACAAAGAGTTAGGGAAATGCGACAAGCTGATTATTAGATTAAAAGCAGTCTCTTAACTGCACTAATAATGTTACATCCTTCCTATCTATTTATGGGACTGGGGGCCCACCAGAGTACCTGACAGGGGCCCTCAAGCCCAGTGTGCAAAGGGAATTGGTGGTGGCCATAATGGTGCCAGTGGGAATTGAATGGGAGTGGGATGAAATGACTAGAAGTGCACATACACACAGAGAAGAGTTGTAACTATATGGCCACCATAGTGGTTCAAGATTTAACAAGATTTCTATTGCTTCAACAGATGAGCTTGCCCAGACTATAACCCTCTGTGTGTGAACACAGCAAACAGGCCTGTCTTATAGACTCCTTACGATCAGACTTCCCAACATAATTATATGACTAAGTTTATATTTTCACATTCTTACCTGCCTGCGTCCCCATACATTTTTTTCGCCAAAGCATTTCCTGGTGACAGGAAACAGAAGGATCTCGGCCTTGCTCAATCCGTTGCACAATCTCTGGTTTGACATTCAGTAGATCTATTAAGGTCAATAAGAAAGAAGATCCTTATCAAATATACTCCACTAGCTATTTTTGTAGAGAAGACACAGTTATTACTCAGTTTAGTGTGGTGAGTGTACTAGACATGTACACAAAACAGAGATGTACCCATGTACCTAGCCCTTGGACCAAACCAGTCAACAGCGCCCAATAACCATTTGAATCCTTTAGGAAGATGTCTCCTCCCATGGGAACTGCTGGGTGGGGCTTTCATAGGGATGGACGTCATGAGCATCTCCTTTTTATGCTGGGTATTGTATGACCTGTATTGGTCACAAAACTTTGTATTAAGGTGGCCATACCTGGGGAGAATTAAACTGCGGATATGGCCCCTTCAGACCAGGCCTTCCCACAGGCCTACCCATCTGACCGCTGGGTCAGTCAGGGGGTCCATTGGGCAGGTTTGGTTTTCCTACCCGCATCGGTTCATTGATGCAGTCCTTGCCCGGACAGCCTGTATTCCCCCCTAGGGCCAAAGGCCTAGATCAGCCTGATATTGCCCACCTCAAGTGGTCATATAGGGGAAAGATGTGCTAATTTGACGACCTTACCAAGTGAGCGAATCTTATAATGTATGGTAAGTTTTACCCATATTAGTGGCACTCGTTCACTAACAGTAGCAGGGTTGGTGCTGAAGAACACTTAGTATATTCACAGGATATTCAGATATCAGCCTGATTAGGTGACCATACACATTCACATGATTTCAATACCTACTGAATAAGAAGGAGATCTAGGAAAAAGACTTGCGAGTTATCAGCCTCATATTATGTTGAGGACTATTACTGAGAAGGACCTTGTGACATGAATAGAATAGCTATTTCAAGCTACACCTTCCATCAGCAGCTTGAAAGGGACATTTTAAGGTCTGGAAGTGTTAAAAGACTTTTGTGAACATTACAGAATATCTATATATAAAGAGCTGGCTATTCATTTGAGCTAGAAATGCCATTAAATATGTGTTACTTGCAACACAACTGTCTTACCTAGTGATAGCAGCATGTAGTAACTGTCCATGGTCACGGTCTGGTAGAGATCCTTCTCACTCTTGCTCAAACACTGCCATTCTTCCTCCGAAAAATATACCGCAACTTCACTAAAATGTACAGAAACCTAAAATGCAGAGAAATGAACCTGCATCACTCAACAGCTTTAGACAAGGCAGAAAATGGCCTAAACTGATGCAGTATATTGACTTCAATTCCACTACACTGACTTCAATTCAATTACTCTTCATCCTTCCCTCAAATGTCCTGTGGTTACAGATAAAAATGACCTCCATTCAGGTGGCTCCTACCTAAAGCTGCTGACTACATAAAACCACAGTGGTTAGGGTGAGGTGGGCTATAAGGAGCCACAAAGCTATCCACTGGTGTTTCAACACCATGTTTCAATTGTTGATCCTTTAAAATGGTTTGTAGAACCTGTGCCTTTACTCCCCAACAGTACGTTTAGACATAGTTTAACTTTAACATATAAACCGGGCCCCCTTTTGGTTCAAAATTTGACCAGGCCTGGGGCAACAGTTTACCCTGATGGAGGCCCTGGAGCCAACAATCCAACCACCCAGATCCAGCTTTTCTAAGATATAGTCCAACAGATGAAGTCTGAGAATGTGACTTTATTAGAAATAAAAAAAAAACATGGATACAAGGGGAAACTACAAAGACAAATGTACTTCTGCTCCTCACTATATAAACAATCTGTCCCTGGCTAAAGTGCAACATGTGCCACCCACGTTTAGAAAGAGATTATGATCAGCAGGGCTACACAGCCGAATACACCCATGGGGATTAAGTGAGTTTAGTTCCATTTAATCCGGGCCACTTATTATAATCCACTCAGGCTCCTTCTTGTCTAGTTCAGTGCCAGTGGAATGAAGAAAAAGCTGACACTATTCCAATACTGAAGGGTAAAATGATTCTGGTAATTATAGACCTGCAAGTCTGATAATAGGGAGTTATGTAAATGTATGCTCGTAAAATGCAATGGTATTTTTGGGGGTTTTGTCGCCCCTGGAAGAGGAGATTTCTCGCAGGTGACAAAGCATCCAGTGTGCCATCACCATAAAATGTGCTTCTTATTCATCAAACTGTGTTACCTTTGAGGTCTGCATGCTTTCAGGAACCATAAACAATCCTGTGTTCACCCTGAAATATAGGAGAAAAAAACATTATTGTAAGAATCAGAAGCAGCATTGCATCCACTGTAGGAACAGATCATTTGGTATCATCCAAATCCCTTTCAGCCTGCAGTCACTGGGAGTGTTACACGTTGGGCTTGGCGATCAGCTCCATAAATGAGTACTGAGATCGGTAGGGTCTTTAAAACTAGAATTACAGACTATATATTGGGGTTATGCATTTTCAGGCAGATACAAAGGATGTTTCATATGAAAGCATGATTGTTCTGATATAGGGAAGTGTAATCAAATCAATTGGTTGCTCACAAAGCAAAAGCACTATCTTGCTTTATGGCTGACATTCTACCAATGTAACATTCAGCTCACAGTGGGATGAAATCTGAATCCCATTATTTACATTATTAAATTAATTTCAGTCCATTTAAACTCACAAACGGAGCAGTGGGGAGAGGTCCCCATTGCTCCGTATGGGAGCAAAATTTCAGAATTTCAGTGCAGCGGGGCGGCATGCTGCCCCTAAATTTGTCCCGCCCTAGGCCTGGGCCTTTGTGGCCTCACCACAAATCCAGGCCTGCCCTATGCTGCCTGTGTGTGCCATACTCCGCCTGCCTTACCCTGCCAGTGTGTGCCATACTCTGCCTGCCCTATGTTGTCTGTGTGTGCCATATTCTGACTGCCCTATGTTGTCTCTGTGTACCATAATCTACCTGCCCTACCCTGCCTGTGTGTAAAGTACTCTGCCTGCCTTGTGCTGCCTGTGTGTGTCATACTCTGCCTACCCTCTGCTGCCTGCGTGTGCTATACTATGCCTGCCCTGTGCTGCCTGTCTGTGCAATTCTCTGGCTGCCCTATGCTGTCTGTTTGTGTCAATGACAGTGCATACAGTGACACAATGCTGGCACTGCTCCTACAGTCTGTCTGAGGTGTGAACAGGGGAACAATGTGGAGGTTTACTGTCTGAGCCTGAGGTGTGAACACTGCAGGGGGTGAACAATGCAGAAAGTAAAAGGTGTGAACAACACAGGGGATTACATGTAGAAACAATACAGGGGGATTACAGCCTGAATCTGAGGTGAGAACCATGCAGGGGGCCAGTTAATACCATTTAAAGCTTACAAAAAGGTGAGCCATCAAAGCAGCCAGACAGGTGGGGGGCCTGCCAGTTGGACAGCACTGATATAAACTATTGTTGGGTTTCTAATGCAAACAACTTTAACCAGTGCAGGGCAACAGTACATTATATTTTAATTATTTTAAAACATTTTCATTTCTTGATGTTACTGTTCCTTTAAAGTTTTTTTTTTTATTCGGGTACAATTTTTGGCACTAAAAAGGTCAAATCATAGAAGTATCATTTTGTTTTGTATCTATATATATATATATATATATATATATATATTTATATTTATGGTTTCTATGGGGAAAATACAGTTTACTTTCCGGAAGGCATTCCATTTACCTACTGTGTTTAATTGTATGTAAATACTGTTCCACTCACTATTTAGCCCTATCCTGTTCACCATACATGGAGTGTTACCATCTAACCCAGTGATCCCCAACCAGTGGCTCAGGGGCAACATGTTGCTCACCAACCCCTTGGCTGTTGCTCTCAGCGCCCCCAAACCAGGGAGTTATTTCTAAATTCCAGACTTGGGGGTAAGTTTTGGTTGGATAAAAACCAGACATACTGCCAAACAGAGCCTTCTGTAGGCTTCTAGTCCATATAGAGGCTACCAAATAGCCAATTACAGCCCCTATTTGGCACCCGCAGGAACATGTTTTATGCTTGTGTTGCTCCCCAAATCTTTTTACATTTGAATGTGGCTCACAAGTAAAAAAAGGTTAGGGATCCCTGATCTAACCGGTGGGGAAGAGGAATGAGGACCGCTCCAATAGATCTCTGTCACATAGTTCAAACCACCAGGGACGGTCAGGACCGTCATCAAAAAAATCTCGACTGTTTACAGGAACCAGCTAATGACGGCAGACCCAGTTCTAATAATATAACTACTAATGCATGGGTGACTCAGGGGGAAATTCAAAAGAGACTTTAACATGTAAACCGGATGGTATTCATCCCAGGGCACTAAAGGAGCTTAGCTCTGTGGTTGCCAAACCACTTTGCTTTATTTTCCAAGATTCTTCAATGTCTGGAAATGGTGTAGAGACACCGGCGAATTGCTAATGCTGTGCGGCTATTCAAAAAGGGATCCCGTTCTCAGACTGAAAACTATAGGCCTTGTCAGTTTGACATCAGTCGTAGGAAAACTTTTAGAGGGTGTTTTATGTTTAATAGATCTCACCAGACTAATGTAATTACCTTCTATAAGGCAGTGAGCAGAAACCTAGATTTTGGAATAGCAGTGGATGTGATCTACTTAGACCTTGCTAAAGCGTGTAATAGTGCCACGCAGAAGGTTAACAATAAAATTAAGGAATACAGGTATAAGACCCATTATTCAGAATGCTTGGGGCCAAGGGTATTCCGGATAAGGGGTCTTTCCGTAATTTGGATCTTCATACCTTAAGTCTACTAAAAAATCAATAAAACATTAATTAAACCCAATATGATTGTTTTGCCTCCAATAAGGATTAATTATATCTTAGTTGGGATCAATTACAGGTACTGTTCTATTATTACAGAGAAAAGGGAATCATTTATCCATTAAATAAACCCAATAGGGCTGTTCTGCCCCCAATAAGGGGTAATTATATCTTAGTTGGGATCAAGTACAGGTACTGTTTTATTATTACAGAGAAAAGGGAATCATTTATCCATTAAATAAACCCAATAGGACTGTTCTGCCCCCAATAAGGGGTAATTATATCTTAGTTGGGATCAAGTACAGATACTGTTTTATTCTTACAGAGAAAAGGGAATCATTTAACCATTAAATAAACCCAATAGGGCTGTTCTGCCCCCAATAAGGGGTAATTATATCTTAGTTGGGATCAAGTACAGGTACTGTTTTATTATTACAGAGAAAAGGGAATCATTTAACCATTAAATAAACCCGATAGGACTGTTCTGCCCCCAATAAGGGGTAATTATATCTTAGTTGGGATCAAGTACAGGTACTGTTTTATTATTACAGAGAAAAGGGAATCATTTAACCATTAAATAAACCCAATAGGGCTGTTCTGCCCCCAATAAGGGGTAATTATATCTTAGTTGGGATCAAGTACAGGTACTGTTTTATTATTACAGAGAAAAGGGAATCATTTAACCATTAAATAAACCCAATAGGGCTGTTCTGCCCCAATAAGGGGTAATTATATCTTAGTTGGGATCAAGTACAGGTACTGTTTTATTATTACAGAGAAAAGGGAATCATTTAACCATTAAATAAACCCAATAGGGCTGTTCTGCCCCCAATAAGGGGTAATTATATCTTAGTTGGGATCAAGTACAGGTACTGTTTTATTATTACAGAGAAAAGGGAATCATTTAACCATTAAATAAACCCAATAGGGCTGTTCTGCCCCAATAAGGGGTAATTATATCTTAGTTGGGATCAAGTACAGGTACTGTTTTATTATTACAGAGAAAAGGGAATCATTTAACCATTAAATAAACCCAATAGGGCTGTTCTGCCCCAATAAGGGGTAATTATATCTTAGTTGGGATCAAGTACAGGTACTGTTTTATTATTACAGAGAAAAGGGAACCATTTAACCATTAAATAAACCCAATAGGGCTGTTCTGCCCCCAATAAGGGGTAATTATATTTTAGTTGGGATCAAGTACAGGTACTGTTTTATTATTACAGAGAAAAGGGAATCATTTAACCATTAAATAAACCCAATAGGGCTGTTCTGCCCCCAATAAGGGGTAATTATATCTTAGTTGGGATCAATTACAAGGTACTGTTTTATTACTACAGAGAAAAAGGAAATCAGTTTTAAAATTCTGAATTATTTGATTAATATGGAGTCTATGGGAGACAGTCTTTCTGTAATTCGGAGCTTTCTGGATAATGGGTTTCCGGATAATGGATCCCATACCTGTATTACTCTCTATATCATATTAAAAGTTAATTCAAAGGCAATGTTACTGGGAACATGGCCCCAGGGCCCAATGGAATAAACCCGTGAGCCTCTATTTCTGATTTTCTCAGACTCAATTTCATCAGGTATGGTACCTATAGACTGGAGGAAAGCTGACGTAATTCCAGTGTTTAAAAAGGGATTACGATTCCAGCCTGACAATTACAGGCCTGCAATTTGACATCTGTAGTGGGCATATTGTTTGCCGAGGGATCACACTGAAGATTATTTGCTGGGGAATAGCATTATGAGCAGTAATCAGAATGGCTTTATGAAGGACAGGTCATGTCAGACCAATTTAATTGCTTTTTATGATGAGGGTGAGTAGGAAGTTGGACAGTGGGGGTGCAGCAGATGAAGGATAGCTTGAGCATAGGAAAGATTTCAGCTATAGAGAAAGGCTGGTCAGGCTGTAAGCGTTTACAATGAACAATAATGGATATGAATAAATATATACAATTAAATATATAAGAGGCTGTACAATAAACTCTCTAGCTGATAGTTGCAGGGGGCAAGGGGCATCTTTTGAGATCAGAAGGGGCATTATGTGGGCTAAAAGGCTATTTACATGGAGAGCAGTGAATTTGTGGCACAGGCAGATACATTAGACAGCTTTATGCAGGGATTGGATGGCTTTTTAGCAGGGGGAAACATACACGGCTACTACTGATCCAGGGACTGGTCCAACTGCCCCTCTGGAGGCAGGAAGAAACTTCTTTCCCCATTGACGGCAAATTGGAGAGGCTTAAGATGTTTTTTGTTCAGTTCCACCGGATGAGTCAAATGAAGGGCCCATGAGGGCCACTGGGTTTTCTCCCAGCATCCCGCTGCCCCAGTCCAACCCTACTTCCTATCAGTTACAATAAGGTGTCAGTATCACTTTAAATCCAATCTGCAGTCCCTAAATGACAATTTATCCCTTGTTTTTCCCAAAGGGACACAATTATTATTTTACAAATTCAGTAACAGAGGGTGTATACCTTGCGATTAGAGGTGTCCCTGTAGGAAGTCCCTGTACACCCAGACAGTGCCAGGGAGGTGACAGATAGCACCAAGGGGCGGGTGATTATAAGGACAAAGAGAAATGGTACTGAGACACAATTGCAAAAGATTTTAGTAAATACAGATATGGGATCAGTTATCCGGAAACTCGATATCCAGAAAGCTCAGAATTATGGAAAACCTGTCTCCCATAGATTCCATTTTAATCAAATAATTCAGATTTTTAAAATTGATTTCCTTTTTCTCTGTAAAAATAAATCAGTGCTTTGTATTTGATCCCAACTAAGATATAATTAATCCTTACTGGATACAAAACAATCCTATTGGGTTTTGTTGATTTTTTAGTAGACTTAAGGTATGAAGATCAAAATTACGGAAAGACCCCTAATCCAGAATACCCTTGGTCCCAAGCATTCTGGATAATGGGTCCTATACCTGTACCAGGGATGTGCAACCTGCAGCCCTCCAGCATCCCTTGAAGGCTACTGGGAGCCGAGACCAGTAAGAGAGGGCTACTGGGAGCTGGGACTAATAAGAGAGGGCTACTGGGAGCTGAGACTAATAAGAGAGGGCTACTGGGAGCTGAGAGCAGTAAGAGAGGGCTACTGGGAGCTGAGAGCAGTAAGAGAGGGCTACTGGGAGCTGAGAGAAGTAAGAGAGGGCTACTGGGAGCCAAGACCAGTAAGAGAGGGCTACTGGAAGCTGAGACTAATTAGAGAGGGCTACTGGGAGCTGAGAGCAGTAAAAGAGGGCTATTGGGAGCTGAGGCCAGTAAGAGAGCTACTGGAAGCTGAGACTAAATAGAGAGGGCTACTGGGCGCTGAGAGCAGTAAGAGAGGGCTACCGAGAGCTGAGAGCAGTAAGAGAGGGCTACTGAGAGCAGTAAGAGAGAGCTACTGGAAGCTGAGACTAATAAGAGAGGGCTACTGGGAGCTGAGAGCAGTAAGAGAGGGCTACTGGGAGCTGAGAGCAGTAAGAGAGGGCTACTGGGAGCTGAGAGAAGAGAGGGCTACTGAGAGCTGAGAGCAGTAAGAGAGGGCTACTGGAAGCTGAGACTAATAAGAGAGGGCTACTGGAAGCTGAGAGCAGTAAGAGAGGGCTACTGGGAGCTGAGAGCAGTAAGAGAGGGCTACTGGGAGCTGAAGGAAGAGAGGGCTACTGAGAGCTGAGAGCAGTAAGAGAGGGCTACTGAGAGCTGAGACTAATAAGAGAGGGCTACTGAGAGCTGAGAGCAGTAAGAGAGGGCTACTGAGAGCTGAGACTAATAAGAGAGGGCTACTGAGAGCTGAGAGCAGTAAGAGAGGGCTACTGGGAGCTGAGAGCAGTAAGAGAGGGCTACTGGGAGCTGAGAGCAGTAAGAGAGGGCTACTGAGAGCTGAGAGCAGTAAGAGAGGGCTACTGGGAGCTGAGAGCAGTAAGAGAGGGCTACTGAGAGCTGAGAGCAGTAAGAGAGGGCTACTGGGAGCTGAGAGCAGTAAGAGAGGGCTACTGGGAGCTGAGAGCAGTAAGAGAGGGCTACTGAGAGCTGAGAGCAGTAAGAGAGGGCTACTGAGAGCTGAGACTAATAAGAGAGGGCTACTGGGAGCTGAGAGCAGTAAGAGATGGCTACTGGGAGCTGAGAGCAGTAAGACAGGGCTACTGGTTGGGCATTCCTAGTTTAAGCCATTAAGGTGGGACCCCCAGCTTTCCTCCTATGCCAGAGGCCCAGTCCCGCCAGCTGCCAGACAGCCCCCCCGCCACAGACTGACAGATGTAACAGCATGAAATCTACGGAATAATTACACTGAAAAACAAAATACACAGCAAATATGACCCTTTGCATTGCTAATGTAAAAAGTAAGCCCATGAGGAGCTGCAGTACTACACTTCCCAGCATGCCCTGCACAGCCAGCTGCCACAGATGTTGGGATGCTGTAGTTGTGTAGCAGCTGCCCCAGTTAAATACACTTATTTACTTGGATGAATGACAGCCATTAACGGCACTGTTACCCCCACTGGAACAAGGCTATGAATGGAGAGGGATACTTACCCTTCCCCAGCCAGCACTTACTGCAGCATAGCCGCCCCCTGCTACCAGAGCTGCTGCAGCCGCTGCGACAGATGGTGCAGTTAGCCAGTGCCCTGCAGTAAGTTCCCCTCAGGGTGGCACCGCTACCCACTCACCATTGGTTCGGAGCCAGAGCTGCAGAGTACAGGGGAGAGTCGGTGCCCATTACGGACAGAGCAGGAGCCCGGGAGGGAAGGGAACCAGCCCAGCGCTACGGCCGCTGCCCGCAACCTTTTCCCAACCTGAGGGAGCCTGTGCCTTTGTGATGGCAGCAGAAAGGAATCGCGCCGCTCATTGGCCGACAGCTAATCCGCCCCGGAGCATGCTGGGAACTGTAGTGCTGGCATCAGCAGTGGGAATGCTTCCCGGGGTGGGAAAGGGAGCGCTCTCCTGCTGAGATTTCCTCTCACACAGAGTTGTCTCTTCAGTGACTGTCATGTGTCAGCACATAGCGGTCTCTGCCCCTAGTGTTGATAAATGACCAGCTGCGACAACGCATTTATATTCTAAGACGTTAACGCTAATGCCTGCCTTTACTCCACAGGGAAATGCACACTTGCCAAGTATATTAAATCGCAAGCAAAAGTTTTTCGGTTTGACAGGAACTTGGGACGCCATAGAAAGGGTGGCTTTGGGCAATAAAACTGCAATGAAAGATGTTTGTAATTACACCCCTACACTATTGGTGCATACAAAGCAGATGCCAATGCAGGATGTACTAACATAGGCGCTAAAAATGCGCCAGTGCAGCAACGCATCAGCCATTAGTTTGAGCAGGTTAGAAGTAGTTAGACAACAGGGCTGTATTTACCACACTGGGATTTCCGTGTTACGCCATTGGCGGATTTTTTTGAGAAACCCGCGCCAAAATTCAGAGCGGAAAAATTCATTGCGCGTCCAAAAATTGTCGCCCGCATCAAAAGAATTGTCGGGAGCATCAAGCGTATTGTCGCATGTCAAAAAAATTGTCTCAATAAAAGAATTGTCTCTCGCGTTGAAAAGAATTGTCTCTCGCGTTGAAAAGAATTGTCTCTGTCATTAAATGAATTGTCTCTAATGTCGAAATGTTTTTAAAGATTCCCAAATTTTTGGGCGAAGCGAAACGGGACAGATTCATTCATGACTAATTATGTATAGATGTAGATATTAGGGATGCACCAAATCAAGGATTCAGTTCAGGATTCGGCCTTTTTTCGGCAGGGTTCAAATTCCACGGTCCTGGCCGAACTGAATCTGAATCCTAATTAGCATGTGCAAATTAGGATTTGGAAGGGTTAATGTCGCCGCATAAACATGGAAGTGTAATATTTTTTTTTTTTTTTTTACTTTTAACATTTTTATTGAGAATAACATGTTACATAACATATTCAATGACGGAAGTGTAAAATTTTTGCTGCATCAGGGCCGGCCCTAGGCCGATTGGACCTATTGCTGGCAATTGGGCCCCGCACCAATGGGGGCCCCGCCGCGATACACCTCACTTTTTTTTTTTCCAGTCCGGGTCCCCTTTAAAAATCACAAGCCTTTTCATTGGTGGTCAGCGGGTAATTTGATTGGTCGTGCCCCGTGTTTACATGTAACATCAGTACGCACAGGACGCAACCTTTAAAAGTGAAGAAGCAGTGCCGGAGGATGCAAGCAGCAACGGACAGCTGGAGGAGGAGCGGGGGGGCGCTGAGCGAGAGCAGGATGAAGCAGGTAGGCGCTGGGGGTAGAGTTGGGGGAGCTGGAGGATGCCTGGGGGAAAGCTGGAGGAGGCCTGGGGGATAGTTAAGGGAGCTGGAAGATGCTGGGAGGAGAGTTGGGGGATACTGTTGTGGAGAGTTGGGGGAGCTGGAGGATGCTTGGGGAAGAGTTGAGGGAGCTGTTGGATGCTGGGGGGAGAGTTGGGGGAGCTGGAGGATGCTTGGGGGAGAGTTGGGGGAGCTGGAGGATGCTTGGGGGAGAGTTGGGGGAGCTGGAGGACACATGGGGGAGAGTTAAGGGAGCTGGAGGATGCTGGGGGGAGAGTTGGGGGAGCTGGAGGACACCTGGGGTAGAGTTGGGGGAGCTGGAGGAGGCCTGGGGGAGAACTGGAGGACGCTGGGGGGAGAGTTGGGGGAGCTGGAGGACGCTTGGGGGGGAGCTGGAGGATGTTGGGGGGAGTGGGGGAGCAGGAAGGAGCGGGCCATAGTATAAGGACACTGGGGTAGGACCAGCAATGTTTTGGGGGGCCTTGGGCTGGCTACCAATGTTTTAGGGTTGTTGCCCTGGCTACCAATGTTTTAGGGAGGGCCCTGGCTACCAATGTCTGTGTCCTTTGTACTGATGGGAGAGGTCACTGGGGGAGGGCCCTATTTACATTTTTTAAATGTTGGGAGGTGTGCCTGTATGAAGCACAATTCAGCAGGAACAGCCTGAAAAACTATAAAACTATGGCAGCATAGTGATTCCCCCTGTACTAAGCATAATTCACAATGAAAAAGGGGGCCCCGCAAAAATGGATCCAATTGGGCCCCGCAGTTGCTAAGGCCGGCCCTGTGCTGCATGCTTCCAAATCTTAATTAGCATATGCTAAGTAGGGATCGGATTCGGTTCAGTATTTGGCCAAATCCCTTAACATGGATTGGGGGGTTCAGCCGAACACTAAAAACTGGGTTCAGTGCATCCCTAGTAGATATAGCCTTGTAAAGTTCCCATTTTGAGGTTAACAAACCCAGTGTTGCAGCAAGATTGTGTTCATTATTGAAGTCCTTCATCCAGTTTATACACTTGGTTATCCCCTTTGGATTTCTATGTGCTATTATGCTTTTTTGTTTACTAGTCTGCTGAAAATAACCCCATACTGAGTGATGTGTAACCTGCCATATGTAACAACTTCCCTATCTCCTTCCCCGACCAGTTATTTCTATATAGTACTGTACATGGACATGTATGTTCTTGGTGCTGGCAAACAAAAGGAATATATGCGATACAAAGGGTGTGGAATGGGGGGGGAGATGTGGCCAATTTATATACATGGTAAGAAAGTGTAGGGCTTACATGGTTTGATTTGAGAGACTGGTATATGAATAGGAAAATGAGAAATAAAAAGTAACAGTAACATTGTAGCCTTACAGAGCAATAGTTTTTGACTGCTGGGGGCAGTGACCCCCTATTTGAATATATGGCAGATGTGGCAAATAATTCAAATACTATAACAAAAAAAAAAAATGAAGACCAGCTGGAAAGTTGCTAAAAACTGGCCATTCTATAACATACTAAACGTTAACTTGAAGGAGAACCACCCCTTTCACCTCTGAACAGGAGTGGCAGGTATTGTTTTTTCATTCTTTATTTTTGCATTTAACAGTAAGGGGGGGGGGGTACAGAAAGAAAAAGGGAGGGAGGGGAAGGTTACAGGTATATTTTACCATCATTATCATCTGTGCATAAGCTGACAACAAAGGAGTGGCAGGTATTTAAAGATATCAAGAAGGCTGTTCGCGGATTAATTTTTTTGGGGGGGTTTACGTGTCCTTTAATCTTTTTTTTTTTTACTGTTAATAAATGTAAAAAAATAATTATGGATATTCAGACCTGTTTGTTCAGCTGGAAATAATGGTAAATATTCCTTGCTTAAAGGGATTCCGTCATGATTTTTTTGGGGTACTTTTTATTTCTAAATTATACAGTTACACAGCAAATAATTCACTCTACCATTTAACATTTTATTCTTGAACCAACAAATGTATTTTTAGCTGTAATATTGGTGTGTAGGCGCCATCTCAGTGCATTGTGCCTGAGTCTGAGCTTTCAGAAGGAGCCAGCGCTACACATTAGAACTGCTTTCAGCTAACCTATTATTTCTCCTACTCCCATGGAACTGGAGGAGTCCCAAGCCGGACTTGGATTTCTTACTATTGGTGTGTAGGGGCCATCTCAGTGCATTGTGCCTGAGTCTGAGCTTTCAGAAGGAGCCAGCGCTACACATTACAACTGCTTTCAGCTAACCTATTATTTCTCCTACTCCCATGGAACTGGAGGAGTCCCAAGCCGGACTTGGATTTCTTACTATTGGTGTGTAGGTCCCATCTCAGTGCATTGTGCCTGAGTCTGAGCTTTCAGAAGGAGCCAGCGCTACACATTAGAACTGCTTTCAGCTAACCTATTGTTTCTCCTACTCCCATGGAACTGGAGGAGTCTCAAGCCAGACTTGGATTTCTTACTATTGAGTGCTATTCTGATACCTACTGGGAGCTGCTATCTTGCTCCATTTCCATTGTTCTGGGATCGGCAAGACTGCCCAAAAGCCCCATATATGAGCCAATACACTTCCAGATTAAATTATTGGAGCCAGTACCAGCACCACTGTAATATCACCATCATCAGCCCTAACCAACATTCCATCTAACCAACTTGTAACTGCTCATTTATATGTAGAGTCATAGGTTCAAACAGGCCACAGTGGTTTCCTGTTACTAGAAGTCATACACTATATAAATAATCCCTTTAATCCCACTGCTTTAACTACCCCCACCCCCAACCCCTGTTTATCCTCTTGCTCTTAGAACGTTCCTCTCTCAGATATTACAAAGCAGAGATCTGACTAATTGGCTGGATTAAACAGTCCCGCTCCCGCCCACCAAACAAATCTGAACCTTCCCCTTCAGCAGACAAAAATGAAACATATCAGTTAATAACAGGGCAATACAGGTATGGGATCCGTTATCCGGACAGTTCTGAATTACGGGGAGGCCATCTCCCATTGGCTCCATTATAAGCAAATAACTCACATTTTTAAAAATGATTTCCTTTTTCTCTGTAATAATAAAACAGTACCTTGTACTTCATCCCAACTAAGATATAATTACCCCTTATTGGAGGCAGAACAGCCCTATTGGGTTTATTTAATGGTTAAATGATTCCCTTTTCTCTGTAATAATAAAACAGAACCTTGTACTTGATCCCAACTAAGATATAATTACCCCTTATTGGGGCAGAACAGCCCTATTGGGTTTATTTAATGGTTAAATGATTCCCTTTTCTCTGTAATAATAAAATAGTACCTGTACTTGATCCCAACTAAGATATAATTACCCCTTATTGGGGGCAGAACAGCCCTATTGGGTTTATTTAATTGTTAAATGATTCCCTTTTTCCCTGTAATAATAAAACAGTACCTGTACTTGATCCCAACTAAGATATAATTACCCCTTATTGGGGGCAGAACAGCCCTATTGGGTTTATTTAATGGTTAAATGATTCCCTTTTCTCTGTAATAATAAAACAGTACCTGTACTTGATCCCAACTAAGATATAATTACCCCTTATTGGGGGCAGAACAGCCCTATTGGGTTTATTTAATGGTTAAATGATTCCCTTTTCTCTGTAATAATAAAACAGTACCTGTACTTGATCCCAACTAAGATATAATTACCCCTTATTGGGGGCAGAACAGCCCTGTTGGGTTTATTTAATGGTTAAATGATTCCCTTTTCTCTGTAATAATAAAACAGTACCTGTACTTGATCCCAACTAAGATATAATTACCCCTTAGGGCTCTGGCACACGGGGGAGATTAGTCGCCCGCGATAAAACTCCCTGTTCGCGGGCGACTAATCTCCCCGAGTTGCCTACCCTTGCCATCCTACCGGCGAACATGTAAGTCGCCGGCGGGATGGCAGACGCGGCGGCGCGATTTTGCGCAAATCGCCGAAAAAGATTCCCTGAAATTGCGCCGGCGACTTACATGTTCGCCGGTGGGATGGCAGGGGTAGGCAACTCGGGGAGATTAGTCGCCCGCGAACAGGGAATTTTACCGCGGGCGACTAATCTCCCCCGTGTGCCAGAGCCCTTATTGGAGGCAAAACAATCCTATTGGGTTTAATTGATGCTTAAATGATTTATTAATCATACTTAAGGTATGGAGATCCAAATTATGGAAAAGATCCCTTATCTGGAAAACAATAGGTCCAAAGCATTCTGGATAACAGGTCCCATAACTGTATAAAAAAAAAAAAAAAGGGGCGAGGAGGGAAACCAGTGAAAAAAAAAGATGAAAACAAGAAAAAAAAATATTAAATATATAGATAGGTGATCCTGAAGATATGTGTGTAGTGGCAGGGGTAAATAAAACTGTAATTGTGCATACAGGGCGGATTTCTATCATAATAAAGTTGTCTCCATTTTCTGATCTAATTTGCCGACATAACCATTGGAACCACTACATTAACATTTATTGTGAAATGTAAAATGACTGTGAGACGGAAATATAAAAGTTTCATAGGAAATCTTTGTATTACTCATCTCAACAGCTCTCAGTATGCAGGAAATTTCTAGTAGCCATAAAACCCAGTTTCAGTGAGATGGCTGTAAGTATATAACAAGTCGGCATCACATTGATAAGTAATGTTCTTAGCTCTACAATAATATCCTTAGATTACCCCCATGTACCCCACATATGAAAGATGGAATAGCAAATTGTCTCAGTTGCTAAATAATATATATTATTTTTTCTCACATAAGCTTTCAAATATTATGGACCTACCAGGACTCCTGGGTAGTTTTGTATGGACTTTAGGGAGCATGTAAAAAGCTAGTGTAGTTGATACATCATTAAATAAAAAGATCTTGGTTTGAAAAGCCCTAAAGTTACTGGTTGTTTAAATATGGGATATCTTATCTGGAAACCTGTTATCCAGAAAGTGTCAAATTACTAGAAGGCCATCTCCATTACAAAGTAAATAAGGTACCCCCTATTGTAGAATATATGGATATTATAAGTCACCAAGCAGTATCATGACCATATAAAGGCATAAGGCCTTGGAACTCCTTGGTGACTTCTGATATCCTCATATTTTACAACAGTGGGTACATGATTTATTATAATATACAAGTTTCAGTGAGTCATGAGATATACATTACATAAGTACTGATTTTAACTGATGACATCACTATGCACAGTATATGGATATACTTTACAGGATATTCTTGTGTATTATATAGTGAAAAAAGTACCCCCTTTTGTAAAATATGAAGATATTATAAGTCACCAAGGAGTTCCGTAACAGTATAAAAGCACAAGGCCAAAGGCCAAGTTCTATTATACAGGTCATGTAACTCCGAGGTGACTTTTAATATCCCCATATATTACAACAGGGGGTACATTATATATTATAATAAATAAAGTTCATGTGCCGAAAATGATATTACTAAGCACCAATTATAACTGATGACGTCACTTAGCACTGTTTATAAGGATATAATTAACAGGATATTTATGGCTCTTGTGTATTATCAGGATATTATAAACCACTGAGGAGTTCCATTATCATATAAAGGATGAGACTGAGTGCTTCTTTACAGGGCTTGTAACTACAGGTCTTGTAACCTTTGTGCCTAAAAAAGTTTACAATCTACAAGGAAAAAGGGTATGCGACACAAGGTGTGGGGGATGGGTAAGATCATGAGTCATTATACATAGCCTATAGTATTTATTAGGCAGCCCCACGGGCTGTTACATTTTTGAATACCTACCAGGGCACATATTCGTATATGTAGATTAACAGAGAATTTGGTACCATTCCTTACCTTATATTTATGTATATATAACATTTATTATTATTTATATAGAGTCTGTTTAGAAATTCCAAGTGTGTGTTCTATTTTTTTTATTTTCCCTGACCATAGTCGACTTTTTTTCTTTTTTACTAATGAGATACTTACACGAGAATAAGAAATGAAGTGGGAAAACCAACATCAGGTGTAAGTTTTTTATTCTTTATCAGCCAAGCAGCATCAAGGCCGGTACAAACTGTCACAGAGGCAGCTTTAAAGGGAAACTATTTACAGGCTGTTAAGAGACACACATTAGAGGACACTGAGTATTATTTATAGTAGAACTACAATCAAACACCGGACATCTCATTACTTCTTCATCTCTAGGATTGCACTCCCGGGTCCCCGGTTTTTTGCACAGCAGATGTTACAGAAATAAAGAGTAGACATCTATAATGAGAAGACAAAGCAATAACACAAGGTTACACACTATCTAAAGCAGCGGTTCTCAACCTGTGGGTCGGGGACCCCTTTGGGGGTCGAACAACCTTTTCACAGGGGTCGCCTAAGACCATCGGAGAACACATATTTCCAATGGTTTTAGGAATAATTTTATGGTTGGGGATTACCACAACATGAGGAACTGTATTAAAGGGTCACGGCATTAGGAAGGTTGAGAACCACTGATCTAAAGCAATAATACACAATAGGGCCAAATTATGCACATAGGATTAGCACCTATACAATCCCCTTGCACCTAGTAACGCCCAGTTTGCTAAACTACATGCAATATACAGGGGGTACTATACATGGGGCAGAAGCGCCTATGATAAATGAACTTGCACCTAATGAATCACAAGCCAGTGGCACACAATGATTAGGATACGTGCCTTCCCAGGGGGTCATTTCAAACACACAGATCCCTATGGCTGTTAGTAGGCTTATTTTAGGTATTTGTAGAAGATTGTCTTACAGTGTTGGCAACAGGCAAGCAGTCTCTGTGGAATGTATGCCGGCAGTGAAATGCCACTACACCAAGCGGCTTGGATGCATCTGGAAAAAAAAAAGTAAATTATCAGTAATGATCAGAATTGAAAAGGCCAGTCAGTATTATGATGCTGCTCTGCTTAGGAGGGAGATGGGAAAGGGCTTCTGAAGCAGATCAACATCAGAACAGTTCTCTGTTTTCCTTTTGAAGGTATATCTCTCTGATGTATACAGGTACAGGAACTGACCAGCAGGTGTCGCTGTTGTTACAGAATTCATTATATTGGCATTTAATAAAAACTTAACTAGCCCTGAAATGAAAAAAATAAATCATAAATGTAAATTGCAAAAGTGCTTAGAAAAGCACAAAAACATAAGTTTTTTTTTAAAGGTGTACTTATCCTTTAATCAAATCTTAAACCCATATAATCATTTCTTCCCAACCATACAATAATCTGAGCAGCACTAAAGAATGTATTATATCAAAGCTGTCGGTTAATATATAAAGGGACCTAGAAGACATTGGCTGCAAATATCCTGGTACAGGTATGGGACCTATTATCTAGAATGCTCGGGACCTGAGATCTTTCCGTAATTTGGATCTCCATATCTTAAGTTTGTTAAAAATATATTTAAATATTGAATAAACCCAATAGAATTGTTTTGCCCCCAATAAGGGGTAATTATATCTTAGTTGGGATCAAGTACAGGTACTGTTTTATTATTACAGAGAAAAGGGAATCATTTAACCATTAAATAAACCCAATAGGGCTGTTCTGCCCGCAATAAAGGGTAATTATATCTTAGTTGGGATCAAGTACAGGTACTGTTTTATTATTACAGAGAAAAGGGAATCATTTAACCATGAAATAAACCCAATAGGGCTGTTCTGCCCCCAATAAGGGGTAATTATATCTTAGTTGGGATCAAGTACAGGTACTGTTTTATTATTACAGAGAAAAGGGAATCATTTAACCATGAAATAAACCCAATAGGGCTGTTCTGCCCCCAATAAGGGGTAATTATATCTTAGTTGGGATCAAGTACAGGTACTGTTTTATTATTACAGAGAAAAGGGAATCATTTAACCATTAAATAAACCCAATAGGGCTGTTCTGCCCGCAATAAAGGGTAATTATATCTTAGTTGGGATCAAGTACAGGTACTGTTTTATTATTACAGAGAAAAGGGAATCATTTAACCATGAAATAAACCCAATAGGGCTGTTCTGCCCCCAATAAGGGGTAATTATATCTTAGTTGGGATCAAGTACAGGTACTGTTTTATTATTACAGAGAAAAGGGAAATCATTTTCAAAAATTAGAATTATTTGCTTACAATGGAGTCTATGGGAGAAGGCCATTCCATAATTTGGAACTTTCTGGATAACAGGTTTCCGGATAGCAGATTGTTTCCGGAAATCTCCATAAAGCCGACTTGGTTGGTCAGTTCTGGCCGACTCCTTCGTTCCTTGCAGAGCAATCGTTTGGTTGCGCCCCCCACTACTACTGCGGTTTCCCATCTTAAACCTTTCTGCCTGGCTGCCCCTTACATTGGGAATGCCCTCCCTGATTTCATCCGGAGAGAATCCTCCCCCAGTCTTTTTAAAACTAAACTTAAAGACTACCTTTTGGAGCACTCGCCCAGCACCTGATCTGGGAACTGGCACTTATATTGTAGTGTCACCCACTGTGACCTACAGCACTTATATTTGCCTATTTGTGTCTGTTAGTTACCCTCCCATATAGATTGTAAGCTCTACGGGGCAGGGACCTCCTTCCTCTTGTGTCCTCGACTCTTAACTTATTGCTGCTGTATTTATTATTATACTTTGTATTTATCTATTATCTTAACCCCCTGTTTGTATTAATGTATTCTACTGTACAGCGCTGCGTACATAAGTAGCACTTTATAAATAAAGATATACATACACACATAAAGCTCCACATTACGGGAAGGCCATCTCCCATAGACTTCATTTTAATCAAATAATTCTGTACAGGCAAGAATGTAATATATGTATAATTGATGTAACAGAAAATACAAAATAACACTTTACCTGAGGGAAGTATGGGAGACAGGCAGGCTTCACAAATACTTTCATCTATGGCAAAATGAAAGTTATATTAAAAAAGTATCGCAGGAAAAAAGCAATAAATACTGCCAATACTGGCACTAATGATCCATTAACACAACCAAAAGTGACACCTACACACATGCAGCACCTTACTAGGCTGTTTGTATGACTACATCATGTATATATGTAACATGTTACAAGCTTTTTAATAACCCTGACAGAAATATTACATTTCCTCTGAAAATGTCAAAAGGTATTTACAATATATTGCAAACAATGCCATATTTTCCACACAATATCCTTTAACCTGCGGGTCGGGGTCTCAATTGATTCAGTGCAGAATTCTAATACAGAGTCTGCTGGAAAATGTAGGCTTAGACAGCGCTGTATATTAGATGCATTTTTATAAATAAATTCTTAATAAACAAATTTCAGTGTTAGACTTGGCACCTACCATCCACCAGCACGGCTTTGGCTTGGGTTCTGTGCAGCTTCTTTAACAATGACAAAGAGTCTGATACTAGGATTTTTTTGCAGCCCTCTCTTAGTAAGATCTGAAAAAATAAAGAAAAAACTATGTTAGGGCTTTTCATGGTACATGGTTTCATTTACACTTCATACAGGCAATGGTGTATTTTATGAAGTCAAAACATGAAATCAAAACATAAGAAAAAAAAACCATGCAAAAGCAAATCAGTGCCACTAGAGGTGCCCAAAGCTGGACCAGTTAGGGGGAGTCGGATTTGGGGTGGACTTCATAAAAATTCTATATCCAATTTACAGAAAAGAAAGTGTAGGGTAGATTCAGGCACACACAAACATATATGGATAAAGCCCGTTATTGTCTTTTAATTTTATTTTATGTTTGTTTTGTAGGGCCAACGAGTCCCATAAAACCTACAGCCAACCCCTAATTCACAAGGACCATCAGTTCCTTAAAGGAACAGTTCAGTGTAAAAATGAAACTGGGTAAAATAGACAGACTGCGCAGCATTCAGCTCTCTAACCTCTTAATTAATCAGTAGCTTTAGGGGGGCCACATGGGACATAACCGTTCAGTTAGTTTGCGAGCAAGCAGGTCAGATTCAAAAGCAAACCAACAGAACAGTTATGTCCCATATGGTCCCCCCTCAAGTCACTGCTAACAGCTAAGAGAGCAGTAAAGAAGGAAGTAGAGTTCTGGCTATTATGTTAGACATCTGCCCACTCCAGCCTTTATAGATTACATTTTTGCCTAACTATATTTTGCCCAGCCTATCTATTTTGCCCATTTTCATTTTTACACTGAACTGCTCCTTTAATCTCACCTCCTCTATCCACCTATATCCACTCATATCTCATGGCAAGTTACCTGCAAGTAATATTGGGTATCCTATTGCAGTTTTTGCAGATGAGAGAAAAATAGCAACAAAAATCAAAACTGCAAAAGGAGGCTCAGTCTGATGGGTGAGAATTAGGGTGAGATTTTAATTGATCTTCTAGAATATATGTGGAACTCTAGCTGGGTGGGTATACTAACCATCTGTACATATATTTATTCCGTTAATACAGGGGTTCCCAAAACTTTTTTACCTGTTTGCAAAAAAGAGTTTGGGAGCAACACATGCATAAAAAAAAAAAAGATTCTGGTGATGCCAAATATGGGCTGTGATTGGCTATTTGGTAGCCCATGTGTTGACTAGCAGCCCACATGAGGTTCTGTTTGTAAGTACACTGGGTTTTTATGCAACCAAAACTTGCCTCCAACCCAGAAATGTAATGAAAAGCACCTGCTTTGAGGCCACTGGGAGCAACATCCAAGGGGTTGGGGAGCAGCATGTAGCTCAGGGGACACTGGTTGGGGATCACTGCCTTAATAAGAGCTACAGGGTCCCAACCAAATGCTGGGTGCCAAAGAGGGTCCAGAACCAGAGCAATATATATACTAGAAGTCTCAGGAATCCTATGACCACCTAAAAGCACTGGTACCATGAAGCTCTTTTTATGTTTCCATTAAAAAAACATAACAAGAGACAGTGGGGGGGGGGGGGGCACCAACAAATGGATATTAATGTAAAACAATAGAAATATTAGAAAAACAGGCCACTTCTTTTTCTGGGTCCCCTGCCAAAAATTGGGGCCACCCCTCTGTGCTGGCTTTCTCAGGGGTCCTTTCTAATTCTATAATTGTGTCTGCACTGATGATTTTTATAATCCATTGGTTGTATTATACCTGGAGGTTGTAATCCTGTAGGATTTTAACAAGGGAGTCTCTTAGATTGGGAATCTCCATTCCTTCTTTTATGCGGTGGATCAGAAGTATTGGGTCGACGTGTGTCCCGATATTGTTCAGTAAACCAGTTATAAATGCTGTTGATGAAACAGATTAAATTTTATGAGAATAAAAAAAATCACCTGATCAAAAAACCATGTAAACTTTATTGAGAATTTTGAAGAGCTAGAGGCTTTTCTGGTTTAAACTGAACCCATCTCCCTAAAACTGTTTCCCCCTCGAAGGTGCAGAATAGAGCCCGCACTCTGGTTGGAGGGAACAAGAGATGTCACACGCAAGCATAAGTTGTGGCACAATTATCTCTGCAGCAACATGGCTGCCCGCACCTTGAGCTTGTGGTTTGTTTCCCCCAATTTGAGTGTGGGCTGGTTGGGAAAACGATTATTGGGCGACAGCTGCCCTTTAAAGTGATACCGACACGAAAAAAACTACTTTTTAAAATATGAATCTACATAAAAAGTTACCTATAAGTCATGTTGATCGTTTTTCACTGATAGGGCTACTTTTGTAAGTAATTGTTACTTGAAGAGTCTAAACCTGACTGTTTTGCCAACCTGACTGTCCCTTCCCAGCCTGTCAGTTATAGTTTCTAATGCTAACGGCCCCCGCCGCCCCCTCATAGAGAAACATGGGGGATCAGATAGGAAATGTAAAAGCCTCAGGAAATACATTTATGGCAAAATTATAAAGCTCATGCAAAGACAATGTTATGAAAGATGTAAAAAAAAAGGTTTAATTTCTGGTGTCAGTATCACTTTAAGAATGGTCCAAAATTTTACGACACCCAGGTCAAGGCTTGTATGACAGGACTGCAGGAATTACCCATGGTTTTCTTGTGCAAAACAGGAACATAAATGGCTTTCAGTTCACCAGTGTTCAATAAATCCCTACTCCTATCATTTTATTGGGGCAGAATGTAACCAGAGAAATTTGAAACTATATATTCCTAATACTCTGAGCCAGTGCTGTCCGACTTCTATGCTAGCGAGGGCTGGAATTTTTCTGGGCTACGTGGTGGAAGGCTGACAATAGAAGCCAGTTTTGACCACTTCCTTTTTTGTAAAACCACATCAGCTTCAAATTACACCTATGTTATCGCTGGAGCTTTTAGGACCATACCCACATTAATGGTGGCAGCACAACAAAAAGGCAGGATAGGCAGGCAGAGTATGGCACACGCAGGCAACATAGGGCAGGCAGAGTATGGCACACACAGGCAGCATAGGGCAGGCAGAGTATGGCACACACAGGCAACATAGGGCAGAGAGAGCATGGCACACACAAGCAGTTAAGGGCAGGCAGAGTATGGCACACACAGGCTGCATAGGGCAGGCAGAGTATGGCACACACAGGCAGCACAGGGCAGGCAGAGTATGGCACACACAGGCAGCACAGGGCAGGCAGAGTATGGCACACACAGGCAGCACAGGGCAGGCAGAGTATGGCATACACAGGCAGCACAGGGCAGGCAGAGTATGGCACACACAGGCAGAACAGGGCAGGCAGAGTATGGCACATACAGGCAGCATAGGGTAGGCAGAGTATGGCACACACAGGCAGCATAGGGCAGGCAGAGTATGGCACACACAGGCAGCATAGGGCAGGCAGAGTATGGCACACACAGGCAGCATAGGGCAGGCAGATTATGACACACATAGCTGCAAGGTAAAAGTGCTACCCACTGAGCCACCATGCTGCCTATATTCAAAAATTATGCTGATTTCACTCTTCCAGCACATTTAATTGTCAAAAACCTCTCAGCCTATACAAAAAAGACTAACTACTGTCCACCCATCACCCATTACTAACTTGCTTCACACCAATCATTGACTGGACCCTAAATTGAAATGTTCTCTGGGTTGCTAAGTCTTTGCTGTTATCTTCTGCATTTGATTCTGATAATTTTTCCATTCTGGTTCCAAAAATAAGCGCAGTAAAGGTCTATCACCAAGGAGTAAGCACAGAGATGTGAACATATTATTCTGGTGTCATTCACACTAAAGCCTAAATGGCGGACCACGTGACAGTAGTTTTATGGCACTATGGAACATGGCCATTGGTCAAATACAATATCATGTTTCTAATACCATGCCCATGGTTTGGTATCAGATATATTTGAAGAGAAATTAGCAACATTTTGTAAGAAAGACATGATATAGAACCAAACTTACGTGGTTTATCAATAGAATACAAGATGAGATCCTCCCACAATTCCGCATCATCCTGCTCTTTAGCAAACTCAATGGCTTTGTCCACATCTTTGAGTTCTTCCATAATCATTTGCAGAGCCTTCCGGCTGTTGCCCATTCTACCTGTGGGACACAAGCAAGCAGCTGGTTGGTGATAGCAATCACAAGAATGAGCAATGCGCTCTTGTCTCACATGTGATATCCATTAACATTCATTACCGAAATCCATAATTATGAAGCCAATGATGAAATCATGAAATAAATCAAAAACACATTTCATAGGCTGAAACCTAACAGAACATAGTTTTAATGCACAAATTTCCTTTTTATTCAGACCCATGTTGTTCTGGATTCTTATATATTAGCACATAGATTGGCTCCCACAAGCTGATGATGGAATGATACCAATGTCCTCAAGCACCCCAGCTGTACTTGTTTAGATCTTTACCTTCAAGACCCAATTTAGGAGTGCAAATGAAAGTTCAGTAGAACAACAGTATGTGGATAGAAATGTAAATGAAACCTGAGGACACCACATAAAGTATTGATGTGCAGGATGGCTCGAACCTGCCTCACCCTCAGGTGCCGTGGGTTTTGCACAACACATTTGGATCATGGCGGATTGGACCAGAGCCCTTCTTGCCCCCGCCTCCCCACCTGTGACTGTGCCCCAGTTCCGCCATTGTCTATTTATAGGTGCTTCCCTGCCCCCTCCGCGACGTCAGAGATGGGACGGGAAGGCACAAGTATACTAGTAGCCGCATATCACAAAATAAAAGGTATGAAAACACTTACTTAGAAGAAATACAGTTTCCTCTACAAAATTTCTCTGGTGACAGATTTCAAGAGCCTGTAATAGAAATGTATAGGTTATTAATGTCCAGGAAATCTGACTATAAACAAGAATATTAAAATAAAGCATTCAATTACACAATATTTCACTTCAAAGCCCTTACAAAAAAACAAATAAATTGCTGTTTTCCTAAACCTGGCTCAGTAAGTAGAAATGGCCTGTGTACGATTATTGGGGTCGTTCACCTTTGACTTAGTATGATCTAGAGGCTGCCATTCTGAGACAATCAGGAATTGGTCCTTATTTTTTATTATTTGTTGGTTTTTTTTTAATTATTTAGATTTTTGTGCAGAAGCTCTTCAGTTTGGAATTTCAGCAGCTATCTGGTTGCTAGGGTCTAATTTAACCAAGCAACCAGGGCCTAGGGCTGCTGTGTATCAATGGAGGCAACTGAAATAGGACTAAATGGCATAGATTAAATAGCAGGTAACAGATAAGCTCCATTATATTCTACATATCTTACCTGCTTTGACTTTAATGCAATTTGTGAATTTGTACAGTTTCGCAAGTTTTTTTGGCGAAGCAAAATGGGACAGATTCGCTTATCACTACTGCTGAGGTGTATATGCTGTGAATTAGGGGTTGGTGCAACTTCCAGTGTGAAATATAGGTATGTATAGCATGTATAGAAATGTATAAAATTGTATTATTATTTGGCATTTCCTATAAAGAGATTTTTTTTGATAATACCACCTTATTTGAGTATATTTTTTTTGAGTACAAGCAAATTCTTTGGTACAGGTATGGGATCCCTTATCCGGAAACCTGTTATCCAGAAAGTTATGAATTACGGAAAGGCCATCTCCCATAGACTCCATTATAAGCAAATAATTTTGATTTTATAAAATAATTTCCCTTTTCTCTGTAATAATAAAACAGCAACTTGTACTTAAGCCCAACTAAGGTAAAATTAATCCTTATTGGGGCAAAACAAGTCTATTGGATCTATTCAATATTTAAATGATTTTTAGCAGATTTAAGTTATAGAGATCCAAATTACGGAAACATCCCTTATCCGGAAAACCCCATGTCCTGAGCATTCTGGATAACAGGTCCTATACCTGTATTGGCAACTTTGGTTTTGACACTGTGATGTTGATACCTGAGGGTGGAAACGTGACTTGTGACTAATAAAGTATTTTTCCTGAGTGAGTGAGTGCTTTCTTAAGGGTGATGCTACAATAAATGTATTAATACAAAGAAATTATTCCAAATAAAACCCCCAGGAATTTATAACAAATAAAAGAAATAATTTTTTTTATGGAAGTCTGAATATGCTGGAAGGACAGGCCAGATATCCTGCCTTTCCTTCTAGTTCTACTTTAGCCATTGGAATTCAGTTTGCAAGGTACAGGTATAGGGTACGTTATCTGGAAACTCATCCGATTTACAGGAAGGTCATCGACTCCATTCTGATCAAAATATTTTCATTTTTAAAAAATTATTTCCTTTTTTATCTGTAATAGAAAACAGTAGCTTGTACTTGATCCCAACTAAGATATAATTAATCCTTATTGAGGGCAGAACAGTCCCATTGGGTTTATTTAATGGTTAAATGATTCCCTTTTCTCTGTAATAATAAAACAGTAGCTTGTACTTGATCCCAACTAAGATATAATTAATCCTTATAGAGGGCAGAACAGTCCCATCGGGTTTATTTAATGGTTAAATTATTTCCTTTTCTCTGTAATAATAAAACAGTACCTGTACTTGATCCCAACTAAGATATAATTACCCCTTATTGGGGGCAGAACAGTCCTATTGGGTTTATTTAATGTTTAATTATTTTTTTAGTAGACTTAAAATGTGGGGATCCATATGACAGAAAGACCCCTTTTATGAAAAGCCCCAGGTCCCGAGCATTCTGGATAACAGGTCCCATACCTGTACTGCATATCACTCGTTGCACTCCAAGGCAATGGAGTCTCGGGGTGTGTTGTGTACAGTCTAAAGCAGGCTCAGCAAATCAAACAAATGTTGGCCTGGGAACACTTTTGTGTATTTAGGTGGAATTGAAACAGACTGATTAAAAATTTTTTTTAAGTTTCAAAGTGCTTTTAGGCTGATTTCCAAGTAGCCAATGTAATGATTTATTTCCTGCAGTAAATCAGAGAAAAGCATGTCTGTAGAGAGATACCCAGGATTTTCATTTAGACTATGTCTACAGATACAGGATATGTTAACCAATAACAAAGCTACCCAGTAACATATACGTTTGGCAGGCAATGCTTTGGTCAGGAACAAGTACCAATGGCACAATAAACAGGCACAGACTAAAGGTGGCCATACACGGGCCAATTCTAGCTGCAGATATTGGTCCCTTAGACCGATTTAGCAGCTTTTCGGCCCATGTATGGGCACTAACGATCGGGCAGGTTTCATTTTTAGTCAGATCGGGGACAGCATTGGCTCATTGATGTGGTCCCCGAACCGATGGATGCCCATATCCGTCTTTCTAATTCGATCATTTGGCCCCAGGGCCAAATGACCAAATTAGCACAACTTCACCCACCAGAAGTTGGGATATCAGGAGAAGATCTTAGAGTGTATGGCCACCTCAAGAGACTAAAAAGCATTATAGAGGCTGGAAACCAAGAAAAGGAGAAAAGACTTGCAATTAGCAAGTAATGTGATCCATTCACAGGGGCTGCATACGACAGCAAGAGCACTAAGGGCCTCTAAATTATCCTTAGTGCTCAAGAGTAATATTAGTAGCAAGAGGGAGGCTAGGAGTCCAATTTTTTTTTTGTCCACAATTGGGTTTTTGACCTAAAGCCTGGCAAGCTTCTTATTTTAATAAAAAAATGCTTGGTTTTTAAAAAAAAAAATAAAAAAAATAACATGCTTGATAAAGGGGTTATTCTGCCCCGAAACGTTGCACCTCCGCAAATAAACTTTGAAGGGCTTGTTCCCTAGTTTATAGCCCTGTGTGCCATTTGCTTTCTTTTTCCTATTTGGTTTTGGGAGGGTGCCGATCCCTCCAGCGGTGTGCACCGGGCGTTTATTGTCTTGGAGAGCCAGGGTGTGCGGAAGGTGTCTCTGTTGTGCTCACAGTATAAGACAATGCAATGTATCAGTGAAGCTGCTCACCTTCTCCAGTGGACAATGTGTGCTGTCTCTAAGAAAAGGCAGAAGGTTTGGTCGATCAAATTCTGCATACAGGCTGATTTGCTTCTCGTGGTACTTCCGGCCTTTATGATGGTCTCTTTTGAACAGTTTGTGCAGGTACTAAAGGCAAATGAAAACAAAGCAAGTCAGGAATATTCAGAAGTCAGATAAGCTTGCTGTAGGAATGAATATATATTAAATATAGCTCTGTGCTTAAGTTCTGGTGTTGGAGTGGATCAAGGGGGGCCACATTGCAAGAGAAGTAAGTGATATTGCACTAGGAGAGATGGATTTCTGTTTTACAAAATGGAAATTCAGCTTTTTGCCGCCCCTGGTAACTGCCAGCTCATTGCCATCTGAAGCAAAGTTCTCATCTTGCCTCAAGGCTGGAGCAGCCCTGATACAGATCCTGTGAATTATCCATGTCATTTGTCAACACTGGGCAAATTTGCCCATGGGCAGTAACCCATGGCAACCAATCAAATTGTTGCATTCATTGTTCTACCTGCAGCTAACTAAAGAATGCCAATCAAATGAGCCCCACTATGTTTTCCCAGGAGTAGTAACCTATAGCAACTAATCAGCTACAGGTACAATTTACACGTCACCAGTTTAACAGCAGGCATGTTATAGGTTGGTATGGATTACTGCATCTGGGCAAACTTAGTGCAGATTTACTTTATAAAAGTAAAATTTATAAAAGTTAACTAATCACAATTTTTTTGGTGAGAATTTCCTAAAAACACAAAGTAATAACTCATATCTGTTTTATAAATTCAAAAGAGGGTTATGTATAATATGAAAGAGCCTTTTTCTGGGAATTGCACTGCATATGAATTCAGGCCGTTTAAAATGGATGGATTTGACACAGGAACAAAAGTAGAAAACGTACCACATGCTGCAGTTCCGGTCTATCCTGTAACTCATTCACAACTTTCTCAATCTGTGAAAGAATTAATGCAACAAATAAAATATTTTTATTTCATTAAGCATAGTATCCAAGGCTATTGTGATACTAATATCTACAGTTAGTATTAATGTTTGTATATATAGTTTATGTATGTGAGTGTATAGATAGGTCAGTAAAGTTTTGTGGGTGCTGGGTTTACTTGGAAGGGTTGAACTTGATGGATACTGGTCTTTTTTCAACCCTATGTAACTATTTCCAATGTCTAGAGTCTCACTGTGGCCCAGTAACTTCTACTCACAGAGCAGCAGTATACACAATGCAGAATATACTTAGTATACAATATATATAATATTACCACATATTGTTGTAAGGACAGAATGTGGCCACACAGGTTCAAATAATAGTTTGGGCACTTATGATACAGTACAACTTTAAACTCAATAATGTTTACCCTCCTTAGGTATTCAGACTTGTCTGAGCCCATATAACCTGAAGATGGTGTCACAGAGGATGAGTATCTCCGCAACTGACAAAACCAAGATAAAACCAGAACAAAGGACCCACTGATCTGGCCCTACCTCTGCATCACTAAATGATATAAATATATGACATATTTATGTTGTACTATTATATTGTTCCCTGTCGGTTCTTTAAATGTGTGGTTGGAAAGTACATCACTGTGTATACAAGCTGGACATATGAATCCGTAAATAACTGCAGTACATTCAATAATACCATTACTTGCTGACATTTACTGTATGTTAAAGCAGAAAATATCAAAAAGAGGTTGAAAGAGCCACCCTACTCACTGAAATTTTATCTTCGTTGTCCAAAAGCATGTCCACAGCTTTCTGTAAAAGAAGAAATGGAACGTTGCTGATAATAGGTTTGTAAGGGAACAGTAACCTGTGCAACGCTGCATGATAGAGGTAGTAATTTAACCAGAGATGTCACATATGTCATTCTGCAGTAGGGGTTGCCTTTATATGGTTATGGAAATTCCCAATGACACCTAATATTTTTCAGATTTAAACAAGGGAGAAGCACCATTACATTTGTTTGTATTAGAACATGCCAATGACTTTTCTTTAGTGCCCCATATATAATCTTAACCCTGCCTTTCCCATATTTACTCCCCCACTCTGCTACATTTCATGCTCCCTGCTTTTGTATATGGCTTCTTGCACCATGATGGTGGCTGGGAATTTGAGGGATAATTTGTGGGTCAAAATTTGCTCAGGCCTCCCTTGCCTCATAACATGGTTATGTATAAACATAGTCATAACAGCCACCCCTTAATAGTTGTGAGGACAATATGGGACTTCAATTCCTAGCTGTTACTGGGATAAGAATAAGCTAGAATCACATGAATGGAATACAGCAGACAGGCCCATGATGAAGCTGAGCTAGAATTGCATGACTGGAATACAGTAGACAGGCCCATGATGAAGCTGAGCTAGAATTGCATGACTGGAATACAGTAGACAGGCCCATGATGAGGCTGAGCTAGAATTGCATGACTGGAATACAGTAGACAGGCCCATGATGAGGCTGAGCTACAATCGCATGACTGGAATACAGAAGACAGGCCCATGTGCCCCAGGAAGCATGCAAGCAGAAAATGGCCTTAACTTAAAAAAAATAAAAATGAAACCCTACTCTTTCACAAAGCCACAAACAAGTTCCTGGCACGTGATGTACAGTAAGAATCCCACACACACACCTCCGTATCAAAGTCCATGAGAAGAACAATCTTGTCTTTAATAGAGCTGAATAGGTTGTGCTTGTGTATCAGATCAAATACTTCTTTGTTCCGGAGTTTCAGATAAATATTAAGGGCTTCATCGTAGCGCTGATCATAGGTGTGCCTGGAACACAGAGACATGATGCTACATACTGCCTGTCCATCTATAATAACATACAGAAGAGCATCTCCAGTCCATTGAAACAAACATGACTCAGTCAAGCATGTCAAAACTGCTTTTAGAGGGAACAATGGGGTGATGGTAAGGAAAATATTCTTAAATTGGGCAAATTGTCATGTATGGGCAGGTATGGGCAGGTATGACCAGGCTTAAAGGGGAAGTTCACATTGAAGTATGTTGTAGAATCTTCTATTCTTATTGATTTTACAAGTGATCTTCATTATTTATGTTTTATACTTAATTGTATCATTCTTCTGCCTCTTCACGGCTTTTATATGGGGGTCACTGACCCACGCAGCAAAAAAACACTATGTGAGGCTACAATTTTAACGTTACATTACGTTTGATTTCTTATCTTTCTAGTCAGGCCTCCTTTTATTTGTATTCCTGTCTCTCATTCTCATCACTGCCTGGTTGCTTAGGTAAATTAGACCCTTGCAACAAGATAATGCCAAACTTAAGAGCTGCTGAACAAAAAAGCTAAATAATTCAGAAACTTAAAAAACAAATACATAAATAAAATGAAGACCCATTGCAAATTTTCTCTGAATGTCCCAGTCTACATTATACTAAAAGGTAATTTAAAGGAGAAGTAAAGCTATTGAAGTAAAGCTGATGCAGTTTATTGCCAATAAATTAGCCATAATAATGCAAGGTAGAACACGATATATATTCTACAGAAAGCTTTAGCATACCTGAGTAAACAGCCATAAGAAGCTCCCTCTGTTTGTTTAAGATAACAGCTGCCATTTTAGCTTGGTCTGATGTCACTTTACTGCCTGCATCTCTGTGCTCTGGGTTCAGATTACAGTAGAGTAGGGAGGGGGAAAGGGGGAAGGAGAGAGGAGCAAGCTGAGCATTCTCAAGCCCATGCCCTGGAGGTTTGAGCTGAGAGAAGGAAGTCTGATACAGAGAACCATGTGTATATAATAGAAGGAAAGAAATGCAATGTTTCTTTTGACAGAGGACTCAGAGCAGCATTATTGTGAGTGTTTATTGGTGTATTTACAAAGACTTTTCTGATAAAGCTTACTCAGTTTTAACCTTTCCTTCCTTTTCAAAGTTTAACTACCCTTTTAAGTCCTGGCTTTCACACAATACATAGCCTCATTCTGGCTCTGATCTATACTTACATTTAGTGACCAAGGAATATGATATTGTACAGTGTTAGTATAAAATCTATAGAAAAAGTGAACTTACAATTCTGCTAGAGCCTTCAATAGAGTCCTGTTCTCAGGGTCCTTGTTCAAGTGACCTTTTAAAGCTTGAACAATTGTTTTGCTGTTGTACAGCTCTCCCGGCCACTCTCTAATTAGCGTTGAAAATCCCTAGAAAGAGTGAGTACTTATGCTTTATATAGTGAATAATATACTCACTACTGTAAAAATAAGGATATTATAAGTCACCCAGGGGTTTTATGACCATAAAAAGGAGCAAGGCCGGAGACAGAGTGCATTTATACAGGTCATGGAACTCCAAGGTAATATCCTCATATTTTTCACAGGGGGGACTTTATTATAATATACAACTTTCAGTGAGTCATGTGGCAGAAATGACATCACTAAGTACCAATTATAACTGATGACATCACTAAGTACCGGTTATAAGGATATTATTTACAGGATATTCATGGTTCTTGTGTATTATAAATGTATATTTTTGGAGTTGTTATATGACATGCCTTGGTGCATTTCACACTAGGTACTTAACTTTTAAAAAAAATTGAGAGGTCTATGGCTGGCTATGTAGAAGTAGTGTTGGGTAGTGAAACTGTTTTATATTACTCCCTTTAAAGATGATGTAATATTCTAAAGAGATACAATAGTTACAGCTCCATTTGCATTCAGAACTTTTGTGTGCCTTGAATCATGGGCAATAAATGTGCATAATATTGTATTAAAATGAACACAATACCTCATAATCTGTTTTCAAAAACTCATCCAAGATCATTTCATAAATTGCAGGTCTCAGACGTAAATCTCCCCTGGGCAGATACTTGCTTATTGCCTGCAAGACAGAGATACATTTCATTTTTAGCTGCAATACACTAACACACTAACCCCCCAAAAGTATGGTAATAAGAGACAGTAAGGGGCCCATTTACTTAGGTTCTCTGAGAAAAGTTTGATTTTTTTTTTTTTTTTATGTTTCGTTTTTTCCCAGATTTACTTTTTCTTGAAAACTTTCACCACTCATCAGAGTGGCTTCTTCAGTTCAAATGACTGGTAAGGAATTCCCCGGCATTTAAACCATTTGAACTGAAGAAGCCACTCGGATGAGTGGTGAAAGGTTTTCAAGAAAAAACTCAGAAAAAGTCCAGTTGTTTTAGACTTAATTCTACTAGATACTTTATATTGTGACCTGGATGAATGAAAATCATATAAACTTGACATGGTATAAATTTGAATTAAACTCGTTTATTGTTATATTCATAAAAATGTCACGGTAATACTTGAATCATTTGTATAAAATTTTCGAGTTTATATTTGGAAATCCCGAATTTTTTAAGCCGAGAGCCGTGTCGTTAAAACTTGAAAAAATTTGAGTTTAAACTAACATTCGTTTCCATTAATCCTCTTTATATTTCCCACACAGGAATTGCTCCAGCAGCCATTTTAGGAGCATTGGTGCTCATTCTTGGAAAACGATAATGTGTTTAAGTTTCACTTGAAACTGGATGAAACATGAGGGAGTTAATTTACCCTATAGCGCTCGCTGCACTAGAAGAGCCAAAATTCTGATTTAAAATCGGAATTTCGGCTCTTTAAGTTACCAGAAACGACTTTTTGCTGCCCCCGGTAACTGAATCATGACAGCAGCGACTCGATTATTTTATTAAAATGGAGTCTATGGGAGATGGCATTCCAGTGCTTTCTGCATAACAGGTTTCCAGATAAAAGATCCAACACCTGTACTACATACATGTTTTAAACATTACCTTAAGTTGCCCTATTTTCTTGAACCGATAGACTTCATCTTCCCAGAGTTTCATATTTTTGCCAAGTATTTTCTGACATTTTCTGAAAAAAAAAATCTCATTCATAAGAAACTCATTTATGTGTTAGATTTCACTATATATCTTCCCCTTTTAAGAGTAATTTAAGGATATTGCTTCCCCCACCAGATGTGCGGGGTAATAAAGGCTGCACTCCGATTGGAAACATTTTAGTACTAGTATTAAGTTGATGGCCTATACATATGTACTTTACAAATACAACTGAATGAGTCAAAGTGCCAGACTCTGGCACAGGAAAACAGGAGACAATCAATCATGTGTTTCTTTTGATAGAGGACTCAGTGCAGTGTTTCTGTGAGTGCTTATGGCTGTATTTACATAGACCTTTCTGATAAAGCTTACTTAGTTTTTACCTTTCCTTCTCCTTTAATAAACCCAGGCAAGTAGTCATGCAGTTACCTTGCTGCCATGTCATAATCTCGTTTTTCCACCAAATGAGTTATGTACGATAATCCAATATCCTAAAAAAGAAATATTAACATCTGCAAACAGATGTACAGTATTCTACTGTACAGCGCTGTGTACATAAGTAGCGCTTTATAAATAAAGATATACATACATACATACATGTGTCCACACAAAGATGCAACCATGAAAATTGTCAATGTTTAAATTGTAGTCTCAAGAATAATACATTATATATATATATATATATATATATATATATATATAAACTGGACTGTTGTGTTACTCTTATGTACTTGGAGAAAAAACACTCTAAGGACCCCTAGAAGATCTTGGCAAACCCCACCACCCAATAAGACGTCTACTAAGAGAGCCAGCAGAGTACAGCAACTTAAGGCTTCTTTCACATGAGCCTCCAACCATCTCCTTTCTACCACAGACCAAACCATTTGTTTTACAAGTACCACCTCTTTCTATGTCTCTCCCGAGGTTTCCTTCACATTTTGTGCCTGGTGCTTTACCAATCCCTGTGCTGCTGAAACTATTTAGCTTAAATCCTTGTATAAAGGTAAAGAAGTCCAGTGGAGAGGTGCTGTACTGGGAGACAAGCAAATCAGTGTGTGGGTGTAGTCCTCTCCCGACAGACCTGCATAGGGCTTTTTTATGATCCGATCATTGGCCCAGTAGCTGAATGATCAGATCAGTCTGACTTAGCCCAGCACATTGATGGCCAAATCAGACAAAGATCTGCTTGTTTGGTATCTTTATGTCTATTCTCATTTGAAATTATTGTAATAAAAGGTGTAACATTTTCCTGGATCTAGTAACCCATAGCAACTAATCAGCAATTAGCATTTACTTGTCAGCATTGGATTGGTTTTTATTGTGTTAGTTCTGATTGGTTCCTTCACCGTATTGATGCTAATAAAAGAGGAACTCAAGCTTCCAACCTAAAACATACAACACAGAAACCCCTAATATACCTATCAGTGTAATCTGTTCCTTCAAAAAGTACAAATAAATATAATTTTTATATGTTGGAATTAGGGATGCACCGAATCCAGGATTCGGTTCGGGATTTGGCCAGGATTTGGCCTTTTTTGGCAGGGTTCTGATTTGGCTGAATTTGGCTGAATCCTGGCCGAACCGAATCCTAATTAGCATAATTAGGGTTAAATGTCCGTGCGAACACAGAAGTGAAAGAAATTTCACTCCCGGAAATATGCTAATTAGGATTCGGATTTGGTTCTGTATTCGGCCGAACCCAAAAACCTGTGTTCGGTGCATCCCTAGTTGGAATCCAGCTGCAAAACCGTTCATTTGAAATCCAGGCAGGGGAGGAGGGACTAAACACTGATGTTGCAAATTGTAACAACTTCTCCACAGCTTATCTGGGCATGTGTCCATATACCTCCTTCCTTACTTTAAATGAACAGAAAAACGTTCACTAAAAGTAGTGCTTTGGTTACCCCACTAATTATAAATGTTATTCCTAAAAACACTGTGTAATATTTTGGTGCAGTTATGGAAAACAACTAATAAAGCTTAATAAGAAAATTCTGAGCTTGCAAGAGTAAATCTATTTTCTAAGAATCCCATATTTGCTTTCTTTCTGTTCTTCTATCTGGCCTGTTCCATGGAGAGATCTGTATCTCATATAAGCAGTGGATTTTTCCCCAGCAGAGAATCATTTTGAAAACTCACCAAAAATAATAAGCACTTTATTTGTAAAGGAAATCAGAAATACTTGATAAATATTAATAGAATATTAAGGGAAATAATGTAAGTTGCGTAACTTACCAAGACATCATGCCGCTTTATGTTCTTCTGACTAATTTCAGCTGCCATAAGAGCTTCCTAAATGTGGAAAGAAAAAGGAATAATATAATCCCTTTCTTGAAAAGAACAACAAAAAACCCAAAACCCAAATCTCAAACTGACAGTGGTTTGCATGGTAGTGGAACCCAAACTATATATTTAGTAGCAGTATAAACTACTGCCATATGTGCAAACTGCAATACATAAGGCTTCATGGGACAGAGCATTCTTGAATCAATAAATTAATTTTTTTTTAGCTGTAATATTGGTGTGTAGGCACCATCTCAGTGCATTGTGCCTGAGTCTGAGCTTTCAGAAGGAGCCAGCACTACACATTAGAACTGCTTTCAGCTAACCTATTGTTTCTCCTACTCCCATAGCAAACAAAAGGAATTCTGGGAATGAATTCCAGACTCTTAAAAAAAATCCCATTTACATGGGTTTATCCTATAGGCTACAGCTCACCCACTGGGTTTGAAGCTGAAGCCAGGACAATAGCTGATCAGATTTCCAACTACAGACCGGTTTCGCCCTTATTGGGGGCTCATCAGTGTAGTGTAGGGTTTCTGATCTACTCCCATGTAACTGGAGGAGTCCCAAGCCGGACTTGGATTTCTTACTATTGAGTGCTATTCTGATACCTACTAGGAGCTGCTATCTTGCTCCCTTCCCATTGTTCTGCTGATCGCCTGCTGGGAAGGGAGGTTTCACTACAACTTGCAGCGCAGCAGTAAAGTGTGCCTGAGTCTGAGCTTTCAGAAGGAGCCAGAATATGGCTAGCCCCATGTGAAATTTCAAAATTAAATATAAAAAAATCTGTTTGTGGAAAAACAGATTACAATGCAGGATTCTGCTGGAGAAGCTCTATTAACTGATGTGTTTTGAAAAAAAAACATGTTTTCCCATGACAGTATTCATGAAAAGCATTTGGTGCTAAATGCAGAGCAGAACAGTGCTATACAATACTTTCCATTTGCTGGGAAGAAACAACAGGGTTCCCTTTGCTCACTACACCTGCAGAAAATACTGTGCAAAATAAATTGTGCAAACATGAGTGCAGTGTAAATATACACACCACACAGTGCTTACACACGGGGCCATTCCAGTGCAGAGTGCAGCCTGAAAACAAGTCCTTTTAGAATGAGGAAAGGGTGCCATTTGGTGCCCTGTAGAAGTTCTGCACTTGTATCCTTGATCTCTAAAAATGACCCCATATCTCATCCATTCTAGACTCATATACTCCATAAACCCAATGATTCCTAGTTACTTTCATGGGAACACTGCTGTTTTTCTCAAGCTAGTTTTTCATGATAAAAAATTAAATGTAAGTATTCTATTATGTTTCACCTTCAAGTTAACATTTAATATGTTATAGAATGGCCAGTTCTTAGCAATTTCCCAGTTGGTCTTCATATTTTTAATAGTTTTTGAATGATTTGCCTTCTTCTTGCCTTCCAGCATTTAAATGGGGGTCACTGACCCCGGCAGCCAAAAACTATTGCTCTATAAGGCTAAAATATTATAGTTTTTTTTTTAAATTTATTTATCTTTCTATTCAGCACCTCTTCTATTCATTTTCCAGTATTTAATTCAGACTACTGCCTGGTTGTTTTGGACAGATAGCTGTTGAAATTCCAAATTGGAGAGTTTGTTAAACAGAAGGCTAATTAACTGAAATCAAGAAAATTAAAAAATGAAGGCCAATAGTAAATTGTCTCAGAAAATGAATCTCTTCATCATATTAAAAGTTAATTTAAATAATAACTACAAACAGCTTACGTGACTTTTGTAACAAACAATAGCGGCCTCATACCTCATACTTCTTTCTAGCCAACAGCCAGTCAATGTGGTCATCTTGGTCACGTTCTTTTGCCACAACAACATCTCTTGGACTGATTATATAGAATAAAGATTCTCCTTCTGAGTATTCTAAAGATAAATGTGGAAGTATTTTCAGTGTGTGCAATAACAGACAGCATAATGAGAACCCTATATTCGCTTTAGTGTGTGAATATCAAAGCATTTTTTAGTGTAAATGGCATGGTCAGTATGGACTCTGGGAAGTAATTACTGCTGCGCTCATAGGTTTACCTAGCCCTGGCTGAATTTGTAAGATGTGGATCATGAGTGGTCAGACAAACGCATTTATTTTTAATGTGATTCAAATGGAACCATTGGGCATCAAAAAATGCCTTAACATTTTACAGATTCTGCCAGGGGTATGTCAAGTTATGAGCCCAACGGTAGGTCTTTAAAGTAAACAGAGGGGGGGAAATTCTTGCTTAGTCACAGATTACGTTTAGCAATTACATTCTAATATAAGTACAGGAGGATCTTGGAAAGAAGTTACTTTTAAAGGGGATGTCCACAGTTTTGCAGAGTTACTTTCCCCCAAAAAATGCTTGCCCAATGCTGGGGTCAATTGCTGAGATCCTCAGCAGGGTCAGAGGCAGTCAGTTAAGATGGAGCAGTGCTAGGTTCTTCTGAGCATGCCTGAACTTCCTTGCGTATTTGCATATCACTAATCTGCTAAAAATGTATGCAAATGAACAATGTGACCCGGTATTAGCAGAAGCACTTAACCCTATACTATCTACATTACTTTCTCTCTATCTGCTGCCGATCTGTGTGTGTAAATAGTGGAGGAGGGGGTCGGCGACCCCTCTCATTGAGGGGAGTAACTTAAATAGGAAGATTAGGTAGGTACATATTTTAATCAATTGTATACTGCAAACCAAACACTTTTGCTACATGATTATATGAGCAAAAATGCTTCTTTTGCAAACTTTTCAAAAGGTTGAAAACCACTTTAGGGCAATGATTTTTGAGGTTCTCTGGCTTATCGCAACTGTAGCACAAATACGATCATGACAAATAATAACGCAGAAAGTGAATATCTAGGAACTGAAAACAGTAACTCCCCATATTGCATATGGTATTTGGAGGAAGGTTGTTACATTAAAAAACATGTAACAAAAAAAACTGGAAATAGGGTCATGTGGGCATGGCAGGTTGACATAACAAGAATATATTTCCACATATGTAATAAAAGGCACTGGGTTTGCCCAGGAGCAGTACCCCATGACAACTGATAAGATGTGTGCTTTTAAACAGGTTACCAGTAAATGGTTGCTATTGGTTACTGTACCTGGGCAAACTTAGGGGCTGATTTACTTACCCACGAACGGGTCGAAATGAGTCCGATTGCATTTTTTTCGTAATGAACGGTATTTTGCGATTTTTTCGGATTCTTTACGAATTTTTCGTTACCAATACGATTTTTGCGTAAAAACGCGAGTTTTTCGTATCCATTACGAAAGTTGCGTAAAAAGTTGCGCATTTTTCGTAGCGTTAAAACTTACGCGAAAAGTTGCGCATTTTTCGTAGCGTTAAAACTTAAAAGGTGCAAAGTTTCGCGTAAGTTTTAACGCTACGAAAAATGCGCAACTTTTCGCGTAAGTTTTAACGCTACGAAAAAAGCGCAACTTTTTACGCAACTTTCGTAATGGATACGAAAAACTCGCGTTTTTACGCAAAAATCGTATTGGTAACGAAAAATTCGTAAAGAAGCCGAAAAAATCGCAAAACATACGAAAAAATCGCAAAATGTTCGTTTTCAAGTCGGAACTTTTCCAATTCGGGTCGGATTCGTGGGTTAGTAAATCAGCCCCTTAGTGTCTTTTATTACATATGGGGGATTGTCTATTAAGCTGGCTAGTTTTGGGGCCTGATGATTCTCACCTAAGCGATAATCACGACACTCATTTTCCTGAAAGCCTCTGACGGTTATGGCATCTGAAGAAATCTCCTCACTTGAGTCTGGATGGACCTGTAGAATATCAAGACGTGGTCTGGCACACAACATTTTGTCCTGGAAGGGTTTAAAGAGAAACAAATATCCAACCTTAATTGGGGCTATTTCCCTATGGAAATTAATAGTCAGAAAATAAATTATAAGCCTTCTGCTGAATTATTAAGTGATACAGTTTCCAGTAAACTTTCCAAAAAGTGACTGTATACTGAGCATTCTGCAGTATTCAGGTCCATTGTATTTTGGTTTAGTATTAGTTTGGTTTGCAAGACCATTTGAGTGTTTTGTGGGAAAATTTGCTTTTCCGTTCGAAGGCAGAATAAAACATTATTTAAAGCTGATGTAAAGATCTGCTTGTTTGGCTAGGGGGCCCTTCTCAAATTCAGTCATGACCAATAATGGTTCAAGTTGGATTAAGAATTTCCTCCTTGCACCCACAGAATGAAAAGCAAAGAGTGCTTCTCTCTTTATTTGAACAGCCTACACTCTATGACAATACATACCAAAGGGGGAGGGGGTGGGCACCTAAGTGATACATCATTTATCCCTGGCATGCCCCTACCTCATGTGTTGAACACAGGGTGAGGATCAGCCCCTACACTGGCATCAGCTTTTCCCTATGCCTGCACCTGGAGCTACTGCATCGACCTGGGAGCAGGCACAGATGGTGAATATAGGCGTCAAAATGCTCCACTATGCATTTCACTGTCGATATCCACTTTGTGTGCCTGCACCTGTTACGCTGTGATGGTACCGGGTAAAGGCTGATGCCAGCATAGGGGCTGATCCTTTCCCAGCGTTTATTCGCAGGCTGAGAGTCAGCCCTGTCAGGCATTAGCTGCGATTGGAGTTTCTGTGACCTAACACAAGTTAAAAGGAGTGCCTTTTATTTTATATGTAGAGTTATCTGAACCTATTGAGTATAATTAACAAAATCATCTGTTTCAGAATGATTATTAGCAAGATTTATTTTGGGAATGTACTTGTTTTGCATTACAACACATAGGCAGATAATGCTGGCCAGTCTGAATAATTTCAACTAACCAGCAGGATATATGTGTCTGTTTGCTGGTCATAAAACACTGGTTAATGATCTGAATGGGACAGATAACAGGTGAGTATGGCAGACCACATATTGACAAATTAGCAATTTTTGCTTTGGATGGGATTTATTACAAGGTTTAGACTGTTATATGACCAACAAACAACAAAATAAACTGCACTTTGAGACAAAATGTAAAGATGCAGTTGAGTGTATGGATAACAGAATAAGTTACTCAGTCTCTTTGCATTATGCAGATTTTCTGTGTTCACACTGAAGCAACAAGTATGTAGGTAAAATGCTTACCGACTTATCCAAAGTTTCCTTCACAAAAAACAGCATGACAAACTGGTCACAGAGGGGGGCTATTCCACTTATGTAGTATTCAGTATCAAACTGAGTAACTAGAAGAAACAAAACAATACTGTTAAGAGCTCAAAAAAACAATATAGATTTGACATTTTTACTACAGACCATTAAAAACAATAATGTCCTTTAAAGGAGAACTAAAGCCTAACTAAAGAAACAGGCTAGAAATGTTGTACATTATATTTTGGGCTTCTGTACCAGCCCAAGGCAACCATAGCCCTTTAGCAGGGAAGATCTGTTACCCCAAAGATGCCCCCAGTAGCTCTCCATCTTCTTTTCTGCTGATTCTCTGCACATCCTCCGTGCTGCTGTCAATTCCCTAAGTTTAGGGGATCAACTCGCAATATAATGTGTATATTTAATATAAATGCGCTGAATATAAGGCTTATTAGTAAATACAGGAATGGGACCTGTTATCCAGAATGCCTGGGACCTGGGGTTTTCTGGATAAGGGGTCTTTCCATAATTTGGATCACCATACTTTAAGCGGCTAATTTACAAAAAATTGTTATTTTCTGGCCTTGAAAGCCGTATTCACTCAACATGGTATAAATTTGAATTAAACTCGATCATTGTTGTATTTATTAAATGTCACGATAATGCTTTAATTGTACGGACGTCATTCATTTCCATGAATTTATTTTTCCCAAACAGGCATTGCTCCAGTGGCCATTTTAAGAGCATTGGTGCTCGTTCTTGGAAAACAATAATATGTTTTAGTTTCACTCGAAACTGGATGAAATAGAAAACAAGGACAGGATTAATTTCCCCTTGAAAACGTATGATTTTTTCAGGGAACATTTCCACAAAAACTCAAATTTTCCGAGAAACAATATCTGAAAATCGAGTACTGGCAAAAACCCATTCGTAAATCTCGAAAGTAAAAAAACTGGCCATTATTCTCTTAATTGTTTAGTAAATGTATCCCTAAGTCTAGTAAAACAATATTTAATCACTGATTGAACCCAATAGCATTGTTTTGCTTCCAATAAAGATTTATTTATTATTTATTATTTATCTTAGCTGGGATCAAGTACAATGTACTGTTTAATTATTACAGGTAAAGAGGCAATAATTTTGTAAAATTAGACTTTTTGCTTAAAATGTAGTCTATGGGAGATGGGTTTCCCGTAATTCAGATCTTTCTGGATAATGGGTTTCAGAGCTCACTGAGCATGTCACAGACACTTCTAACAGATTCCAGTATGGTGACCCCCTGTGGCAAATTTTAAGTACTGGATCATAACTACTATAGAGATGCTGAATCTTTAGGCTGGTTCAATAGGTTTAGTATATAAAATATGGCATTTTATATTCACTTTTAGGGTTTAGTTCTGCTTTTAAATGTTGCAACAAGCAACCATAGAGTTGGAAACGTAATGGTGTTTTTTTTTCCTACATTTAGCTAAACTGATCCATAAATACAGACTTGCCCGCTGATGTTGCTAAAGTGCCATAGTATTTAGATATAGATTACAACCTGCAGAGTAAATGTCTATTGCTTTGTAAACAGAGTTTATAATAATAATCTGTTGTCCTATAGCTGAAGCTTTAAGGGCCACAGTCATTATTATAAATCAGGAAGATTTTGTTTTATCATACCTATTTCAACATAGCAGCTTGGCAAATCCCTTAATTCACTGGCATGCCTCTCTTTGACAAAACAAACCTAAAAAAAAATCATAAGGTTTATGAAGATATGAAGGCAAGATATTATTCAACAGAATATCAAGAAAAAGAAAGCATTTTTGTACCATGAATGAATATGTAGCCACACAACAGTTTTCCACAAGAAAGGGATTGAAATGAAAAAGGTGCAATTTGTGTGCCTATGAGATGTGGAAAGGGGTATGTCAGCATTATACTGGTATGAGATTTGTTATCCGAAATGCTTACATTCCTAATCTATAGCAGTTTGAACTGTGAGGCCAGATGTAAACATTGTATTGGTGCAGTAAAAATAAAAAAATGGTACCTTGACAGATTTGCCCCATCCAATTACAAGGGTGAGGTTATCCTTCCAGAAGAGACTACAAGGATACATGTCTGGGCGAAGGCTCGTGTCATCTCTGGGAATATTGGTAATTCTTTGCTTTGTGGTTATGTCCAATATTTTGACTCCCTGTAATAGATATTGAAAGCTGTAAACCTGATTATGGAAATATTATTCTCACACAATTATTATATAATAAATATAAAAATATTCAGCGATTTAGCACATGGTAATGATCCTATAAACCTACTACATTAATAAGGGTTATAATATTTCATGGCTCTCCACATATTCTATAGGATGCAATACAAAGTAGGACCTAGGAATATTTTACTTGTAGTTGCAGGATAAAGAAGTATAACCTATAAATGAATACATTCTCATTGTTGGCGTTGCCATGTCTTGCTCAAGACAGAAGTCCCTCTGTGGTCCTTTTAGATGCTGTGCCTAGCTATAGGTTTGGTCACCCTGGACTCTGGTGGAACCCAAGAGCATCTGTCGTTAGCTCTCTTGGGCAGGGGCCTCCTTATCTCTTGTATCGGGTTATTGTAATTGGTCATTCGATAACATACCAAAAATTAACTTAAACGTAAACTATCCCTTTAGGCCACTTATTACCTAACCCCCACAGGCTCAAGGAGGCAATTCACAGAAGAATACATTCATGTTGTTTGGAGCATCCCTGCTGATGATTTATGGAAAAAACTTAACCACACTGAACACCACACCTCTGGTTCCAAGGGGGGGAATCTTTGGGAGCAGAGAAGGAGCGTACTTTCTCAGTCTGACCTGCATCCAACCCAGACCCGCAATGGTCACTCAAATTTCTTCCCAAACCCACCAAATCAAGGATAAACCCACAGATTCTGCAGCACCATTCAAAGACCAAGAAGTATCAAGAACTAAACTGCAAATTCATTTGGATTCTGTGACATCATTGGAATCCTTTTCTATTTAACCACACTATTGTATCTATATGATGTAAATATTACCATATTATTGGCCCAAGCAACAAGATTCCCTCTCCATTTGATGTTGGTTATGTTCCCTTCCCCTTCATGTAGAACAGAGGTTTTCCATCGATTTAACCAATTTCTATCATACAACAGCAACTGTAAAAAAATAACAAAGTTAAATGCAGGTAGAGACAGAAAATGGGTTCCAAAGCATGAACTTTACGTAAAATTTTATGCTATACAAATCTTATACTAGAACAAAAATTAAGCACGTTTACTAAGCAATTCTGAGAAAAAGTCAATTTTTTTTTCGAGATTTATGAACAGGTTTTTACCAGTATTTGATTTTTCTGACACTGTTTGTCGAAAAAAGTTTTTTTGGAAATTGTCCCCAATAAATTTGAGTTTTTTAAAAATAACTCCCATAACTCGAGATTTATTTATTAATAGTGATTTATCCTATGGAGGCTTAGGATAGTAAAAGAATAGAATAGTCAGTGACAGTCCCATCATTGTTTTCCGTTTCACCCAATTTCAAGGGGAAGTTAACCTCCCTCATTGTTTTCTGTTTTACCCAGTTTCGGGGGGAGTTAATCCTGTCATTTTCTGTTTCACCCAGTTTCAAGGGGAAGTTAATCCCATCATTGTTTTCTGTTTCTTTGAAGGCCGGAAAAAAACACATTTTAGTAAATCAGCCCCTTGTGCAGGACTCTTCTAGACATAAAGGCAATGGAAGGTCTCAGTTATTAGGAAAGTCTGGCCAAACAGGAAAAGAGGGGGACATGATAACTATGTATAAATATATACTCGAGTATAAGCAGAGTTTTTCAGCACCAAAAATGTGCTGAAAAAGTCGCCCTCGGCTTATTCTCGAGTATATCCGGGCGTACGTTCCTCTCTCTAATGCTTTATCTACGTGTAGTTGTGAAGTTTTGGAATTCCCGCCCTATACCAGTTGTACTGGCTGATACATTATATAGCTTTAATAAGTGGTTGGATAGCTTTTTAGCAAGTGAGAAAGAAGGGTTACTGGAAATAGTTCTTAGTAAAAGTTGCCATCTTGGTGTCAGGAAGGAATGTTTTTCCCCCTCTGCGGCAGATTAGAGAGGCTTCAGATCTGTATTTTTTTGCCTTCCCCTGGATCAACTAGCAGTTAGGCAGGTTCCATATAGGCATATATGGACTCACTTTTCCGAACTTTCCATACACTCATATTGTCAAATAGGTTTAGGCAGTCTAAAGCATTTATTATTTGTTAAGACAAGTCTTTCATACAGTACCTTATTGCCACCTGTTACAAACTGCTTACAGTTGGATTTTCCAAACTGAGGGTGAACAGCAACAATCTGCAAGTAGAAAAGAAAACTTTATTAAACATTCAGTAAATAACTATAAAGTACAACAACTTTAATAAAATATACAGGAAGGGTGAACTGCCATAACTGTACAATAGTTATTCTGATGTATCATTAAATACAATCTTATGGTCATTTTAAAGGCACCCCCAGTGTAATCACTCATGGGATACCCCAGGATGGTGGCCCTGTTAGGAGAAACTTCCAGCAGCTAAGGGGGCTCTTCTGTGAGCACTTATCAAGTGATTATAATGACTGGGGGGAGGCTAACATTTGAAACCCCCAGTAATTATAGCCTTCCTTCTTCTTTTGAAAAGGCAAACAATGTTCTACAAAAATCACAAAACTAGGCATATATACTGTTTTCTGTACTCAAAATGATCTGCTGTAAAAAGATAAAATGCTGGCATATTTACTTGGCCTGGTGTCTTTTTTGTGTATATAGTCACACTTAGGGGGACATTTACTATTTTTTTTTTCACAATTCACGTTTTTTTGTGCTAAAACACGAACTTTTTTTGTGTTTGAAAAAAAAAAATCGCACATATGTTGTGGTTTATTAAGCCTAAAAAGCACGAAAAATCCTAATACAAAACTTCCCCATTTAAAAACTGTAAAGGTGGTGTAGAAGTCAATGGGAGCTGTCAAATTGTAACAATCTCTACTTCATTTGTCGTTTTTAGAGGGGTTTCAGAGTTTTTTCTTTGTAGGTCCTCAACAATTCATTGAAAACCAAGAAAACTACAAAAAATTTCTTTCGTTTTTTTGTTCTGCATATTCATTTGTTCAGACATTCATGGTTTTAGTGGAAATAAGTTAACTCATGGTTTTAAAAAAACTCTAAAACCATAAAAATGAGAATGTTGATAAAAGGGCCTCCCCATATCCAGTTAATGAGCATATCATTTAGCTCATTGCAAAATAAAACAGACAATGCACTCACTTTAATTGGACAGTCGAATATTTCATGCAGCCCTTCTCTGGAGTAAAGGCCAAACACCTGCACCTGTACAGAAACAAACAAAAATGCAGATTGTTATTTGTAAAAACATTGCTGAGACTTTCATTTTAATTATTATAAGACCTGGTGTCTGTAAAAAATGAATATTAAGCACTGACGTAACTTGCTGGCACTAAGAAATAAACGATGACGATAATGACTGTGCATATACTGATTTTACAGTCTAAAGTGGCTGTTGTGAGATAAACTACATTTGCTCATCAAAAGTCTCAATAATTCAAGAGAAACATACACAAGTGTGTCTTTGGTTAATGTCAGATGAGACACCGTTTGCTTGGCCGATACCCTCCACTCCACTCCAGAGTGCCTGTGTGCAGACACATGGAGCAGCTATCGGCAAAAAAAATGCTACATTATGCATTTTCTCACCAATATCCACTTTGGGCATCATCACACAGGTTGACACTGTTTCTGGCAGAGCAGACACACTGCAGAGTGGAGGAGACACTGCCAAATCGCAGGTGGAAAGAAGACGAGGCTGCGCCCTGTCTGACATTAGCCTGTGAGACTTAAGAACTTTATGACCACAGAAATTCAACCTGGTAGACCACAGTAAGGCATACATCTTCCGTATCATATCATATAAGTTGGTCAGTGACATATTAAAGGATATCACAGTAAAGATTTATGTAGATATAATCCCATTCTGCCCAGTACCACCTCTGAATGCTATCTGCGCAGGCAAGACCTAACTAAACCACTCAGCTGGTTCTACACTATCTTAAATCTTCTTAAAGTGGTCCTAGGACCTTCCCCAGTTGGACAAAGGTAGCTGGAAGGATATACTAGACCAGATATCTCAGTAAGAGATGGGTACACCCTCACTAAATTCCTAAATAGAGTATACTTGACCCCACACAGATTTGAGCGAGATAAAGGGACTTACCTCCATGTATTTTGGGGCTGTTCCAAAATACAATGCTTTTGGACTGAGATATTTCGAACTATGGACTCTGCTCTAGGCCTACCGAACATACAGTCCCCCACATTCTGCTTACTAGGCCATACAGAGGGGATAATGCTGAATTCCAGAGAAAGACTTTGCTTCCTACAGCATCTGCACTGTGCTAAAAAAGCAAATCTGATAACCTGGAAAGCAGTGGAGGCCCCAACACTGTCCTTCTGGAAGAAGTTTGTAAATGACAGTCTCCCCAGTCAAAAGCTTACATACATAGCTGAACGCTGCGCTGAAGAATTCAGGAACATTGGAGACAAATCGGTGAAAGATATGTAAAATGTATCAGTACCTGAGTGTTTCTTTGCTCCTAAGTGTATTCATATACATACTTATAAGGAAAACTCACTCTCATTACTCGTATCGCTTTCTCCTTGTCTTTTATTTCTCACTTTGAGAGTTATGTGTTGTGTAAATCAATAAAGAATAAAGAAAAACCTATAAAAAAAATATAATCCTATTCTATAGTCTTTTTTGTTTCTTTTTCTGGGGAATCTGGAAACATACTGCTTGGTTACATACCTTGCCATCCTCAGAGCAAATGCCCACATATTCCCCACTTTCATCCAGGCTTATCTGATTGATTTTGACAGAGCTCTGTTAAAAAGAGTGAACACATAATAAATGGAATGTTTGACATGCTGTTCTTTTTACATATTATCCTCAAACAATCTTAAGCTTGGTAAATGTAACATAGAGTTTTATGTGCGGAAGGCAGCAATTTACCAAAATATTTGCAAAATGACAACAATGGCAGATAAAGAATGGAATTAAGAACACCTAAAGGGCTTCTCCCTTCATCCCTTGTTGTGACTGTTTTGTAAAGTCCATTATGCAGCAGGATTATCTGTGCACTGGGAATCTAATCATCTACCTTGCAAAAACCAAACATGAGTAGCTTTTTTTTTTCTGTTTGCAAAAAGTATGTTTACCACAAGTCCTATTCATTGCCCTTCCCCACAGCACAGCAGCAATGCTGACAACCAAGCCACCCTCCATCCATGTTAATGGCAATCCATCCTATTGTTTATGTTTAAAAACAGAATGGCTGTTTATCCAGAATTCTTCAGGTCCCAAGCTTTCTGGATAATGGATCCCACTAAAACAATGGCTTATAATATATACTTACTATATCAAACTTCTGTGTAACATTTCCTTGAATATCAAGTAAAAACATCTTCCCACTGTGAGTTCCCAGTGCCAGAAACTGCAAGAAACAGAATCAGAAATAAAAAGGGACAATGGAATACTGCTTTATAAAGTCTATCAACTGATGCCCAATCAGAAAACATGTTTTAGCACAATGCTAATAGTAACCAAATCTATTTTAATTTTACCCCAAACTGTACCTGTATCCTTACCGAAATGCTCTATAAAGCAGCATAGCGGTCAGTGAAAATGACAGCCTAGTCAAGTATGTGGGGTTTACTGTGGGAGATTCAGGTTGTCCTGAATAAAACAATGTAGTTTTCGCAGCTTAGCTTAAAGGGGTTGTTCACCTTTAAATTAGCTTTTAGTATGATGTTGTGGGAGCTATTCTGATACAATTTGCAGCTGGTCATCATTATTTATTATTTGCAGCTTTTTAATTATTTAGCTTTTTGTTCAGCAGCTCTCTATTTTGAAATTTCAGCAGGTATCCGGTTGCTAGGGTCCAAATTTACCATAATAACCCTAGGCAATGGTTTGAAAGAAAGACAGAAATATGAGTAGAGAAGGGCCTAAATAGAAATATAAGTAATAAAAAGTAACAATAACAATACAAGTGTAGCTCCACAAAAGATTAGTTTTTGGCTGCTGGGGTCAGTGACACCTATATGAAAGCTGGAAAGAGCCAGAGGAGGCAAATAATTCAAAAACGAAATAAATAAGTAAATAATGAAGACCAATGAAAAGTTGCTAAGAATGCAACCCAAGAATATATATAGATCTAAGCCTTGAAAAGTAGAAGAAAATTTCGTATGGTCCGGGTGCTCATGCCCCAGACCCTCAGCATAAGGGAGCCATATAGGAAGCACATAGATGAGATAGGCAGGCACTCCGGAAATCCAATAAGGTAGAATAGAAGCTCAAATATGGAGCAGCCTATGATTAAGTGCCCAGATAGGCACGAAACGCGTAAGGCTTAAGCATTTATGTGTATTCTTCAATAAAATACCTGTGATTTTACTTCAATATTTGAGCTTCTATTCTACCTTATTGGATTTCTGGATTGCCTGCCTATCTCATCTAAGAATGCAACCCCCCCAAGAAATGAGCATGCATGTAGAATATTGAGCACTAAATCCATCTCCCTATATTTCAAAATGCAGGAGCAAGAGATATCAAGCTGGGCACTAGCAAACCATAGAAAAAAAAAAAAGGTTGCTATGGCTTGATCTATTACAAACTATCCCCTTGCACTAAATCTGGTTTGCTTTCCACTGGCAGCTATGGAAGCGCACAGATAGTGTTAGCTGAATTTAAAAAAATATTTATCTTAATACATGAAAATATTCTCTTTCATTAAAGCTTTTTTTGAACTGAGGCCATTGGTGCACACATTTTGTATTAGTTATACATTGCAACTGCTCTATCGAGTAAGTGCTGGGATAGTAAGGAGGGCTATTCTAGGATAGACATCTGCTTACCTTCTCATGCACTGTCATACAGCTTGCAGCATCTTCTAGTAGGATTTCACTAACTCCATTCAGTAGTCGCTCATATTTTAACTTGGGTTCCTCTTCACTCTCATCCTCCTAGAAGAGATAAAATACAATTGCTATTCCCTGTGCTCAGTAACCCAGCAGGCTGACAGGAAGCCATTAGGTATAATTTACACGGCACCACTTTACAGAGACTGTTCAATTTTAACATGTAAATATGCTAAACTTTAATTTCAGACAGTTTAAGAACCTACTAGGAATGATTCTCTTTTGGGACCTGGTAATTACTAATAATACTGAGATCATCTCTAGCATTTACGTGGGTGAGCATTTGGGGAACAGTGATCATAAGATGGTCTCCTTTGAGATTATGTTGCAGAGAGAGCTCCATAGGCTAATGTCCCACGGAGAGCAATCTCTCTAAAATGGTTTTCCATCGGCAACTAAGTGAATCGCCTATGCATCGCTTTGTCTTTCAGAAGTCACGCAAAGTTTCGGAACAAGTATACAGGTCACTATATTCCTTGTAAGCAAGGAAAGACATCGCAAAGCAAAACCCTTTATGGTGCTTTTAAAGCATTCAAGTAAGCTGGGACAGCAGAACCTTTCATCAGGTACAAGGAAGCAATTAAAGCAGCAAAAAAGGAATCAAGCACGCTAAAATACAGATATTTTTTAAATATGTAAATGGTAAAAAAAATGAAGCCAATGGGGTGGGACCCTTAGTATCACAGGGGGGTCAGTTGGTTGATGCAAAAAGGGAAAAAGCACAAATACTGAAAGGCATGCAGATATCTGGTTGCTAGAGTCCAGTGGTGTGAATGAGAGAGACTGGAAGATAAATAGTAACGGGACTGTATAGGACAGCTTATTTTAAAACAAAAAAATAACGGTAACATTTTAGCCTCAGAGAGCAATAGTTTTTTTTTTACGAGAGAGGCAGGGCACTGAGCATAATACATGGCTGAGTGCACCTTTTGCTCATTGATGGAAAAAAACAACTCACCTCCGATTCTTCTGTAGATTCTCCTTGAGACATTTCCTCCTGGAAAAAAAGAGAAATTCATGTTAGCCACTGAGATATATGCGTAGTGCAAATATAACAGCCTGAACCTCAAAAAAGCCATAGAAATAAGGTAGTTAATGATGTTATTTCCCACCTCTCTTATCTAAAGGATAAGTAAACCTTAAAAAAAATGAATATAAAATTGCTCATGGTTCTTTTCTAATCACTTATTTATTTTTTTCAGTTTAGGAACTACTTGTTTGTTTGTAACCTTTATGTTAGGTTAAATACAGGATATATGGTGAGCTTACAGTACAATTTGGAACCTGTGTCTTTATAAGTAACAAGAAAACTCTGACTGAGAGGAGTATTTTCAGTACAAATAATGACAATTAAAAGAAGAATGCAGAAAATACATAACCTGGCACTAACACCACATCTACATTATAAATGGCAGACATAAGTTTTGGGAGATTCTGTAGTCCCACCCAATACAGGTTTGGGATGAATTATCTGGAATGTCTGGGCCCTGGGGTTTGCTGGGTAAGGGAACATGAAGGCATATGATTTAAGGCTATCACAAACTTCGTCTGGCAAGTAAAAATGTTAAAAAATATTGGAAAGCACAATTTTTTTTTTTTTCTAGAAAAGATGGCAACCGTAATTAGACGGTTAATTGTGAATAATTTGTATACAGAAGCTATATAAAGACATGCTTCATATACTACAGGTATAGAAAAAAATGCCAGTGCTCAGTTTGCCATTAAAAGTGATTTTACAAAAGATGAGGTGTTAGTATCACACTTTGGCCAAAATATGTAAGCTCATATGCCATATCAAGGCTTCACATTTTATGTGAGTCCTACACTGCCTATTAACATTATAAGTCTGTAGTGCAATTAAAATCAAGTCCCCCAGTGAACAATGTGACTGAGTAGTAAGAACCCATTGTACCTACCCTTACCTCAGGGGCTCATACAATTAACATTGTTACACATTGTTCACTGGGGGACTTGATTTTAATTGCACTACAGACTTATAATGTTAATAGGCAGTGTAGGACCCACGATATACTTCAGGTATGTCTGTCATTTTATGTTCTAGTCTGTTACTATGTTAACCCACAAAGACGGGTGCCATAGTAATAACACAACTGAACATGTGTAACAGCTTTGGGTAGGGCAGGAAGAAGGACCTTTCCCTTGGGCCTCAAGACTATCAGGGGCCCATAAAGGGGAAATGTTTAATTCTAAAACTGTTTTTCCTCTACCCATGAGGTGTGTCCAACCTGCCACAATTCAGCTACTGTTGCACTGGGACTCTCAGCATCCCCTTTGGTTATTTAGCTGGAAATGTACCATCCAGCATCAGATCCATTTTGTCTAAGATCAGGTCCCCTGCCTTCCTATGATGCTCCTTCATATCTATCTTGGAATGTTTTCCCCCTCATGAGAGGAGACCATAGCACAATCAGCTGACTGACATGACAACATAAGCTTTCTACTCTGCAGTCTCTACTTCCGGGAAGGAGCTGCGCTTCAATCAGGGTGTTGTGTTTCAGTCACAGCTGGGGTATGTCAATAAAAACATGATAGGGAGAAAATAATTCTGTTCTGACCTGCTCTGCAGCTTCCACAACCTCCTGCTTCTCAGCCATCGTTCTTTTGAGGAACTGTGTCCATATGACCAGAAGGAGCAAAAAACTACATTTCCCAGCATACCATGCTCCGAGAAGAATCATTCAAAACCTCATAACTTTATGTGCAATGTACAGTTAAAGTGTCTCTGAGACTGTATGTCCAGGCAACGTTTATGTTTTTGCCTATGTTCTGATAGAAACTTATGTAGGTTAATTCATATATTATAACAAATATAGTTGACACTAGTTTATCTATATAAATACTAGCATACAGTAAAGAGACAGTACCTGATGTATCTGAATTTCAGTGGCTTCATTCTACTCAAATTCTCCTCAGGGTTCTTAATTGGAAGACAGCAGTTTGTAATAATAGCTGCAGTTGGTCCCATTAGCAATTGGAGCCTTTATGACGCTAGTGCTCTCTTTTAACCCTTTTGCTGCTAAAAAAATAAAATAAATACATTTGCAGTACATTAGTCCCAGCTAGCCGAAGATTTTTGCAAAGAACTCTTGCTGAATAATCAGAAATAGATAAATACACCGTTATAATTCCTAGCTGCAATCTTTCCTTATGTTTTTTGTTGTTTTTTTTTAATTTTTTTTAAAAATGTTGAAAAAACACCTCACAGTTTGCAATTTACAGCATTGTATTTACCACAGGTCATTAGCCACCAAAACAAAATATCCTAAATATGAACACCAGAGGATTATTAATCCATTTGATGCCCAATATGCATATGTTTGCTAAAATTTGTGGTGTGTGGGGGCCCCAAAATGAAAATGGCATCTGTCAAATTGTATCTGCGGTGTGTGTGACACCTACACAGGGTCGGACTGAGCAGCTGGGAAATCGGGAAAATACCTGGTGGGCCCCAGCGGCCCAGACCCGACCCTATTGCCGCTTCCTCTGGCCTCGGAGGACATCGGACAGGGGCCCCTGTGGGGGGGGGGGGGGTGCGGGGCCCATGGGGCGGCAGCCCCGGTGGGCCCTGCACCTACAAAGCCTGCCTCAAAAGCCTCACTTAGCTGACTCACCATGTGCTTTCCCCACAGCCCGAGAGGAATTGAATAGAAGAGGGGATAATGATATTTAATAACACCTTATACAAGGTATTACATCAGTCAAAATTAAGACTATAAAGGGGTTGGTCACCTTTAAATTAACTTTTAGCATGACACAGACATTGATATTCTGAAAAATATATGTGTTGTGGTATATACAATACCAAATCCTCAGCGCTAACGATCCCAAAAAAAATTTTCAGTGAACTGTGAAAATCTGATCTTGCAGCTCCTCGAAACAACCCCCTTGACTAGGTCCAGAATACTTGCATGAACATATAACAGGAGCGCATGTGTATAAAGAAACAAAAACAAATAATCAAATTTTGCACTATTATTTGTTTTTTGTTTCTTTATACACATGCGCTCCTGTTATACAGTGGAGGAAATAATTATTTGACCCCTCACTGATTTTGTAAGTTTGTCCAATGACAAAGAAATGAAAAGTCTCAGAACAGTATCATTTCAATGGTAGGTTTATTTTAACAGTGGCAGATAGCACATCAAAAGGAAAATCGAAAAAATAACTTTAAATAAAAGATAGCAACTGATTTGCATTTCATTGAGTGAAATAAGTTTTTGAACCCCTACCAACCATTAAGAGTTCTGGCTCCCACAGAGTGGTTAGACACTTCTACTCAATTAGTCAACCTCATTAAGGACACCTGTCTTAACTAGTCACCTGTATAAAAGACACCTGTCCACAGAATCAATCAATCAAGCAGACTCCAAACTCTCCAACATGGGAAAGACCAAAGAGCTGTCCAAGGATGTCAGAGACAAAATTGTAGACCTGCACAAGGCTGGAATGGGCTACAAAACCATTAGCAAGAAGCTGGGAGAGAAGGTGACAACTGTTGGTGCGATTGTTCGAAAATGGAAGGAGCACAAAATGACCATCAATCGACCTCGCTCTGGGGCTCCACGCAAGATCTCACCTCGTGGGGTGTCAATGATTCTGAGAAAGGTGAAAAAGCATCCTAGAACTACACGGGAGGAGTTAGTTAATGACCTCAAATTAGCAGGGACCACAGTCACCAAGAAAACCATTGGAAACACATTACACCGCAATGGATTAAAATCCTGCAGGGCTCGCAAGGTCCCCCTGCTCAAGAAGGCACATGTGCAGGCCCGTCTGAAGTTTGCCAATGAACACCTGAATGATTCTGTGAGTGACTGGGAGAAGGTGCTGTGGTCTGATGAGACCAAAATAGAGCTCTTTGGCATTAACTCAACTCGCTGTGTTTGGAGGAAGAAAAATGCTGCCTATGACCCCCAAAACACCGTCCCCACCGTCAAGCATGGGGGTGGAAACATTTTGCTTTGGGGGTGTTTTTCTGCTAAGGGCACAGGACAACTTATTTGCATTAACGGGAAAATGGACGGAGCCATGTATCGTGAAATCCTGAACGACAACCTCCTTCCCTCTGCCAAGAAACTGAAAATGGGTCGTGGATGGGTGTTCCAGCACGACAATGACCCAAAACATACAGCAAAGGCAACAAAGGAGTGGCTCAAGAAGAAGCACATTAAGGTCATGGAGTGGCCTAGTCAGTCTCCGGACCTTAATCCAATAGAAAACCTATGGAGGGAGCTCAAGCTCAGAGTTGCACAGAGACAGCCTCGAAACCTTAGGGATTTAGAGATGATCTGCAAAGAGGAGTGGGACCAACATTCCTACTAAAATGTGCGCAAACTTGGTCATCAATTACAAGAAACGTTTGACCTCTGTGCTTGCAAACAAGGGTTTTTCCACTAAGTATTAAGTCTTTTTTTGTTAGAGGGTTCAAAAACTTATTTCACTCAATGAAATGCAAATCAGTTGCTATCTTTTATTTAAAGTTATTTTTTCGATTTTCCTTTTGATGTGCTATCTGCCACTGTTAAAATAAACCTACCATTGAAATGATACTGTTCTGAGACTTTTCATTTCTTTGTCATTGGACAAACTTACAAAATCAGTGAGGGGTCAAATAATTATTTCCTCCACTGTATGTTCATGCATTGATATTCTGAAATAATTTGCAATTTCATTTATTTTCTGTGCTTTTTCAGTTATTTAGCTTTTTGTTCAGCAGCTCTCCTGTTTGGAATTTTAGAAGCTATCTGGTTGCTGGGGTCTTCTTTACCTTAGTAACCAAGCAGAAGGTTAAATGAGAGACAGGAATATGAATAGGACGTAGAGGGTTTCCTTTAATAAGCAGATGAACATTAAAGTCCAGAGTATACAGAGGGGGTCGATGGAGACTTTAATGTAATTTGCTTTGGTCTTAGTCGCTGGCTAAAAATCAGCAATTAGGACTTCCGGGGGGGCGGACCCAGTAGATGGCCGCGTTTTAAGAGAGCTCCTAAACCAGGGCCAATAACGCTCGTTATATCCCCTATCTGAGCGCAATAATAATTCAAACTAAAAAGCCTGGCGAGAGGATAAAGAGGGGTAAGGGCAAATACCACCACCCAGCTCTTCCCTCCCTTGCTACCCCGGAGAATAGTGCACCCACCTCGCTGACCCGGACCGGACGCAGCCGCGCCAAAGCACCACAGAACCTGACTAAATACAGCAGGACAGAACGGTGACAGGCCGACAAGCATCGCTAAACCCTACCTTCAAAAGCAGTAAGTCCGGCCACGGGAAGGCGATAAGATTGGGACAGCAGCAAAAACCGAAAGACAGGAAGTACAGGCCAAACGCTTTCATAACTGACTGCGCAACAAAACTGCAAGCGCCATTTGCATTAATCACCCAGCAGAACCCCCGATCTGCCTGTGCCAAAGACATAATAAGCCACTGTGACTAATGTGCAAAAAGGTCATTAATCTTACAAAACCCACACGCGCAATAAGTCACAGCTATACCCAGCACTAAGTCTGCCCCACGCAGTTAAACCAGCATAGAGACATCACAAAAACGCTGGCTATAACATTATACCCCAGGCAGCTACATATCCCACTGGAAACAGGCACAAAACCCACATCTGCCTAAAATAAATCCAAACAGGATAAACATAGACTGAGACTCTGTACCCTGAACAAATCCTGACATAAGGCCCAAAATAGTACCACAGTAGAACTGAAACAACAACTCAACCAACCACTGGTAGGAAACCTGAGCCTACCTACTCTGAGATAAGAAAATCTACTACTATACTCAAGTGTGCTAAAACATTACTCTCTATTAAAAGAAAAACTTTACTTTTCCGAATGGAAACAACCACAAAAACAAGACAAATGTAAAAACCCAGGAACTCTAATTGCCTAACCAGAGGGGACACATCTACCAGACAAGAATAAATCTAACCCAGCTTAACCTAAATACGAAACAACTCTACATACCTACCTACCCTTTTCTTGCCAAAACATTTCAGCCCACCAGGAATGGAAAAATACCTGGGTCCTACTACCACAATGCCACAAAGACAACCAAAGCAAAAAACAAAAGAAAAGAAAACAACACAAGAGCCAGAACAGATGGATACAGATACCACTACAAGTAACCAACAACCACAAACTACCCAGGCTCAAGATCTAGCACAGTTACTTGGCCCACTCCTGGACCAAAAACTTGCGAGCATAAAAGAGTCGATGACAGAAATTCTACAACAAGTTACCAATCAAACACAAAGAATGACTGAGGCCGAAGCACGAATCTCTACACTAGAAGACGAACTCGACAAAGCCCAGAAATCAATAGATCTACAACAGCGCGAGATCACCATAATGGCAGACAAACTGGACGATCTAGAAAACAGGAGCAGACGAAATAATTTACGGCTGGTAGGAATTCCAGAATCCATAAAAGGGCCAGACCTCGAGCAACTTCTAACCACAGAACTCCCAAAAATGCTCAAAATGGAAGAGCCACATCTCCACTACTTAATAGAGAGACACCACAGAATCGGACCCCCACCACCTAAAGACTCAAACAGACCAAGACAAGTGATCTTCAAACTACTCAACTACACTGACAAAATGAACATTCTAGCAGCATATAGGAAAATCAAAGACCTTAACTATCAAGGGCAACGAATTCTACTCTTTCAAGACTTTTCAGCCGCTGTAACAGCGAAACGCAAAGAATTCGCACCAGTATGTAGACTCCTATATGCTTCAGGACACAGATTTTCCTTATTATTTCCTGCAAAACTCAAGATAGTGGACAGAACCAACGGAAGAAACATCTTTATCGAAAATCCCAAACAAGCCATGGAATATTACAAAACAACAACTTTAAGAGAAGACGAACAAAACCAGACAACCTGAAACAACAAAAACTAACTGGTCATAAAGCAACATGACTACCATCATTCTAGCGACGACCTGGAAAATCAAAACCTCCCTCGACATAGAACTTTTTACATAACAATACAACTAACAAAAACTTCATCAAGGACTGGTCGGAACCTTAACCGACAATCCTGAACCAGATACTCCCCCTCCACCCCTACCCATTCCTTCCTATCCCCCACCTCCCCTCCCTCCCATCTATCTCCTCCCCCTTCTCAAGCTGTGCTAGCTTCAACGTCCCCTCCCCTCCTTAAAACTATTGTTCATAATGTTTATATAGAAAGAATAGGCAATTAGAAATGCATCTTTTATTTTATTTTTTTTCCTTACTTGTGTAACATAATGATTCTGTTTATGATTATTAAGATACAAATACAGCTACAGTTAATTACATTTGCTCATACCTCTAGTAAGATAACTCACTATAAACAAACCATCCCCTGGCCTTGTGGGAACAAACACCGGAGTGGTAAGCCTGCTCGCTGGGACAGGCTAACCCCCCAAACAACCTATACTGCTCGCTGGGACAGGCTAACCCCCCAAACAACCTATACAATCGCAACTAAATACCCAAAGAAGGGCATAGGGTAAAACCTTGCCCCTTCCCATCACTTAGATGGCAATTACCACTGAAACATCCAATATGCCAGCCCAAAATATTACTGAATTTAAGGTACTTTCCTGGAATGTAGGTGGTCTGAACACCCCAATCAAAAGGAAAAAAGTACTAGATCGATTACGCAGGGAAAAAGCCCAAGTTATCCTCTTACAGGAAACTCACTGGCGCCGAAAAGATAAGCAAACACTTAAAGATAAATGGTTACAAATTGTACAAGAAGCATCTTACAAAACTAAATCTAGAGGGGAAGCAATATTACTAAGCAAAGACCTACCATGTACCCTCTCAAAAACCTATAAAGACAAAAATGGCCGCTACCTAATAGTAGATCTAGAGATATATGGTGTCAAATATACAATAGTTAACATATACGCGCCTAATAATGAAAACAAATCTTTCTTTACAGGTGTAATACAAAAGATTGACTCCTGGGGGACCACCAATATCATACTAGGAGGTGACATGAACGTGATTTGGGATGACTTCATGGACAAATCAGGTAAAGCCACCACATACTCCAAAAACAGAGCAAGACCCTTACATAACCTATGTGACATCCTACAACTACATGATACATACCGATACTTACATCCAATAGCCAAAGATTATACATTCTACTCAGGAGTACATAAATCCCACTCGAGAATAGACTACATTTTCGTTTCCCGGGCATTGTTGCCGGCAGTTTCAACAGCCAACATAGGAAATATTGATATATCAGATCACGCCCAAATTTCCATTAAGTTAAAACTACAGACACCCCAACCACGCTCATACAACTGGAGATTCCCGACATACCTGTGTTCCAATGGAGATTTTCAAACATATCTAAAATCTAGTTGGGCAAACTATATTGACGACAATATTACCCATTGGGACAACCCACAGCTACTTTGGGCAGCGGCAAAACCGGTCCTAAGAGGTCACATAACCTCATATATAATTAGACAAAAAAAACAATACAATGAAAAATATAACCTTCTGCATAAGCAACTAACGACACACTACACAGCTTTCAAACTTACTAATTCACAAGAAGACAAAAACAAATACACAGACACAAAACAGCTTTTTGATACTTTATTGACGGAGAAAGCATATCAAACATTGAGCTACACAACACATAAATTTTACAGACATGGAAATAAATCAGGAAAACTCTTAGCACTTTTAGCGAAAAGACAGACAAGAAACACATTCATTCAAAAACTTAAATCATCAGATGGATGGACACAAGACCCAAATCAAATCATAAATATCATCACCGAACACTTTAAAAAACTATATCAAACAGTAGAGGACAACCCCCAGGACGGCTTGCAATTCTTGCGAGAAGCTGGACTTCATAAACTCTCAGTACAAGACCGCGACATCCTTGACGCACCTATAACAAAATCAGAAATATTAGAAACAATCAAAAAACTAAAAAACAATAAAACGCCAGGACCAGACGGCCTCCCAGCCGAATTTTACAAACAACTAGCCCCTGATATAACCCCAACATTAGAAACACTCTACAACGAAACTCTACAGGGACACCCACTATGGCATGAAGCCAATGTTGCCAGAATCATATTAATCCCCAAAGAAGGTAGAGACATAACAGAACCAAGTTCATATAGACCTATTTCGCTATTAAATCAAGACATAAAAATAATATCTAAAATAATGGCTGACAGACTACAACAGATTTTACCAAAAATACTTACCGAGCAACAAACTGGATTCCTTAGACAACGTCACGCCGTCCAAGCCCTCAGGAAAATACTAGCAGTAGTTTACCAAAGCAACCTAGAGAATAGGAAACAAGAAATGTTAATAAACTTAGACGCGGACAAAGCGTTTGATAGGATTTCACATGCACACCTACGTCGCTTATTAAAATTCCAACACTTCGGTATACAAACACTTAATCTATATAAAAACCTATACAACTCACCCACCACATACATAACAGTCAATAACTGCAACTCAAGTAGGTTTACCATCGGCAGAGGAACGCGACAAGGCTGCCCTCTATCCCCTCTCCTGTTTAACCTAGCCATAGATCCCCTACTAAGACATATACTAAACTCACCCGATCTGAAAGGAATCCACATAGACCAAACGACCCTTAAAGTGACAGCATTTGCAGACGATATCCTATTATTTCTCAGCCAACCCCAAACAGAAACGTCCATAATCTTGAAGATAATACAAAGATTTGGAAAAGTAGCAGGATTCCAAATAAACCTGGACAAATCAGAAGCACTACAACTCACGCAACCGACACCCACACCATGGCCCACACATTTCCCCTTTAAAAAGGCCAAACAAAACATTAAATATCTAGGTATAACTATACCCTCAAATCATAGGAAAACATATATGCTAAATATAAGGAAAACAATAGACATTCTACAACAAGAAACACAAGAATGGAAACACGCCAATCTAACCTTCTCCGGCAAAATACATTTCATAAAAATGTTCCTTTTTCCAAAACTGCTATATCCCATGCAAATGTTACCATACTACATAAAAGCAACAGACTTAAAACGACTGAACAATATTCTTAGAACCTTTATCTGGAATAAAAACCGCTCCAGAATAAGTCTAACTAAACTGGAACAGCCTAAACACCTAGGGGGACTCAACCTCCCAAACATTAAAGAATATAACGAAGCAACACTCCTTAGATATGTAGGAGACTGGCTATTAAACAGGGACCACTATACAACAACATCACTAGATCAATATCTAACGGGGGACTATTCTATTAATTATCTTTTACACACACCCTCAATACAACTCCCACACACCGCACGAAACAACCCTCTATTCATAGATACTCATAAAGCATGGTACTCCGTGAAACGAAGACATGATATATCACTCAACATCTCACCATACTTGTCATGGATAGGAAACAAAAATTTTCCCGCAGGTATCCACAATACCACACTGCTTCAATGGAGCAGAAACGGACTACATAATATCTACTACTTACAGGGAAAAGACCTAAAAATAATATCGCAGGCCGAAATGACCAGAAAATATCCATTTACAACCCCACACATATACCTCCATATGCAAATAGCCCACTACGCAACTCACATCACAAAACAACTAACAGACGGAGACAAAAATAATCCAATCAACCAAATCTGGAAAGACAGGAAAACAATGCAAAACACATCAGCTATATACAAAACCATTAGAACCTTAACCAACCCAGACAACGAAAAATCACATACCTTTAAATGGACAAATGACATCCCCAACACGAACACATCCGACATTCTAAAACTACATACGGAGGCAATGAAGCTGATCCCTGTTAGCAAATACCAAGACATGTCACTACAAATACTCCACAATTCCTATCTCACACCAGAAAGAAGACATAAAATCGGCAATTTACCCTCAGACAAATGCCTCAGATGCCGCTCTCCAAAAGCTAATTTAATACATAACCTATGGTCATGTCCCAAAACGCAAATTTTTTGGAAAGAAATAGCTTCATATTGGACACAGGTAACCGGAAAACCTCTTCAAATAAAATTAGAATGGGCACTGTTCAGCACAACTAAGATCTATACACACCTAACGAAACCTGAAAAAATGTTGGCGGGGAGACTGTCGGCGGCAGCCCGGAAAACAATACTTCACCAGTGGCTAACAACTGACACTCCATCCACAACACTAGCAAAACAAAAACTACACCAAATCTTTTACATGGATTGGTTGGAGGCAACAACCAGAAAAGAACAAAATGCCGCAAAATTCTTCGACACATGGCTTATTTATATATCCTCCTTATCCCAAACAATCAGACACCTCATAGTCAACACATTTAGACAAACCACATGGTATGATATGGAAACACTCAGAGAACACCCACTTATAGTTGAAGCATCCCAATATCTCCAAAATATACAAAACCAGGAACTTGACCAACAAAACTACGGATCCCCCAGGAGTCAACAAATAAACAGAATGCTGGCAACATGTTATCAGTGAAAACCTATTCCCACAAGGCCCAGGAAAATACAAGGTATGAGCTGAAAGTTAAAGTTCAAAAAATTTATTACAAATGTTAAACCAGATATTATCCATTAATACATATTGATTATAAGACGCAAATGTAAGACAAAAACGATAACAAAATTGTAACTGATATGTATGATGACGCAAAATAAAAACAAAGTTTAAAAAAAAAAAAAAAAAAAAAAATCAGCAATTAGTATTTTGTGAGTATGTTGTTTGCAGGCAAAAACCCTTTTGGTAGCTATGGGTAACTGGATCTGGAGAACACCTTTTGCCTCTTTTAACATTGAAGGAGAAGGAAAGGTTAAATCACTGGGGGAGCCTATGATTAAGTGCTGGGTAAGCATGAAAAGCCTTAGGCTATCTATATGGGGATTAAATATAATGGATTAAAATAAACAAACATTTTTCAACTATTTTTTGAGTTGTACAGGAGTTTATAATTCATATAAATTACTGGGATGCCAAATGTTAGGCACCCCCAGTGATTGTCATAACTCATCTGATTCCCTGGGCCGGTGCTTCTGTTAGCAGAAACTGCCCCAGCCGGGGTATATCTGAAGAACTTCTTTGCCGCAATCTTCCTTCCTCTTCTGTCTGGTGCAGGTGTAGAGTAAAAAAGCTTGCTTTTCCTTTCTAAGTTCGGCTTTTACTCTACTGCGCCTGCGCCGGAAACACTGGAACGAAAAGAAGATGGAATAATCTGAAGATGATGGCGGTGAGGATCTTCTGCAGAAATACCCTGGGCCTGTGCAGTTTCTAGTGAACAGGAGCACCGGCCCAGGGTAAGCGATTTGAATCACTTGCCCACCTAGGTATTGTGAGAAGTTTTGCGCAAATAGCATATATTTAATGTTAATGCCTTTAATAGTAAGCTATTATTTCCTTATCATAGTAAGCTACTACTAGCTTTTATAGTAAGATACTACTCGCTTATCATAGCAACCTATCATAGTAAGCTACTACTAGCTTTTATAGTAAGCTACTACTCACTTATCATAGTAACCTATGGGAAAGATGTGGCCTGAACCACACGTAGTAGGGACATACAGAACTCTCAATCGGCACTTCAATGGGGGACGGTGAGGGGCATTATTTCTGTTTGGTCAGTTTTTTCCTATAACCTACGCAAGTGTTATCAAAACTGGGCAAATTTGCCCATGGGTAGTAACCCATAGCAACCAATCAGTGATTGCCTTTTTTCAGCCAGCTGCAGGTAAAATAATACATGCAACAATAGATATATAGATATGCACTGGGGTTCATTTAGAGGGGTTGAACTTAATGGACTTTGGTCTTTTTTCAACCCAAATTAACTATGTAACTGTGCCAACAGATTTTTCTTTTTCAACATTTTATTCTTACAGAAAAAACATAATGTTCCTGCCAGCTCTGAAGAACTAAACAAATGTCATAGTCAAGAGTCCTTCCAAAATCTCTATGAAAATTTGAAACCAGGAAGTGGGAAAAAGTGGAAAAATATGCTACAGTTCCTTATAAGATCAGTTTTTTCCATTGTGTTGAAGTTCTTAAAGGTACTAGATAAATGCATACGGAAACACAGCCATATAATATTTATTTTCGTTACAAAACTGAGTGTATATATAGAAGCATACTTTCATTTTCTGAATAGAATATATAGTACATAGATGGAAAACAGAGAATTATATTTTGCAGGAGGTGCAGATTCAGTACATGACGTCAAACTGACACTCCGGCCCCAAAGAATTTACTAGCATAAAGAACGTGAGTAGAACTAGCAACAGTAAATTGAAAGGCCAACAAAGTTAAAAACACAGGGAGCCAAGTTGTCAGGAACTTTTTGACCCAGATTTTACTGGAGGTGGGGGGGGGGACAGCAGCAGCATTTTTCTTCAGCTTCCAGGTGGCAGGGGGCATAGAACATCCGAGAAAGAGAAACATGGTGCCACTGTACTCCCCATCAAAGAACCCCAAGTTTCCAAGGCTCCCGAGCTTTAGTCCACCTCACCCATTATTTTCAGGCTCAAATAAATACATAACACTGACAACAGTATCCCCATGTAATATGCCTTAATTTTTATGGTGTGAATCAGGGGTCTTGGGGTGTGCTGAACTGGGCAACCTCTGGTCCCAATTACCTGTGATCCCAACTCCATGATAACAGCTTTGCGAATCCCATGAAGCTTTCTACTGATCTCGAAAAGGACCAAAGTACTTAAAAGCTCCATACTAAGCGGCAGGGGATGTCCCCACTTAGGTGGGTGTAAGAGGAGTGGGTGTAAATGGTAGTATTCAATGGCAGTTGGCAATTAGTCTTTATTTTATCTTCCGGTTTCCCAGCTGAGGCTTGAAACTGCCATACAGCAATGTGATAAGCAATAAGCAAAATGATAAAATTCAAGTTTAAAATGCTCTGGGGGAGTTTGGGGGTGACTGACTTTCTATTTCTAAAGTGAAAAAGGCATAATAGGAAGGATGGCATTTAAAGCCATACATATAAAGGCTGATGTATCTTCTATGTAAAGTGCAGCAGAATATGCTATATATATATATATATATATATATATATACAGTATATACAGGTATAGGACCCATTATCCAGAATGCTCGGGACCAAGGGTATTCCGGATAAGGGGTCTTTCTGTAATTTGAGTCTAATAAAAAATCAATAAAACATTAATTAAACCCAATAGGATTGTTTTGCATCCAATAAGGATTAATTATATCTTAGCTGGGATCAGTTACAAGGTTCTGTTTTATTTCTACATAGAAAAAGGAAATCAGTTTTAAAATTCTGAATTATTTGATTAAAATGGAGTCTATGGGAGGCGGGCATTCCGTAATTTGGAGCTTTCTGGATAACGGGTTTCCGGATAAGGGGTCCGATACCTGTACATATAAATATATATGATAAAACAATTGAAAATAACTAACACTAAAAAGCTCATCTAAAGAGGAATTTACCTTTAAATATTAATGAAATAACCTAAAAAAATACCTGATTGTACAGGTATGGGATCCCTTATCCGAAAACCTGTTATCCAGAAAGTTCCTTTATCTCTGTAATAATAAAGCAGTACCTTGTACTTGATCCCAACTAAGATATAATGAATTCTTATTGGGGGCAAAACAAGCCTATTGGGTTTATTTAATATTTAAATGATTTTTAACAAACTTAAGTTCTAGAGATCCAAATTACAAAAAGATCCCTTATCCGGAAAACCCCAGGTCCCGATCATTCTGGATAACATGTCCCATACCTGTAGTAACTGATCATACCTACTGTGCAGGCTAGATCAGAGGTGTCTAAATTTTGGGGGTTTGGTGGCAGAAACCAGTGCATTAGCAGTCGCTATGATAGTCAGCCCATTCCAAGACCAATGAGTAGGAGAGAAGAATAATTATGTAAATAAATTGGTGTTTGTAAAGTATTTTGGCTATCATAGAACTGCAAGCAAGAACCTCTACAGGGCCGCAGGTTACCGATCCTGTGCATATAGCAGCATTCAAGTTAATATGTAAAGCTGTAAGGCTAGTGCCACATGGGGCAGATTCTCCGCCTGAAGAAAATTGCAGGCTATCAATGTGCCCCTAGGCTTCTGGGTGCAAGTCCTGGTGTTTGGATCATCATAAAATAGCGTGCCACTGCCCTACAGAGCTTACTCTTACCGACGGTGCCAATCATGTTTACAATTTCTCTAAAGCTCAACTCAATCCATCTTTTCCATATATTCACCTTCAGACTCCCTGAGGCACAGCTTTATTTGTAGTGCCTCTCACCATTCTGCTTTGTATGTAATGTTGTCTTATACATCTCCAGGGATGTACTAAAGTTGGAAATCATTTGGGGCTCACCAAATTTCATTTCAATTGCATTTTTTAAAAAAAAATGTATATAATTTTTATAATTTTCATTATTAAGGTGGAATACAACTCTCAACCTCATCCTCCCCTCTGTCTCCAATTTTTTTTAAATGTTTTAAACCATATAATTTTATGCTCAAAACAAACAGATTTTGATGTGCAGGATTCAAAGCATAGGATTATTTTCTAATACAGGAAAGATCCATTTTCATGAAATTTTATTAAAATTCAAGTGGATTTGTTTTTAACTTGGCCTGGAAAGGGGTTTAACAGGCATCCTGGACATAACTGCTGACATCCTTAGCAGGCCCATCTCATTGGTTGTATGGAACATGCAATTTTGTCCAGTCTCTCTCTCTTCTGCGCTCTGCCCTGTGGCAGTCAATGAATACACCAATTCCACAACAACAGCTTAGTTTAAATAGCAAGCAAAATTCATCCATATTGCCTAATGCTTTCTGCTTCTCTTCTCTACAGTAATGAAAGCAGTGAAGCAAAAGAAAGCCTAGGTCTTTAAGAAACAGCATCACACCAGTTCAAACTTGCAACTTTAAAATTCAACTCACATTTTGATGCTCAAACTCTAAGCCCAGTGCCACATGGGGCTGATTCTCAGCCTGCGTATGAAAGTAGGCATAGAATCTACCAATCCGCTTGCCTGTGTCTGCACTCACAGGCAATACGTTGGGCTGGGTGTAGACCCACGGAGTGGATTTTGGGACATAAGTATCCATATTCACACAGAAATCCAGGCCGACACAGTGCCTGCGAGTGCAGATACAGACAGAACTGGCTGATTTTCAGCCTGCGTTTATAAACAAAGCATGAATGAGCCCCATGTAGCAGTAGCCTTAAGCAGATACAAAATCACACCAACATAAAATAACTAAATTAAGGAGGGGAGTGCTCAGAAATGTTCGTTGAGGCACAGAAAAGAAAACCACAGTACTTGTTAAACAACAGAACAGAGACCTGTTATGTGTGCTAATTGCTTTGGGTTAGGCATCAATGGCAACCAATCAGTTCTTTTCTTTCAAGTTCTAGCAGACCAGTCAAAACAACTTACTGACCGATTATTATGAATCATCTATGCTAGTAACTTAGCCCCCTGATATTAAACACTGCAGAAAATAGCACAACCTTAAAGAAAGGAATACAGTGCTTTACTCACTATGAGAACACTTGTTCTTTGGCTTTTCTATGAAATTCCTCTAAACATTTTCCTTTACCTCTTAGTATTATCTAGCAACATCTGTTTCCAAGACTTTGTAATAAAACCTATGTAACCTCTCTGCTTCAATATATTACTGTCTCATCTTCCCTCTTGCCTTACTTCACCCTATTCTATTGTCTCCTTGGAGTTTTGGCTTCTAATGCACCCTGTTTGTAGTCCTATCGCTCTTATATGATCTGCTCGGTACACACAAACAACCAAATGCACAGACAAAGTGTCCAGAAGAATACATTCGTACATACTGAAGCTGCAAGGCTGTCCATAAATACACTCTCACAATCTTTTTTTTATAAATTATTTAACATTTTGGGTTTTGAACACTGTCACCAAAGTGCAATTTTCCATCCTGTTAAAGGTGGATTTATTCCAGTACAACAAAGTCTTGATAATACTTGAGCAAGGGAAAGTTTCCCTTGAAAATATAAAAATACTATGAATGTTTATGTGTCTGGGCCAACCATATGTATGGAGAAGAATGAAGGCTTATCAGTAGAGTTGTCTCCATGAACATTCCCCTTCCCTTGGCCTCCGTAGGTCTGGTGGGTGTTGGAACACTTGTTAAATGTGGACAAGTCTACCCAGTTCTACCAAACGTCAAGAGCTCTGCTTCCCAACACTTGCACTCGGCACTTACTTTGCACCTCATCCTCACATTTTGTCATTTGCCAGTTTTATGACTCTGTATTAGTGACCACTTCTAAATTTCCACAGCCAGCTTTCTCAGTGATGTTATTGACTAACGAATCTCCTCTCCTATGAATTTTCTGGTGTTTGATAAGTGTTGAGCAATCGGTAAAACTCCGGCCACAGTCATTACATGTATATGGTTTCTCCCCCGTATGGATCCTCTGGTGTTTAACCAGCGTTGAACTATCGGTGAAGCATTTCCCACAAACCTTACATGAATATGGCCTCTCGCCTGTATGAATTCTTTGGTGTTTGATGAGTGTTGAGTTGTCGATAAAGCTTTTTCCACAGTAGTTGCATACAAAAGGTCTCTCCCCTGTATGTATTCTCTGGTGCTTGACCAAGGTTGAACTATCCGTAAAGCTTTTACCGCATTCGGTGCATGGAAATGGTTTCTCACCGGTATGGAATCGCTGGTGAACAACTAGGTGTGAGTTGCAAGAGAAAGATTTTCCGCAGTCGGTACACGTGTATGGTTTTTCCCCAGTGTGGGTCCGCTGATGCTTAACAAGAGTAGACCTGGCAGCAAAGTTCCTACCGCAAAGTATACAGGAGAATGGTTTCTCCCCTGTATGTGTCCTCTGATGTTTAACAAGCGATGAGCTATCGATGAAACTTTTCCCGCACTGAGAGCAACCAAATGGCTTTTCGCCTGTATGGGTTCTCTGGTGTTTAACCATAGCTGACTTCTTTGTGTATCTATTTCCGCATGTCATGCATACAAATGGTTTCTCTCCTGTGTGCACTCGCTGGTGTATGACGAGTGTCGAACTGTCTGTAAAACTCTTGCCGCATTCCCGGCAGACAAAGGGCCGTTCCCCGGTGTGAGTTCTCTGGTGTACAATAAGATGTGAATTACATGAATATGTTTTCCCACACTCTTTGCATGCATATGGTTTCTCCCCAGTGTGGCTTCTCCTATGGACCACAAGGGTTGAGTTTTCTGTGAACCTTTTCCCACATTCTGTGCATTCAAAAGACTTCTCTCCTGTGTGTATTCTCTGGTGTTTGACAAGGTTTGACCGGTCAGTGAAACTTTTGCCACATTCTATACACGTGAAGGACTTTTCCCGGGTGTGGATCCTGTGATGCTTTACCAGATTAGACCTATCTGTGAAGCATTTGCCGCACACAGTACATGCAAACGGCTTTTCTCCTGTGTGGATACGTTCATGTTTTACAAGAGATGGCCGATCAGTGAAACCTTTACCACAATAGGAACATGAAAAGGGTCTTTCCCCTGCATGGATCCTCTGGTGTATAACGAGATGTGAGTTGTAGGAAAATGTCTTTCCACATACACTACACGTGTGCGGCTTCTCCACCGTGTGAGATTTCTGATGCTTGAAAAAAACTGTCCCGTCGTTAAAACTTTTTCCGCACTCGATACATAAGTAGGTGGTCACCTCCATGACCTGCCCTGTTTTGGGATCTATGGAGTTGTAAATGCTGAAGCTCCCAGCATCCATTCTACCAAATGGTACCTCTGCGGGTTCTTCTAGGTTGTAAATGTACTTTCCAGGTACCGTCTCTTCGTGTGCGTCAGGTTCGACATTTTCTTCTTCCACTGTCAATCGCAGGGAGCGGTGGGAACTGTAAGTTTCTCCTTTCTCATTTATTGAGACAAAATCTGTAACAAACAAGACATTCAGCTGAACCAGTGAAGCACTGTCCTATAAAAAGAAAGCCCAGAAGTTGTACAATTATGTAAACCTTCTGCTACTAACTTTAGACATCCTTAGCATACTTAAGAAAGTCCTTAGTCGTATAAGGTTAAAAAAACTTAATACACAGGGTTGCCGTAGCAGTTCAGTGGTACAGATGCAACCTGCCAGTGAGCCATGTTATATCATCTTGGATTCTTTGCCTTGCCCCCTGCAATTGGCATCAAAAGGATATACATAGAGTATGCCAATGGCACTTGAGCTTCATCAGTACAGCAGCCCAGACCACAATGATCATGAATATTGCTTCAACAAGGAGGGACCTGACAAGAATCCAAAAGATATGAGTTACAAATTAGAGATATACCCTAAATCTTACAAGTGCTCCTTTACTCTGGGCTGGTATAGTAATCCCTGTACATCATATCTTGCCTAATCCTTTTTTGAGGCTTTAATTGTCCCTTAAGGGTGAAGACACATGGAGCTACTAATAGCAGCTACTTTTTCATGGCTACTAAACCCCAGAAAATACCCTGCCATAGGCAATACTGAGAACTGCCTCTGCTAAAACACACGTTGAGACAATCATCAGTAAATGATCAGCATTGTCCAATTTAGTAGCCACGACATGTAGCTGCTACTAGTAGCCCCGTGTGTCTTCACCCTAAAACACTGCACAGTACGGGAATACTACACTGCTCTGTCCAAAGAGAGCATCAATAAGGCAAGATCCTTACAGTGCCCATGCTCTTGTATGAGCTCAAGTAGCAGGTGTTGGGTGACCTGTGGTGCTTATTAGGCACAAGTGGGGTAAAGAGCAGCATGTCAGTCTTTAAACAAAAGGTATTTTTTTCCACCAAACCTACTTTTTTGGCTTTATTCCCCCATGCCCATGTATCAGAAGCACTGACAGTAACCAGATCACCGATTGCCACCCATGGACTGTACAGACCCCAGTACAGCTTTACCTTCAGTGCATTCATTATCCATCATTGATAGCTTTGCCTTGTCTACTGAGGACTGGCCTTCATCTTCCAATAGGTCTTCATCTTCATAATACATGACAGGAATCTAGAGTCCAGAAATTGAAACCATTCTTAGTTTTCACTTGCTCTTTGGGTATTACACAACTACACAAAATGATAAGGTGGTGGTGATTAAGGGAATTCCTATTGCACAATTAGAGGTATCTCTTGGTACAGTCTATGAGTGACTGTAAGAAGCTGTTACTTCTGCGGCTATGGCTGTATGGCAGATTATAAAACACCATGATGACTTTGGCAGGCTGTATTGATAGAACCCGAGAACTCTGACTTCTTGCAAGAGCAAGTCTATATCTGCAAATAGATGCAGTAATACCTTCACAGAGGCTAGGGGAAACTAGAGCAAGATTAATACAATGATATACAAATGCAAAGGAAACACAGAAACTCTGCTCCTCTCAGAGCCTCCGTCTTTTTACACCATCCACACCCATTGCGCTCTCTCGTCTTAAACCTTTCTATCTCGCTGCTCCTTCCCTCTGGAACTCTATCCCTTACTCCATAGGGAAAGCTCAGCTGTTACCTTCTGGAGCACTAAAACATTATTTTGCCCAGTCCTGCGCTTAAGGGCAAATGCCCATACCTGGTGCACTCTTACCTTCCAGTTTGTGCCTGTATGTTACCCAACCACTTAGATTGTAAGTTCTACGGGGCAGGGACCTCCTTCCTACTGTGTCTCATACCACATGGTACTTATATATATATACATATATGTATTTATTGTATTTATTTATTATATCACTTGTCCTCCCTGTGTGTAATTTTGTATTCTGTAAGACTGTACAGCGCTGCGTACCCTTGTGGCGCTTTATAAATAAAGTTATACATACATACATACATACAAATGTAACTATGGGGGGCGGTCTTCTAATTTAGTTGATCATGTAGAAACATCTACCAACCTCCTCTGAATTTGTAGGCATCTGTTCATTCTCAGGGGTATGTTCTTCAGGAAGACTTGAGTCACACTCCGACATCTTGGGAGCGTGTAACTGGAGTAAGTGGATTAAACATATAAACCAATGTTGGGTTGGATGCGAAAAGTATAAGGAATACAATTCAAGCTCATTATTAATTTAATAAAACAGGTCTGGTTTGAAAAGACCCAGCCTAAAGTCAACTAAAGGCAGTACAAATTCTGGGCACACCTGTTTCACATTATAGGGTTGCTGTTCCATTTCACTTGTACAGCAGCCCAATGGATGCCCCTAGGGTAGTATATGTTATGCCACCCATTGCTCATTTATTTCTGGTTGGAGCACTGGTTTCCCAATAGCAACACAGATAATAAGCTCAGCATTTCCATAGGAGACAAGTTTCAGGCAGCACCCATAAGTGGCAATTGCTGCTCCCATAGCAGATCCTGGAAAGCAATCTGGGCTTTTTGTCTTGCCAAACCTTAGTCATAGCATGCACCATTTGGGGGGATATATATCAGGTATAGAGGGCAACTTGCCACACATATGGAATATTAAATGTCAATAATCCAGTCAAATCAGATCAGGAAGCTTTATCAGCTAACTAGAGACATGCAGCCCTGCTTTATTCAGGGGAACCCCATACATATACCAAAACCAAAAGGCATTATCAGCCAAGTTTTGTTTTTGGAAAGTAACTGTGATGCAAAGATTCAGCTGAAATACCCCTGTGCAGTTGGTCACTTTAACAAAGCCATACCATTATACAATGGCCCATTATTATTGGTTATTATCATTATGCTTTATACAAACATTTAATGGAATAGAAAGCCTAGACTGTGTATCAGAGACAGCTGGCAGCCATGTACTGGATACTCCGAGAAGCAGGAAAGGCTGCACAAAGGGGAATAGAAAGAATGGGCTGTACTTGACCACAGAGCTTGCAATCAGTCTAATTTTACACTGGTGTTTTCATAGCACGGCTGGCTGATGTGTGTCAGTATCAGCTGACTGGGTGCAATGGAAATCTAGCGCTATTGGCGCCAATAGGCGCAGCTCCCACAGCCTGAGGAGCACTGGGGACTCTTTCCTACCCATATAACCCGCTGCATTCCCCAGTCTCTTACCTGGTACAGCCTAAAGCCTTTGTGTGTAAAGGGAAGGGGGTGTGGCCATTTCCGAGCTCCGCGGTTGGCTGGTACACGCTACACGTGATGCTGCCGCGCTGAATCTTGGAAGTTGTAGTCTTAAGGCTCTTTGCTGAACGTATGGCAGGCAAGGCCGAACTGCAGGACTACATTCCCCAGCATGCAAGTCGGCATTAAGCCTCGGTAGGGGAAGTCAGTTCGTAACATCCGTTGACGTGTTGCCTCACGGTACTTGTAGTTCTTTTTTTTCCCTTTGAGCCGATAAGGCGATCGCGGTTGCCGGCGTATATGCGAACGTAGAATCTTCGCTGCAAAGGATGGTGGGAGTTTGAGTTCTCGCACGATACACCATACGGTAGCTCCTGGAAATGCCAGGACAGCCATGTCAGTGACTATGTGAGTTCCTTTCGTGGGTGCTCCCTAAGGAGAGGCCAGCACAGAAAATTCTAATGGGTCTTTATGGGCCTCCTGTGGGGGATAAGTAGTGTTCCTGCAGGTATGGTTTAAGTGCTGAACTACAGTTCCCAGTATTCCCAGGCAACCAGAGACTGAAGGGTACTGTTGGGAATAGGTCACACCTGATTGGCCAGCATCCCCTCACTTATATATCTTTAATGCACCAACAGATGTAGAGTTGTACAATAAGACTAAGGCATATACAGTAATATTTGCACTGATACAAGAAATGTAAAGGGCTAAAGTTGGACTACAACTCCCAGAACTTACAGCGAAACTGACTGCGCCAATTCTAGGATTTTTTTTTAGTAGCGATAGTGTATCATTTCATCTCTCTCCAGTGGCATTTTGTGGCTGCTCTTCATTGGGAGAGCAGACTGTCCAACCTGCAGTCCTACAACTGTTGTGGATGTACTGTGGCTTACACTAGCAGATTGTGCTCACTTCTATGGATGGGAGGGGGTTCTGGGAGTTGTAGTTCCAGGGCCACATTCTCCGCATTCCTGTAGTACCTCAACAAAAACATGTTGTCATGTGACTTTTGAATGGGGAAAATAAACCCCTAAACTAAATTCAATACCTAGTATGTAGCTGGTATCAGCCAGTGCCCAGACTTCTGCCAGGAGCTGGAATGGAAAGTTGGTCTCTGGGTACTGTGTCCTTAAAGATGATGGTTGCTGCAAGGCAGCAATTCTTCTCCCTGCGTCACTGTGTTTGATTATTTATATTGCCTGTATTCTCACTCAGGACCCTTGGATTCAGGTGGTGAATATGTATCTTCTGCAGATCAGCTAAAAGCAATCAATCCAGCACAACATTGGCTGTGTGCAAACAACACAACACATGTTGGTACTTTAAGAATAGGTATAACTGATCATGAGCAGTTGTGTTTGCTTCCAGATGTCGCACTTGATGTTTGACTGGATTTGAAGCTTGTGACGAAGGCACTGAAAAGACTTAAAGATGCAGATAAACCATTGGGGTGCAAAGGTAATGTGGTTTACTAAAGCTGGAGCTTTTAGAAGAGTGTAACAAGATGTAAGGGACCATATTATGAGCAGTGCTTGGGGTAGGATTCTGGTGCTGGCTGAGGTTAGAAAATGGAAACTCTGTTAGCTATTGCGGTTTATAACAAGTTACTGAATTAACCAATAAGGGTTTTTGGGCTATGGAGAGGGTATCATGAACAAGAACAAGAACTTAATGGGTTTAGGACTCACAAAGCAGTGAGGAGCTCAGAAATGGTTTGTGGGCTACTGAGAGTGTAGTTAGGTTGAAAAAAAGACAAATGTCCATCAAGTTCAACATTGATAAACCTATAATATAAAACCTGTCTAACTGCTAGCTGATCAGAGGAAGGCAAGACCCCCATTTGAAGCCTCTCTAATTTGCAGCAGAGGAGGAAAATTCCTTCCTGACACCAAGATGGCAATAACAACCCTCAAAAGAAAGGTATAAATGCTATAAATAAACAGAAGAGAAGGCAGCAGGGCAGTGTGTATGTTGGGCAAGGTAAATGGGTTTTGGGTAATAGCATTGGAGTCAGTATGTATAAACTGAGCGATGTAGTAGTACAGTACAGTACCCCAATTTTACATTTCCCAGGGGACAGCATTAAATTTGGAGTAAAATCTGGGAAAAATACAATGCAGCTTGCCTGTATGGGGCAGTGAAAAAAGGCGTAAATTCCGGGAAAACTTAAAATCCGGGTATGTAAAATCGGGGTTCTACTGTAGACTCATTCTTTCTGCCCCTGTCCCATGGAATACACCACTAATGCTATGTAATATTAGTTTCAGGCACCAGTTAAGTTTGAAGAAATAGCAGTGTATTTCTCCGAGGAGGAGTGGGGGTGTCTGGCAGAGTGGCAGAAACTGCTTTACGCCAATGTGATGCTGGACAACTACGAGACCCTGTGCTATCTGGGTAAGCATGGTTCTTTATCTAAACTGACATTGATTCCCCTTAACCTCTGTTTCCTAACTTCGTCTCCAGATGTTGCTGGACCACAACTCCCAGCATTGCTAGACATATAATAAAGGTTTAAAGCCCACTGGAATTTGCAGTCCAACAACAATCTGGCTACCCAAGGTTAAGAGGTTTCTAAAATAATGGCAGTGGTGGATTCCTGGCATAAAGATGACCCTTTAGATAGGGTTCAAAGTAGGTCTAGGCAGCCAAGTAACATTCCTAAGGTGCAGTTGAAGGCGAGCAAACTACAGGGGACAAAGTGTCAGAAAGGGCCAGCGGATCAAGCACCCAGGGGTGGGGGGAGTGGACATTTAAAAGCCTAAATAATTGCTTGTTTTGCAGTAATACACAGGGCTGCTGTACAGCTTCTTGATGGCAATAGCTTTATGCAGTTAAAATGTTTTCCTTTTCACCCAAGGCAAGAGAAATGCACTCTGTGCCAGCCCACTGTGTTGGGGTTCTTGTGTGCAAAGTCTTTAAATCAGTCTTGTCAAAAATCTGCACTTCTTAATGCTGTATGTGAGAGTTCCCAGAATCCTGAACAATCCGGTTGCCCTCTGGGCATAGTGTGTGCTCTTGCCAGCCGACACAACTACATTAAAATAGCCAATTACTATGCGTTAAAAGCACAAGCATTATGATATCTAATGAAACGTTTATTTCCGCACACAGGTTTCATCCATGAGATCCCAGACATCATAACCAAGATTTGGCAGGGCCGGGATCTTTATGAACTGCCTTTAAATACAAGTGAGTATTCAGATGCCCGTTGCAGCTGTGTGACCTACTAATGGGTGTGCTTACTGGGCTACAGGGTCAGAGCCATTTTAATGGTTCTATTCTATTAAGTATATGATGATCCTTTGTCGTAAGGGATGATACAGTAAGTGATTAAATCTACCTTCACAATAGCCTATGAAGTATCTATCCTCTTTTATATTTTCCTTGCAACAGAAAGTCAAGTCAGCACCCTGCCCCACAGAAAGTGATGAGTACATAGGGAATTATCTACACACAGTTACATTTCCCTTAGAAACAGCTAATAGGATTTTGAGCCTGAAAAGTTGGTCTGTAGGATTTGGCAAAACTGTGGAGGATGGCAGGCTGGTTTCCTTTTTCCTTTCAAACCTTGTAGTTAAGGACTTGTAATTGATCAAAAACCATAAAGTAATAGGTTACAAAATAATTCAACAGTCCAGAATTGCTTGCACAGGATGCATTTGGGCCAGTATAATAACAGGCTCTAGTTCTACTAACCCAAACAGATCAGTAAATGCTGCCTGCTGATTGGTTGCTTTTTGCATCTAGACCTGAAGCATATTTTCACCTGTTACTGCATTCCTATTACTGCAACAAATTATTTTAAAGGACAAGGAAAGCCACGTAATACATCATATTGGCCCTATTATGTAGTGTAGGTGGTGATGGTTGGGAGGGGATCTTTGTAGAAGATGTGTAACGTGTACATGGCTTTCCTGGTCCTTCAAGAAAAGCTTTGAGCCATGAATACCTTTTCATACAGTTCTTGTTGAACACAACTAACCTACTGCTAATTATAATCTCAGTTGCTGCCATTGCCCATGGTTTTATAAAGTAATTATAAAGAGGAACATTAATGTGATTCTTATGGGTTGAAATTATATTTCGGCAGGTCATGGATCCATCAGGATTAAGGAAGAACTGCACCATCCTTTGTACCTGGAAGATTTGGCCAATCAGCAGAGCAGTATTCATACACAATACTGGCAGATAGAGGGAGTGACCTGCAGGAAACGTTACTGTTCACCTGAGCAACTGCCTGCATATCCAAGAGAAAACAGAACTCAGGTTGTGTCTTTGCGCAATAAAACATGCAGTGATAGTCGTGCAACAGCCAATCAAGTATATGGGAATATTGGATCAGACCAGGAGGCATGGAATGAAGGGATCAATAAAAAGGCTGAATGCATGGCTGGGCTAAACTCCCACACAACTGAGAAATACTACACATGTACTGAATGTGGAAAGGGCTTTAACCGTAGCTCCCATCTTTTAAGGCACAAAAGGATCCACATAGGAGAGAGACCCTACTTCTGCGGTAAATGCGGAAAGAGTTTCATTGACAGTTCCCAGCTTGTCATACATAAGAGAACCCACACAGGGGAAAAACCATATGCTTGCAGTGACTGCGAGAAAAGCTTTATCTGTAAGTTGCACCTTGTTAGGCACCAGCGGTCCCACACTGGGGAGAGGCCGTACGTCTGCAGTAAATGTGGCAAAGGCTTTGCGCAGAGTTCAAATCTTTTAACTCACTTGAGAACTCATACAGGGGAGAAGCCATATTCCTGTGCTCAGTGTGGGAAGAGCTTTATCCGCAGGTCACATGTGATACGGCATCAGCGCATACACACTGGGGAGGGTCCTTATGGCTGCACTGAATGCGGCAAGAGCTTCACAGAAAGCTCAGCTCTTCTTAAACACCAGAGAACCCATACAGGGGAGAAACCATATGCGTGCACTCAGTGTCCAAAGAGCTTTATGGACAAGTCCGCCCTCGCAAATCACCAGAGAACACACACTGGGGAGAGACCTTATCCATGCAGGGACTGTGGGAAAAGTTTCTCTCACAGTTCAGCCCTTGTGAAGCATCAGAGAATCCACACTGGAGAAAAGCCATACGCCTGCGGCAAATGTGAAAAGAGTTTCTCCCAGACGTCGGCTCTTGTAAACCATCAGAGAACCCATACTGGGGAGAAACCCTTTGCTTGCACGGACTGTGGCAAGTGTTTCACTCAGACTTCCTCTCTTGTGAAGCATCAGAGAACTCACACTGGGGAGAGACCGTATACTTGCAGCGAGTGTGGGAAAAGCTTCACTTACAGCTCAGTACTTGTCAAGCACCAGAGAACCCACAAAAAAGAGTGGTTGGGTACCTAGGGCTGTCACATCTACTGTATAACTTTAGCTTCATTATTCATTAAATGTAGCCATTCGTGTGTTAAACCCAAAATGGTTCTTAAATTGTCAGTTTTATTTATACCTTTATGTCCAGGCTGTGACAGTGTTCCTTTAAGAAGGTATTATAGCAACACATGATTTCTTCATGGTGCTTTCGAAGCCCATAACACTTACTTGGTTGCCTTAACTTGGCGAGACTACAGATACATCTTATTCCAAATACATCATATTTCCAAATGGCACTTACACACCAATGCACTGTGCAAAATCTTGTGAATTTTTGAAAGGAGATGAAAAGGCATTTTGGCATTTTATTGCCAATAGATTCGCCACATTAGTGCCACCTAGAACAATATATTTATTCTGCAGAAAGCTTTACCATACCTGAGTAAACAGCCATAAAAGCTCTCTTTGTTTGTTTAGGATAGCAGCTGCTATTTTAGCTTGGTCTCAGTAGCTTCCCTGCTGCAGCTTTAGCCTTTGGTAGCTCAGATCACACATTCTGATGGGAGGGGGAGTGAATTCTTAAAACAATGTCTATGTTAATACAGCCATAAGCAATCACAGAGTCCTCTATCAAAAGAAACAGGATTTCTTGTCTTCTTTACTGTAAACATGTCCTTAGGTATGTGACTTCCTCTCTCAGAAAAATCCTTCATTCCCTGGCCCAAGTCTATGCAGCTCTCTCCTGCTCCAGGAGAGGAAGTCACATACCTAAGGACATGTTTACAGTAAAGAAGACAAGAAATCCTGTTTCTTTTGATAGAGGACTCTGTGATTGCTTATGGCTGTATTAACATAGACATTGTTTGATAAAGCTTACTTCGTTTTTACCTTTCCTTCTCCTTTACGATCCCACAAATTCACAAGATTTTGCACATTGCATTGTTATGTGAGTACCATTTTGAAATACCGTACATAGCTTTGGTATTCTACAAGAGGCACAAGTACCAAATAAGGCACCACATATATAAAGGGTAAAAGCATATTCAAGATGTGCATAAGGACTTCTGTTTTACAGACACATTTACGCAAATCTTGACATGAAAACAATGCACGCAGTAAGCTAAGTGGGATATTGATTTTCTAGGCAGAGCATAGCAATGCTGTACAACTGATACTGATAGTATAGAGCTATAGCAAATCTAGTAACAAGGACCCAGTGAGGGCATTTAGTCTAAGGCCTACAGAAAAAGATCTTCTTGACTACTGCTGCTGCTGCGGTGAAAATTGCAGATGGAAAGCCGTGGTGGTCAAAATGCCACTGTCTATTATGGGAAATGCTTGGAGGTCCTTTTGCTGCTGCTTTAGGCTGTATGTTTCCTATAGGTTACTACAGGAAGTGATGACATCTGGCCTTGGCCTAAAAGTGGTTATTTATATGCCAGGTGGAAGCCCTTGTTTTGTTTACTAGACCAACCGTACAAAATATATGAAAATACAGATTTTTTTTTTTACTGGGCACCTAGTAACTGATATAAAGCCGAGTGCCATTCTACAGGACAAAATACTAGCTGAGGTGCCAGCCATTAATTATTTGCTGTCTTCTTTGCACTTTCAAACAGGGGGTCATTTTGTAAAAACTACAGTTTACTTGTTATTTTTCTATTCAAGTCCCCTCCTATTCATATATCAGTAATTCATTCAAACCACACCCTGTTTGCTAAGGTAATTTGGATCCTAGCAAACAAACAAAAATTTAAATCATTAAGAAACTACAAATAATAAAAAATGAAGACCAACTGCAAATTATCTCAGAATATTACTCTCTACATCATGCTAACAGTTCACTCAACTCCACAACCCCTTTAAGATAATAGTATCACTTTGCCTTTCAAAGCATTTGCGGCACATAGAAGTTCTTACTACCATGGAACATTGGAATGTAATTGGTCACATAGGTAGGTGGGCTAGTACCCAGTATCAGGTTTGCAGGCAAATAGACTGCATAACCAAACTCAACAAACGTGAAAAGCCCTACGCAACAATGTGCTGCTGCATATGGTGAGGTCTCATTAGTCAGATGGGCAGGCATGGGGTTTTAGAGTGGCATGGATGGCAATGTCAAGCTCACCAAAATATTAAACAAAATGCATACAGGGACTTGGTCACTTGTAGCTTGTGTGGCTTGACCCATTGTAAACCATAACACTAAACCACAGAAAGCTACAAATAGGTCATGTTGCCCTAGATTTATCCCGCTAGTTATGAACGGAAGAGTCTGAGCAAATTCTGTGCCACAAATACATAACTGAACAGAAAACTTTCAACTGCCTCTGTCTAAAATCTATAGTTAGAAACAAGTATCCGGCTCTAGTTATCTCCCTAACCAATATACTCAGCCCCTATAGGGCAGTGATGTCCAAGTACTTGTGTAGTAATAATGAGGCCTTATTTTTATTTTGTTTTGTAGGTGCCAATTGTTCTTTGGTTGCTATGGCTTAATTGCCATCCATTGCCCAACATTATTTCATAATATAATTATTTTCTATCATTAGCAGTTTAAAAGTCAGAGATAAATAGAGGGTGGCAATAGAAATATAGAAACCTTGCAAACTGGAGGTCTGTGGCCGGACATGGCCCTCCAAAGGATTTTTATGAACCCCAATCTGCTCAAAGTTTTGACAGACTTCACACAGGCTTTACTTATAATATGTTGGAAAGCTTTGACCTATAACAGAGGTCGGCAACCCACGGCTCATTTTGGCCTTAGGTGCGGCTCCGGTCAGGCTGGTGACTATCATGGGCGTCCGCAGAAAATTTTCCAAGGGGGGGCAAGTAAGCTAGCATCATCCTGCAACAGATAAATATATATATATTTTTTTTTTTTGCAGGATGATACTAGGGGAGGCTAAATATGGCCCATACACAGACTGACCTACAGCTAATGTGACACTTAGTGGATTCGCTGCTGACGTAAAAAGTTAACCTCCCAACTACCTCTTGCCGTTCCCACTGACTTCCAGGGATACTGTACAAAAGTGCGGGTGGGGGTGCTTTTTTTTTTTACCCTAAAATGTTTAGTATTAGTAGTAAAAGTATTCATACGCGCACTTCTGTTAGGGGATCTGCAAACATTTGTGTTTGTGATCAGTTAGCTTAAAGGGGTAGTTCGCATTCGAATTCACTTTTATTTTTAATGGTTTTTCAGTTATTTAGCTTTTTGTTCAGCAGCTCTCCATTTGGTATTTCAGCAGCTATCTGGTTGCTAGGGTCTTATTTACCCTAGCAACCAGGTAGTGATTTAAACAAGAGATGGGAATATGAATAGTTAAGGGGCCTACTTGGAAAAATAAGTAATACAAAATTATAATAATAATAAAATTGTAGCCTCACAGAGCAATATTTTTTGGCCCCCATTTGAAATCTGTATAGAGGCAGAAGAGAAAGGCAAATTATTCAAAAAAATTAATTAGGAAGACCAATTGCAAAGTTGCTAGGAATAGGCCATTTTATAACATACTAAAGGTTAACTTAAAAGTGAACCACCCCTTTAGATGTGTTTATGTTAGTTTTATAGCAAGAAAGGCAGTGGGTACTGACTCCCCATTATATACAGTGAGACGCAGTCTGTATTTACAAACCCAGCACATTATATACAGTGAGAAGCAGTGGGTACAGATGGCAGATATTCAGGCCCTGGCACTATAACACTGGCACTGATACACAACATTGGCCCCACTGTAACTTACTATAAATGAACAAAACAATGACAAAAAAAAAAAAAAATAGTAAGTGCAAAAAACAACAACACATATATAAACACACAATGAGCTTTTTCAGAGGGAAAGAGTTAACTTACCCTCCATGTGTTAGGGTAGGGGATAGATTATATATTATTATAGATGTCAGGTCAGGCAAAAAACAATTTAATGTCAGCTAATGATTCTTTAGAACTGTATAGTACCTGGGTATAGTGCCTGGGTATAGTGCCTGGGTATAGTGCCTGGGTATAGTGCCTGGGTATAGTGCCTGGGTATAGTGCCTGGGTATAGTGCCTGGGTATAGTGCCTGGGTATAGTACCTGTGTATAGTACCTGGGTATAGTGCCTGGGTATAGTGCCTGGGTATAGTGCCTGGGTATAGTACCTGTGGGATGAAAACTGCAGCAAAAGTTGAGAGTTGGTTCTTAGGTAAAGTTACAGGGGCAGATTCTTCTTTTCAGTCTTTATTTCTGTTTCCAGTTTGCAAAATCTCCCGATCCCTGTGTGCATGTGTGCTCTGATTGGTCAATTTTACTGTCTGTCAAGGAAGCTGTGCTCTGATTGGAGAATCCACAAGAAGAAAGATCCAATCGGAGCACAGCAAAAACGGGCTTGAGGGGACTGCAGAAACGGAGTAAGGTTTTTGGTTTTTTTGCTACTTTTCCAGGGGGGGGCAAGTGCCCCCTCTTGCCCCCTTCTGTGGACGCCCATGGTGACTATCATCCTCCGCTGCGAGCAGCGCGCCTGAAAAGCCACTGAAAGACTAGTGACTACTAGTCTTTCAGTGGCTTTTCAGGCGCTGCTCTCCGCGGAGGATGATGTGTGTGCTGCCGCTGGCCGGCAGCCTATCAGAGAGGCCCCTGGACCGTGATGACGTCATCGCGCCGCCAGACTGCCGCTGCGCTGAAGAGGAGGACCGGCGCATGATTCGCTCTCAGGAGGTAAGTCACAGAGCCTGGACTCTGGCACATTATACTGGGGCTGGACTCTGGCACATTATACTGGGGCTGGACTCTGGCACATTATACTGGGGCTGGACTCTGGCACATTATACTGGGGCTGGACTCTGGCACATTATACTGGGGCTGGACTCTGGCACATTATACTGGGGCTGGACTCTGGCACATTATACTGGGGCTGGACTCTGGCACATTATACTGGGGCTGGACTCTGGCACATTATACTGGGGCTGGACTCTGGCACATTATACTGGGGCTGGACTCTGGCACATTATAGGGGGGCCTGGACTCTGGCACATTATAGGGGGGCCTGGACTCTTGCACATTATAGGGGGGGCCTGGACTCTTGCACATTATAGGGGGGGCCTGGACTCTGGCATATTATAGGGGGGGCCTGGACTCTTTTCGAAAACGGGTCCAAGTGGCTCTTTATGTCTTAAAGGTTGCAGACCCCTGACCTATAACATAAAAGTTTATTCAAAGGCAAACTTCCCCTTTAAACAATTTTCCCCACAAAGCTCCTGGGCCTCAGAATATACCTGTTAGTCTTTTGCTTGGTCTTTCTGTTTTCCATTCTCTGACTTGCTAGTTATGATGTGTTGTTTACTAAACAAAGAACTCATCAAAAGTACTATACTGTGCAAGCGTCTGCAAGGAATACTTAGGAAGTGGATTAAACATGGCGGTGTGCTTCTTTAGAACAAAGTACTATGACTGGTTTGGGTTTTTAAAGGAAAACACACTCTGGGCTGGGCCAGAAGGTTACTGATTCACTTCTGTCCCCTTCTGCTATATTGTTTTTGCTATTGAATGTTTACATTTGAATGTAAAACTGCACAGCTGCACAATGTACACAACCCTTACTTGGTCCCACCTGGGTCCATTGTATGTGGGCAGTTACCCACCAGGTACCACTACTTCAAATGGCAGACTCGGCTTCAGTTATACAGGGGGGGGGTTCAAGCAATCAACAAGAACAAACCCTTAATCCACTGTGTTATGTTAGAGTACTTAAAGAGTACTAAAATACTCTATAAGCTTTATTACTGGGTGCACAAAGTTACTGGGTTACAGAATAGTATTGGGTATGACAGAGTAAAAAAACCCCTACATTTATAGCCACCGCCCCAAAAATCGCCCTGCAATTACAGCGCCAAAATACTGAGCATATGATAGGGCCGTGGGTAGGAAGCCTGTAGTTGTCGCTGCTGCTGCTGCCTCTCCAGCAAACATCATTCCTCCTAATGGCCCAGACACAAGGAGTAAGGCAGAGGAGGCATATTTAATTCCCTTCCATTTGTAGTCTGAGTAGAACTTCTCCCCTACTTCCTTCAACTTGCTCCTCAGCTCTTCCACCATATTTGTGCGCATATCGGCATTGGTGCCACTAAACGACACCTCAAATTTCTTCACAAGTTCTGAGGACTTTGCAGAAATACATTCCCACATAGTTCCCGGCAGCTGTAAGGAGGACTTTTAATATGGGAATAAATGAGAGAAAAAAGGTAGGTTTGTGTTAAGTATGATAAACATGAAAAAAAACAAGCTGTAGGTGATAGGCCAATAGTAAGGGAAGAATCAGCATTAGAGATGTAGCGAACTGTTCGCCGGTGAACTAATTCGCACGAACATCGGGTGTTGTTCGCAAACTTTTCATGTATGTTCGCAATTTGGGTTCGCGTGGCGTTTTTCCGCTGCGTTTTTTCTCGGCCTAAAAATGCCGCACAAGCCACACATGGCGTTTTTCAGCAAATCCCGTTTCCGTGGTGCTAATAGTGCGAAATAGCAAAAAACGCCGCGTATTTCCGCTAGGTCTGCCCGTTTTTACGCAACGCTGTGTCAACAAAGTATTTTTCAGAGAAATTTTTGCTTGATCCCCCTCCTGCATGCCACTGTCCAGGTCGTGGCACCCTTTAAACAACTTTAAAATCAGTTTTCTGGCCAGAAATGGCTTTTCTAGGTTTTAAAGTTCGCCTTCCCATTGAAGTCTATGGGGTTCGCAAAGTTCGCAAATATTCGCGCTTTTTGGCGTAAGTTTGCGAACTTTTTTTTTGAGGTTCGCTACATCCCTAATCAGCATGTCCCCAAGATACTAGGTTCCAGTATGTCCCAATCTGGTGTTACAGTTCTGGTGCTGAAGGAGGAGCGAGGCCATGTGTTTGGGTGGCTGCTGGGCTGTGCCAGAAGATTGGATCAATTCAAATATTGTACCACAGAGAGAACTAAGCAAATACTTTTGGGGTAATGTAATAAAAGGCAATTATTTGCCCAGGAGCAGTAAGGGTTTGTACAGACGAGTGCTTGCCCTGCGTTCCACCTCAGGGGTACACATTAACAGACACAGCCCATGATTCCCTATGGAGGTGTACTCACACAGGCACGTGTAAGCGCCAAACACAGGTGGAACATGGCATGATGCACTTACATGCGTCTGTATGAGTGCACCTCCATGGGGAAGAAAGGGCTGCATTTTACCCTGCAGTGAACGCAGGAAGGACTTACCACAGCAGTACGCATGAACATCTATCGCCTGCGGTGGAACGAGGGAAAATGCCTCCAAAGTGGAACCCAGGGCGAAACGCTTGTCTGTACAACCCCTTACTCATAGCAACCAATCAGCAGGTAGAATTTATTGGTCAATTGTTTAAAGGACAAGGAAAGGCTAAGTCACTTGGGGGTGCCAAAATGTTAGGCACCCCCAAGTGACTTAAATCACCTACCTTTTACCCCGGGCTGGTGCCCCTGTTCGGAGAGAACAGCACCAACCCGGGGTACCTGTAGCGCTTCCTCCTTCCTGCTTCGCATGCGCACATGCGCAGTAGAGTGAATAGCGGAACTTAAACTATAAAGTCGGCTTTTTACTCTACTGCGCATGTGATTGTCCGGGGAATGTTGCGGCAGAACGAAGCAGGAAGGAGGAAGCGCTTGCTACAGGTGCCCCGGGCTGGTGCGGTTTTCTCCTAACAGGGGCACCAGCCCGGGGCACAAGGTAGGTGATTTAAGTCACTTGGGGTGCCTAACATTTTGGCACCCCCAAGTGACTCAGCCTTTCCTTGTCTTTTAAAACAAACATCTTATTGATTGCTGCTACTGGGCAAACAGTGACTTTTATTACATATGGGGGACCTCTAAAATGGTAAGTGCAGTTTATTGATTGTCACTTGGGAATAGGTTTGTATAAACAGGTTCCTGCTTTGCATTGAACTTCAGTAAAATCCCATCTGCGTTACGCAGACCCACAGGGCGCCAGCTACATAGACTAAAGTGCAGGCCCTGGGCAAAATCTTTTTTTTACTGCATTACATTTACACTCTGCACCTCAGCAAACTCGATGTTTTTATTTTATAAAGGGCGTCCTGAATTTTCCGTAGATTCTTAAAGGAGAAGTAAACCCAATTTTACACACTAGGGACTGTGAATAGGGATGGGCGAAATGATTCGCCGTGCAACAGTAAATTGCGGCGCCACTTCCTTTGACGTGGGCATCCTTTCTATGACGCACACGTCGGCTTTTAAGGCGTGCATCAACGGAATGACACACCTGCGCATACGTGAAAAGCCGACACCCGCGTCATAGAAAGCGAAGCCCGCGTCAAAGGAACTGACGTGCAGTGAAATTTACTGTGGTGCGCAAATTTTTTCGCCGCGCGAATCATTTCTCCCATCCCTAACTGTGTTCTCTTGGCCAAGGCCCCCTTTTACTGGTTGTATTTTTGTATGTAATCTGTATGTTCAATGTATATATTCATTTATTGTGCAGTGCTGCAGAATACGTTGGCGATTTATAATCACCAACAAATGAAATTAAAAATGTTTAAAGTGGGACATTTAAGCCAAGTCGCTGATATACCTAGGCACTCCCCCAAACTCTTTCCTGGTGATCCCCCCTTCAGCTCTCTTTATGTAGTCTCCTATGTAGATGATATACCCCTAGGCACATAAAACTATTTAATCCAAGCAATTGCCTTAGGGTTAGTAACCTACCAACGTCGGGAGAAATTTCTGAAACTCCACGATTATGTTCTGCATTTCTTCACTGTTCGTAAGTTGATCAGACATCTGTAGGCAAGGAAAAGAACACTGTGTTACTGAATCAGTAGGAAAACTCAGCAGTCACGGAAGCTGATTTCAACGGAGGGACCAGGGAGGAGGCACTAGGGAAATAGCCCCAAAATCAGGAAGGTAGTGGGGTTATGATGTGGTGGTCAGTGATTGGCTGGTCGCCCCTGCCATTCAATGGAAAGCCCTGTCTGGTTTTTATCATTTGGACAACTGCATATTGTTAAAGGGGCTGTTTACCTTAAAATTAACTTTTAGTATGATGTAGAGAGTGATATTTTGAGACAGCTGGCAGAGTATAGCACACACAGGCAGGGTATGGCACACACAGGCAGTGTTCTGCTTGCCCTATGCTGGCTGTGTGTGCCATACTCTGCCAGCCCTATGCTGCCTGTGTGTGCCATACTCTGCCTGCCCTATGCTGCCTGTGTGTGCCATACTCTGCCTGCCCTATGCTGCCTGTGTGTGCCATACTCTGCCTGCCCTATGCTGCCTGTGTGTGCCATACTTTGCCTGCCCTATGCTGCCTGTGTGTGCCACACTCTGCCTGCCCTATGCTGCCTGTGGGAGGTGAAGATGGCAGGGGTTTGTTCTGGGAGTTTGTTATCATTTGGAAATAGTTATTATATGGTCCCTAAGGTGTATAATTATATGCTGGGAGTTGTTGTGTTATTCACAGGGGAGGGGAGACATATGACATAATATAATTCTTTCACATATGAATGAAGGGTGATATGCCTACAGTGAGCACCAACCATTTGGGTTTTTGCTGCACTACCACCATTAATGTAGGTCAGGGGTCTCAAACTCGCGGCCCGCGGGCCATTTGCGGCCCTCGGTACAGTATTTTGTGGCCCGCACCAACGCCTTCTCAAAAGCAATGAATGGATTGCGATTTTTATTGCGATTCATGGGATAATGCAAGGCACGGCGGGCGGGAGCTGCTGATTGCGGAAATGATGTTATGCCATCATAACCGTTATTATGGGAAGACGTTCTGTGTGCACAATTAGCTGCTAAGGAGCTAATTGTGCACACAGAACGTCTTCCCATAATAACTGTTATGATGGCATAACGTCATTTCCGCAATCAGCAGCTCCCGCCCGCCGTGCCTTGCATTATCCCTTGAAAGCCAATTTTTTGTGAAATCCCTTATGCGGCCCAGCCTCATCCTGACTTTGCCTCCTGCGGCCCCCAGGTAAATTGAGTTTGAGCCCCCTGATGTAGGTATTGCTTTAAAAGCTCTTGTGATAACCTGGGGGTGGTTTGAAGTTGGTGTAGTTTAAAAAGGGTAGTGGTCAAAACTGGCTTCCATTATCAGCCCTCCACCGTGTAGGCCAGGGGTGGCCAAAACGTCGATTGCAGTCCACCAGTCGATCCCCCATGGATTTCTGGTGGACCACGTCAAAGCCGGGAAATGCGGAAGTGCGGCGGTTCCGCGTGTCTATTGGGTTGGTGTACGTACGCTGTGTCGCATACATATGCGGGGAGGAGCCAAAAGTCGATCATCACGGGAAAAAGTCTGGGCACCCCTTGTGTAGGCTAAAAAAAAATATGCAGGCCAAGAATCTCACACGTTTCCATGCTGTGTCAGATCCCAGGCTAACGCCGTGCCTGTGAGTGCAGACCCAGTAGCAAGTAGAGGTCAGTGGAGCAAATGGTTCTGCGTTTATACACAAGCCAAAATCAGCCCATATGTGATACTAACCCAAAATCTTACCCCTCAGCTATATCTGAAATTTAGTACTAGGGATGCACCGAACACACTTTTTTGGGTTCAGCTGAACCCCCAAACCCACCCAGTGGGATTTGGCCAAATCCGGGCGGGACCGCAGATCCGGCCAAAACAAATCCTTAAAAAAAAGCTGGGTGCATGCCTATTTAGCACAGACCATGCAAAAATGGAATAATCACCCTGTCCTGCTGCAGAGCCTTTCCCAAGAACTCCAGATCAATCAGACTAGAAAGCGGGAGCTTAACTTTGGGATGGGTTATATAACCAAGGGTTCAGAGGTGGATACTGCACAAAGATAACCAATTATTTCAATAATACTTTTTGTTAATTTGTGAATAATAGCTAAAGACTGTAAAAAGCTGCAGATATTCTACTTACCGCTTGTGGGCTAGCGAAGTCACCCCTTGCATGCTGAAGATGACTTATTATCTCCTGTGAAACAAGAAAACACTGCTGTGTCTTGGGCTTAGTGTAAATTCTTCTATTCATTACCCCTAAACCATGTGTAGCACTAACCATTAGCATGTTGGCCAGCAGAGCTCCAGTCAATGTAGGATTTTTGGGCCTTTCCACCAAATTTTTTAGATACATCGTCAGACTCTCCTTAAAGTCTTCATCCATATCTATAAAGTATAAGGGTGAGAGGAGAAGATATTCTCATTGCTGAAGATAATTACAAGTGCAGCTACATAATATCTGATACTCCATTGCATGGTGATTGGTTTTCAAAACACAAAAAACCCTGCACACCTTTATGTGCCATCTCACACTATCAAGCTGGCCATACACACACCGCTAATATCGTACAAAACCTTGTTTCGTACGATATTCGGTGCGTGTATGGCAAGTCGGCGAGTAAACCGATATCGCAGGAGGCTGCTGATCGACTCGCCGATCGAGCGGGTTAAAAGATTTTGATTGGGTGCCATAGAAGGCGCCTGATCAAAATCTGCCTTCAGGGCTGAATCGGCAGAAGGAGGTAGAAATCCTATTGTTTCTACCTCCTTATCTGCCGTTTCAGTCCTGAACGTTAGTGGCTGATTGAACGATCTTGAAAGATCCCAAATCCTTTACCATACTCGTGTTATCTTGTAATAAGTTGTGGGTACAGAGTAAGTGATGCGAAACGATGGGAAGACCTTGGAAAGACTATTTCAAAGCAATATGATGGCTTTTAAAATGTGAGTGTGGTGATTTTAAATGGTTAATATATAAAAAAAAAAAGAGCACTCCTGTTTTATAGAATTTCAAATCTGCTGTTGGAATAAAGGATTTACTCAAGGCATAGTCGGTGAGTACCAACCTTCACCATACAGTGTGCACCAACTATAACCGAAGGAGAACAGAGAGAAGCCGGCAGGGATATATTAGAAACCTGGGACAATTGAACAATTTTCCTTAGTCCATTAAAAACCATATTACAAAATGTCCATTAATCAAGGCCATAATATATGTAGTATCTTGTAGAGATAAGTCTAAAGCCCAAGCACAGAACAAGTTTGGTCTTTGCTGGAGCTCAGGGTCACTGCTGCCATTGGGCAAGTTGAGAAACCCACCTCAGATGGCAGTGCCCCTCAATGTACCAGAGGCTGCAAAAAGCCGATTCTGGTAATTTTAAAAGCCAACATTCCAATTTTTAAACCAGAATTTTGGCTCTTCTAGTACAGAAAGCGCTAGCAATGCATCCCCCCTTGACCGCCTCAAACATAAAAAAAAGCTAAATTAAGCTGACCCCTTTGGCAGAGCTGTTTGCTAACTTCTAATGAGACCTACGGCACAGGCATGTAACTAGAGCTATATACTATGAATGGGAGCAGCCTGTAGTATCTTAACGGGGGACTATCATGAAAATGTAATATAAGTTTTATCACATGGAAGTAAGAATCTTTCTACACAAAATCAGCTAATAATTCTGTACTGTTTGTGAAACAGTCACGTTTCACAGCTCTTTTGCACATACATCATACTGCCTGCAAAGTGAAGAGTTTAAAAAAACAGAGATGTCCAGTTTCCAGTCCCAAATTAGGAAAACCGGGTAGGAATCCCTAACATTGACACGCCAATCAGCCAATTGCTGATTGCCGTGTCATGGCCCCACCCCTGTGACGTCACCCCTGCCCAGCTAAGAAAACCGGCAGAGGTAGCAACCCTACCTGTGCTCTGATACACTTCAGTCACACTTTACTGCTGTGCTGCAAGTTGGAGTGATATCACCCCCCCTCCCAGCAGCCGATCAGCAGAACAATGGGAAGGGAGCAAGATAGCAGCTCCCAGTAGGTATCAGAATAGCACTCAATAGTAAGAAATCCAAGTCCGGCTTGGGACTCCTCCAGTTACATGGGAGTAGGAGAAACAATAGGTTACCTCAAAGCAGTTCTAATGTGTAGTGCTGGCTCCTTCTGAAAGCTCAGACTCAGGCACTAAGATGGCGCCTACACACCAATATTACAGCTAAAAATACATTTGTTGGTTCAAGAATCAAATGTTAAATGAGTGAATTATTTGCTATGTAAACATTGTAATTTAGAAATAAAAAGTATATCATAAAATCATGACAGAATCCCATTAAACAAATGACCTAGGGAACGTGCAATAGAAATAACAATGTCCCTCCACTGTGGCAAATAAAAGCAACAATGTCCCCAAATTGCTATTATACACTCATTTTGGTAGTTCTAGACGTTACTCCTGTTGATATATAGATCTTGCCTTAGAGGCATCATTCAGTACAAGCAGTATTACTGTCAGCTCCGTAGTTCTTACAATTATTTAACTACTCCATACATAAATAGCTGCACACTACCTTTCACCACTCCAGTTTTACTTTTAGAAATCTTTTTTCCAGGGTGTGGCATCAGGAAACATTTGGTATTGTCACTTTCCAGAGCTTTTAGAACTGCAGGGCTAATGTCTCTGTTCCTTAAAATCTAGCAAGGGACATAAAGAGACAATACAATGTTTATTGCAAACCAAGGAAATCCATGCATGGTGCTTTAGCTAGCAAGTTCTGATAACTGAATTATATACATTTTGTCATTATGGCTTTCCTTCTATTCACTATAGCTATCATGTAATCTATCTTTTAAAAAAAGGATAAGTAAACCTTTGAAAAATTAATAATATTACTCAGGGGTCTTTCATAAGCACTTTTGCACTTTTTGTTTTACATTTTAAACCTATTAAGCTGTTTTCAAGTGCTAATATGATGACTTTTGTAACAACAGCGCCATCTGCTGGTCAGTTCCTTTGACTGTTCAGGTGGAGAGAGATGCTCAGAAGGAAAACAGAAGGGTTCTAATGTTGCTCTGCTTAGAAAAGAGATGAGAAAGGCCATTTAAGGCTTCTGAACAGAGCAACATCAGAACAGTTCTCTGTTTTCCTTCTGAGCATCTCTCTCCACCTAAACAGTCAAAAGAATTGACCAGCAGGTGACGCTGTCGTTACAAAAGTCATTATATTGGCACTTAATAAACAGCTACACAGCTTTTCCATTCTGGCAAGGTTTTTAAAATAAAATGTTAAGGATGTTTTTTATTAAATAGGGGCAGGATTGGTTTTGGTTGTCACTCTTGTTATTCAGAAGGAATATTATTGTCAGTGAAAGAACTGTGATCGGGGCTGCCATGGAGGGGAGGGGGGGAAGGAGATACTGCTGTCTGTAGCACAAAGCTACGTAAATGGTATAACCTACATTTAAACGTACATCATTTACCTAAAAACATAGGCAACTTATATAGGAACTCATATAACTTTCATATCAAGCAGTGACAAAGCAGTGAGAGGGGCAGGCAGGAGTGTGGGGTTTAACTAGGGCAATTTCCACTGACCCCCAATGAACTGACTTATTAGCACATTCATTAATGGAACTATTTATATGAACTACATATTATAGAGTAATATCAGCTGTTTATATTGGGATCTAGTTACTGAATTACATGAGCTATATCCTACGTGAACTTTCCAGCAGTGGAATGACTGGATATTGGGCCACAGAACAAGATATTTTTCATTAACATATATTGCAGCTGCTTATTAGTTACAATCCCGCAGGGCTCCCCTGACGTTCCTGGCCCCCCAGCAGTTACCGGGTCTGTTTTCTGTCTGCAACAACTATTAAATGAGACATTATATAATCTCTATTACCCAGAGGCTCTAGTACTTGTACTTTAGAACTTCGCTCTGGGTAGGTTTGAGGTCAGGCTGGGCCGCCGAGGCACCAGGAAAAAACCTGGGGGTCTCCCTCCTCTGACGCGCTGCAGATGAGTTTCATTTACACGCACTGGGGGGGGGGGGGGGGTTGTCAGATGGGTGGGGGGGGCCTGAAGGGGGAGGGTGTAAAGGCCACAGCGGGGGCCATGGGGGGTGCAGGAGCCCCTGAGGCAGAAGCCCCGGTGGGCCCAACAGGGCTTCTGCCTCAGGGGTCCCTGCACCCACCAATGGCCCTGCCGCCTTCACACACCCCCATTCACCCCCCCTGCAGGGGCCCCCAACACCCTCCGCCCCCTCCTCCGAGCACTCCTAAATGAAACTTACCTGCGGTGTGCCAGGGGAGGGAGCCACGGGAGCACCCTGGGGGGAATCGGATCTGGTACCCCGGCGGCCCAGTCTGGCACTGCCTGCACCTCCACTAGATAAAAATATAGTGCCTTTTCTCGTAGGTCGTTAACAAGCTGTGACAACATTTATCATATTCTTTCCATTAACTATGGTGGTATTATTATTTATTAATTAAAATTCCTACATTACTATGACTTGCTCTGTTACAACTGGATTCTTATCTATTTGCGTCAGTAAACCTAACGTTGTACAGGCAATGAAGTCCTCTTACCTCTACTTGTTGTTTCAAGTAAGATGCAGCATGTTTACTATCACATGCTTCATGATCATTCCAGTCCCGGACTACAATATCCAGATACTGCAATATAAAATAAATCCTCAACAAAAGAACTAAGGTACAATAAATGCTACTAGGAAGAAAAAATATTGGTGCAACCGGCAAGTGAAAGCATTCTATGAGCATAGATTGTGACAGATGCAGAAGAAAAGAAAGAAAGAGAGAGGTAGAGGAAAAGAAAGATGGACATCAAAAGAGAGTAGAGTCTCAGCCACAGGTTGGGCCCTTTTTAATGCTGGGGTGCCACAGTGAATGCCCTCCGGGGAAGGGAAAGCAAACATGGGTCCCATTGCTTCAATAGATGAGTATAGTTTAGGAAGTACTAACTGCACTAATTTTCCTATATGGGGTTTAGAACTTCCCTTGCTCTATCATATTGGTAACCCAAGGTACAGTGTTTATTGGAAAGTGGCCAGGGATGGTTTGGAGGTGTGGCCTAGCTCAAGGAGGTGTGGCCAAAACCTGGCCAGTGAAGAGGTATGCTACAGGGGAGCTTGGAAAATAAAAAATGATTTTTCCCCCACAATCTCCCACTCCCACTCTCCCATCTACAGCGGTTGCTTCTCACACTAAATACCTTTAAATTGCTTGGGGATAACTAGGACAGGTCTGAAAGCATTTGAACAAAGAAAGTTCTGGTTACCTGTTTATTTTGTTCTGCTCGTTGTACAGCTTGATGCATATATATCTAGAAACACAAGGAATATGTGAGCTGATTCTTTACATTCTTCACCTTCTCTTTTCATTATATTACATATTGCTATAAGCGATTCTGTTAAACAAGTAGAAATCTGTCCCTGATTAAACACATTTGCACAAAAAAATCGGTATAGTGTACTTACTTGGGTTTCCTGTGCTCTGGATTCCTTATACCAATGTTAAGGTTATATAGATGTATATTAATTAAACTGCATATAGTATACTAAGGAATCATAAAATTCTAGTAGCATGATATTACTTAAACTGTGTATTTGAAGAAAATCAATATTACTGGACTGGACTGAATCACAAAATGTCATTCGAAAATGTCATTCACAGTTAAGCAAATAACTATGTTTGAATTAACTATTGATTTAAGATGTACTGCCCAAACCTGTAATTAGGGAAAAAGTCAAATTAGGAACATGATAAATAACCTCAAAAGACTTTTACGTATCATAGAATGACTATACGTGCTTTAATCTGATTGGTGAACTAACAGGACCACCTTATGTTTCATTTTAATATATCATGAACAAATATTTCATATAAATAAAGGTCTGCCCACCAATCCGGTAGGACAGAACAAGTAGGCTTCGCGTCTGCGTCTGTTCTCTTGCATGCAAAGCATTTTATCCTACAGCTGATAATCCTTTGGCTTCATAGTCAACATTTGGACTTAACACCAACTAAGTCAAGTCTCGACATAATGGGCTACATTCAATTCAACAAGAAAAACTTTTCTCCTAATTCAGTTCCAGATTTCCCTATGTGCCTAGTACCTCATACTGTTGTGCCTCTTCTCTCTACCCCTAGTTCTGCTTGGGAAGAGGGGCCCGTGCATTAAGTGCCGAATTGGGCTGACAGCTTCTGTAGCCCATGTGACATCCAGCCATGAGTGGGACAGTTTTAGCAATGGGTGCCTCATAGCTCTGAGAGCCATTTGGGTATAAAGAGGAATTACTGTTGGAGAGGTATGCTATACATGGTGGTTAGTACAGCAGCCCCTGTACTATTAAAATAAGGGGGGCTCATTTTCAAAGAATTGCAAATGCCCTAACCTGATGAAAATGCACACACAATTTTGTTTATATTCATTGAGCAGTTCTCATTTACACCCATGGGCGACAACGACCCCAATCTCTTGATCCAATAAACCTTTCTCAGCAGTAATATTCGATGATCAGTTGTGATCTAAAAGTGGACAATCTATGACCCATTTGCACATACTGTTTAGCAGCTGGTTTATTAGTGCTCTGGTCCCGATAAACTGTACCAATGACCTGTGAGCATCCAAACTAGGTCTTAATGCTAATTCAGATTTGCCCACATAAAATAATCCAAATGGGCATGTTAATAATAAAGTGGTTGTACATGTTATATGGCGTCTAATATTAATCCTTTGGGCTGTCTGAGGATGGACAAAGGTTTCCCTTGGGGTCATATATCGACAGGAGGTGCGTTTAAAACAACCTGGTTTTAGTTTACTATGTAGCTGAGTTCTGTTTATAACACTGTACTAGATCACTTTTAAAGGGGTTGTTCAACTTTGAGTTCACTTTTGGTATGATATATACTGAGATCATCTGAAATTGGTCTTCTTTTTTTTTATCTGCAATTAAGAATGGGCAAAAATCCCCACAAGAATTGAAAGAATCTGGATACAAAAGGCAAATGCCTAACAAGCTGTGATTGGTGCCAAGGGGTGTTACTAAATATTCACTTACTAGGGTGTCCAAACTGGTGCACGTCTCAGTTACTATTTTATTTGTTCCTTTGTTTTAAAGTTCATGAAATAAAATGTTTATTCAGAATAACAGAAGGTTTCATTGCTTCCATTTTAATGCAATATTATAGCACTGTCTTGTGATTCTCATTCTTACCTCCAGGTAGTCCACTTCCCTCTCATCTAGAACACCTTTTACATTAAAGATCTAAAAAAATGTAAAATGAACATAAAACAGACTTAAATTGCGTTCAAGAAAATCCATATTATTTTAAATGCTTTGATATGTCTTAAAATTGCCTTCTATTCAGTCTTGCCTATGTGTGTTATTCTGCTGAAAGCTTTACCATACCAGAGTAAAGAGCCCTAGAAGCTCCCTCTGTTTGTTTAAGATAGCAGCTGCCATTTTAGCTTAATCTTAGTAGCTTCCTGCTGCAGCTCTAGCTGCTGGTAACTCAGATTACACTGAGTAAGGAGGGGGAGCAAATTCTGATGGGAGGGCTCATGTCCGTGCCCTAAATTATTTTTATGAGAGCAGGAACATATGTACACAAAAGAAGAAAATAAATCCTCTTTTGATAGAGAGTACAGCGTTTCTGTGAGTGCTTATGGCTGTATTTACATAGACCTTTCTGATAAATCAAACTAAAGATGTTTTAACTGCACCACAATCCTTTTTTATGGTCATTTTGAGATAATTTGGTTTTTAATTTCTGGTGTCTGTGCCTATTTAAAGACTGAACTCTTTTCTCTCATGGGGGCTTCCTTAGTTTTTTCCCCCCCATGAGAAAGTGCCATCTTCTACCAAAAAGTCATTTTTCAGTTTGACTAGCCTTTCCACTAATTATACTTATTTGTCAGTTCTTACACAGGACACTTATGTAGCGGAGATTCAGTACTTACAAGATGAGTACTGAGTAGCACACATGATAAGAACAACTTAGTACTGGTATTTCTGTCATTCCCGATGTCCATTAATCCCTCGGAATCCATGACAAACAATGCCATCTAGAAGGAAACAGTGTTCAGAAAGCATCCACACATCATAGATAAACATTAGGGAAGCACTGTATCCAGGATTTGGTTGGGGATTTGGCCTTTTTCAGCAGGATTTGGATTCAGATTCAGAATCCATGCCTCTGGCCAAACTGAATCCGAATCCTTAAATCCTGCTGCAAATTAGAATTAGATCCGGTATTCTGACGAATCTTTCATGAAGGATTTGGGTTCCAGATGAATTTCAAAATAGTAGATTCAGTGCATCCCTAATAAACATACAGGTGGTAGCCTATACCAAAGGGGGACTATCATGAAAATGGAAATTGAATATAAGTTTATCTCACAGAAATAAACGTTCTGTCTCTCTACATGCAGGAGTAAAACTATGGGGCCCATTTACTAATCCACGAATCCGAATCCTGAACGGTAAAAATTCGTATTGGAAATGAACATTTCTGAACTTTTTCGTTGCCGCCGCGACTTTTTCGTATTTTTCACGACTTTTTGTTGCAAATTTTTCTTATTGAACATTCTTAAACACCGGGAAAACCATTCTGACTTTGATCCTTCAGTGCATGTCTGCATGGGCTTGATCAGTGCACTTGCGCATGAACGTTCTTTCGTTCAATCCGAAATTTTCGGTAAGGTGACGAAAAGTTGGGGAAAATAAGTCGTGACGGCACCGAAAAAGTCGCAAAAATACCGATCATTGCGAAAAAAGCGAATTCGGACGCCTTCGGAGCATTCGTGGATTAGTAAATGTGCCCCTATGATTGACAAAGGTAACTACAAAGGTAACTTTTTCTTCAAAATAACTGACTCGTACCCCAAGCCTGCATGTAAAGATCTAGATTGCTAAGAGGAGTCTATTGAACATTACCTTCAGGGTGGGACTGGGCCACCAGGAAATAACCCGGCTGCCCAGACCCGATCCCCTTTACGCCTGTGTCCCTCCCCTGGCGTGTTTCGTTTACACACTCAGGGAGGATGTCGGACGGGTGGAGGCGACCCCTGAAGGGGATTGGGGGGGGGCCTGGGGTGGGATGCAGGGGCTGTGGCTGCCGAGGCACCTTGGGGGGTGTGGGGCCCCTGGGGCAAGACAGTGTAATGATATATTTAAAAAACAATTTAATTTCAGGTGTCAGTATCTCTTTAACAACCAATGAGTAGTATCATTGTAACAATGGATTCTGAGAGGGCCCGGAGATAAAGGTAACTAATACAACAGGTAACAGATTGAAATGTAGGCTCAATGGGATTTTTGTCATGCTTACAAGAGAAAAATGTATAATATTCTAAAACTTCAAATAAAGAACCCATAAAGGCCAACATAGGCCCCCTCCACTTTATAAGTACTGCCTGTGTTTTGCAGCCCTGTGACATCATAACCCCGCCCTGCTCTGCCCCCAAACATGGCTGACCTCCGCTCCATCTGCTGATTTTATTGTTCTGCTGCTTTGTCTGAATTTTGCAATGGAAAATCCTATGTGGAATTTAAAACTTAAGTTCTGCCTGCATGGTGGGTTGTAATTGGCTTGACTAACCATATAAATGACTCCAGTGGTATAAGGAGGGGGATCCAGTAAGAACTGACGGGGGGGGGGAAGAGGGAATGGGCACGCATCAGTTGGAGGATTACAGACATTTTTTTATTGGTGGGGGCCAATAAAAAAAAAAAGCCAGAAGCGTACCTTGTTTGTGCCGGACCCCCTGTAGAAAAATCTTTTAACCAGTCCCTCCACCCCTGACACCCCCGACACCCCTTCCCCGACTGCAATGCACCTCCTGGCCCTGACTGCGCCACTATATTTAAGGGGGGAGGGGGAGGGGGAGGTACAGCAGACCCACAGTCCGGGCCCCCCTGCTGCCCAGGCCTCCCGTGACCAAGTGGTCTGCTGTATATGTAGTTACACCACTGTTTAAAGCCACTCAGTTACAGCCCTGACTCATTCTTGTAACACCGGTAGTTGGGGTTAAACAGAGTATTAGCCAGAAAAGCGCCCAAGTTGGGGGAAGTATGTGGCATCATGACATTTACTTACATTACCTGCTTCGGGCACCAATACTATTTGGCCTGGCTTTGGAAGGCAGTATGGAATCTCAGTACCTAAGATAATGTGCAAAATACTATTTCCCCCACTAATACAATTTATGTAGTTATAAAGGACATTTGCTTAACGTCTGATAGTCACATATATGGTGGGTTAAGATAGAACTCATACCTTCTTTCCATTCCTTTCCAGAAAGAAAGGCTTGCTCCAAATCCATACTCCCTTTGTGGTACCCAAAGTCCCAGGTTTCCATTCAAACCCTGTTAGGGTCTCATTTTCTTCCCCGAGACTGAATATGTTCCCTTTCACCTACAGAAAATAAAACAACATCTTATAGTAAGAAATCTGTCCACTTACTGGTGGGTCTGCCGCCCTTTAAAGGGATATTTATTCTGTAAAAGCAGGTTAGGTTGGATAAAATACCAACCAGGGGCAGCCCTGATTATAGGTTATGTTATAAATGTCACCTTCCGTGCCTGTGACTGAAATGTGCATTACGTCCTAAGTGCCTGGTCTAATAAAGCCTGGGTATGAGATTTTGCACTGACACACCTGTAGGCCTGCACTGGGATTCAGACTGGCATTACAAGTACACAGAGGCCCAAACAGCCAATAAATAGTGAGTGTCTATGGCATCTTACAGCAGCCCCTCTGGCATTTGCCAGAACCTACAGATTGTCAGTCCGGGCCTGCTTACCTGGTTTCGTAGGGCGCGTATAATGTAGTTCATCAGGAAAGATTTGCCTGTGCGCTTTTCTCCAACCACGCTCAGCAGATAGACTGGAATATCTCTCATGTTGTCTCTCAAGAAATAATTTTCCACGGCTGCCATGTTTAACTTGATATTACCAGCATGATCCGCAAAGATCAGCGGCACAGCCCATTCTCGTTCCAGGGGAAATGGACTCTCCTGAAGGGGAAAGGATAACGTAAGGTGTTGCCCAGGGACAATTAATTCATTCAGGATTCTTATACAGTGTTGTATTGCACATATTGTATAAAATCACCCACTCAGTAGAGAAGGGGAGAGTGGGTGTTTGCTTTGGGCTATATTCATCCAGATATACAGCATCTAGTAGAAATAAGTGTAAAGCAACTGGACTTTCTGAAAAGAAATGGAGAGCATGATGGGTATGTTGTACTTATACATGGGCTGGTGTGAGGCATACTTCAGTCTCACTTAATAGGCAGAAATACACAAGCACAATAGCACAAAAATACCGGCACAACAGGACTTGTTTAAGCGGGATAAACCCTGCTGATTTTTAATAGTAACAAACCATGTAACATTTCGGAGGCATGCCCCTTTTTCAGACTGACGAAGGGGCATGCCCCCGAAATGTTACATGGTTTGTTACTATTAAAAATCAGCAGGGTTTATCCTGCTAAAACAAGTTCTGTTGTGCCGGTATTTTTGTGCTATTTGGATCGTGGTGGAGAGTGCTGAAGTCTCTCTAAATACTGTGCACCAGGTGGAACAGAGTGGAAAGGCCAGGGTGTGGTGAGTGTGGTTTAGAAATACACATGCACAATAGCTGCTTCTGAAGTGACACTAAATGCTCCATGTAGGAGGGCACCCTGTATAGTGAATATATGTATGCATATCTGAGCACTGCGCCTGCAATTTAGTAAATAACACTCAGTATCTATGACTATTGGGTTCTGAATGTTCTTTTTTAAAGATAGCTCTAATCTCAGCCATAAAGCATAATTGAACTGCACTGTGATACTTTAATGTTTGCCTATCTATACACAAACAGGGCCAGCTTTACAGCTGCCACTGCCCACACCTACCTCGTCTACTCCACATTGCTGCTGACACCGCTGTTCCACAAATTGGCTGCACTGGGGACTGGTCGGGCCATTCAAACAGCCGTTAAAATTCCCCCCCTAGTCCCCAGTGTAGATACATCCATTGAGCTCTAGGCCACTGGCATAAATTTAGAGGGGCACAGGGGACAGGGGGGCCCGGACTGTGGGGTGTGCTTCCCTTATAGGGATAGAAATCGCTCTTCCACATCCGCTCTCCTACCTGTGGCTGGGGAGAAGGGGAAGCAGTTGGGCGAGTGATGCTGGTGGGGGGCAGGGAGTGGGCTGGTGTGGAGTTCTGGGTAGTAATTGGTATGTACTGGGCCCCTTCAAAGATTTTTTGTGGGGGGCCTTGACCCATCAATTTACACAACTGCCCTAGGCCTGGGCCTTTGTACACAAATCTGGCCCTCTACACAAAAATGACTACACGAACACTCAGGACACAATGGTTGCAGATACTAAGGGCTACATTCATGAAATCACGAGTTCGAAAAATTCGAACCGGACACAATAATTTCTGAAGATCGCAAATATCACGAAAATGCTTACAAAAAAATCGTATTAGTCACGATAATATCATATTAGCGATCCGAAATTTTCGTACTGAACGATCGTAAACAGCGGGAAAACCTTTCCGACTTTGATCGTTCAGTGCATGATTTTGGAAGCCTCCCATAGGGCTCAATGGCACTCTGCAGCTCCAACCTGGCCCAAGGAAAGTCTCCCATAGGGCTCAATGGCACTCTGCAGCTCCAACCCGGCCCAAGGAAAGTCTCCCATAGGGCTCAATGGCACTCTGCAGCTCCAACCCGGCCCAAGGAAAGTCTCCCATAGGGCTCAATGGCACTCTGCAGCTCCAACCCGGCCCAAGGAAAGTCTCCCATAGGGCTCAATGGCACTCTGCAGCTCCAACCCGGCCCAAGGAAAGTCTCCCATAGGGCTCAATGGCACTCTGCAGCTCCAACCCGGCCCAAGGAAAGTCTCCCATAGGGCTCAATGGCACTCTGCAGCTCCAACCCGGCCCAAGGAAAGTCTCCCATAGGGCTCAATGGCACTCTGCAGCTCCAACCCGGCCCAAGGAAAGTCTCCCATAGGGCTCAATGGCACTCTGCAGCTCCAACCCGGCCCAAGGAAAGTCTCCCATAGGGCTCAATGGCACTCTGCAGCTCCAACCCGGCCCAAGGAAAGTCTCCCATATGGCTCAATGGCACTCTGCAGCTCCAACCCGGCCCAAGGAAAGTCTCCCATAGGGCTCAATGGCACTCTGCAGCTCCAACCCGGCCCAAGGAAAGCCTCCCATAGGGCTCAATGGCACTCTGCAGCTCCAACCCGGCCCAAGGAAAGTCTCCCATAGGGCTCAATGGCACTCTGCAGCTCCAACCCGGCCCAAGGAAAGTCTCCCATAGGGTTCAATGGCACTCTGCAGCTCCAACCCGGCCCAAGGAAAGTCTCCCATAGGGCTCAATGGCACTCTGCAGCTCCAACCCGGCCCAAGGAAAGTCTCCCATAGGGCTCAATGGCACTCTGCAGCTCCAACCCGGCCCAAGGAAAGCCTCCCATAGGGCTCAATGGCACTCTGCAGCTCCAACCCGGCCCAAGGAAAGTCTCCCATAGGGCTCAATGGCACTCTGCAGCTCCAACCCGGCCCAAGGAAAGTCTCCCATAGGGCTCAATGGCACTCTGCAGCTCCAACCCGGCCCAAGGAAAGTCTCCCATAGGGCTCAATGGCACTCTGCAGCTCCAACCCGGCCCAAGGAAAGCCTCCCATAGGGCTCAATGGCACTCTGCAGCTCCAACCCGGCCCAAGGAAAGTCTCCCATAGGGCTCAATGGCACTCTGCAGCTCCAACCCGGCCCAAGGAAAGTCTCCCATAGGGCTCAATGGCACTCTGCAGCTCCAACCCGGCCCAAGGAAAGTCTCCCATAGGACTCAATGGCACTCTGCAGCTCCAACCTGGCCCAAGGAAAGTCTCCCATAGGGCTCAATGGCACTCTGCAGCTCCAACCCGGCCCAAGGAAAGTCTCCCATAGGGCTCAATGGCACTCTGCAGCTCCAACCTGGCCCAAGGAAAGTCTCCCATAGGGCTCAATGGCACTCTGCAGCTCCAACCTGGCCCAAGGAAAGTCTCCCATAGGGCTCAATGGCACTCTGCAGCTCCAACCCGGCCCAAGGAAAGTCTCCCATAGGGCTCAATGGCACTCTGCAGCTCCAACCCGGCCCAAGGAAAGCCTCCCATAGGGCTCAATGGCACTCTGCAGCTCCAACCCGGCCCAAGGAAAGTCTCCCATAGGGCTCAATGGCACTCTGCAGCTCCAACCCGGCCCAAGGAAAGTCTCCCATAGGGCTCAATGGCACTCTGCAGCTCCAACCTGGCCCAAGGAAAGTCTCCCATAGGACTCAATGGCACTCTGCAGCTCCAACCTGGCCCAAGGAAAGTCTCCCATAGGACTCAATGGCACTCTGCAGCTCCAACCCGGCCCAAGGAAAGTCTCCCATAGGGCTCAATGGCACTCTGCAGCTCCAACCTGGCCCAAGGAAAGTCTCCCATAGGGCTCAATGGCACTCTGCAGCTCCAACCTGGCCCAAGGAAAGTCACGATACCGAAGCTTGAATGAATCCGAAACTTTTGTACTCTGCACGACAATACGATTTTGTCGCAAGGTACGAAATTGTAGTGTTTTTGCGGGCAGCATGGAGGCACAGTTGTTAGCATAGCTGCCGTTTAGCATTGAGGTCTAAACCTGTTTTCCCTGTGTCTGCATGGATTTCCTGCCACACTCCAAAAACATGCAGACAGGTTAATTGGCTCACTAGCCCATAGTGTGTGGGAATGTGATAGGGACCTTAGATTGTAAGCTCCTCTGGGGCTCCAGTGTTGCACAATAATCTGGCACTATATAAACAATAATACAGTAGAGCCCAGATTTTATGTTTTCCCAGAATAATTGCTGTTTTTTCGCAATACCACGCAGACAAAATGTTTTTTCATTCCCAAACTTTACACCGCTTCGAGCAGTCCCATGGCCAACATCAAATCTGGGTTCTGCTGTAATCATAACTTCGTCATTGTTTTCCCACCCTACTTTATTGAACATTCCAAATAGCTTTCCAGCCCAAATGCAAAGTCTAGTTTTTTTGTTGATAATTCACCAAAGCATTCACCTTATTTGCAGAACTTTGCCCATCACACGTCAAGTACTTATGCTCTATGTATAACAGCCCGGGAAAGGGGAGCATTACGTAACTGTGGTGCATGGTCACATGACTGTAAGATCAATAGGGCAGAACCTTAAGGTCCCTGCAGACCAAGTCAGCAACTTATTGGTCCATGTATGGGGCCCACCAATGGCCTGTAGGACCAATATCTGGCCAAAAATTGGGCAAATATCAATCTGGCAGGTTGGAAAATCCCATTGGATGCTCATTGGTGCGTTGATTCAGTCCCCATCTGAATGGCCTCCATAGGCCCCAGTGCATGACCCAAACATTGGGCAGCTTAATAGTTTATGACACGGGGAGGCCCATTAATCAACATTACATTTTCGTGGTTTTAGAGTTTTTTGAAACCACAACTAAACCCATTTCCACAAATATCTGGTTGTTCATTAAAAGATTCAAACTGAAAAAGCATCAATGAATTAAAATGTGGAATAAAAATGAAAAGAACATGAAAAAAACACAATTGTTGTTGCCCTTTCGAATTATTTGTTTTTAATGCCTTTCTAAAGGCTTTCTCTGTCTTTCTGGTTGCTAGGGTCAGTGAAACCCAGCAACCAGAAAGCAGATTTATTCTAAAGGCTGGATTTTAATTATTACTTACTCCTTAAGGTCGATTTAGGGTATATGTACATTTCTATTTCTAAAACTGGCCTGTATATATTACGCCATAAGGAAGAGGGAAAAACAAGGCTAAAAGGTTTTTAGTACCGAATGCTTTAAAAAGTTGAGCATCCCATTTAGAGGGATATGTTTTAACAGGAACATGTCACTAAAACCTTGAATGTGTCACTATCCCTTTAAATGGGCTGTATATTTCTTTTTAAACATTATTGCAATTAGGAGGTGTTTATTTTTTTCCTATCAGTATTAGAAAAATTGTAGCCCGCCTAGAAGCCTCTGTATAATAAGCTGCTCTTTATCTTATAGCCTAATATGCTGCAGCTGGGGGAAGGGGGTTGTTTATACAGAGGGTTTCTCAGTGGATTGGTGATTTGTTTTGGTTATGCTCGTACGGACATGAATTAGAATGTGACATTCCGTTTTACATACTACACTGCTTAGTTCAAGAAATAACAAAAAACACATATTTCTCAAAACCATAAGAAAGTTATGTTCAACATAAGCCCTATGGGGTGGATATACTGCTTGTAATATTACTTTATTTTGTCATTCTCCGTGTAAGCTTACTCACAATTTCCGGATATAAGTTTGCATTTATCCCTTGCATCCGGCAGATTGGACAGATCATTCCAAATGGCTGAGGGAAACTCGAGTGTTGTGAGACGCAAGTCCAGCAGAAGGTATGTCCGCAAGCAGCCACGTCTGAGCAAAGAGAGCACCTTGGCAGGAGATGGTGAATTCCATGCAATTGCTCTGCATCACTGTGGATATACAAATACTGTACTATAATTCCAGTGAGAACAAAAGAAAAGCCAAGACCAAATACCAGCTTAATTATAAAAAGGTATAATAGCCCTGCAAATGTTCTAATGCCAGACCCTTTGCTCTAGAGCTGTAACAGAGCAATACAATAATACTAATAATACAATGGTTCAACCAGGTCTTGTAACCTATAACAACCAGCAGCAGGCTGTAATTACAGGCTATATGTTTACATGCAGGAAGGATCAGATGTTGTATTGAAAGTATATTGCAAGACTAAAAAATAATTCAGTAAGCTGCCACCTAAAGGCAGGGTCGGACTGGGCCGCCGGGACACCAGGAAAAAACCCGGTGGGCCCAGCCGGTCCAAACCCGATGCCCGAGGGCACTCCACGGGATTGGTGTTCAGAAGGGGAACAGAGGGCATGTTCGAGGGGGGGGGAGCAGGAGGTGTGTCCAGAAGGGGAGTAGGAAATGTGTTCAGAAGGGGATCGAGGGGCATATCCCCGGCCTCCCTCCCCGACACGTTGCAGGTACGCGCACTCGGGGTCGGACAGGTGGTGGGTCCCCTGCGGGGTGGGGGGAAGGGTGTATGTGTGAAGGTGGCGGGAGCCATTGGGGGTGCAGGGGCCCTTGAGGCAGAATCCCCGGTGGGCCCTGCACCCCCCAGTCCGACCCTGCCTAACGGGACAGTATGGCCACTTGCACAACATGAGTTCAATGAATAGGACTTGAGCTCAACATACTTTTAGAATATTGTTTTAATTATGACAAATCTACAGTTATTTCTTGAGCTAAGCAGGCCCTGGACTGCTGATTTGTAGGCAAAAAACAGTCACAACAATTGGGCAAAGATTGGGGGGCTGTATACTGGTAATCTAATTAACTTCCTCGCAAGGACCAAACATGGAGTAACTTAAATATTCCTGTTTAGCCCAAGAAATAACAAAAACATTGATTTTTGTGCTTAGGACAATTGGTAGAAAGTATGCATGAAAGCATGAAACTACTGCAAAGACAATTCTATTGGATAGGAAAATAGATACTTCAGTGTCCAAGGGGTTTAACTGAGAGGCACTTTACGCTTGCTGTACTGCCCAAATCTATTTTCTCTGTACAAAAGGACAAGGGTGCCCAGTGAGATAAGTGACCTTCTCCAGTTCAATAAGGTAGAAGAGAATGCAAATCAATACGTGGTTGTAAAAAAAATTCTGAAACATGAATGTACCATTTGAACTTTGGACTTGTATATTATGGCAGCTCTACAACAGCATCACTGATAAACTTTTTATAAGCTTATGGATTCAGAATGTAAGTTTTTGCAAAGAATGTGAACATGAATACATGTGCTTTGTATATATAAATGGGTTATAAGTATGTATACTTAAATCACCAGGCATTCTTAGGATAGTGTTAGCATCAATTAAAAGAAAATTACCCCGGCACTACCAGCAGCCTAGATATGGCTGTAATTCTAGGGTTTACATCAATATGGGACTCAGTAGCTGCAACTACCAAGTGAAATGCATTGTGCACTGTTACTTAAGGCTACTGCTACATGGGGCTGTTTCTCCATCTGCATATAAATGCAGACAGAGGAACAGTTGATCTGCTCCATAATGCAACTGTGCTGACAGACAAAGCATTATGCAGACACACAGAGTGTTTTTTTGGCACAAAAATGCATTCTCGTAAGTTTTTATGCCTAAATCCTCTCCATCGGGCACACAGGCTGATGCCATAATGGTGAGTGGATTGGCATAACCTATATATATATTATGGCTGTTTCTCTTCCTGCCTACTGTGGATGTTTTTACATTTAAAATTCTGTTTACATTTGGATATGTATAATTTCAGTTAATATGTATGGTGTTTAACCCTTTAAGTGCCACAGATCGTAGAATCTACATTCTGTGGATTAAAGAACAGAAGTGCCACAGAATGTAGAGTCTATGATCTGTAGTAGTTCCAGGCGGCGAAATGGCTTTTTAAAGCTCCTTCATTCCCTGCTTAGAGGTGAGTGATCGCCCAGGGGCCCCTAGGCAGCAGCAGACACGTGGGAACTATGTTTCTGCTGCTGCCTGCACTTCCTGGACCTACCGTTTCAGGATTTTTTGGCTTTGCAATCTAAAGTATGCCATTTTCTGCTGTAGTGCTATGAAAATTTGGCAGTGTACAGCAGGGAGTTTTTGATCTCTAGAAGTCAAAAATCTCCATAAAACTCATAAATTTGGAAATTGAACATTTATGAGACATGAGCTTTCCAAGTCAGCTGGATTTCCAGGTATAAAATAAAATATTTTTCTGGTTTATATATCCCTATATCATGAAAATTTCATCATCAATTTTTTGGTATGTAGAGCTAATTAGTGCATTTAAATCTTGTTCCAGAAGTGGAAACACACAAAAGCTTAGATTCTCACCCCGGGAGCTCCATTTACTCTATTACTGCCTTGGGGTGCAGATAGTTTTTATAAATAAGTCCACCAAGACTTTTGCTGTTATGACCAGAACACAATAATAGAAAAGCCTGGATCCCTTTCCCATCTCACCAAGGAACTGGGGTGGAATCCTCATGCCTGTAGGGTCCCCCCATCAGCTGCCGATTTTGAGACGTGCTTGTATTTGGTGGTCTCCCATGTTGGGAATTTTCCTGCTGCCTCCGAGATGGGAATCTTTCTCTTACTGGATTCATACTTGGCTGCCCCTCTCTTTGTTGCCTTTCCGGAGCAGCAGGGGGATTGTGCTCAGCTGTGTTACCCGACTGGCTTTGCTCTCTTGCTGCTCGATTAAGAGTCTGGCGATACATATTATTTACCTTTATTATACTTTTCTAAACTCTCCCTCCTGCTACTTCTATACTGCCGACTATTCTCCTTTGCTTTCTGGCTCTTGTGATAAAAAATTGCCAGTCCTTATATACTCTCGCTGTTGTATGGGTTGTTCACACCTCCAAACTTCTGGTGAAGGAATAGAAACTGAAAGTATTAGCATGTAAGCTCTCAGAGCAGCAAGGTCTGTGTTAGGACCTGAGAGAAAAACCAGGAGAAATTCCCCAAGAAGTATCATGAGTACAAGGATGACCCCAAACATATGGGTTCTGTTACTGGTAGTCCACAAGGAGCCCAGTTTATTGAGGGAACTCATCAAATGTGTGAAGGTAGTGCCCAGAGGGCAGGATTTATTTTTATGATTTGTGTTTTTATACTGCATTGGGCAACCCCGTGTTTAAATAAACTGCCATAATAATAGGTTGCCACTTTTGCTGGTGGCCGGGGGGGTGCCAAGCCGACCGGGCACCCTGCCTACCCCTAGTTCCGGCCCTGCTAGTGGCTAAACCCAAACAAAGGGGACAGGGCTGTTGCCATTGGGTGGGGCAGGGATGCGGGGGATGGGCATGATGACATCAGGGATGGGCACAATGATGTCGGGTGGGGTTATTGTATCAATTAGATGCAATTGCCTGAATTTCTATCCAGTTTTCAAGACCACATTGGTGGCAACCCTAGCCCTATCTATATTTTGCCTGAAGAGTCCAAGTCCAATCCTTTAGTTACAAGTATGGGATCTATTATACAGAAACCAGTTTTCCAAAAAGCTCTGAAAAAGAGCAATTCTAATTAAGAAAAACAATTCCATGTTGTTGATTTGCTTTTTCTACTTGTACAGAAGGACAAGGGTGCCCAGTGAGATAAGTGACCTTCTCCAGTTCAATAAGGTAGAATAGAATGCAAATCAATACGAGGTTGTAAAAAATTTCTGAAACTATTTGAACTTTGGACTTGTATATTATGGAAGCTCTACAACAGCATCACTGATAACCTTTATATAAGCTTATGGATTCAGAATGTAAGTTTTTGCAAAGAATGTGAACATGAATACATGTGCTTTGTATATAGAAATGGGTTATAAGTATGCATACTTATACCAGGCATTCTTAGGATAGTGTTAGGATCAATTACAGGAAAGGCTACTGGCACACAAAGCTGATCCAAAGGGGTTGGGGGACTAGCCCCTAACTTGCCCCTTCATCAGTCTTAGGAGGCAAGTGGCTCTCCTGGACCTACTTGATTTCTGTAGCATTGGAACAGGATGTAAATTATTAGGCACATTTCCAATTGCAAGTACAAGTTAAGATGGAAAATTGACAGCACCCTGATGCTGTTCAACAGGTACACCCCCATACATGCTCATTTGCAACTGACATCAGGGATGGGCACAATGATGTCGGGTGGGGTTATTGTATCAATTAGATGCAATTGCCTGAATTTCTATCCAGTTTTCAAGACCACATGGGTGGCAACCCTAGCCCTATCTATATTTTGCCTGAAGAGTCCAAGTCCAATCCTTTAGTTACAAGTATGGGATCTATTATACAGAAACCAGTTTTCCAAAAAGCTCTGAAAAAGAGCAATTCTAATTAAGAAAAACAATTCCATGTTGTTGATTTGCTTTTTCTACTTGTAATAAGAAATTAACTGTACTTGATGCTAGCTAAGCCATATTGATATGAAAAATCAATACTGCCAGTTATTGACAGCACTTTCTAGGGGGTGCAACCCCCAGAAACAGGGATCCATCCTCTCACAATACTTCCTTGGAGGGCTTTTTGAGTGTCCGGGTACATTTTCTTCCCTGAGTGCGCTTACCCGCAGAACCCCGCTAAAGTGTAAAGGCAGCAGCCAGCTACTATGGCACGGGGGTCCCTCTCCCACCCCCGGTGCGAAAGGGAAGATAGTCTGAAATGATGTATAAAAATAAGAAAACAGGGAGGGGGGCGGATACTCTTTGTCACACAGTTTTCTGACCACAGTGAATCCATTGCTCAAATATTACGTAAACATTGATATATTCTTAAAAGAGCGTACCCGTCTGTACAAGTGTTTGAGGCACCTCCTCTAATCCCATATCGCAGGGGTAGAACTATTGGTGCTTCGGTCACCTCCACTGTACTTAAAACTAGGAGCAGACAAGGTTGTACATTTTTGGGAGCTAAGGCGAAGGGTATGTACCCCTGTCTGAATTGCACACAATGTCCATATGTCTTAAAAGGTAAAGATTTTATACACCTACATACAGGGCAGAGGGTGCAACTACGGGGACATTTTACCTGTGTCAAGAAATATGTGGTTTATGTGTTGACCTGCCCGTGTTGTATAGCCGAGACTACACAGATGGTGAAAATCACGTATCTCACAGCATCAGTCTGCTATTCATTTGGGGAACACTACATTAGCCGTTTCTAAACATTTCTGTGAAAATGGCCATACATCTGAACAACTTAAGTTTATGGTACTGGAGTCTATACCCCCTTTAAAAAGAGGAGGAGATAGAGAGCTTAGGCTGAAACAAAGAGAAGTATGGTGGATTAATAAATTGAAATCGCTTCACCCTATGGGGTTAAATTGGGACTATGATCTGTTCCTTTTTTTGTAAATTATATACATTGTGCCATTTTATATTGATAATTCCTTGTGTGTTTATACTGTGTCATTCATGTTATAAGGATGGTCGCTATGGTAATGCCTTTTGGATGATGTCATTTCCTGTGTATCCCTTTAAATGTGATTCACTAGATGGATTGCATTACCACAGGCTTGATAAAGGGCATGTGTTTTGCCCGAAACGTTGCATACGTGATTCCCTTTTTTTAATATACACTTTTGCAAATAATCTGTTTGCCGCCTCTTTTTCAATTGTATATATATATATATATATATATATATATATATATATATATACAAACCACGAGGGTTCAGCACTCCTTAGCAAATGGCTAATTGACCCAGGTGCTACCGATTCAAGCAATTTCAATAAAGTCCACAGGTATAGCGGTGCACACTGGGAATCCTTTAAAAATTAGCTTTTATTGAAATATATAAAACTTAATACATGGAGAAATAGGTCAACGTTTCGGCCCCCATCTTGGGCCTTTGTCAAGACCTTAAACATGTAAAAACCATCAAAGCTATAAATAGATAAAAGCACAAACCCACACCCAATGGCACAAGTCATTCCAGTCATGTGTCAAAATTAAAAGAAACCCTGTACCAAGGAGAAAACAATATCAAACACCATAAGGAGAATTATAATGAGCATACCACTGGCCATAAACTCCCATTTATATTCTGGCCCATCACCTTAAATTAAGGGCCCTAGAATCTAAACCCCACAAACATCTAGCGTTGATTTAAAAAGCAGGAAAAAGAGCAATATTCATTAAGGCCAAAAGGGGATAATGTATTTAAAGTTTTAATCCAGAATGTTTCCCTTTGTAGGAGCAAACGGGAGCGGTCACACCCCCCTCCTGGGTAGGGGAACATGGTCGATTGCAATATAGCGAAAGGTGGGTAACCTGTGGCCCTGTTCTAAAAAATGTTTTGCCACAGGTTTATTGGTCACCCCATCACGAAATGCTGTACTAATAGCAGAGCGATGACCATCCATACGCAGCCTCAACGTTTGATCAGTCTTCCCTATATAGGACAAACCACAGGGACAAGTAATCAAATAAATGACAAAAAATGTAGTACAAGTGATATGATGTCTTATATTGAGACGCTTACCCGTATGGGGATGTAAAAAAGTCGCCCCTGGAGTCATATACCGACAAGAGGTGCAATTGGGGCATTTAAAGCATCCAGGTTTGTTGCTACGCAACCATGAACCAGATTTCTTTTGGTAACATCGGGTCACTCTGTACCTAGAGATCACGTAAATTTATACCCCTTCTGTAGCTAACAAGTGGGGCATTAGGTAACACCTTCTTAAAGTCATGGTCGGCCTGAAGAATATTCCAATTTTTACCAATCGTATTTCTGATGTGGCCAGATCTAGAATTAAAGGTAGTACAAAACACCACACCAGGATGTGCCTTGGGACCCCTGCTAGTGAGATTACAGCGAGAGCGAGCTGTTGATAGAGCTTGCGTTAAAACTGAAACTGGGTAACCCCTTGCTTCAAAGCGCCCCCACATCTCAAGGATTTGGGTTTCCGCTATGTGCTCATCGGAGTTATTCCTCAAAACCCTACAAAATTGTGAGATGGGTAGGGACTTTTTAAGGGCTGGAGGGTGACTACTACCAAAGTGGAGAAGCACGTTCTTGTCAGTGGGCTTGCGGAACAGCGAGTAGCTCAACTGGCCACCCGTGATCCACAGCTCAATGTCCAAAAAATGTAGCCGCTCCCTCTGGATCTCTGCTGTAAATTTAACAGGACTGTCCAATGCATTGAGATTTGTCACATCATATGAAATTCATCCTCCGTTCCACACCAGAGCATAAGCATATCGTCTATATAGCGTCGGAAAAACAAAAGGTTATTACCATATTTTGGCACAATATACAGTTGTTCAAAACAATGCATAAATAAATTAGCATAAGCTGGAGCCATGGCAGCACCCATTGCTGTACCGGAAACCTGGAGAAAAAAATCATATTCAAACCGAAAATAATTCAAGGTAAGTGCTAAATGCAAAAGTTCCAGTACGAATGAAATTGGGGGCCCCTGATATGTATCCATTGACTCCAGTGCAGTCCGAGTGGCCGCCAAGCCCTCCTCATGCGGTATACAGGTATACAAGCTGACCACATCCAAACTTGCTAGAAAGAAACGTGCACCCTCAGGGATATGTACTTGTTTGATACAATCTAGCAAATGTGGGGTGTCCTTAAAGGGGAAGGAAAGGCAAAGTCACTTGGGGGTGCCAAAATGTTAAGCACCCCCAAGTGACTTTAACCGCTTACCTTGTACCCCGGGCTGGTGCCCCTGTTAGGAGAAAATAGCACCAGCCCGGGGCACCTGGAGCGCAGCGCTTCCTCCTTCCGCTTTCCACTTCCTAAACTGCCGGTGGCCGGGCATGCACAGTAGAGCGAAAAAGCCGACTTAAATGTTTAAGTTCGGCTTTTCACTCTACTGCGCATGCGCGCGCAGCGAAGCCGGAAGGAGGAAGTGCCGACAGCTACCCCGGGCTGGTGCTGTTTTCTCCTGACAGCGGCACCAGCCCGGGGTAAAAGGTAGGCGGTTAAAGTCTACCCCCAAGTGACTTTACCTTTCTTTTTCCTTTAAGATAAGTCGGTGTTTTCTGTACCGCCGGCTGAAGTATGGTATCTAAGTAGACACAAATGGGATGCAATACGGAATTCCTTCCGGACACAATCGGACGCCCTGGTGGTTGTGTAAGACTTTTATGCACTTTTGGCAACGTGTATAATACCGGTCAAACCGGGTGCTCCAACTTCAAAAACTCGCCCAATTGTCTGTTCACCACCCCAGTGCTGATTGCATCATCTATAACCCTGAAAACCCTAGCCTTAAACATAGAGATGGGATCACCAGGTAAACGTCTATATACAGAAACATCCGACAATTGTCCTAAGATCTCAGTCCGATAGTCACAATAATTCATCAGCACAATCCCCCCACCTTTATCTGCAGGGCGAATCACAATGTCCTTAGCCTCTGTTAGTGCTTTTAAGGCTATACGTTCAGTAGGCGAAAAATTGTCTAGATGTTTAAATTTAGCATCATTTAGAACTTCCCTCTCCACCGCTTGTTTAAACAATTTAATGGCAGGGCTCGTAACCGGTGGTGTAAACAGACTTTTTAACTTCAATGTTGTTGAATCAGCATGCTTAGTGTCTGTATTCATAAAATGATGTTTCAAATTAATATTAAAGAACTCAATTTCCCAATTAAAGGGGTTAAAGCGGAGGGCCGGTACAAAAGACAAACCTTTCTGTAACACACTGATCTCACCCGGTGAGAGCGTGTGACTTGACAGATTAAAAATTGGAATATCTAGACTCTGCACCCGCGACCCCTTTTGGCCCCTCCTCGTTGGGTACCTTTTGCGTTTGTCCTACAAAGGGAAACATTCTGGATTAAAACTTTAAATACATTATCCCCTTTTGGCCTTAATGAATATTGCTCTTTTTCCTGCTTTTTAAATCAACGCTAGATGTTTGTGGGGTTTAGATTCTAGGGCCCTTAATTTAAGGTGATGGGCCAGAATATAAATGGGAGTTTATGGCCAGTGGTATGCTCATTATAATTCTCCTTATGGTGTTTGATATTGTTTTCTCCTTGGTACAGGGTTTCTTTTAATTTTGACACATGACTGGAATGACTTGTGCCATTGGGTGTGGGTTTGTGCTTTTATCTATTTATAGCTTTGATGGTTTTTACATGTTTAAGGTCTTGACAAAGGCCCAAGATGGGGGCCGAAACGTTGACCTATTTCTCCATGTATATATTTCAATAAAAGCTAATTTTTAAAGGATTCCCAGTGTGCACCGCTATACCTGTGGACTTTATATATATATATATATACACAGTATATGAAGCAACCAACTTGCATAGGTGGAATGGTCATTTTTAATTTTTCTTCTCATTTCATTTTGCCTTTCAATGACATTACATTTTAGAAGACACAATTGTAATTCCCACTGATATATTGATTGGGTTTAATACAACGTAACAATTCATATTAACAGTCTCTGCTCGAGAAATCTTCCTGTAATTGCAGCAGCAAAATACTGACCAACAAGATGGCCATGGGTAGGAAGCCTGTAGTTGCTGCTGCTGCCTCTCAACCAAACACAAATTTTTTAAATGCGATGTCACCTAAACCACCCATAAACCACCCACAAAGCTAAAGCATTTTGGGCATAATTTAGCCCCTTTGATTTGTAGTCTGAGTAGAACTTCTCCCCTTCCTTCTTCAATTCTTCCCTCAGTTGCCCCACTAGGTCTGTGCGCATATCGGCATTGTTGCCTTTGAACGACCCCTCAAATTTCTCCACAAGTTCTGAGGACTTTTCAGAAATACATTTCCACATTGTTCCTGGCAGCTGTAAGAAGGACTTTAAATATGGAGGATAAACAGGAAAATGAGGTTAGAAGGCTTATTTTGAGTACAATAAACATTAGAAAATGTAAGCTTTCTTTTATGCTGGCAATAGAAATGAAAGACTGAACAATATGCTTAGCATGTCGCCATGATACTGGGGCCATGGATAAAAAAAGTATGCAGAACTGGGCCAAGGAGCTTTGGCACCCAAGGCTATGTGTATCCATTTGCTGCACTGTGCCAGCTAAAAAGAGGTAGGAAAGACAGGCAGCAACTAACAAGAGGAGAAAACAGTGTCATTGTTTGTTGTGTAGTTCAGCTTTGTTGTGGAGAACAATAGTGGCTGCTCCCCAAATTGCCCACTGCCTGCCTAGCACTGCCTCTTACCACCCACTGACATGGACAGTGGCACATGCATTTCTCTGTCAGATTAGCCAGCTAGTCTGGCAGGGTGGCTGGTGGCACAAATGTCTTTAAGGTGGGTGACAGAGGCTGTCCACTATACACGATCACTCTGTGCACATTAGAAACTGTCTGGCTTATTGGCACTTGTTGTACCAGGACTGGGGATGCAAGCTTGCAGGGAGAAAAATAAATCAGGAATCGTGTCCCCCTTTCCCCAAAATGACAGCAGAAAGGAGGTCACAATTGGCATTTGCCTCTCCTGCCTACCCCTTGTTTCAGTCCTGCCAGTATGTACCAATTTGATGTTACTGTTCTGGAGGGCAACAGGCTACAGAAGGTTGTGCAAAATGCAATTTTGGATGCAGATCACCATGTTTTTACCCACAATGCAGCTTTACCCCCATAATTCCAGAATCATTGCATCCACTAGGGCAAGTTGTGCTTGGACCAATATATGCCGAACATTTTTCAGAGCACATAAACGTATACAGCAAACTACTGACTTAATCCTGACAAAGCAATAAAATATTTTTGCACAATTTTTGGGACATGTACAATGCTGTATGATGGCTTAACAAGCTTACCAATATCTATGCACTATGGATAACAGGCAGATATATAACTTCCACCTGCTGGTGCCCTGCAAAGTACTAGGACAGTGCTGTCCAACTGGCGGCCCGCGGGCCGCATGCGGCCCGCGACCCCCCTCTGTGTGGCCCCCCACCTGTCTGGCTGCTTTGATGGCTTACTCTTGTGTAAGCTTTAAATTGTAACAGTACTGTGATTAACTGCCCCCCCTGCATGGTTCTCACCTCAGATTCAGGCTGTAATCAGGCTGTATTGTTTAAAAATGTTTTGTTCACACCTTTTAATCTCTGCATTGTTCACCCCCTGCAGTGTTCACACCTCAGGCTCAGGCTGTAATCACCCCCATTGTTCCCCTGTTCACACCTCAGGAGCAGTAGAAACCCACAAATAATCCCTGCATACTACAAAAAGAACATATACTGAGGTAGTACTGCAATTAAAAAGTTTTTTTAATATATAGTTATTGTGCAGACTGTAGGAGCAGTGCCAACATTGTGTCACTGTAGGCTGCCTGTGTGTGCCATACACACAGGCAGCATAGGGCAAGCAAAGTATGGCACACACAGGCAGAGTAGGGCAGGCAGAGTATGGCACACACAGGCCAAGTTTGGCACAAACCAGCCAAGAATGGCACACACAGTGAAAGTATGGCACACGCAGGCAGGGTAGGGAAGGCAGAATATGGCACACACAGGCAGGGTAGGGAAGGCAGAGTATGGCACACACAGGCAGGGTAGGGCAGGCAGAGTATGGCACACACAAAGGCAGGGTAGGGCGGCAGAGTATGGCAGGTTTTTGCTGTACTACAACCATTAATATGGGTATGGTCATGTGATAACATGGGTGTGGTTTTAAGTGGGTGCGGTTTCAAAAAGGGGAGTGGTCAAATCTGGCTTCCATTATCGGCCCTCCACCACGTAGGTCGGAAAAATTCCGGCCCTCGGTACAACAGAAGTTGGACAGCACTGTACTAGGAGAAGGAAAGGCTAATAAAGAGTTAATCTCAAGCTGCAGGCATACCTTCAGTTCTCTCAATAGTGCCCTTAAGTCTCCCCATATTTCTCCTGTTCAGATAATCAGAAGCCTCATAGGAAAGCTCTGCAAAGAAAGTTCCCATAATGCCTTGCTTCTGCATCGAGACCCAGACCGGTGTACATGCTCAGTTAGTTAGACTATGAGGAAGCTTCCTGCTGATTGGCTCAGATCCACATTCCTAAGGTGGGGGAGGGAGTTCTTAGCATTCTTGAGGGAGGGGAGCAGGTGAGGGGAGAGAGGAGAGAGCTGCATAGACTCTGGCACAGGAAAACAAAGAGACAAGAAATCCTGTTTCTTTTGACAGAGAAGTCAGTGCAGTGTTTCTGTGAGTGCTTATGGCTGTGTTTACATAGACCTTTCTGATAAAGCTTACTTAGTTTTTACCTTTCCTACTCCTTTAAATAGAACTTTATTTCAGAATATTTCAGAGTTCTGCAATAACTGTATTTAACTGTAACTAATTTATCTGTACTTAATCCAAGCAATTCCCTAAAGATTTGTCACCTACCAAACTGCTGCAAAACTGCTGAAACTCCTTATATGTTTTTTGCTTTTCTTCGCAATTCTTCATATAATTAGACATCTGGGGGAAGGAACATCAGTAGGAAAAAAAGATAAAAAGATGAGAAGGGTTTTGTTTAGTACACAGGCAAGGACAGGCAATATTACAAGTTGATATATGGCAATGGTGTAAAATCCAGCACTTGGCCTTGCATTGTCTGAGCAAATTAGTTTTATTTGTTCCATCGATTTTTAAAAGAAATTTATATTAAAAGTGGAACTCAATCCAAAAAGAATATAAACAAATGAACAAATATAGCGCACTTACAGGTCTTAGCATCAAAAAACAAAAGTATTTTTTATTAAAAATCCATGTTTTGGATGCTTTTAGTCACTGAGAAAAGTCCCTTTATTCGACCACAATGGATTTTCCATAAAATTGTTTGTTTTTTAATGTGAAGACCTGAGTGTGTAAAACAGCTAAAGGGCAGGAAAAGCTGCCCTGTACATTTCCTAGAGGCAAATAATGTCCTTACCTCTTGTGGGCTAGAGATGTTATATTTGAGACTCTGAATATGATTGACTGTCACCTGTGAAACAAAAAAACCCTGATCTGTTTTAAGGTTCAGTGTATATGTTTTAATCCATTATCCATATTCACAAGCCAGCTTTAGCACAAACCTCCATCATCTTTGCCATTTGAGCACCAGTCATTGCTGGGTATTTGGGTCTTTCCAACAAATCATTTATATAACTTCTCAGACTCTCCTGAAAGTCTGTATCCATATCTAAGTAAGAAAAGATTGAATTCTCAGTGCAAGAGACTGTTACTACTGCAGTGCCTGTTGGTGCCATACATAATAATTAAACACATACAGTTTATTAAGTATCTGATATTGAATCACCTTGTGATAAGTTTTTAAAACAGAAAAGACCCTGCATCATGTCATTACATGCCATACAAGTCATTCCCCTACTACTGGTTTTATCTTGTAGGAAACTGTGGGTGCAGAGCGAGCTATGAAATTGTCCTTTTTTTTTTTTTGAGTATAAGCCTCATTCAACTATTGCTGGTCCACTAAAAAGCATATCATGAAACATTTCCAAAATTAAGAGTTTTTAGTTACACATGTCACAATCTCCCTGAGGAGACGCCATGGAGTACCAGGAAGTTGGGAGTCTGAAGACTGGGTAACCCGGAGTGTAACCATATACCACAGAACTGATGTCAGAGGCCATGATGATCAGTGAAAGGAACTTTAATGAACGTAGTGAAGTAAGAACAGTGCACATATAGATTGTAAGCTCTACGGGGCAGGGACCTCCTTCCTCTTGTGTCTTTGACTCAACTTATTGCAACTGTTACTGTATCTTGTATTTATTTGTATTTATTGTTATACTTTGTATTTATCTATTATCTTATTAACCCCCTGTTTGTATTAATGTATTCTACTGTACAGCGCTGCATACATAAGTAGCGCTTTATAAATAAAGATATACATACATACATACATACACTATGGATATACACTTGAATAGTTGAAAACGGCAGGCAGAGACAAAATCCAAATCAGGCCTGCTTAAACTCTCTCTCCTCTGCTCTCTCCTCTCTCTTTGTAAGGGATCACTGACACCAACTTGCATTCCAAACAGTAAGCTGACACTGAACTGGTTCTGCCCAATCCTTCCTTCTCCTGCTTCATTTGCATTACATTGATTGGACTGGCGACTGTGTCGGACTGGCCCACCAGGATACCAGGAAAACTCCCGGTGGGCCCAGGTGTCAGTGGGCCCTCCTGCTTCTAACCATTTGGCCTGTTTCATGGCCATTCCCTATTTCTGTGTGGGAACAAAGAGGAGAAATAAATGGAAGAATAGATGCTAGCATGTAAATAAGAGAGACTTGGAGAATAAAGAGGTTGAGTGGGGAAAGGAGGAAAATAGTTTGTAGACTATTGGTCTATGGTCTAAAGCTGGCCATACATGTGGCGTTCTGAAGATGTTTCGTGCGACCATCGGTCGCACGAAACATCGTCAGATCCGCCACACACCATTCAGGGCTGAATCGGCAGGTAAGGAGGTAGAAACAATAGGATTTCTACCTCCTTCTGCTGATTCAGCGCTGAAGGGAGAATTTTGGTCAGACGCCTTCTATGGCGCCCGATCAAAATTTTCAAACTGGTCCGATCGGCGAGTCGGCCGATATCAGCAGCCTCCTGCGATATCGGCCGACTCGCCGACATACCATACACGCACCGAATATCGTACGAAACAAGGTTTCGTATGATATTATCGGTGCGTGTATGGCCACCTTAAGGATTCTGGTGGGTCTCTGGGGTCCCAGTCTGACACGTGCGAATCTTGCCAGCCAATGGTATCAAAGATATGCAAATTAGGCAGGAGTGGGAAAGCATGTGCAGATCAGTGAGTTTTAGCTGTGCTGATCCTGGTCTGTAGCCTCAAAACTGTACATTATAAATAATAAAATTCGGACTTTTGTCTGAAGGTGAATATGCCTTTTAATTACGTATTTCAAATTATTTGTCCATATGCAGGCTACTATTAGAAGGCAGAGATTATCTGTGTACACAGGGACATCTAAACCCCATTAGCCACATTAGGCCATAAAAGAGCAAACCCTAATTTTACAGCTGAAGCTTACAAAATACTACCCCACAAAGAATAAGATACTAATGGATAAGTACAATGTACAGTACATGCAGCATATCTCACTAGATAAAAATTGGTGGCTGTGGCAAGGCTGTTACTAACTTCTTACAAGAGCAGGGACACAGGCCTGTAACTAAGGCTATGTATTAGAAATGGGATCAGTCTGTATTATGTTATGTACCCAGGGAGCATTGGTACATTCTGCACACTGGCTGCAAAGTCAGAAAGGGTCCGGAGGGGCCCGAAACGTTGCTCTTGGTTTTTATATGTACTTGGGCAAATAAAACACTTTATTCACGGCTTGCATCTTCAGTGTGCTACTGGATTTTTTTTTTGCTGTTGGATATTGACCCCCATGCTAGGTGAGGTTCTTCCAGTATATGCACCTGATACCCATTTGGGTAAGTTAACAGAGGGTTGAGCTCCCCAATACTGCTATTAGTCTAAATGTTAACAGCTTAAAGACGAGTGTACGTAAATTATTCTTCAGCTACCCTCTACATAAATAGATGCTGAAGATAATGGAAGATAAGAGGAAAAGATGGGGACCAGACATTACCTTTAACCATTCCTGTGTCACTGCAAGCAATCTCTTTCCCAGGATGGGGCATCAGGAAACATTTGGTGTTGGGACTTTCCAGGGCCTCTATAACTGCAGAGCTGATGTTCTGCCTCCTTAGGATCTAGCAAGTTACAACAAAGTTTATTGTGCAAACCAAAGATATTCACAAACCCTAAGAAACAAAGCAATGCCTGCATATTCCTCAGCTAAGATTGCTCCAGTATACTCCAGTAATAATCACATAGGTGAGCCAGGTAGGTGGGATAGTGACTGAGAAGGGGGGCTTCCCCCATGGTCCGTGTCCCCTTTCCCCTGGGCCCTCCCATGACCGTGGGGTCTATTTCCTCTATAGTTACCCCACTGCTTTAGACAATGAATGATAGATACCTGCTGTTTTCTTTTGCTGCCACAATGGTAAGCTGATTTGTAAAGTGTGTTCTAGTTTACCGATGTTTATGACTACATGCTGATTTTTCATCCAGTACTGGTATTTAAATCAAGTAAAATTTTAAGCCTGGCACTGATACAATTACTGTTTGGAGAGGGATTTTTTTAGCAGTGGTCTTGGCTGTCATTGTCAGATATTAATTAGCAGGAATACTTTAGTCGGAGATGCAGGTAGTACAAAGGAAAGAACAACAAGGCCATTTTATATTTATGCAAGTGAAACATAACCGTGGGTCATCTGCAAACACTGATACAGTACTTACAATACTCCCCAAAGTCATTAATGAACGAGCTAAATAAAAGTGGATCCAGTACAGAACCCTGAGGGACCCCACTGAGGACATTACTCAGTAGAGAATGTACCATTAACAGTCACCCTGTGTACCCAATCCTGTAGCCAGTTTCCTATCCATGTACAAACCACATTACTAAGACCAACAGACATAGTTTAGAAAGCAGTAATTTGTGGGGCACAGTATTTATAGTGGAATCATTATCCCATCAGTTTCCTTTCAAAGTCTTTCAGCTGATTAAAATGAATTCTCTAATAGAAATGTCATTCAAAACTGATTGCAAGTAAATACATTACTTTGACAGATGTGTCATAGTAACATAATAAGTTAGGTTGAAAAAAGACATACGTCCATCCTCTGGATCAACTAGTAGTTAGGCAGGTTATATATAGGCATTATGGTTGAACTTGATGGACGTATGTCTTTTTTCAACCCAACTTACTATGTTACTATGTTACTATGTACTATGTTCAACCGTAATGCCTTCCTTCTTTCACCTAAGGAATATTGCAAAATTATTAAACACCTCATTCCTTTTGAGGTTCTTCCAACCCTAGTTCACGCCTTCATCCCATCACGACTGGACTATTGCAATGCCCTCTATGCAAGCCTTCCAAATAAAGACCTACACCGCCTACAGCTAGTACAGAATGCTGCAGCAAGATTGCTAACGAGACAACCCCACCATTGCCACATAACACCAATCCTTCGCTCACTACACTGGCTACCCATAAAATGGAGAATCCTTTTCAAAATTGGCATGCTAACATTCAAATCCCTACATGGCCTTGGCCCCGGATAACTGAAGGACTTGTTGCAACTACGTCACACCTCCCACAACCTTAGATCAAATGGATCCAATAATCTGACCACCCCCAGAGTTCAACTGAAAACCTTTGGATCCAGAGCTTTCTGTCATGCTGCCCCTACCCTCTGGAACGCCTTGCCAAACGGGATCAAGACAGCTCCAACCCTGGACACGTTTAAATCAAAACTGAAAAGCCACCTGTTTAGCCTGGCATTTATGTCCACATAACTTTTCATCTGCACACATAGATATGCACTGATCTGAGACAAGTTTATGCGCTTTGGGTCCCACGGGAGAAAAGCGCTTTACAAATGTTTTGTTGTTGTTGTTGCCTATATATATAACCTGCCTAACTACTAGTTGATCCAGAGGAAGGCAAAAAGCCCATCTGAAGCCTCTCCTATTTTCCTCAGAGGGGGAAAACATTCCTTCCTGACTCCAAGATGGCAATCGGACCAGTCCCTGGATCAACTAGTACTGAGAGCTATCTCCCATAACCCTGTATTCCCTCACTTGTACTGAGAGCTATCCCCCATACCCCTGTATTCCCTCACTTGTACTGAGAGCTATCTCCCCTACCCCTGTATTGCCTCACTTGTACTGAGAGCTATCTCCCCTACCCCTGTATTCCCTCACTTGTACTGAGAGCTATCTCCCCTACCCCTGTATTCCCTCACTTGTACTGAGAGCTATCTCCCCTACCCCTGTATTCCCTCACTTGTACTGAGAGCTATCTCCCCTACCCCTGTATTCCCTCACTTGTACTGAGAGCTATCTCCCCTACCCCTGTATTGCCTCACTTGTACTGAGAGCTATCTCCCCTACCCCTGTATTCCCTCACTTGTACTGAGAGCTATCTCCCCTACCCCTGTATTCCCTCACTTGTACTGAGAGCTATCCCCCCTACCCCTGTATTCCCTCACTTGTACTGAGAGCTATCTCCCATACCCCTGTATTCCCTCACTTGTACTGAGAGCTATCTCCCCTACCCCTGTATTGCCACACTTGCTAAGAATCCATCCAGTCCCTTCTTGAAGCTAACTAATGTGTCACTCACTGTGCCAGTTCTGGCTTGTCTTGTTTAGAGGCAAATCTTGTTCATGCGCTACAATATAACAGTGCCATCCCATAAATTGCAAGGCAACCAAGTGTTAAAAACTTAATACAATATTTTTAAAAAGGCATCTCTCAGAAATGGCAGCCCATTGTGTTAAACTGCTGATTCATTATGAAACAAATATAACAAAAATGAATATGACATATCAATTTTGGCTTTTACAGAAAATGCCCACTTTTTATTTGTTTTATTAACCCTGCTGTGTTCTGCCATCTTTTATCTGCTGTCTGAGCACAGTCCCATCAAATCTGTTAGGTTCAGTGGAATCCCTACCTGAAAAGGTATTTTCAAATAATAATAATATAAAGCTTAATAGAAAAGGAGCCAAATGTACAATATTGTAAACCAAATGGCAATTATGTGTAAATACATTTTGTTTTTACACTGAACTGAACTACATGATAACCAATGTAAATGATGATCTTCATCATTATTATTTTGCATCTTAATCAAAGCAGATTCACCAACAATCTTTGCAAAAAGTACACTGTATAATATTCATTACCCGGATGTTACAGAAACTCATAATAAATGGGCAGTTGTATATAACTAATGTCTTTGCAGAAGACAGTCAGCGCATAGAGTATTACCTTTGCTTGTTTTTCCAAGTACCTTTCAGCAGCTTCACTTCCACAGTTTCTATAATCACTCCAGTCCCGGACCACAATATCCAGATACTGTAACATAAAGTAAAGTCTGAATAAGAGAGATTATAAAAAATACTACTGGGGGCTCTGAATTATTAAATAATAATACTAATAATAATAATAATAATACTGATTATGAAAAGGAACTGTTAGGGCAGGGGCACACATAGTGGGTTGTCCACTTTTATCCACAGGCACTTTGTATAAAGGAGGAGGAAAGTAGATCCACTTACACACATACTCCCCCCACACCCCTTGCCGGAAATCAAGAATGGATGCCAGGGAGTTCAATACTTGGAACCACAAGGTCAAAATCACAGAACAGACTCATATCATACGAATGAAAGTGGCCATGGGAGTCCCACATCTGGGGCATGTATCATCAGATCTTTTTCTCATCACCTTGAGTTTTAGGGGAGTTGTATACAGTTGGTGAAATATCTTGGATAAATATCTTGGCTATTAGGCAGCTGTACATATTTACAGTTGTTTTATATCAATTGTCTTGGGTGGGATGTAAGCTTGCCAGTGTGTCTGTAAATGTGACAGAGAGTCCCGCCAACAGGTTACAGTAGAGGCTAGTGTTATAGTGTTATATACAGGGATTTCTGGAGAGAGTGTATCCTCAACACTGATGTTGCTCAAGGTATGGTAGAACAAACCAAACTGTGCTATGTGTCTTTCATTTGTATTTGAGTACCTTATATGAGATAACGGTTGAATTTTTTATAAGGTCCCCCAGATACTTAATCCTCTGAGATGGCCAATATATGAAGGGGGTCAAACTGAAGTTTCTCCACCAGTGGCAAGCTGCGAGGTGGCGCAGGGCAATCTTCAGGGATCCTACTAAAAGGGTCATGGGGTCATCAGGGTACCGTAGGGATTATATGGGTGCTGTAATAAAGATGGTAGATTTCGCAAGCCAGGTGGTATAGTTGCATATTGAGTAGGGCTAGGTCTTCATCCTACTAATCAGATGTTTTTCCCAGGCAATCTGCAGGACTTTATGATTCCATATAAAAGGTAAAAAAAAATTAAAACACCTTTTGTGATGATAATTGGAGTGTTGTGTAGTTGGAACATAAATATGGGCAATTAGATCATCTATATTTAATAAATCGTGCCCTACAGGAGATGATTTGCCCAGACCCATAGCTGAGAGGCTAGCTTTTAAATTATGGACTCTAGATTTCTTTGTATGTACTGTGCAGGGTCTATGTGATATCGACAGTCAAGTATTTAAGCCCAGGGAGCCATTGCAAGGGAGCTTCGGAAGGGATATCATCCACATACTGAGATATTTTATTAGTGATTGGTCCTAGGAAAATTGCTAGGGAAATGGGAGAGTGGGCAGCCCTGGCAGGTACTATGCTGAAGCTGAGATGGGGCAGATATCAATCCATTGACCTGTGTGCCATAAAATAAATTGGTCTCCCAGACCAAATCTGCAATGTCTCAGAGATATAACCATGAAATGTCATGATGAACATTTTTAATCATGTATAGGCTCCTGAGATTAATATTAATAGATATACCTGGCATAAAGCCTGATTGATCTGGGTAAACCAAATTTATGATATATTGTTGGAGACAGGCCTGGATAACGAAGATTGGAGGGTATGAGCCAGGGTACAGGCCAAGGTCTTGCCCAGCATTGGGATAACCACTATTTAAGTGCCCGAACGGGGAGAGGGATCTGGTTTCTAGGGGATGGTTAAAGGAGAAGGAAAGGCTAATAAAGAGTTAATCCCAAACTGCAGGCATACCTTCAGTTCTCTCAATAGTGCCCTTAAGTCTCCCCATATTTCTCCCGTTCAGAAGATCAGAAGCCAAACAGAGAAAAAAAACGCTGAGCTGGGTAGAGAAGATTCCCATAATGCATCGCTCCTTCAAGACTTAGCGACTTGTTATTGCAGGCGGCGCATGCACAGAGGGCAGAAGCGTACGGTTGCCATGGCAACGCAGCATCGCCGAGCTCTGCGACAAGCAGGAGGGGGAAGCGGGGGGGGCGGGCAGGTGCTGCGAGTGGCGAGGGTTTGTGGCAGGAGCGGGGGTTTGTGGCAGGAGCGGGGGGGGTTGTGGAGCTTGGGGGGGGGGGGGTTGTGGAGCTTGGGGGGGGTTTGTGGCAGGAGCGGGGGTTTGTGGAGCTGCAGAATCTTTGTAACAGGAGCGGGGAGCTGGCTTGTGCTTTTCAGCCCATACAGACACGCAGGACAAGATGGCGGCGCCGTTTACTGAAACAAGCATGTAAGTTCTAGTATGTGTATCTCTGTAAATCTTTCATTAGGCAAGCCAGGAATATAGCGTTTTTTACACAGCAAAAGTAGTACTATTTAATAGTGTGCTTAATAGATTTTGCCATTCCTTCTCCTTTAAGGGTGGTTAATAACCTTGTTACAATCTGGTCATCTAGTGCCTTGTACCAATCACTTTCTACACCATACTAAAAGTTAATTTAAAGATACCCCTTCTAGCACACTTTCTAAATACAGTGTCTGCTTCGTGGACCATCAATAAAGACTCTCTGATCTAGAGGTGTAGAAAGCCTTTGCTACTGGGGGAAATCAAGAGAACACATTGGAGAACATCAGTGCAAATAAGTTCTGGTTACCTGTTTACTTTCTTTTGCTCGTTGTGCAGCTTGTTGCAAATATATCTGGAAACATTAAGAATATGTTAGTGAATTCTCATTTTTTCCACATAGATTCTTTTATTTAGGGTTACAATCCTGTTAAACAATGAGTCCAAAACAGTAACTTTCATTACAGCCTGCAACTAAAGCCTTGTCATAACAGGTCAGGTTCAATTTCAGTTTCCATAGACTTCAATGGATAGTTCATGAGATTCATTATGCAACAGTTTTTCTCAGTGTTACTTTATTAGCAAATGGGACCTCATTTGGTAGTTTAGCTTTAAAGGGGCATTACTTCTAGATATTCTTTTATATGGGTGTCAAAACAGTAGCCACTTTTTTTTTTTATTTAATACTGGCCTTTGTCCTTGTAGTTCTACTACTTTTGTATCAGATTTTGGACTCCTGTACAGAGAAGATGATTCAGGAAGCTGCAATTCACTAATGGATATTGGATGTTTGTTGAAGATCACATTTCAGCGCCAAGCATTTGTTTAACTGGTATACATATTTATATATATATGTAGGGACCCATAGGGTTAAATGGTCCCTATGGCTTTAAATCCCTACAGGTTCAGTTCCCTTAGTTGCTGGGCAGAAGGGAATGTATCTAAGTGAGTTCATTAACATGTGTGCTATTGGTTAGAAGGTATAGTGACCACATCCTGCCTGACTTTGGTATAGTGTTGGGAGAGGAGTGGCACCTTCCTGTTGTTTGCTTCCACCTTAGGGACAAGGTGGATGTGTGCTGAGAGCCCAGGGCATGGGCCCAGGCCCAGTGAAGTCGGGGAACAGGGCCCCGTGAATGAGGCATTAGATAGTGGCAGGTGTAGCTCCCGTTATAGTACCACTCTAGGAGTGTAAGGCAGTTAGGGCTGAGCTAGAATGAGCAGCATGAGCTCCTGCATAGGATTTGCAGTTTTTCTGGAGATAGTTCTCCCAGGCCACATTGCCTGTAGTGTAGGGATCCAAGTGAATAGGGAATCAGGATAGAGAATTCCCTGAGGGATCCACTCCAGGGTGTGTCGCAGAGGTGAAGGGAGATTCCTGCCAGTCTGCCCGCAGGAGAGTGTGAGTCTGAATATACACTTGGTATGTGTTGCATGTACCAATGGCCTCTGAAGCTGTATTGTGAGTAAACCCTGTGGATGTTCAATAAACACTTATTACTTTGTTATTTGCAAGAACCTCTGGCGCCCTCTGGTTTCATTTTTCTGCATAGCAGCAAGAGAGGTGTAGTTGCACAACACCCTCACCTTCCTCTTCCACTTAGCGAAGGCCCATTCTGGGTAAGAGAGTACAGTGTAACCCATGTTCTACTGGTACTAGTCCGGGAAAGCAGCTATTGAGCTGAAATAGGTGTTACATATATATCACACCTGAGTGCTATATTCTATTACATATACAACCTCAGCCCTGTTACATAACAATACTTGAAACTAATCAGATTTCTCAGTGGATAGCAGCTGTTTCTTCGTGAAAACAGAAAAAAGTAACTTAAAGGAAGGTAGAATTATTGGGAGCAGCCAAGTTGTTAGGCACCTCCAGCAATTAGCAACTTATCTCCTACCCCTGTGGTACTATAGTGGCACTGTTAGTGTTATTTAGTGTTAGGGGGTACTGCGCTGCCCTCTTTTCTTCAGAGCCAGCAATGATACTTTCTGCTAGCTTTGGCAGTGCCCATGTGCAGTAAGGCTGGTCTTTTATTCTGCTGCGCATGGTGCATTTTTCAAGAATGAAGAGAGCTGGCCTGGGGTTTCAAGTAAGCGATTTTAAAGGAAAACTATACCCCCAGAATACGTAACCAACAGACAGTTTATATTATGTAAAGTGACCCATTAAAGAATCTCCTTTCCCTTGAGCCGCCATTTAGTGATGGGCTCTGTGCTCCCTCAGAGATCAGCTGACAGGAAATAATGCAGCTCTGACTGTAACAGGAAGTAGTGTGGGAGTAGAACTCTGTCCATTCATTGGCTGATGGGGCCTAGCATGTATGTGTGGATTAGTATTACCCAATAGCACATACTACTAAAAAAGTATATTTCTATGAAAATGGTTTATTTAGATGAAGCAGGGTTTTACATATGAGCTCTATATGCAATTTTTATAGAAAACTACTTTGTTTGGGGCTATAATTTTCCTTTAATAACTGGGGGGGGTTGCTTAACAAATTGGAAACCTCTAGCGATTTTACTTTTTCTTCTCCTTTAAAACAAACAATTATCTCGTCTGTACAGTTTTTTTCAAGATAACACACAGTTTAAAGGCTCTGGTATACGGGGAGATTAGTCGCCCGCGGCAAAACTCCCTGCTCGCGGGCGACTAATCTCCCCGAGTTGCCTTCCCATGTAAGTCGCCGGCGGGATGGCAGACGCGGCGGCGCGATTTCGCGCAAATCACCGAAAAAGACTCGCGAGGCTTTTCCGGCGATTTCCCGAAATCGCCCCGCCGCGTCTGCCATCCCGCCGGCGACTTACATGTTCGCCGGTGGGATGGCAGGGGGAAGGCAACTCGGGGAGATTAGTCGCCCGCGAGCAGGGAGTTTTGCCGTGGGCGACTAATCTCCCCGTGTACCAGAGCCCTAAATGTTTTGGCTTTGAAGCAACATTACAGCTCTGCATTACGAAGACTGTCTTACCTCCAGGGAGTCCACCTCTTTCTCATTTATACCACTTCTTGCATTATAGATCTAAAACATTTTGAAACAAACATATAAAACTGGTTTTAAAAGTATACAAGAAAAAGCTGGACTTATATACTATGTTAAATACTTTATAATGGTTTTTTTTCAAGCACCAGTCCCTTTATAGCCCTTACATGGTAAATATCATTAAGTATTTTAACTGGAATATATATCAGTAAATATTGCCCTTTTACATCCTTTCCCTTGAGCCGCCATTTAGTGATGTGCTGTGTGCTCCCTCAGAGATCAGCTGACAGGAAGTAATGCAGCTCTAACTGTAAGAGGAAGTAGTGTGGGAGTAAAAGGCAGAACTCTGCCCATTCATTGGCTGATGGGGCCTAGCATGTATGTGTGCCTTGGCTTGTTTGTGTGCACTGTGAATCCTATGATCCCAGGGGGCGGCCCTTAATTCTTAAAATGGCAATTTACTATTTAGGATTACCCAATAGCTCATACTACTAAAAGTATATTTTTATGAAAATGGTTTATTTAGATAAAGCAGGGTTTTATATTTGAGTTTACATTGTTTGGGGATATAGTTTTCCTTTAAAGTGTATGGGCAGCTTTTTAAAGGGATTGTCATGATTTTTATGGTGTACTTTATATTACTGTTTATATTGCAAATAATTCACTCTTCTATTTAAAACCAACAAATGTATTTTTTATAAGACATAATATTGGTGTGTAGGGGCCATCTCAGTGCATTGTGCCTGAGCCTGAGCTTTCAGAAGGAGCCAGAACTGCACAATAGAACTGCTTTTTTAAATTTTGATCTCTACAATGCTGATATCTTTTCAGCATTCTCTCCTTTTTGGAAGGGTAAGGGGTGTCAGAAATTGTTGCATAGTTTATTTGGGGTGCCAATACCCTCTTACTGTATTAAATGTATTTGGGTGCCACTACTGCTGCCCCTCACTGTATAATGCATTTAGGATCTAGAGTTATTGTTTAATGAAGTCAAAGTACAATATATCCCTTACTGTACAAACTAATTAAAGGCTAATGGCACAAGAGGCAGTTTTTCCATACTGAATTTTAGCTGGCAGAGAAATGCCTGAAGCCACCCTAAATTATTAGGAGGCAGTATAGGCAGTTTTGCCTGTTTTGCCTGTTTACCTACTTGGTAAAGGACAGTACCAGCAGTGCTATTACTATCCTAAGGGAAATAACACACATGACGATTTGTCACTCACGGTTAAAACTTTGCAACCACAGGCGACAAATCTTCTGAAAATGAAACTTGAGAGTCTGAAGTTTATCAGAGCACAAGTCACATGGCTGAGGGAACCTGGGAAACTAAGAATATGGCTAGCCCCACATCAAATTTAAAAATTAAATATTAAAAAATCAGTTAGCTGCAGGAGGAGCGCTAATAACTGATGTGTTTGGGAAAAAAATGTTTCCTGTGACAGTATTCCTTTAGCTCTCTAATTTTCTGATGATTTGAAATGCTCCCATAAGGTGGCCATACATGTTCAGATTTTAGTCTTCTTCCTATGAACATCTGGATATCAATCGTACGTTTAAATGCAAGAATCTAAAACTAAAATTCAGACTGAAATTGTAGGATAAAGCCCTAAAAATAACAAATCAGAGGATGTTCTGAACATGAAATAGTTGTCAGACACCAATCATACGAAAGAGACTTCCATTGTAGGTTCCCCAAGGATATCGTCAGATACATGCATAGATTTTATTGTTATCCATATTTTCTAACCTGTCCGATTGCTATGGAGTGAAAAATCATCGGGACGATAATTCGGAGCCCACACACAGTCTGAAAACCTAGTTTCATACAATTTTATCGGTACGTGTATGGCCAACTTTTACCCTCCAAGAGATTTATTGCCAACTGTGCATCTTATACCAAAATATCTATATCCTTTCCTGTTTATAACCCTTATTTGGTAGGATACAAATCTTACAGTTCAGTACTTACCAGATGAGTACTGAGTAGCATAGCGGATGAGAACAACTAAATACTGGTATTTCGGTCATTCTCAATGTCCATTAACCCCTCAGTGTCCAGAAGAAACAATGCCATCTAGGAGGAAAGCAGTGTTTATACAGCAGTCCCATATCATAGATCAATGCAGAAGACAAGGGGTAGTCTATATAAAAATTAATTTTAAGCATGACGGAAACAGTGCTATTTTTTCTGTCATGTCAGAGGAGAGGGCCTGAGGAGGAAAATAACCAGGAAAGCAAATAACATATAGCAAGCAGACAAGAGTTTAAAAAGTAGGCTCAAGAATATATTTTAAAAACCAAGAGGTAAAATGAAGGTCAGCTAAAATGTTGCCAAAGCTTGGGCAAGCTATGAAATACTAAAAGCTAATTTAAAGGGCAAGTAAAGCCAACGAGTAAAGATAGTGCCTAGGATCTCTGTGCAGCTTCCAGCAGATAAGATAAAGGACATATTTCACAAAATGTTAGGCAACCCCAGTGAAATAGATTGCTAACTTTTTTACCCAGGCTGTTGGTCCTGTTAGGAAAGAAACGCACCAGCCTGTGAAAAGAAAAGTCTGAGAGCCGCCATTGTACTTACCTTTCTACCAATGTCCCAGAAATCCACTGTGTGAATTTCTGTTTGAGCATGCGCAGTAGATCATTCCTGTTAAGAATTACTCTACTGGGCATGTGCAGAACGCCAAGCGCCAAGCAATAAGCCCAACATTTTGGCACCCCCAGTGAAACAGACTTTAATGTCCTTTAAAGTGCATAAGCACATGCACCAGTATCCTACACCCCAGGAACTTCTCACTTCTCCTTCGGGAGGTTTATTTTATGTATAGATAGTCTAAAAGTAGGTGGCTTCTGTGCCTGTTTTCATAGATCTATTTAAAGGACATGTCAACCCCAAAAATAATTTTTTGCCTAATAAATGGAAACACAACGCAATGTGAATTTATTGAAAATGTTTAGTGCTTTAAATGTTATATGTAAATGTAGCATTTGCTGAACTCCTGGTTGTTTCTTTTTAAACACTGTTGCAAAGTACAGTCTCCTCCAGCAAGTCAGGTCTGTCACTCTGCCAGAGCCACCAGGGCAGAGAACAGGAAAGGACAGGCAAACGCTACTTCTAATGGCAATTATATATACAAATTAGTAAAAAAATTATATTTTGGGTTGACTTGTCCTTTAAAAATAAATGGTGTATGAACTGCACAGGGCAGAAGGAACATGGACAATTTTTGTTGCTGGGGGCCCAGAGGTGTAAAATTACAGCACTGACTCAGCCCCCATATCTGGCTAGGATTATTGGTAGATTAAGGTTTAACAGAGTATTAGCAAGAGTAGGGTTGCCAAAATATTCCTGACCATCTAAATGTATTCTTTATGTAGACAGAATGGGCTCAAAGTACCCAACATGCAGAATCTTATTTCCCCTCATTGATGCAGATATAAATTCTCAAGGGATTTTGCTTATTTCCTGATACTCACATATTTAGAGTGTTACGGTCAAACTCATACCTTTTTTTCATTACTTTCCACAATGAAAGGCTCACTCCAAATCCATACGCCCTTTGTGGTACCCGAATCTCCAGGTTTCCATTCAAAGCCCTTTAGTGTGTCATTTTTCCCCCCGAGACTGAATTCTTTCCCCTTCACCAAAGGCAAATAAAACAGCATTTTATAGTAAGAAATCTTCTCTCTTTCTTCTACAAGTGTAACCACATTGCATTGCCTTTAAAAGGGTTCTTTTTTCAGGTAAGCACTTAAGAGAAATAAGGGCTGATTCACTAAAGGTCGATAAGCGTTATTGCACGCTTTTTTGCGTTAAAATTGACACAAAAAAATGCGCAGTTCGCTATAGTATTAACGCAGGCGTTAAGTTGCATATTGCATGCGTTAAATTGCCCGCTACCACGTGCGTTCATTTTAACGCATGCATTCATTTGCGAAATAATACTAACGCATGATTCACAAACACTTAGGGGCACATTTACTAACCCACGAATCCGAATTGGAAAAATTCCGATTGGAAAACGAACATTTTGCGACTTTTTCGTATTTTTTGCGATTTTTTCATCGCCGTTACGACTTTTCGTAAATTGTCGCGACTTTTTCGTAACCATTACGACTTGTGCGAAAAGTCGCGATTTTTTCGTGGCCGTTACGATTTGCTCGTATCTTGTCGTGACTTTTTCGTATTGAGCGCTCGTAAGCGGCGGGCGAAACTTTCAGACTTAGCATGATTTTGGAAGCCTCCCATAGGACTCAATGGCACCCTGCAGCTCCAACCTGGCCCAAGGAAAGTCTCCCATAGGGCTCAATGGCACTGTGCAGCTCCAACCTGGCCCAAGGAAAGTCTCCCATAGGGCTCAATGGCACTCTGCAGCTCCAACCCGGCCCAAGGAAAGTCTCCCATAGGGCTCAATGGCACTCTGCAGCTCCAACCCGGCCCAAGGAAAGTCTCCCATAGGGCTCAATGGCACTCTGCAGCTCCAACCCGGCCCAAGAAAAGTCTCCCATAGGGCTCAATGGCACTCTGCAGCTCCAACCCGGCCCAAGGAAAGTCTCCCATAGGGCTCAATGGCACTCTGCAGCTCCAACCCGGCCCAAGGAAAGTCTCCCATAGGGCTCAATGGCACTCTGCAGCTCCAACCCGGCCCAAGGCAAGTCTCCCATAGGGCTCAATGGCACTCTGCAGCTCCAACCCGGCCCAAGGAAAGTCTCCCATAGGGCTCAATGGCACTCTGCAGCTCCAACCTGGCCCAAGGAAAGTCTCTTATAGGGCTCAATGGCACTCTGCAGCTCCAACCCGGCCCAAGGAAAGTCTCCCATAGGGCTCAATGGCACTCTGCAGCTCCAACAAGGCCCAGGGAAAGTCTCCCATAGGGCTCAATGGCACTCTGCAGCTCCAACCCGGCCCAAGGAAAGTCTCCCATAGGGCTCAATGGCACTCTGCAGCTCCAACCCGGCCCAAGGAAAGTCTCCCATAGGGCTCAATGGCACTCTGCAGCTCCAACCCGGCCCAAGGAAAGTCTCCCATAGGGCTCAATGGCACTCTGCAGCTCCAACCCGGCCCAAGGAAAGCCTCCCATAGGGCTCAATGGCACTCTGCAGCTCCAACCTGGCCCAAAAAAAAGTCACCATACTGAAGCTTGAATGAATCCGAAACTTTCGTACTCGGCGCGAAAGCTGCGAAAAAGTCGCGACTTCTCGCTTAAGTCGTAGCGCTACGAAAAAGTCGCGACATTTTGCGAACCATTCGTAATGGCTACGAAAAAGTCGCGACAATTTCCGGAAAAATCGCAAAATACCGATCATTACGAAAAAAACGCATTCGGACGCCTTCGGACCATTCGTGGGTTAGTAAATCAGCCCCTTAGACACGCATTTGTCTGTGCGAAGATTAACCCCTACTTGGGGCAGGCGGTAGTTACAGAAAAGTACAGTTAATGAGCTTTTGGCAACACAATATGGACTTTGCAGTGGGATTTATTTAAGTCTGTGTTGGCCCCAGAGTGATGCAGCCGCCAGTTTGCAGGGAAATGGGCATTTTCAGAACAGTAATCTTCCGAAAGTAATGGCATGTATGGCTAACATGGCGTGCGTTTTTCCGCACGTGGCGACTATTTGTGCATGGTGCATTCAATACCGCACAAAAGTAGTCTTCGTGACTTAAATAATGCATGCAGCATCGCGTCTAAATTAACGCAAGTACCCTTTTAGTGAATTGTGTGTTAAGACGCGGAAAATTAGACGCAATAAAATTTTTAACGCACTCTATAAATAGCGCACACTTTATCAACCTTTTAGTGAATCGGCCCTATAGGCTACATCAAGGCTTGGGAATCTTAAATAAGTAAGAATACTCCATACATTTTGTCATCTAATTAAGTATGTAATTGCATGCTATTGCAAAGTAATACTTCAGACATAAAACATTCCTAATAGAATACATATTTGTGGTGAGCTGGCAGACCACAACAAGGGGGTTATCTTTTATTCCCTGGTGCAAGTCTTAAAGTGCCAAGGAGGGTACTATAATAAGCCACTTAGTGCTCATCTAAAGCACTATTGCCCTGGAGACTGCGGCTCTCTGCAGAGAGTGCGGAATCAAAACTCTAGTGCTCAGACAGAGAGCAGCGTCAGGAGACACAGCAGGCCTTGGCAGGTGATAAAGACATAGCCCCAATGCAGACTGTGCTTTCTTATGCTCCCTAACTTGCATGTCATTTAGGTAGGAGGCCGGAGGGGGGATGCTCATGTGCCCCACGTCCATAATTCTTAGATAGAGTGTTGCATAACTTGATCTTGATAGATAAGGTTACTATTTGCTAGTGTAGGGGACTGAAGGTTTAGTTACCCTTTATTTAGGTAGGCCACTTTTGGCCAACAAAGTGTGGTACTAATTTAGGACCTAAGTTGGGAGGGGAAGCTGTTTCCCTGTCCTGGGTTAAAGTATTTTCCTGGCAGTTCAGTACCTGGTCAGAGGGTGTCAGCAAACCATCTTTTCATTCACTTTTACTAAAGATTCAAAATTTTCCATAATGGCACAGCCAAGAGCTGCTTATTTTTTATTTTAATAAATTACAAAAATATAAATGCACCAAACCTCTCAAAACTGATACTTTCCCACCTGACAGAGCCGTGCCCTCTAGGCTCATATAATTCCCAGGGTGCCAACTTCCATGTAGGTGCATGTGAATGTTTGGGGGCACTCATAATATTGCAAATATGTCTCTGAGCACAACAACATTTAGGCTGATGTCAGACAAGGCGTAGGGCAGATATTTTTGGCAAGCGGAAAAACGCTTGCTGAAAATACCGCCCTACGCCTCCTACATGTGCCTGCACTCGAATGAATGGAATACGCACGGGTGCAGGCACATGTAGCTGAAATACGCATAAAAACGTGAGACTTTTAAACTCTCACGTTTTTATGCGTAGGAGGCGTAGGGTGGAATTTTCGGCAAGCAGAAAAACACTTGCCGAAAATTCCACCCTACGCCTCGTCTGACATAGATCTTTGATCTTTGATTTGTGTAAGCCTGTGTAGGGGATCAGAGAACTCTTTCCACTGTTTCTCAGTCTGTGACATCAGCTACAGGCTTGGGAGGAACCTGATTGGCTGGATGCCCCAGTGCACTGTTGGGAGAAAGGTGTGCCTAGGTTTGGAGCCAAAAATCAAGGGTGGGCCCAGCAGCTTATAAAGGGAGCCCCTGTTGATTTGCCAAAGTTGAGACAGAGAGATCCAGTAAGCAGTGACTGTGTAAAGGATTTGAGTGCCTGTAAAGAGAGATCTGCTACAATGCGGTCAGATGCCTTTACTACCTGCGGATCCCAGTGAGTGATCCATCTGAGGGAAAGGTATAGAGTCTCCTGTGCGTGTCCCCTGTGTGAGGACAGGTGTTTTTCGTGGCCTGCTACGTGGGAGCAACTGCCTATCCAAAGACAGAGGTACTTTGGGGCAGTAGCGCTACCTGGGGAAACTGAAAGAGCTCTGGGGGAGGGACTTTGCCAGGACTGAACTGGGAAAGGGTAATTCCTCCAGGAGTGGAGGTGGAACTGAATCCTCAGAGAGACTGAGCCAGTAATGGCTAAACCCACACAGGTTTCCAAAGAAGGGTTATTAATGTTTGCATGTTAATGCTATTTTATTTTCACACCGTTGTATAAAGTTGATATTTGCTGCAAGCTGTGTTTGATTATTTCCTAGTGGAAATCCCCTTGAGGTGTGCTAGTCAGTGTCCACTAGGTGGAGGCACTGCGCTAAAATCCCAGTTCCCAGTACCTTTTATCTGCAAAGGGAACCAAATCTCCTGCCTAAGCAAGTTATACATAGAAATGTAGCGAACTGTTTGCCGGCGAACTAATTTGCGCGAACATCGGGTGTTCGCAAGTTCGCGAACTTTTTGCAATGTTCGCAATTTGGGTTCGCTTTAGCTGCCGCCAAATTTTGACCTCTCACCCCAGAGTCAGCAGATACATGGCAGCCAATCAGGCAGCTCTCCCTCCTGGACCACCCCCCCCCTGGACCACTCCCTTCCATATATAAACCGAAGCCCAGCAGCCATTTTACATTCTGCCTGTGTGTGCTTGAAGAGTTAGCGTAGGGAGAGAGCTGTGCAGGGATTTGAGGGACAGTTTAGGTAGCTTTGCTGACTAGTAATCTACTTTCTACTGCTCTGTATGTAGTTACTGTGGGCAGCTGTCCTGTGCTGATCTCATCTGCTGTAACCCAATAGTCCTTGTAAGGACTGCTTTTATTTTCTGATTACTGTTACTCTAGTCTTCTTTTCATTGTGTACTGCAGCTCCGTCTGTGTGTGTTGGAGACAGGTGTGCTGCTCATAGTAGTGCACTAAGCACCAACCACACATTCACATCATTTTTTTTTATTTGTGTTTTTTTACTTTGCTACTGTAATTTATAGATCCCAGTGCTATTAGTCTAGCTGTGTTGGGGACTGGTATGCTGCTCCTATAAGTTCACCACCAGCACCAACCAGAGATCACTTTTGTTTTATTATTATTATTTTTTTTAGTTATCTTATTAGATATTTAGATATTAGATATTAGATATATATATTAGATATATATATATATATTCGATATAGATATTTAGATATTTATTTAGACATTCTGTCTAAAAATAACAATAATAATTCCGTGTCCAGAAACATCACCTGAGTGACGTTTTTCCACCAGCAATAATATATCCACTACTGTATACGTTGCCATTGCAGGCCTTGTTGCCAGTGTCTTCTTCAACCAAGTGCCACCTAGCTGTGTGAGCTTTTTCACATTCTGTCTAAATAACAATAATAATTCCGTGTCCAGAAACATCACCCAAGTTGTTGTTTTGTAAAAATAAAAAAAATGCCAGGCAAAGGCAGGCCGCCACGCAGAGGCACTAGGGGCCGTGCTGCTATGATATCCTGTGGCCCTAGGAAATCGACCAGTGTTCCGAAGGCACGTACCCTGAACTCCAAAAATGCTGAAGAGGTAGTTGACTGGCTTACACAGCACACCCCATCCTCTACCGTTTCTAACTTTGCCACAACATCCTCATCCTCCTCTGCTATGGGCACCCCACGTACCACTTCCTCCACCACCGCCGCCCCTTCTTCACTGGATGAGTCAGAGGTGTTGTTTTCACATGAGTTTGTTGAACTGAGTGATGCGCAACCATTATTGCCAGAAGAAGATGAAGATATCATAATTCAGGCAGGCAACACAACAGAGCTGTCAGAAGAAATTGATGCATCTGAGGAGAATGATGATGAGGAGCTTGATGTTTTGTGGGTGCCCAGAAGAAGAGAGCAAGAGGAGGATAGTTCAGATGGAGAGACGGAGAGTCAGAGAGGCAGGAGGAGAATAAGACTTAGAAGAAGCAGGGACAGCTCGCAGGGAACAGTAGGGCAACAACATGTATCGGCACCTGTGGTCAGCCAGCCAACGCACCCGCCAACTTCTACTGTTACCGCTAGAAAGCCCGCATCAAAAGGCTCAGCAGTGTGGCATTTTTTCAATGTGTGTGCCTCTGACAAAAGCGCTGTCATTTGCAATGAGTGCAGTCAGAAACTGAGTCTTGGGAAGCCCAATACCCACTTAGGTACAACTGCTATGCGAAGGCACATGAACGCCAAACACAAAGCACTATGGGAGCAACACCTCAAAGGCAGCAGTCAAACTCAAAGCCACCCTCCTTCTGGTCCAGCATCTTACTGCTCTACCTCTGCTGTCCTTGACCCATCTCAACCACCCTCCACTCCACCTTCCACCTTGACCACCAGTTCCTGCTCATCTGCCCCCAGCCAAGTTTCTGTGAGGGCCATGTTTGAGCGTAAGAAACCAATGCCTCCGAGTCACCCCCTTGCCCGGCGTCTGACAGCTGGATTGTCTGCAATCTTAGCCCGCCAGCTTTTACCATACCAGCTGGTGGACTCTAAGGCCTTCCACAAATTTGTAGCAATTGGGACACCGCAGTGGAAGGTACCCAGCCGCAATTTTTTTTCCCAGAAGGGAATACTACACCTGTACCAGCATGTGCAGAGCCAAGTCACTGCATCTCTGTCATTTAGTGTTGGGGCAAAGGTCCATATGACTACTGACACATGGTCCTCCAAGCATGGTCAGGGCAGGTATGTCACCTACACTGCCCACTGGGTGAACCTGGTGATGGCTGGGAAGCAGGGAATGCGTGGCTCAACAACAGTGGAGTTGGTGTCACCGCCACGGGTTGCATGCGGGTCTGCCACCACCTCTACTCCTCCTTCGCTCTCTAACTCGGCTTCTTCCTCCTCTGTTGCTGTGTCCTCCTCCACACCTGTGCACCCCCAGCTCCCCATAGGCTATTCGACGTGCCAGGTACGCCGTTGTCATGCTGTCTTGGGGATGACGTGCCTGGAAAGCAGAAACCATACTGGATCTGCACTCCTGTCATCTCTGCACTCACAGGCCGATCGGTGGCTGACCCCACACCAACTGAAGATCAGAAAAGTGGTGTGTGACAACGGAAGCAATCTGTTGGCAGCACTGAGACTGGGCAATTTAACACATGTGCCCTGCATGGCACATGTTCTAAATTTGATAGTCCAATGGTTTGTCTCATACCCAGGATTGCAGGACATTCTCAGGCAGTCCAGGAAGGTGTCTGGCCATTTCAGACTTTCCTACACAGCCATGGCATGCCTTGCTGACATTCAGCGGCGGCACAACTTGCCAGTCAGGCGTGTAATTTGTGACAGCCAGACTCGCTGGAATTCCACGCTAATGATGTTTGAACGTCTGCTGCAACAACAAAGAGCCGTCAATGAATACCTATTTGAACTGGGTGGTAGGACTGGATCTGCAGAGCTGGGGATTTTTTCCCCCCGTTACTGGGTGCTTATGCGCGATGCCTGCAGGCTCATGCGCCCTTTTGACGAGGTCACAAACATGGTTAGTCGCACCGAAGGCACCATCAGCGACCTAATACCCTTTGTTTTCTTCCTGGAGCGTGCCGTGTGATGAGTGACAGATGAGGCCGTAGACCAGCGTGACCAGGAGCAGGAAGAGCACGATTTCTGGGCGGAATCACCAGAACGAGCCCAGGCACCTGCAACGCAGGGAGAGGTGTCAGAAGCGGAGTCAGAGGAAGAAGGTGGCTTTGTGGAGGAGGAAGACCAACAGGAGCAGGCTTCCCAGGGTCTTGTGGTCACCTTTTGGGGACCCCTGGTCTTGTATGTGGCTGGGTGGAGGAGACCGTGGTGGATGACGTAGTCCTTGATAACGAGGAAGGGGAGATGGATACCTCTGCATCCAACCTTGTGAGAATGGGGTCTTTCATGCTGTCATGCCTGTTGAAGGACCCCCGTATCAAGAGGCTTAAGGAGAAGACCTGTACTGGGTCGCAACGCTACTAGACCCTCGGTACAAGCATAAAGTGGCAGAAATGTTACCAAAGTACCACAAGTCCGAAAGGATGCTGCATTTCCAAACCAGCCTGCAAAACATGTTCTACAATGCTTTTAAGGGTGATGTCACTCAACATTCCAGGGGCAGAGGTGCCACTAATCCTCCCACGAGTACACCTGCAAGGACAATGCACTTTGGCACTATATGCCATATTTTTTCTGGCCTCTGTGCTTCAGTGACTGCGACAATAAAAAAACAAATATTTTCAACATTTATCTAACATATTTTTTCTGGCCTCTGTGCTTCGGTGGCTGCGACAACAAAAAAACAAATATTTTCAACATTTATCTAACATATTTTTTCTGGCCTCTGTGCTTCAGTGGCTGTGACAACAAAAAAACAAATATTTTCAACATTTATCTAACATATTTTTTTCTGGCCTCTGTGCTTCAGTGGCTGCGACAAAAAAAAATTATTTTTAAGGAATGTACACATTCCTGATTTTTCAGGGTTCTGCAACAGCGGCAAAATCGTATCTTTTATGGTCACCGCAGGTGATCATTAAAGTAGGCCAAAACTGGGCCCACACTGCAGAATCAGTGTTTTTTGGTTCACTTCACTGTACATTAAATTACCTCTGCCTGACCGTGCACGTGCGCACAAGCACGGTGACTGCTAAACACACCACTACAGAAATATTAGCAACTAGTAAAAACTATTATTCGCTCACTTGACGGTATCATTAAAGCTTTTTGCGTTTTGTTTTTGTTGCAGTAAACGCGGCGTTTTGTCTTTGCGTGTGAAGCGGCCGTAACCTTTACACTACTTGATTGGCATGTAGACGCCGGACGTTTTAAAGCAGTTTATTACACAAGTTTAGAAATGTAGTGTGATTTGTGCCCTTTACAGCACAAAACGCAACGCTGTGTCAACAACATATTTTTCAGATAAATTTTTGCCCTTGATCCCCCTCCTGCATGCCACTGTCCAGGTCGTGGCACCCTTTAAACAACTTTAAAATCAGTTTTCTGGCCAGAAATGGCTTTTCTAGGTTTTAAAGTTCGCCTTCCCATTGAAGTCTATGGGGTTCGCAAAGTTCGCAAACGTTTGCACTTTTTGGCGGAAGTTTGCGAACGGGTTCGCAAACTTTTTTTGTGAGGTTCGCTACATCTCTAGTTATACACCCCAAAATAAGTGAGTGTGCCAAGAAAGGGTTACACCTGCAACTGAAATCTGAATCTTCATATCTAGCCTGCCTGGGTATATAATCTTGTTAACCTGGCTCACCTGGTTTCGTAGGGCGCGTATAATGTAGTTCATCAGGAACGATTTGCCTGTGCGCTTTTCCCCAACCACGCTCAGCAGATAGACTGGAACATCTCTGATGGTGTCGCTCATGAAACACTTCCCCACCGCATCCATGTTTAACGTGATATTACCAGTAGGACCTGCAAAGATCAGTGGTGAGGCCCATCCATGTTCCAGGGGAAATGGACTCTCCTGAAAGGGAAAGGATAATATAATGCAGTGACCAATTTTACATTCAGTTTTAGAATAGGGCATAGGGGGCATTTGCCCTGTGCCCCCAGCAGCAAAGAAGTGCACTAATGAATACAAATATGGTTAGATTGTTTGATGCTTGCCACACATACACCAGGAACATCCAAAGTGTAGCCCTTAGGATACAACTGAACTAGAGTTTCCACTATCCCACCAGCAGCCTGCTTTACTAGTTGACTGATCACAATATGAAATATCTCTCTCTACAGTAATATGTAATATTGGAATTAGGATGTAGTTATGGAGCCTCATTTAATTATTCTTTATATCTTGTCCCCCTAATTCCAGCATTACTTTGTCATCTTCAAAATTCTGTGCCTGCTGATGGGAACAAGAGTTGCACCTGTGCCTTTTCTCCTTTTTTTCCAGCTAGAATGGCTGCCCCCATGGCTACACAGCAGGGTATTATAAATTATAGAATTGTTTCTGAGGCAAACACCCCAATTGTACCAGTGCAGGAATGGCTGCCCCCGGGGCTACATAGCAGGGTATTTATATAAACTATAGTAGGGTTTCTGTAGCAAACACCCCAGCTGTACCAGTGCAGGAATGGCTGCCCCTCGGGGCTACACAGCAGGGTATTTATATAAACTATAGTAGGGTTTCTGTAGCAAACACCCCAGTTGTACCAGTGCAGGAATGGCTGCCCCGGGGCTACACAGCGGGATATTTATATAAACTATAGTAGGGTTTCTGTAGCAAACACCCCAGCTGTACCAATGCAGGAATGGCTGCCCCCGGGGCTACACAGCGGGGTATTTATATAAACTATAGTAGGGTTTCTGTAGCAAATACCTCAGTTGTACCAGTGCAGGAATGGCTGCCCCCGGGGCTACACAGCAGGGTATTTATATAAACTATAGTAGGGTTTCTGTAGCAAACACCCCAGTTGTACCAGTGCAGGAATGGCTGCCCCCGGGGCTACACAGCAGGGTATTTATATAAACTATAGTAGGGTTTCTGTAGCAAACACACTAGTTGTACCAGTGCAGGAATGGCTGCCCCCGGGGCTACACAGCAGGGTATTTATATAAACTATAGTAGGGTTTCTGTAGCAAACACCCCAGTTGTACCAGTGCAGGAATGGCTGCCCCCGGGGCTACACAGCAGGGTATTTATATAAACTATAGTAGGGTTTCTGTAGCAAACATCCCAGTTGTACCAACACAGGAATGGCTGCCCCCGGGGCTACACAGCGGGGTATTTATATAAACTATAGTAGGGTTTCTGTAGCTAACACCCCAGCCGTACCAGTGCAGGAATGGCTGCCCCCGGGGCTACACAGCAGGGTATTTATATAAACTATAGTAGGGTTTCTGTAGGAAACACCCCAGTTGTACCAGTGCAGGAATGGCTGCCCCCGGGGCTACACAGCAGGGTATTTATATAAACTATAGTAGGGTTTCAGAGGCAAACACACCAGTGTTAGCCAGAGGCTTAGGCTGATGGCAGACGAGGTGTAGGGTGGATATTTTCGGCAAGTGGAAAAACAATTGCTGAAAATACCGCCCTACGCCTCCTACATGTGCCTGCACCTGAAATATGCATAAAAACGCAAGAGAATGCGTATTTCCGCTACATGTGCACTGAAGGGCCTCAGAAGAGCTGAACTGAAGAGCCTCACAAGCTAAATAAACAAAACATACTAAAAGCTCATTTTATGGTGAATATCAATTTACATTGTCATTCTACTAGTATAGCTCACTTACAATATCTGGATATAACCCTTTATTTAACTCTGGCATCAGACAGATTGGACAGATGAGTGTAGACATCTGGCGATCAATGCAGTGTTGTGAGAGGCAGGTATAGCAGAAGGTATGGCCACAGGCAATAGTTGTTGGAGTAACTGCCTCCTTCAAGCACACAGTGCACCGTAGAAGATGTTCTTCATGCGATTTCTTCCAATCACTGTGTGTTTATACAAGGATCACATGACAACAAAAGAAAAATGCAAGATCAGTTATCAACTTTATTATAAATACCTAGAATTAGCCCTGCAAGTGATAATGCACCAACGGGCTTTAGGCTACTCTAAATATTTAAAGGGGACATAAATACTGTAAGCTTATGGTAAATTAGCCCTTCTATTACCACAAGCTACACCTTATTTTACCCAGGATGAGACTGTATCCTTCAGGGATAAACCCTAGCTTGATATTGAGGCAGGCAAATATGTGTTATATTTCTCAATAAATGGGCGCCAGTGGGTCTTAACCTTGAAACCATGAACTGTTTATTTACACAGCCACTTAGGAGTAATTACAGCACAGAATAGGTAGGTAGTAGCATCTCACAGAAATGGTCACAATAACTCTTTAGCTGCAGGACACAATGGGTTAACGCCCAACTTTCAGGTATATGCTTCCAGTGGAACCTGGGTGATCACTATCTAACCCTAGGTCTGTACACTGTTAATCCTACTCTGGGCAGTATTATACCCGGGATTATAATCCTCTACCCTCTACAATTCCTGGTCGGAGCCAAAATGCTGCTCACTAAATAGCCCTGCCTGTCTATCACACCTAGGGGCACATTTACTAATCCACGAACGTCTGAAAAGCGTCCGAATGCGTTTTTTTCGTAATGATCGGTATTTTGCGACTTTTTCGCGAATTGTCGCAAATTTTTCGAGCGCTCAATACGAAAAAGTCGCGACAATTTGCGAAAGTCATAATGGCTATGAAAAAGTCGCGACAATTCACGAAAGTCATAATGGCTATGAAAAAGTCGCGACAATTCACGAAAGTCATAATGGCTATGAAAAAGTAGCGACAATTCACGAAAGTCATAATGGCTATGAAAAAGTCGCGACAATTCACGAAAGTCATAATGGCTATGAAAAAGTCGCGACAATTCACGAAATTTGTAATGGCTATGAAAAAGTCGCGACAATTCACGAAAGTCATAATGGCTATGAAAAAGTCGTGACAATTAACGAAATTTGTAATGGCTATGAAAAAGTCGCGACAATTCGCGCAAGTCGTAAAACGGTTATGAAAAAGTCGTAATGGCGACGAAAAAATCGCAAAAAATACGAAAAAGTTGCAAAATGTTCGTTTTCCAATCCGAATTTTTCTCATTCAGATTCTGATTCGTGGATTAGTAAAACCTATAACAGGAGCTGCCTATTCTTTCTGGACATACCTATTCCCAGATTCCACAGTATCTCTCTGCCTGCTTTCTCAGAGACTTCACAAAATGGCCTCCAGCCTCATAGCTGCTCAGCCTTTTATACCACAGTGCCTTATACCACCTTATGGCCAAACTGTGGAACTGCACAAAAGGTCATGTTATGACCCAGGAACAAGGGACTTACTTCCCATTACATTAAGGACCCTTCATAGCTGTCCAAATACTAGGGGACCACAGAGCTAGAAAAGGTACAATTTACCAGTTCCCTACAATACTATAAATTTTTACAGTGCATTAAACCATGTAAAATAATGTAAAGCAGAAGCAAGTGCTTTTATTTTAATACCTTTGGATCCAAATACATCCATAAATGCTTGAAAACTGTGCTCTACCCAGCCCTCTTGCAGCTTCTGGTTTAGACTCTTCAGTATGAGGCTGGGAGCCAGGGGCCTTGATAGACTTCAATAACAGAGCAGCAACTACTTAAAGGGGACCTGTCACCTTAAAAAATTATTCTAAATTGTTTTCTATTGTGTTTGTCAAGAAAAATAAACTTTACTTACACTATATAAATTATTTTAATCTTATTTTCTTCAGCCTTAGAATTCACAATTGCAGCAAGCAGACAGGCACCATTTTGTGGCACTGTTATCAAAGCAGGCATTGCATCCTGCCAAAATCTTGTTTCTGTGCCAGTATGGGGGACCTGATGTCCATATCCATGCACTGGTTACAAAATTACATGGTGAGGAGGGAGGGGAAATGTGAGGGGTGCAGCAACATCTAAGAAGTTCTGAATTGAAAGTGAAAGTAACTGTCTTCCCCACCTCTATGCCTAAGGCATAGAGGCGGGGCAGGCAATATATGATTGACAGCTGGGATTTTTAAATGCCTTTATAATGAGTATGAATGTGGTAATAAAAAAATGATTTTGGGTGTCATGTTTAATTTGAAATGGGCTTTTATTATACAGCTTTTTATGTCTGGGTGACAGGTCCACTTTAAAGTGCAGTGAATACGCATAGGGTGGGCAGGGCTTTGCAATGTCACAGGAAGTCCGTTCCTGCTCTGCTAGCTCCTCTCCCCCCCCCCCTCAGTGCTGTGACCACTTCCTGTGGGAGACTGAAGCGACACTCCCATCTTTAATTTCGCTCTGGCTTCTGACTTGAGAGGTTATCTCTGCAGCTCTCATATAATAGGAGGTAAAATGCTTTCAAAACATCTTTTTTCTGCATCATTTCACATTTTGAGGGAGGATGAATATGATAAATGAATATGAACTTTATATAAAATGTCTCCTTTAATGGAATAATGTGACCCATAATAACCAGCAGCAGCCCGTCAGTGTGAACGTAAGTACAGGTATTCTAATGCTAATGGCATTCTGATTGGCTTCAAGATGGTCTAGAACTGTACTTGAAAGCCTGACATCTTTATTTAAACATTTAGATTAATTATGTTATTTAATGAAAGGCTTGCATACACCAAAGGATCCTAACTCCAAAATTTCTATTTTGGGATTGTTTCTCTTTAACACAAATTTTACTTCTTGTCTTGCAACCAACCCTTAGCTCTCAGAAAACACCGCTTTTTACCACTGTGTAGCCACAGTGGAAGCTACTCAAAGGAGAAAAGCCTCAAGTTGCATAGAAGATAAGATCTCTAGAATACAGTGGGTTTCCTGTGTAAGAACTATAAAAATGTCAACCATCCCCATGTCATGAAGGAGATAGTTTTGTGAAGCAAACACACCAATACTACCACAACTACCAAGACTTCTACAGTTATGCCCATGATAATAATGCAATACAGGTAAGGGATCCATTATCCTGAAACCTGTTATCCAGAAAGCTTTGAATTATGGGAAGGTTATCTCCCAAATACTCCATTTTAATCAAATAAATCCATACTTTAAACATGATTTTTCTCTGTAATAATAAAACAGTACCTTGTACTTGATCCCAACTAAGATATAATTACCCCTTATTGGGGGCAGAACAGTCCTATTGGGTTTATTTAATGGTTAAATGATTCCCTTTTCTCTGTAATAATAAAACAGTACCTGTACTTGATCCCAACTAAGATATAATTGCCCCTTATTGGGGGCAGAACAGCCTTATTGGGTTTATTTAATGGTTAAATGATTCCCTTTTCTCTGTAATAATAAAACAGTACCTGTACTTGATCCAAACTAAGCTAAAATTAATCCTTATTGGAGGCAGAACAGCCCTATTGGGTTTATTTAATGGTTACCGTATATACTCGAGTATAAGCCTTTCCGAATATAAGCCGAGGTACCTAATTTTACCTAAGAAAACTGGAAAAACTTATTGACTCGAGTATAAGCCTATAGGGTGGGAAATGCAGCAGCTACTGCTAAGTTTCAATAATCAAAATAAATACCAATATAATTAAATTAAATGAGGCATCAGTGGGGTATATGTTTTTAAATATTTATTTCAAAGAAAAACAGTAAATTAGCTCTGTAAGTGGAGAAGATGGTCAACAAAAACAATATGGTATCAATAATGATACTTTAAGAGTACTACCCCCTAAGCTCAATCAGCAACCCAGCTAAAACACAGAATTAAAATCATTCAAAACTATATATAGATTATATAGAATATAAAGTGCAATTTCTAGTGCAGAATGGGGCAGATGAGGATGCTAGATGGAGATGAATTGGGAGCGGGCCAGGGCAATGGAGCATCTTGCAGGTGGCCTAATTTGCACACAAAGGACACAGGGTGCTAGTCTGGAGGGACCCATGGCACCCGACTCGAGTATAAGCCGAGGGTGACTTTTTCAGCACATTTTGGGTGCTGAAAAACTAGGCTTATACTCGAGTATATACAGTAAATGATTTCCTTTTCTCTGTAATAATAAAACAGTACCTCGTACTTGATCCCAACTAAGATATAATTACCCCTTATTGGGGGCAGAACAGCCCTATTGGGTTTATTTAATGGTTAAATGATTCCCTTTTCTCTGTAATAATAAAACAGTACCTGTACTTGATCCCAACTAAGATATAATTACCCCTTATTGGGGCAGAACAGCCCTATTGGGTTTATTTAATGGTTAAATGATTCCCTTTTCTCTGTAATAATAAAACAGTACCTCGTACTTGATCCCAACTAAGCTAAAATTAATCCTTATTGGAGGCAGAACAATCCTATTGTTTAATTTATGTTTACATGATTATTTATTAGACTTAAGGTGTAGAAATCCTTATCTGGAAAGCCCCAGGTCCCGAGCATTCTGGATAACAGAATACCTGTAATTTTTTTTACAAATCTCGAGCAACTTTTTTCCCCATGACCACTAGCATATTTGAGAAAAAATTCAAATGGGCTAATCCCCATCATGTTACATCATGGCAAAGAAAACAAATGGTTGCAAATGAAAATTACATCAATCCATCCATTTTCACAAAAGCTGTATATTCTCAGCTTTTTGTATAGAATCTTCTAAGATTTGTTAATAGAGTTTTTCATGTCAACTGTCACAATTTTCTTTCTTGATAAAATCTTGGACTCAAATATGTTTTTAATTGTGTTTTTTCACTGCAATTTTCACAAATTATGGGGGGTTAAAGTTAATGTATTTAGTGCTTAGTCTTTCACTATGTAAAATATCAAACATAATCCCTACCAGGTACATTATTTTTTTTTTATATGCTAACAATAAATGCCTGGATCCCTCTCCCATCTCACCAAGGAACTGGGGTGGAATCCTCGTGCCTGTAGGATCCGCTCATCTGCTGCCCATGTTGAGACATGCTTGTATTTGGTGGTCTCCCATGTTGGGAATTTTCCTGCTGCCTCCGAGATGGGAATCTTTCTCTTACTGGATTCATACTTGGCTGCCCCTCTCTTTGTTGCCTTTCCAGAGGAGCAGGGGGATTGTGCTCAGCTGTGTTACCCGACTGGCTTTGCTCTCTTGCTGCTCGATTAAGACTCTGGCGATACATAAATTTCAGTGTAATGTATATGTAACCTTTCTAAACTCTCCTTCCTGCTCTCTAGTTCTTGCTACATGTTGCCTGTCCTTATATACTTTGCCCTTTTATAACAGCTACTCCAAGATTCTAGTCCTGAAATAGAAACTGAGTATTAGATTAGATAAAGTATTAGAATGCTCTTTAAAAGGAAAATATCCTTAAAAGGAGAAGGAAAGTCATTTTGGCATTTTATTGCCAATAGATTTGCCACATTAGTGCCACCTAGAACAATATATTTATTCTGCAGAAACCATTGCCATACCTGAGTAAACAGTTTTAAATGCTTTCTCCTTTTCCTTAAGACAGCAGCTGCCATTTTAAGTAGCTTCCTGCTGCAATTCTAGCCATTATAGCTCAGATCACACATTCATAAAGGGGGGAGGGAGTTCTTAGCATTCTTGTGGGAAAGGGAACAGGAGAGAGGAGAGAGCTGCACAGACTCTGGCCCAGGGAATTAAGGATTTTGCTGAAAGAGGAAGTCAGATACCCTAAGACAGTGGTGGGCAAACTTATTAGTCAACTGAGCCAAATATCAACAAAACAGCGATTGAAATTTTTTTTGAGAGTCAAATTTTGCCAGACTGTCACTGGCTCACTCGTGCATGAAACGAGTGAGCATCCCATGCACTGCGTATCCCGCCCCCCGCCGCGTCTCCCGTAGCCCAAGACCACCCCCTACTGCTGATTTTTGCTACGGGCAACGAAAATGCGATCACGCTGTATGTGCAAGCCCGCACCTGGAAGGGCCAAATTCAAGGGGATAAAGAGCTGCTTGTGGCTCAAGAGCCGCAGTTTGCCCACCACTGCCCTAAGAACATGTTTACAACAAAGGAGACAAGAAATCCTGTGTTTCTTTTGATAGAGGACTCAGTGCAGCTTTTCTGTGAGTGCTTATGGCTGTATTTACATAGACCTATCTGATAAAGTTTACTCAGTTTTTATCTTTCCTTCTCCTTTAGGGCTCTGACACACGGGGAGATTAGTCGCCCGCGACAAACCTCCCTGTTCGCGGGCGACTAATCTCCCCGAGTTGCCTTCCCCCGCCATCCCACCGGCGAACATGTAAGTCGCCGGCGGGATGGCACACGCGGCGGCGTGATTTCCCGACTCGCGAGTCTTTTTCGGCGATTTCGGGAAATCGCGCCGCCGCGTGTGCCATCCCGCCGGCGACTTACATGTTCGCCGGTGGGATGGCGGGTCATGACAACTTGGGGAGATTAGTCGCCCGCGAACAGGGAGTTTTGTCGCGGGCGACTAATCTCCCCGTGTGCCAGAGCCCTTAAAGGAAATCTTCTTGTTTTTTTTTTCATAATGAAAGAAAATGTAGTTCTAAGGAAATTTTCTATACATATTCATTAAAAATCCCAAGAGAGCCCTACATGCCAAAGGAGCAGGGATAACTTAAGTTCGGAACTTCCAATTATTTAACAGTACATTTAATAAGTTTCCACACCCCGATCAGTCGGGGCTGCAGCAGGAAGACTGGTAACCAGCAGTGGGCTGGGGGCATTTAAGCTCTTAACTTCATGTCTGGGTTATTATTTCCAGGTTAGTATTAACATTTAATATTGGATATTGCTACATAAATGTACAGAATACCATTTTTTTTACATTATTTGCCATTGAAAGACAAGAAAGCCTAATTTCACAGTGGCGTAACTAGAGTTTGTGGGGGCCCCACTGCAGAGGAACTTTAGGGACCCCTATTTATATTAGCGCAGCATGTGACATCAGTTTCACTGTACTTACCTTAACTTTACTGTTCTTAATTTTACTTACCTCAACTTTACTATATTTATTTTAACTTCGCTGTACTGTTCTGTACAAGTACATCAAATTCACTGTTTTTACCTCAACTTCACTGCACTTACCTTAACTTCACTGTATTTACCTCGACTTCACTGTACTTACTTTAACTTCACTATACTACCCATTTACCTCAACTTCACTGCACTTACCTTAACTTCACTGTATTTACCTCAGCTTTACTGTACTTACTTTAACTTGTACTGTACTACACTGTACAAGTATATCAACATCACTGTATTTATTTTAATTTCACTGTACTATACTGCACAAGTACTCAGTTTCACTTTAATAACTTCAACTTTACTATAATTACTTCAGCTTCACTGTACTTATTTTAACTTCACTGAACATTGTGCTATATTGTATATATATTGCACTGCTGTCTTTGCATTTCTGATTAGATGCTAAATCTCATTTTGTTATCCTGTATTTATACATGTGTTATGGCAATAAAGTTGAATCTAATCTAATCTAAAAACCCCAAAAGGTATAAAATTGTCACTGGGGAAAAAAATCTGAAATGGGCAATTGAAAAGATTTGGTGACAAATTGTGAAACTGTTCAAAATGATTTGTCATGTTTGTCATATTCTTTCTGCCCTTGTGATAGAATGTATCACACAATAATGTTTGTTTTGCATTTCCAGAGCTGGCTAATTATGAGAGGAACGTCAATAGAGCTATTCACAAATACAATGCTTACAGGTGAGGTGCCTGCTGCCCACTTTGTGCCTACTCTTTGCATATACAGTATATATATACATATATATGGATTTGTTTATAATTTGCTTTTTTATGTTGGTTTCATTTGCAAACTTTAGCTGCAAGTCAATATTTAACCTATTCTCCTATCAGAATCAGTAAGAGCAATGATTGACATACTGTAAACACTACCATGTCTCATGGGACTATGTCACATGCAGAAAAAATCTCCTCTCCCACAGGTCACAAAGATCAGGAGATTTCTTGTAAGTGGGAAAGGCAAGGACAGAAAGGGCACTTGGTCATCTGCGGGAAATCCACCTCTCCCACTTACAAGAAATCTCCTCTCCTGATCTTTGTGACCTGTGGGAGAGGAGATTTTTAGTCTACTATTAAGGTCAGGTGAGGTAAATCTCTCCTTGTATCTTTAGGGTGAAGATAAATGGGGCAAATAGTTGCATACCTCCCAACATTTGAAAAATGAAAAGAGGGACAAAAAGATTGGCAAATTTTTTTGACCACACCCACTTTTGTGGCCATGCCCCAATTACCACACCCCATTTAAAAAAAAAAATACTCCTTTTATATAGATGAAATGGCGGGATCAGACGCAAATGTGCTATACCCTCATACTGTACTACCTAAGGAAAACAATATAGCAACTCCTACATTAAAATACAAATATAGAGAGAAGGCAGTCAGTTATAAGTGAGTTCTATGTACCAGTTTTGCCCCCCATACACAGTAGCCCCTCATACACACTAGCCCCTCCGTACACAGTAGCCCCCCCGTACACAGTAGCCCCCCAGTACACAGTAGCCCCCCATACACAGTAGCCCCCCATACACAGTAGCCCCCCCATACACAGTAGCCCCCTATACACAGTAGCCCCCCTATACACAGTAGCCCCCCCATACACAGTAGCCCCCCCATACACAGTGTCCCCCATACATAGTAGCCCTCCCATAAACAGTGCCCCCTATACATAGTAGCCCCCCCATACACAGTACCCCACAGGCGCTCTGCCTTCTTCTACGACTTCTCTCCTTATGCGGCGGTGCCAGGCCCTTTTATAAGGTTGCGCCCCGTGCGTAATGACATCATGCGTACGCATGGTGCGCAACCTTATAAAAGGGCCTGCGCGCTGTACAAGGAGCCGCATAACGAGCAACGCCGCAGTAGAAGCCGGAACGTCCGGCTCCAGCCAGCGCATCCTGCTGTGCTGGCTAGTTCCATGAATGTCCCGCAATGCGGGACATTCATGGAACTATCCGGGACAGCGGGATGCACCATAAAAAGCGGGACTGTCCTGCGAAAAGCGGGACAGTTGGGGGGTATGTAGTTGTCGTGATTTTTAAAAACCCAGACGCCACAGTGGCTAATTCCATATGCGGACATACAAGTCACTGTATCAGAAATATGCTGTTCGGGAGAAATAGCCATTATTATCGCCGATAGTGATTAGTTGCTGCGACTGGGTTTTTAAATTGTAGTGACTAATCACCCTGTTTCTCTTTGACTTGTCGTGGCTACTAAAAAAGACAATTCTGATCATTTACTGATAATTGTCTTTACATGTGTACAGCGCTGCGTACCCTGGTGGTGCTTTATAAATAAAGTCATACATACATACATACATGTGTTTTAGCAGAGGCATTTCTCAGTACTGTCTATAGTAGGGTATTTTCTTGAGTTTAGTAGCCTTGAAAAGTAGCTGCTACTAGTAGCCCAGTCTGTCTTCACCCTAAAGTGTCCATTATCAAGACTGAGTGGGGATATGTATGTAACTTGCCTGTAACATTCCATGTCCTGGTGTAGCCATGCTTGCCAGGAGCTAATGTTCCCAGTGCACTCTTCTAGCATATACCTGGCTCAGAAGTGCACAGTAATACCTCTTGAATGGTGAGTTAAAGGAACAGTAACACCAAAATATGAAAGTGTTTTAAAGTAATTAAAATGTAATGTACTGTTGCCCTGCACTGGTAAAACTGGTGTATTTGCTACAGCTATAGTCTATATAAATAAGCTGCTGTGAAGCCATGGGGGCAGCCATTCAAGCTGGAAAAAAGGAGAAAAGGCAAAGGTTACATAGCAGATAACTAATAAACTCTGTAGAATACAATGGCATTTTATCTGTTATCTGCTAAGTAACCTGTGCCTTTTCTCATTCGAATGGCTGCCCCCATGGCTACACAGCAGCTTTGCTTATATAAACTATAATAGTCTTTCTGAGGCAAACACACCAGTTATACCAGTGCAGGGTAACAGTACATCATATTGTAACTACTTTAATACGCTTTCATATTTTGATGTTACTGTTCCTTTAAAGCAGTACTGTCATGGGAAAACATGTTTTTTTTTTCAAAACCCATCAGTTAATAGAACTTCTGCAGCAGAATGCTGCATTGTAATCTGTTGATCAACAACACAGATTTTTTTTTTATATTTAATTTTGAAATTTCACATGGGGCTAGCCATATTCTGCATTTCCCAGGGTGCCACAGCCATGTGACCTGTGCTCTGATAAGCTTCAGTCACACTTTACTGCTGAGCTGCAAGTTGGAGTGATATCCCCCCTCCCAGCAGCCGATCAGCAGAACATTGGGAAGGGAGCAAGATAGCAGCTCCCAGTAGGTATCAGAATAGCACTCAATAGTAAGAAATCCAAGTCCGACTTGGGACTCCTCCAGTTGCATGGGAGTAGGAGAAACAATAGGTTAGCTGAAAGCAGTTCTAATGAGTAGCGCTGGCTCCTTCTGAAAGCTCAGACTCAGGCACAATGCACTGAGATGGAGCCTACACACCAATATTACAGCTAAATACATTTGTTGGTTCAAGAATAACATTTTAAATGGTAGCGTGAACTATTTGCTATGTAAACTGTGTAGTTTAGAAATAAAAAGTACAACATAAAAATCATGACAGATCCCCGGTGGCTTCATCAGAGGAGTTGACCTGTGTCGGCAATGCCCACTAGGTTCTCCAGGGGGCACATTTACAAAAGCACGAACGCTCGAGCGTTCATGCGAATGCTCCGAGTGTATTTTCGCCGATTTTTTCGGGCGTCCGCATGACTTTTTCGTACACCGCACAACTTTTTCGTACACCGCACAACTTTTTCGGACTTTTGCACGAAAAAATCGGAAAGGTTTTACCGCTGTTTACAATTGTTCGGTACGAAAATTTCATGACTTTCAGATCGCCAATACGATATTATCGTGACTAATGCGATTTTTTCATAAGCATTTTCGTGATATTTGCGATCTTTTGAAATTTTCGTTTCCAATACGATTTTTTCCCATTCGTGATTCGGATTCGTGGATTAGTAAATGTGCCCCCAGGTGTCCAACCAACCCAGACTGACCCTGTAGCCAACAAGTTTGATCTTTTGCTCTAGCAAATCCTAGCTACCTCTAGTTTATCAATACAGACAAGGGGCGTGGCCAAACCCAATTTGCCCCATGCATTCGTGTTCATTTTGGTCCCCATATATTAACCAAAGTCAGTATTATTTTCTCCACGCAAATTTCAACATTACCAGTAACTGAAATGACAAAATAAAGGAAAGACATCGGCAAGGTGAATAACTGAGTAGCTGTTGCAAAGGGTTTTGTGACAAGACTGTAACAAATTCCCTGATTAAATATGGCGGCATCTACTTGCCAGGCCTTTGCGTCATCAATCCGTGCTGACGTGTCATGCGGTACGTCCGGGCCTGCAGCGAAGCCTCAGCCTGCGGTCTCGATTACCTACCCAAGCTGCTGAGAGAAAGAGGCCGACATGAGCAAAAGGAAAGCCCCGCAAGAGAGCCTCAATGAAGGCATCACCGACTTCCTCGTAGGTAGGAGCGGGTTTGGAACTTTGGGCCCCAGAGAGAGAGAGAGGGCTAGACATATACAGTTACATACAAGCTGCCAATCAACGGGTCCTTTATTCACTGCCACTATGGGATCACTGTGGAGGGGGGGAGTATAGAGAGGAGACCAGCTGCAAAATGTGGGCTAGTTGTACTAAATGCAGCTGCAAAATGTGGGCTAGTTGTACTAAATGCAGCTGCAAGATGTGGGCTAGTTGTACTAAATGCAGCTGCAAAATGTGGGCTAGTTGTACTAAATGCAGCTGCAAAATGTGGGCTAGTTGTACTAAATGCAGCTGCAAAATGTGGGCTAGTTGTACTAAATGCAGCTGCAAGATGTGGGCTAGTTGTACTAAATGCAGCTGCAAAATGTGGGCTAGTTGTACTAAATGCAGCTGCAAGATGTGGGCTAGTTGTACTTAATGCAGCTGCAAGATGTGGGCTAGTTGTACTAAATGCAGCTGCAAGATGTGGGTTAGTTGTACTAAATACAGCTGCAAGATGTGGGCTAGTTGTACTAAATGCAGCTGCAAGATGTGGGCTAGTTGTACTTAATGCAGCTGCAAAGCTGAGGGGATTGCCTTTCATTTAACATGACACCTGAAGCTGGTACCATAAAGGAAAACTAAATACATTTTGACATAATAGAGACCCTGCTCCTCAACCACATCTCCCAGGGTTGGTGATTGCTTGGTTTTGTTGTGTCACATCCAGCCAGAGCTTTCATGGTGATTGCCAGGGCCAGGTTGCGCCCTCAGTGCCCTCGCTGCAGTTCAGCAATCACTACCCCAGAGCCTTTGGCAGAATGTGACATGGCGGCTGCTATCCCTGCTGTGGAAACCTGCATTTGGGCACAGGAATGCTGTTGTATAAAAATGGGTTTAGTTGCCCTTTAAGAAATACATGTTGCGATAACTGTACACCCCCTTAATTCAGTCATCTGTGGAGGCTTACTCCATAACTGGGATGCGTACGTTTGTAAAACTAATGTTGCCTTTAATTGGCGCGATTATAAAATGCGGCTTAATGGGCAAAATGTAATTCTATACATTCTAAATCAATGTATAAACTTGCTTGGAAATACATTTTCACAAGACAACACTTATTTATTTTTAAGTACTTTTTATGCCTCACTTACCATACCCAAAACGTATATACATATATATATTTTATATATTATTTTATATATAAACAAAGATATACATACACATATTTTGCGTCTCTCTAGCATGAAATGTAAAATTCAATCTTGCAGGCTTGTTTAACTTGGCGGTGCAATTGCTAGGGTATGGACACCCTAGAAACCAAACTGCAGTTTACTTAAAATTAATAAACTACAAAGGAAATAAAAAATACCAAGTGGATTGTGTCTCTGATTGTCTAGCTACAAATGGGACTCTAATGACCGTTAAAGGAGACACAGAGGATTACCGGAAAAAACCTCTAATCTTGTAGGCAATTATGAATAATATATGATGCTGGTTTCACGTTGTTCTTAAAATTAATATTATCTGTAAAAATGGCCCCTGTATTGGAGCTCCCTATAGATCCTCCCTGGTTCCGTGTCCATGTTTTAAATGTGGGTTAGCATCTCCTAATGGTCCCTGCCAGAAGCACAGTAGGAGGTGGATAGCCAATCACAGCCCTGCAGTCACACAAGCAAAGACAGGCTTCAGTTCCCTATCAGGTCAGCCTAGCTGCTGATGTATATGTATATATGTACATGAAGGTGTATATATACCTGTTTATCAAATGTCAACATGTCAAGAATGTTTTCTGACTTTTTGTTGCAGTTGTAAATTCCTCAACAATTTCCCTATTTACGAAAGCCCATTGGTTCGCCAGCCTTGAACTGACAATAGGCATTTTCCCTATGAGGCAAAAAGACACTTAAGGTGTTTCCCACACTCTGTGAATTATAATACGCCTTTAGGAAACTCGTCCTCAACAAGAAATATTTTCTTCATGAGAAAATAGTAGCCAGCAGTGGTTAAAAACTCCAAAAAGTATAAAATTGTCGCTGGGGAAAAAATCTGCAAAGGGCAATTGCAATGATTTGGTGACAAATTGTGAAAATGCTCAAAATGTTTTGTCATGTTTGTCATAATCTCTTTGTGCTTGTGATAAAAAGTATCACACAATAATGTCTTGTTTTGCAATTCCAGAGCTGGCTAATTATGAGAGGAATGTCAATAGAGCTATTCACAAATACAATGCTTACAGGTGAGGTGCCTGCTGCCCGCTTTGTGTCTGCTCTTTGCATGTGTATATATATATATATATAATATAATATATATTTGGATGTGTTTATAATTTGCTTTTTTATATTGGTTTAATGTGCAAACTTTAGCTGCAAGTCAAGATATAACCCATCCTCCTATCAGAATCAGTAAGAGCAATGGACTTTGGTGTCAGCATGCTGAATTATCTCCGGAATATGTGGCTCTCACTCTGCATTGTTGGATAATGTCTCATTTGGCCCTCCATACAAATTGGCACATAGTATTGATGAGTATATGTGATGGGCCAAGGCCACTGCAAGACAGCTACTGCCCCTCTTGCTTCCAGCTCTATGTGTATGACAGTGTTCTGCTCTATTCCGTCATTATTATGTTTGTATTATTTCTCAGTATAACAGAATAAGCAAAACACAGTGTTCCCTTTATACAAACATATCTTGATGAGATTCCATTCACTGTGCTGCCTTATTATTGAGCAGAGTTAAGGTGGCCATACACAGGCTGATTCTAGCTGCCAATATCAGTCCCTTAGACAGATTCAGCAGCTTATCGACCCGTGTATGGTCATTAACGACGGGCAGGTTTGATATTTAGTCGGATCGGGGACCGATGCAGTCCCCAAATCGACAAGCGCCTATACCCGTCATTTTAGTTCGATTGTTTGGCCCCAGGGCCAAACGACCGAATTAGCCCGATATTGCTAAGAAGATCCGCTCGCTTGGCCACCTTTAAACAGGATCCCCTCTGAAACCAAATAATGTCAGTAGGCATATGCTAGGGACATACAGCTGACATACCATGTATCCTTGTTGCAGATTCTGATAATATTACTAATCATTGTCTTTGCCCTTCAGGAAAGCGGCATCTGTTATTGCCAAATATCCCTCTAAGATCAAGAGTGGGACAGAGGCCAAAAAGCTGGTGAGTAAGGGTGTTTTTACTTTCTGTGCATTTGATGCAGGATTAAAGGGGACATGCTCTATTTACAATAGATGGGCGCAAAGCTATAAACGTAGTTTTACATGCCAAGGATTGCATGAACAAGGTTATGCGGTCATTGCTCTGTTGAGATTATTAAACCTGTCCTATCTATATCTACCCAATTTTCAGCCAGATATCAGTCAGGAGGCCCGTCTGACTGTCCCATACATGGCCAGATAAGATGCCAACTTGGACTGAAGGAGCCAGATTGGCAGCTAAAATCTTCCCATGTATATCCACCTTAGGGCTGTGGCACATGGGGAGATTAGTCGCCACAATTTCCCGAAATTGCTGCGTATGCCGTCCCACTGGCAATTTACATTCTCGCTGGTGCGATGCCATTTCGGGGGATTAATCTCCCGGTGTGCCACAGCCCTTAAGGGCGCTTTGTCATTTGCGGGAAATCCACCTCTCCCACTTACAAGAAATCTCCTTTTCTGATCTTTGTGGCCTGTGGGAGAGAAGATTTCCTGCAGGTGTGCCATGGTAGTGTCTATGTCAATTACATGGATATTGTCACTCTCTATTGATAATGCACACTCTACAGGTTGGGGTTTAGTGGATTGTGACCTTAATAGCAGACTATATCTGTAAGTGAGATAACAGTCTTCTAAACCTCTCCTTGTATCTTTAGGGTGAAGATATATGGGGCAATTAGTCGTCGTGATTTTTAAAAACCCAGACGCCACAGTGGCTTATTCCATATGTGGACATACAAGTCAGTTACACTTTACTGCTGTGCTGCAAGTTGGAGTGTTATCACACCCCCCTCCCAGCAGCCGATCGGCAGAACAATAGGGAGCAAGATAGCAGCTCCCAGTAGGTATCAGAATAGCACTCAATAGTAAGAAATCCAAGTACGGCTTCGGACTCCTCCAGTTACATGGGAGTAGGAGAAACAATAGGTTAGCTGAAAGCAGTTCTAATGTGTAGCGCTGGCTCCTTCTGAAAGCTCAGACTCAGGCACAATGCACTGAGATTGCATTATTTGCCATGTAAACAGTGTAATTTAGAAATAAACAGCTCTCATTGTAAAAAAATCTCCTTAGTTTCATTATCAGGTAAATTACATGTGAAACTTCATTTTTTCTAATCTTGAGAGTTGCTCCAGTGTTCTCCATGACTTGAAGCTTAATGGAGTTAAATTATAACAAATGAATGAGGAACTTATCAGCATGCACACAGGCACTAAATATCTGGTTCTATTGGCAGGACAGTCAACCCTTTCCTGCCAATAAATTGCTGTAGAAGAATATAACCATAATCATGGGATTAATTCTCCTTGCAGTAAGGGAAAGCTGCTCCTGTGTGTCTCTTTATTACAGTTAATGCATTTTATTTAGCGATGCCGTTTGGCCTCCAGATCAAATAGATGTTCAGACTTTTTTAAGCTTCATGCCACCGCTTATTTGCCTGCAGTCATGCTCAGTATCTATACACCCTGAAAGTCAGGTGCCTGCTGGCTACAGTCGCTGTATTGTGCGCTGATGCTTCTGGTGAGATGAGTTCCCTTAAAATTTTATTAAAGGAAAACTATACCCTCAGAATGAATACTTAACCAACAGATAGTTTATATTATATTAAGTGACCTAAAGAGTCTTGCCAAACTGGAATATATCAGTAAATATTGCCCTTTTACATCCTTTCCCTTGATCTACCATTTAGTTATGGGCTGGGTGCTCCCTCAGAGATCGGCTGACAGGAAATAATGCAGCTCTAACTGTAACAGGAAGTAGTGTGGGAGCAAAAGGCAGAACTCTGTCCATTCATTGGCTGATGGGACCTAGCATGTATGTGTGCCTTGGCTTGTTTGTGTGCACTGTGAATCCTATGATCCCAGGAGGCCCTTAATTCTTAAAATGGCAATTTACTATTTAGGATTACCCAATGGCACATACTACTAAAGTATATTTTTATGAAAATGGTTTATTTAGATGAAGCAGGGTTTTACATATGAGCTGTTTATGCAATATCTTTTTATAGAGACCTACATTGTTTGGGGGGATAGTTCCATTGCACTCATGCATTTTCTTTCTCTTCTTTTCTAGGATGGGGTTGGAGCCAAAATTGCTGAGAAAATAGATGAGTTTCTAGCCACTGGAAAACTGCGCAAATTAGAAAAGGTAAAATATTTGTCCATTTATATGTTACTTTATTACTTATGTTCCAAATAAAAGTAATACAGTCTGTACAAATGTGCTGGAACAGAGCTGTAGTAATGATGTAAAAGTGAGGGAACACCATATTGTTGAAATCCGAATGGCAGCGATAGCTATAACTACAGGATGGTCTTACACAGATATTACCCTGATTCTGGGTAGCAGAATCCATGATATATCAGATCTAGGACCAGTCTACCACTGACTGTGTGCTTGTTATGAGTGATGAGTATTGCAGCTAAGTAGCCCTGCCCTGAGAATTAGCTACACAAATAAGGGAAATGTAACCGAATTGCATATTCATGGGAGCAGCCAGGTTTCATCACTCAGCTTAAATATTTTCCATAGACATTTAATTGTCATAAACATATATTGCCGTTCCTGTGGTTTTCCATGGAGATGTTCCAGGTTCCGCTGTTATCATTTTAATTGAATATCAATTGCAAGCACCTTCTCCATACATCTTTGTTTCTTCTTCAGGAAGCATACATACATATATATGTGTGTTGTATTTTTTCTTCTGTAGATCCGGCAAGATGACACCAGCTCCTCCATTAATTTTCTTACAAGGGTCACTGGAATAGGGTGAGTACCATTTTTTAGTACTGTTATTCTCAGCAACAGCACAGCGAGTAGGTATAACAGGAGTATAACTAGTTTGGCTCCCTAAAGGGTAGGGGGAAATGTACACAAGTCTGCTGAACGTGGAAAGGCTGTATATGATGACTTAGGCTTGGGGTGTATATTCTTCTAATTCTATGTTTGTATTGTGTAACAGACCGGCAGCTGCTAGGAAGTTGGTGGACGAAGGAATTAAGACATTAGATGGTACGTACCAAATGCTAATGAGTTTCATTTTACTTAAGTGTTAATGGTCATGGCTTTGTAGACTTTATCTTAAGGCCAGATGTATTAATATCCATAGAATACAAGGAGGCCAGTCTTGAAATGATGCCTTGACTGTGTTTCTGCTGAGACCAGTCCATCTGGCTTTAGCCATAAGGAGGGGGGCAGTGCAGGTCTCCTTTAAAGATTTTTGCTTAATGTGAGAGTCTCCTTTCTGGCCAGGGCCTAAAGGTTGTAACTAAATGCATGTGTTGTAATTCCACAGTCTATCACTATTGACAGTCACATATTTAAAGGGTTTATTTTCACATGGTCCAATGTTTCAATTGTACAGGAGAGAAGGTTGATGCCCATATCCATGTCACATCTATAAATAATCCTGTTCTCTTGTTCTCCAGATCTCAGAAATAATGAGCATAAATTGAATCACCATCAGAAGATTGGATTGAAGTGAGTATAATGGTGAAAAAATGATATAATCCGTGCATGCAGGCACATCAGAGACTGCATTAAGTTACGGGAAGAACTGGTGCTTTCATACAGTCTGGTACAGGCACAATATGGTGGGGAAGAGCGGGCAGACTAAAGCTGGCCATACATGCACCAATAATATTGTACGAAACCTTGTTTCGTACAATATTCTGTGCATGTATGACTGCTCGAAGAGGCAACCGATAACGCAGAAGGCTGCATATATTGATCGATTGGCCAGGTCAGAAGATTTTGATCGGGCACCATTGAAGGCGCCCAAGCAAAATCTACGTTCAGGGCTGAATCGCCAGGGGGAGGTATAATTTCTGTTGTTTTTACCTCCATATCTGACGATTCAGCCCTGAACGTCAGTTGCACGAAAGATCAGAATCGCTACGTATATGGCCACCTTAATACAGAGAGAAGGAATAACAGTACAGAAGTGCTGGCACTACCAGTCATTCATAGAGTGTCAGTGACCCCACTCCACCACTGACAGGTCCTATGCACAACAGAGAGTGAGATGATAGTTCCCTGATACAGAGGGATTGTTCATGTGTATATAGATACTATTAAAGCATGTGTTTTGTATCTGCAGATACTTTGATGATTTTGAGAAACGGATCCCGCGTAAGGAGATGATACAAATGCAGGTACTGTGTACATATATCTTTACCGTACTGAGCACTTCCCATACAGCATTGCTAGTGCAGATAGGATCACCAAAGCATGTTTTATTTATTTTTCCTATACTTGCCAGTACATTTCTAACCATAATTTTTGACTGTATTGTATGAGCATAGGTTAATGAGGCCCCCCATGATGCTTTGGCCATCAAACTGTGATCACCCAAGTGTTAATTGGCAAAAATGAAGAGGCAGACTGATATCCCAGTTCATGGCGTGTGGGATATCTGTATTAGAACTGACCAATTAGATATATTTCTGACCTCTGATTGGCAGTGTCATGATTGTGATTTGGTCAGTTGACTTGTGGAATATTTTCATTGCAGGGGAAATATACTGTACTATAGGTTAAAACCATCCAAGTTGTTTGGCTGTAATACTCAGGGTCACCATCAAGGCGAGGTAGTCATAAATTCCATCAGACACCTTGACTGCCATGAAAGGGCTGGAGAGTTACAGGATAGGAGCAGTGGCATAATTAGAGTGTACTGTACACCCCAGAAGTGGGGCAGGGCCTGATGTAAATGCCAAATAATCTCTGTAAAGCTCTGTGTATAAAAAAGAGCATAGCAATAATAATTTGTTGGATGTTTTTGTTCGGTTTATCATGGATCTTATGGCATAAATATATATCTTTGTGTTTGTCTAAATAACCATGTTTGTTTATTTTCTTGCAGGAAAAAGTTATAGATAGAATAAAAATCCTGGACCCTCAGTACATCGCCACAGTGTGTGGAAGCTTCAGACGAGGTGTATATATTAAAATGCTGGTTCTTGTTGTGCCTATTTACACTTCTACACAACCCTTTTTCTAATCTGTCCTTCTGTTTCCAAGACCTAACTATGTTAGTCCTTCCCCTTTTAAAGGGGATCTTAAAAAAAAAAAAAAAATTAAAAACTATAAATAATGAAGACCATTTGAAAAGTTGCTGTTCTGTTACATACTAAAAGTTGGTTTAGAAGTGAACTACCCCTTTAATATTTCTTTTCATATTATGTATGGTTTCTGGGCGTCCCTTCACCAGTTCCCTACCCACTAAGTAGTGGCTATACTGGCATGGTATAGGAAAGGAAGATGATTATGAAAGCGACTGGAAAGAAACCTTATTTATTTAAAAATTAATTATTCTTTATGGTTGCCGGGAATCATTGACCCCAGCAACCAGATAGCAATTACATTTTTTTTTTTACACAAGAACGTGACCTCCCTTTTTAACATCTCCTTTTCCCCCATGTTTGTTTCCAGGTGCAGAGTCCAGTGGGGATATGGACGTTCTCCTGACTCACCCAGACTTCACTTCGGAATCTGCCAAACAGGTCAGAAACCAATGATCGTCCCATTAGTTGTGACCTTTAAACCTAAATCCGTTGTGCTCCAGTGAAGCTGCCATATTTGCTTCGCAGCATAAACCATTGAAGAGCCAGGTGAGGATTTAATGATATTTTCTGTCTTTCTCTTCCCAGCCACACCTTTTGCGTCAGGTCGTGCAATGCCTGGAAGAATGCGAGTTTATCACAGACACGCTTGTAAAGGGAGACACAAAATTTATGGTATTGTCCTAAACTGTTCTTTTATATTTACACAGTTGTTTCATGGCCGCAGTGAAGGTTATGAAGTACAAGCCCCTATGAAGTCAGGCATTTTGTCAGCTCCAGCCTTGGCTCATATGAAAACACTGGATCAGCCAAGCAGCCATAGAAAATCTCTTGCACAGCAGATCATTGGCACCCACAGTTTGGGATGTGATGTATTAGAATTTTATTTTAGTGTTTTGGGTAAGGTAGATTTGGTTCAACATCTGGAAAATTAAACTACTGTGGTATTGTGTTATTATTGCTCATATATCACTGGCATCCAAAGAAATGTGCTTATACCGCTCTGTGATCCAGGTGGGACAATGAAACCCACCCATATTATTTATTTATTTTTTTTAAAAAAGGGTCCCATTTCACCCACCCCATCAAGTACTCCAGCATTGGCTGCCCTCTTGCTCACAATTTGTTTTTACAAAGAGTAGCAATGCTGGGTTGCCTGCTGCCACATGTGGCTCCTTAATAAGTTTAGGTTTCCAGGTGGTGTTTGCTTGGGAGGAACATGCACAGTAAAAGCCAATGTGGACCTGGTTTCCAGTTCACATTCTTCTGGTTGTGAGCCTGGACACTGCTTGTGAAGTGGCCAGACATGGTGTCCTTCAACCATCCTACTCTGCTTTCTTAGGCCGAGTATGGGGCTGTAGGTAGCAGCTCTTGATGCACTTTGCAGGGAGCCTTTGTTGGGGGGGGCAGCACTGTTAAAATCAGTATGGGGGGGGGGTTTCCTATGCCTTTACTAGGTGGGAAAAGTCACCCGTGTAACATTAGTTTTAGGTGGCAAGGCACAGTTTAGTGAAAGCCCACAGAGACATGCCACCCTGAGCCTATAATATGGCTGAAATGCTCAGTGGGGCTTCACTGGAATGATTTTCTTTCTGTATTGTAGGTTATGGGCTTCCACGTGATATTGTCACACAAGCTTTTGGTTACATGCATTGCAATTATAAGGCAACTAAGGGTGTCGTAAGCAAACAGCAGGTTAAGGAGAGATGACGTGGATAGGAAATTGGCATCAGCAGCAGAAGACAGGGGACATAATATCTACTCTCACCCATTGAGTTGGTAGAAGTGTTGGGCAGAATTAGACACAAAGGAGGGGTTGAAAGCTGTGAAGTAGAAGCTGTGACTGCTGATTTGATCCTCAGATCAGATATAACATGCTTCTCTCTTGCTTTCTAGGGTGTGTGCCAGCTGCCTTGTGAGGGGGACGAGGAGCATCCACACCGGAGGTTGGATATCAGGTGAGCATCATTTGCTGCCGTCTGCTCCTTTAGCCAATCAGGATAGAACGTTAGATTGCTGCCTCTGTAATATACATCTTCCATAGTATTGTCCAACGCAAAAGACATGGGGTAATTGAGTGCTGAGATACTTGGGGTACTGCCCTTAAACTTCGTCATTCGTTGGCAAATCATTAAACATAACCCTTTGTTCTGTCCATTCAGGCTGATACCAAAGGACCAGTATTACTGTGGGGTTCTCTATTTTACCGGCAGTGACATTTTCAACAAGAATATGCGTGCCCACGCCCTGGAGAAAGGCTTCACTCTGAATGAATACACCCTTCGCCCACTGGGAGTCACAGGTCGGTATCTGCCGATTCAGTGAGTTGGCAGTCTGTAGCTCCCCATCTGTTCTTGAGAGAATACTCGCGTCACTAATAGGTTACTGGGAGTGTTGGCTACAGTGACACTGTGGAAAGCAGTTCCTGCCTGTGTAAAACAGTAGCCCAAGGGATATACCCTATTCAAAAGTTATTCCTTGGCATGGAAGGGGATCACCTTTTTTCCTGGTCACCTGACCAACAGAGGGCATGTTTCATTAGAGTTTGTGTACAGAGGCCCTTCATCACAGTAGGTATGGCTTCTCCAACTCATAGAAAGTATAAATCAAGTATAATGGCCCTTTAAGCAGCAGCCAGGGACCCCCATATTCAGCACTATGATTGCGTCCATGACTTAGTTCTCTCTCCTCCTCTTCTTCAGGTATAGCCGGTGAGCCTCTTCCAATAGACAGCGAGAAGGATATATTTGACTATATCCAGTGGAAATACCGGGAGCCGAAGGATCGCAGCGAATGAGATTGACGTTGGGGGTTATTTTCTTTTTAACCCATAAGATACCTGTTTGCCAGCAAGTCTACAGGTGCTTTGAATAGGCCATTTGCTAAATACAGTGACGTACAAACTCTAATGGAGGAGCAAATCATGTGATACTAGGTGTGTGTGTGTGTTTGTGCTGTGGGTGTGAGTAGGTGCAGAGCTCTATACCAGGCTACGCAACCAGTGCCCCTCTAGCTCTGCAGGAACTACAACTTCTAGATTGGTTGGGGCCATTGGGGGTGGTAGTTTCTATAACAGATTGATTTTGTTTATTTTTATACCTGGTACTTAAAGGGTTAATCTTATAAGCTTTAGTTTTATCTGCACCATTTTTAATTTGGATTTTGGTAGATGCCATATTATGGGATGTGTAAAAGTAAAAGATAACCATTCTGCCATGATGTTGGCAGCCCCCCCACTCCTCCTGTCGCTGTCATTATAGAAGGTGCTATCATCTTTATTTTAGGTTAAATATTTTTAAGGAATTGCATGTCAACTCTTTTATTTTATTGTCCCCTAAAACTATTTTTTTTAGCATTTGTATTGCTGTTACATTTATTTAAATTGATATTTTGTGTTGTTATGAAAGCATATCATCAGAATATTACAGAGGCACGTGTTTTATGGTCTCTCTGTGTAGACACATACAGCCCACGGCCCTTTAGATGGAAGTTCTGGCTTAAGTAACCCAATTAGACAGATATAAAGAGAATAAGACATGTTTCCTTGCAACTGCTCATTATTATTTATTGCCCCACTGGGCCCACAGTATAGGCTAGATCTGGTCTGAAAAGCAAAGCCAACTCCCAAAAGCTGCCCATACACAGTCTGATAAAAGCTGCCAACTCGGCCCCTTGAGACCAAGTCAGGTGGCTTATTGGCCCAAGTATGGAGGCCCCCAGCAGGCCATGCCATTTACAGCCAGATAACAATTGCGCAGGTTTGCATATCTTTTAAGACAAAGACTTTGTCGGTGCATTAATGCTGTCTTTTCCTGATGGTTTACACTGGCTGTGCTTGGTAAGATCGTGTAATTCTGATTTGGCCCACCGGCTTGGTAAAGATCTTACCATGTGTGCCCTGCTTAGTCTATGTGGGAAGCCACTGAAACCAGTCATATACAGCTGATAAGCAGGCGTAGGTTGCAGGGCCTATAGGTGGGCTGCATGAGAAGCCCCTTTATAGCACAGTTACTTCTCTTGGGGTTCCCAGATGTTGGACTGCTAATTAACGGTTAAAGCGTGCTGGGAGCTGTAGTCCAACAACTTGAAATATGGAACCAAGGTAAAGCTGGGCCTTAAAGAATGAGGGGCTTTTGTGATTGAGCAGTTAACGTTTTACTCCCCCCCCAACAACCTTTGTTTACAAGTAATGAGATGTTGCAGTATTGGGGGGCTATGAAAAGAATGTAATCATGTGCATTAAGCTGGACTGCTTAATAAATATTAGATGTGATATTGCAAATGCTTTCTTATTTCATTACCCAGTACATTCATTAGAAGGCTGCTCCCTTAGCAATGGAGTGGGAACCTTTGCAGGCTTAGGAAGCAGTTCAACGGTGGGACGTGAGAGGCTGCACACCCAGCTCTGGGGCAATACATTACGGGCAGTGTGATCCTGGGGTTCAGTGCCTCAGTACCTGGCACACACAGACGGGACACTTAACTTTCTGTGCCCTGCAGAAGGATTGAGTAGCTGCCCCCCCCATACTTTGTTTCATGGTACAGTCCTTCAAGAAGCACAAGTGTTTCATAAACACAAGCACTCGGCTGCCTTTGTCTGTGTGTGTGACTGAGATATTTCTCTAGCAGTGTAGTTCTACATCTCCCAGCAGTCCCTGCCGTATTACTTTTGCAATGCACATTCATTCACTTCATATTTGTAGTCATTTCTCTGAGATTAGCTCTTTTAGACTGTTCCTACCAGGCTTTTTGCTGCAGTTCTTCACCCTTAATAGACTATCTTATTCATAGCAACTTTTCAATCTGCCTTTATTTATAGATTTTTCAAATTTGTCTACCTCTTTTCAGATGTTGGATGAGGGTCACTGATCCCAGCAGCCAAAAAACTATTGCTCTTTGAGGCTATAATTCTGCTGTTATTTAAAGTTGAACTACCCCTTTAACCAACTATAGGTTTATACCTCATTCAAAAGCAGTACTGAAAAGGTGGCTGTATACAGGCCAATGAAAGTTGCCTTTAGTTGCCAGTAGTCTTCTAGATATCAGTCAGGCAGGTTTTGATTTTCCCACTAGGAAACTGCTTTAATTTTTTAGCTTTGTAGTAAATCACTTAAAGCTAATTGCTGACTAGTTGCTGCGGCTGCCTGTACTGGTGCAACTGCCTCACATGCTCAAATACCACAGACAAGTAACACTGCAAAGCACAAGAGTTGACCTTTAAAGAACTGTATTTAATGAAAACACTTCTAACAATGGGGGAATGCATTAGGATTTTTTTTTCCTCATTTTGATACAGCAGCATCTCTGGGACAGCGACCAATATAACAAAAATGACACAGAATAGCTAAGGAATAACCAAGCCCCATGTTGGGGGGGTGAGCACATATTAGGCTATTTGTAAATTAGGCCTTCTGATCCAAAATGGGTCAGTGAAAGAGTGGGGCAGACAGTAAGTGCTAGCGGGGCTGTAACAATTACTAGGGTGGGGATGTGGGTAAGCACAAGCCTGGGTGGGGAGCAGGAAAGCGACAGAAGAAGCTAGAATAATAAGAGCCAGAGATAGAGACTTTAGGAGCTGCCAACTGCGTTGGGGGAGGCCTCAGGGACAAGGCTGCAAAGGGTAAATAAAACCATGGAAATGTTGATAGAAGGATTAGAGCATCAGTGTAGAGTTCTTAGAAAGTTCTGGGCATTTCTAAAGACCTCTGCATAGCTGAATGGTATCAGGTCTGGAAAGCAGAGCGGTGCTGTGTGAATGCAGAAGCCATGTTGCCCTGGGCAGCAACAACGATACTCTGGAACCCCGCAGAGCTGCTTTCTCTCATGTTGGCACTAGTTACGCTCCACAACCAAAGTCTCACGTCGTCTGTCTGTGCTCATCTCTGGAGGGAAGTGGGATAGAGGGCTGGTGAGATCTTCCTATGTGGCTGTTTCCTATTACGCCTCCAACTCGAAGCCCAGGCCCACCTTGTGGCCACCAGCGCTAAAGTTCTTTCCATTAATGAGGGCCGACAGGGTCAGCTTCACTCCTACAGTGGAGGAGAAAAATCCCATATTAATACAAAGTTGTATCCTAAAGGCCATTAGGCTCTAGGCTCAGACCTTTATGTTCGGATACATTAGAGGGGCATACAAGCAGCAGGGCATTGGCACAGAAACTCACCGGGTCTCAGAGTCTGCGTGTAACCCACACCTATCAGGCTGGCATTGTTCACTTTGGCCTAGGGCAGAAGGAAGAGGATTAGCAAGTAATGAGCAATGAGTACAGACAGAAAATAAAAGCCCCCCAAAAAAGGTGTATATCTATATATGTATATAGATAGATATTCATATCACATTTTGGCTGAAAAAAAAAAAAAAAAAAAGGCTCAGTGTAGTAATAGAAGTATAGTTCCCCACTATAGCTCGTGACTGTAGAAGATGCCACTATACTAGAATCATTAAAGCTTGCTGATTGGCTGGCATGAACCAAGGCAAAGTCTGCCAACATTACTACATACAATGCTAACAATACTAATATAACCCTGGTGGTAGCTAGTAGTAAAGGGATATTATGTGTGTAAAGAGTAACTGCATCACCTTAGTAAGTAATCTGTACATGAGAGGGTAGGGAGAGTGCTGACATAGGGCAAAATGCAATGGATGTGAGAGATGCACAAAAAACCTCCAAAATAAACCCCAACATATTTAAGAAAAGGAGTCAGATACCAAATTAGAAATGAAAAATAAAATGAATAAAAAAAAGTCAGGTGTCCTAGCGTTGAGGGAGAAAAATTCAGAGAGGAGAATTTCTGTAAATGGCAGTAGGAAGACAACTCACAGAGAGAGTGGTGCCCGAGTCCAGCTGGTACTTGGCCCCAATGCCAAAACGAGTGTTGTTGCTGCCGGCACTCCAAGCAAGGCTCACTGACGTCTCCACATCCTTACTAACCTTCTGGTACACTGAGCCCCCAAATTCTGTGCCGTCATTGCTACAGGAGATAGGAACATGGTCATTATCAGCGTATAGAGATACTCAGCATCATTATACAGAGCAGCCTGGTCATTATCAGCGTATAGAGATACTCGGCATAATTATACAGAGCAGCCTGGTCATTATCAGCGTATAGAGATACTCATCATCATTATACAGAGCAGCCCGGTCATTATCAGCGTATAGAGATACTCAGCATCATTATACAGAGCAGCCCGGTCATTATCAGCGTATAGAGATACTCAGCATCATTATACAGAGCAGCCTGGTCATTATCAGCGTATAGAGATACTCAGCATCATTATACAGAGCAACCTGGTCATTATCAGCGTATAGAGATACTCGTCGTCATTATACAGAGCAGCCCGGTCATTATCAGCGTATAGAGATACTTGCCATCATTATACAGAGCAGCCTGGTCATTATCAGTGTATAGAGATACTCAGCATCATTATACAGAGCAGCCCGGTCATTATCAGTGTATAGAGATACTCAGCATCATTATACAGAGCAGCCCGGTCATTATCAGCGTATAGAGATACTCAGTATCATTATACAGAGCAGCCTGGTCATTATCAGCGTATAGAGATACTCGGCATCATTATACAGAGCAGCCCGGTCATTATCAGCGTATAGAGATACTCAGCATCATTATACCGAGCAGCCCGGTCATTATCAGCGTATAGAGATACTCAGCATCATTATACAGAGCAGCCTGGTCATTATCGTTGTACACAGACAAAATTTGTTCAGTAGAGTGCATTAGTTATGAGCATACAGAGGTACTCATCAGTACTATACATAGCAGGCTGCCCAGGCTACAGGTTGGTACAATGCACAGTGTTACAGCTACCTTACACACTTACACATTTGTATGAAGCTGGAAGTCTCCTGCTGTATAGCCCAATGCAAAGTTGTTTTGTGCCAGTCTGGATTTAGCGGTGTCGAATGCCATCTGATAGCCAGCCAGCCAGCCCTGATAGCCAAGCACCCCCCAGCCATATATGGTGGGACCAGCCAAGTCCAGGTCTATATCAATGCCCACGTTGGCATGGTCTCTTTTGTAGGAGGTCTTTAGCTTAGCGCTCTTCTTACTGTGGGAGAGAAAGCAAGGATGTGAAAGGATGGCAAAGAAGAGTACAAAGGGCATTGAAATGATTTGGGAGAATAGTAAAAGACCATAAGGGGAGAGATGATGGGAATGGGACATAGCAGTAAAGATGGCTACTAGGGACCCCTGCCCCACCCCCTATATTTCAAGAGGAGTTTGTCACTTACCCCGTATTGGGCACAAATGTAGTGTCCACTGAGAGCTTCAAACCTGTTGCCAACTGCGCGGATAGAAGAACACAGAGAGGCAGTCAGAATAAGACAGCAGCCAACTGGAAACAGCCTCCAACTGTCGGGGTCTCACCTTATCTTCAATGGCCACTTCAGTCCCCAGGGTGTTGTCTGTGTTCCATTTCTGGGTGAAGGTGACTCCAGCCTCTTTCATCTTGTATTTTGTCTCTAGGTTGCCTGATGCTTTCCCTGTGTCAGTGTTGGATGAGCCGCTGCTTGTGAACTCCTGAAAGTAACCCCCCCATACCCAATTCAGTGTCATACAGTATAGGGTCAGAGATGTTTGTACCCAGAACATAATGGGACTGGTGTATGGGCTTTTTTGTAATCTATTTATGGCCCTCGCCTTAGTATATCACACAGGCCTGTGATTGGTTAAGAATGTATGCATGTTTATTAGGCTTAACGAGTAGGAGTGCCCCTGAAACTACATATTTTCCCCCCAATACTCCAGGTCACCCAAGTCACATGGATGCAGGCCCATTTGCTCTTGAGGACTTTTAATAAATAAGCCACACCATGGGCTTTTAGCATTAAACAATGAATGCCCTGCCAATAGAATTACAGTAAGATATTATTTCCTTACCATCTATAGGGTTTCCAGTGCCGCATGGAAAGGGAGGAAACAAGCACATTACACTGAATGCTCATACAGGAAGCACAACAATAACAACGCATTGTATCTTACTCACCACTCCACTGGAGGACTTGGTCTTGAGATCCAGCTTCACCAGGCCAAATCCTAGAGTCAGAGAATTACACTGCATTATGTTCTGCAGCAGAGAATAGGGGGATCCCCACAGGCAGCATAGGGCAGGCAGACTATGGCTCACACAGGCAGCATAGGGCAGGCAGACTATGGCACACACAGGCCGCATAGGGCAGGCAGAGTATGGCGCACACACAGGCCGCATAGGGCAGGCAGAGTATGGCGCACACACAGGCCGCATAGGGCAGGCAGAGTATGGCACACAGGCCGCATAGGGCAGGCAGAGTATGGCACACACAGGCAGCATAGGGCAGGCAGAGTATGGCACACACAGGCAGCATAGGGCAGGCAGGGTATGGCACACACAGGCAGCCTAGGGCAAGCAGAGTATGGCACACACAGGCAGCATAGAGCAGGTAAAGTATGGCACTCACAGGCAGCTAAGGGCAGGCAGAATATGGCACACACAGGCAGCATAGGGCAGGCAGAGTATGGCACACACAGGCAGCATAGGGCAGGCAGAGTATGGCACACACAGGCAGCATAGGGCAGGCAGAGTATGGCACACACAGGCAGCATAGTGCAGGCAGAGTAAGGCACACACAGGCAGCATAGGGCAGGCAGAGTATGGCACACACAGGCAGCATAGGGCAGGCAGAGTATGGCACACACAGGCAGCATAGGGCAGGCAGAGTATGGCACACACAGGCAGGGTAGGGCAGGCAGAGTATGGCACACACAGGCAGAGTATGGCACACACAGGCAGCATAGGACAGGCAGAGTATGGCACACACAGGCCAGGCAGCATAGATCTGAGGTGTGACAGGACATTACAGGTGTGAAAAATACATAGACTTACAGTCTGAATCTGAGATGGGGCAGTTAATCTCGGTACTGACACCATTTAAAGCATACACAAAAATAAGCAGTCACAGCAGCTAGACACATGGGAGGCCAAGGGCCACATGTTGGACAGATGGGGGGGGGGGGGCAAACAGAGGGGCACCAGTTGGACATCACTACTATAGGGCTTCCTGGTTCTCTTCCAAAGCTAGAGGTGATACATTTAATTTACACTGCATAGCTCAAAAACCTGTAAGTTGATATAAAATATAAATTAGTCCCAACTCACCATATCCTTTATTAAAAACATCTCGGGCGGCTTTGCCCAGGTCTGCGTATGTAGGTGGCACGGCCATGTTTACTATGAAGGAAATAATATTTACAGATAAAATATCCATGCACCAATAATAATATCATTTATAAAGTTCTTCCTAGTAAACCTTATTGACTCCTTATGCCCCTCCTACAGGTCACTCCTCTGATTGCCACTAATATAAACATATTTTTACTGGACTTCAAATAAGGCTCATAGATTTTTTTCGTACTTATTTCCCAGTTGTAATATAAACCCCCCATGTGCACCCAAACCCCTTCTGTTCCCAGTGCAAATGACTGTGCTGTAGCCTTACAGGAGTGAATGTTCTTCCCTACACACTGTACAAGGTGCTTGATGGTGCAGCAGCTACAGAACTACTGTCACTGTGTGATTGATCTGTGGAATAACCTTTCACCAACGCCATTCCTTACATTGCTCTCTGTGGCCCTTTCACTGGCTAAACTGGTTCCTGTCAGTACAAGTCGCTCTGCACAGACTGAGCCTCACGTATCTGCAGCCTGGGCTCTTGCTGAAATACAGATAGCAGCAGCTGCACAATCCCACTGGCCGCCATATATTCTGCAATCAAACTGCCTTCTACTCTATAAATTAGATGCCTGTAGGCTCTCTTGGGGTCGCTGAACTACAATCCCTCCAGAATTCCACTGAAGGCTGCCTAGGCATGCTGGGAGTTGGGAGGTTTGTCCAGTTGCCCATCATTGCTTGCATGCCCTCCAGCTGTTGGGAGGTTTGTCCAGTTGCCCATCATTGCTTGCATGCCCTCCAGCTGTTGGGAGGTTTGTCCAGTTGCCCATCATTGCTTGCATGCCCTCCAGCTGTTGGGGGCCCCCAGGCTGAACATCCCCTGTCAGTAAGTCATGTTGCTTCCCCTTGGATGTGGCCCCATAAGGCTCCCACCCACTTACAGGACACTGCTGCTCTCCCAGGAAGGAGCTGCTCTCAGGTCTCTATACACTAGGCTGGCCCAACAGGGCTGCTCACGGTGCATCACTACCTGCCTGTCTCAGTTATACACAACATGTCCCCCTTAGTTTCACAACTGTGTAACCCCCCCCCCCCCCTGGAGCCTGCACCTCTCCCCTACACACACCCCGCACACACCCACCTACACGCACCCAGCTCTGTTGCCCCCCTACCCAGCACGCTTTCTGCAGCGCTCTAACCCCACCTTTACACATTTACCCGACACACAAGTCCCCTTTGTCTGCCCACTTGTCACCTGTCCCCGGCTGAAGGTCTCTGCGTCTCACCTCTCTGCGCATGCGCTAATCCCAAACCGTGTCACGCCTTCCCTGCCATAGGATGGAAAACACTACGCTTCTCCCATTGGCTCCCAACCGCAAGCCCCGCCCATACCAGCTTTACTAGACTGGCTCTCTCTTCCTATTGGTTCCCCTGCTGCTGTAGAATGTGGGAAGCGCTAGTAATCCGTTTGTATCAGCGAGAAGGAAAGAAGGAGCGGTTTCCGGCGCCCAGACCGGCTCAAATTTCCACAGGCATCGATTTCCGGTTGGAAATGTTATGCTGTGAGCGGTGAAGCCCGCTAGGGGAGGGTACTGCGCATGCCCAGCATAGGGATCTCATTTACTGCTGGGCGAGGTTCTTAATGAAAAATGCCGCCAGTGACGGTTCAGTTTGGCATAGAAGTGACCTTCATAGGGGAACAGATGTTACGTACCTTAAGTTAGAGACATGTAGCGCCCAGCAAAGGAGGGACTACTTGTTTTCCACAAAATGCCCCTGTGGCGCTTAGGGTTGTAATGCGGCCCATAACAATATCATGAGGTAGTGTTTGTATTAGAGAAAGCTAGAAGCTAGCTGCATAGGAAAGATGGTAATTCATTTAGAAATACTGGCAACACTGCTGGAGCCAAGGCGTGTGCTCTCTCGGCCCTATCACACTGAAATCTAACATGGCATTGTACCAGAACAAGATATCATAGCAGAACAGCTCCCCAAGGCTTCTAAAGAATGACTTCATAGCAGAATGTATCCCTATGGGTTCTGAAGCATGACATCATAAAAGAACAAGTCATCTGTAGCATGACATCATAGCAGAACAGCTCCCCAAGGCTTCTAAAGAATGACTTCATAGCAGAATGTATCCCTATGGGTTCTGAAGCATGACATCATAAAAGAACAAGTCATCTGTAGCATGACATCATAGCAGAACAGCTCCCCAAGGCTTCTAAAGAATGACTTCATAGCAGAATGTATCCCTATGGGTTCTGAAGCATGACATCATAAAAGAACAAGTCACCTGTAGCATGACATCATAGCAGAACAGCTCCCCAAGGCTTCTAAAGAATGACTTCATAGCAGAATGTATCCCTATGGGTTCTGAAGCATGACATCATAAAAGAACAAGTCATCTGTAGCATGACATCATAGCAGAACAGCTCCCCAAGGCTTCTAAAGAATGACTTCATAGCAGAATGTATCCCTATGGGTTCTGAAGCATGACATCATAAAAGAACAAGTCACCTGTAGCATGACATCACAGCAGAACAGCTCCCCAAGGCTTCTAAAGAATGACTTCATAGCAGAATGTCCCCCCATGTGTTCTGAAGCATGACATTGTAGCAGAATATCCCCCCATGGATTCTGAAGCATGATGTCATAGAAGAACAAGTCATCTGTAGCATGACATCATAGCAGAGCGTCTCCCCAAGGCTTCTAAAGAATGATATAGCAGAATGTCATGGAGTCTGAGGATGACGTCATAGCAAACTATCACCCCAAGTCCTCTGAAGCATGACATCATAGCAAAATGTCACCCGTGATCTTTAGCATGATGTTATTCCAGAATGTCGCCCCAAGAGATCTGAAGTATGACAGCAGAATGTTGTCAGTAATCTTGTAAGATACATTTGCCTTAGTCCCCACAGAGGCGCATTATAAGCAACACATTTTAACTTAAAAAATTAAAAGTTGTATTCACCTTTGCATTTGAATAGGAGGCTGTGTTTGTGTTACCTGTGCCTAACATACAACTGTTCAGCCATACATTATGAGAGAGATATTTCCACAAAAACAAAAATTGCTCAGTGCGCTAAAGCCTTTCCATTAGTATTCATGTTGCCCAACTTCAGCTGTGCTAACGTTTAGATTTTACAGCACTGTAACAAATAGGGTCAGAAACCAGCAGATCAAACAGGACCCACTGGGCTCAGTGCAGGCAAAGGGGGTACTGGGGCACAGGCAGGACAACTACTTGCAAACTGGAACACAGTTTATTAAAGGCACAAGCACATAAACAAGGCAGGAAGTTAGTACTGGCAGGTACAGATAACATACAGGAACAGGCCTGCCAGGTAAGGTATGTACTAGCAAAAGGCCAGAGCAATGCATAGAAAAGATTAAAGGAGAAGGAAAGTCATTTTGGCATTTTACTGCCAATAGATTTGCCACATTAGTGCCACCTAGAACACTATATTTATTCTGCAGAAACCTTTACTATACCTAAGTAAAGAGCCATAGAAGCTCCCTCTGATAGCAGCTGCCATTTTAGCTTGGTCTTGGTAGCTTCTTGCTGCAGTTATAGCTCAGATCAGATCACACATTCCTAAGGGAGGGGGGATGTGTTCTTGTGCATTCTTATGGAAGGGGGGAGCAGGAGAGAGGAGAGAACTGAGCAGACTTAAGCCCCAAACCAGAGAGAGCTCTAAAAGAGAGGAAGAGCATGTTAACAAAAAAGGAGACAAATCACATGTTTCTTTTGATAGAGGACTCAGTGCAGTGTTTCTGTGAGTGCTTATGGCACATAAACCTTTCTGATAAAGCTTACTTAGTTTTTACCTTTCCTTCTCCTTTAACAAGGTCTGGGCAGACACACATCATCAGGGTCAGGAACAGGCAAAAGTCATAATAGGAATCAGGAACAGAAGTGAAAACACACAGGAAGGTTTCTACACATAGGCAAGTGGTCCTAAGGAGAGAGTCTGTTTTCACTGAAGTGGAGCTTTTACTATTGAATTTCATGCCACTGGTAATGCTCTGGCATCACTGCATCCTCCCTGGCATTTAATGTGGCACTTGGGCTGGTCCTGCCTTGCTGGCACAGCAATGCTGATGTCACTGGGCTCCTTTAGTGACATCATTTGTTTTGCACCGGACCAGTTTGTGACCAGAGATGACACTGCTGCCATACAATAAAGGATAATAACTGATAAGGCCTTTTTTAAATGACAGCAGAGCAGAGATATTTTGGTAAAAGCTTATTTATTCACAGGCATTTCTTTGAAGTTTAACATGTAAAAATTAAACATATGAATACACTCTGATAAGTGGATATATAAAAATATTATTTTACAATCCTACACTGCAATTTTTCCCTGATAACAGCCTTGTCTGTAATATTCTCCAGTGGTTCTGCACTGAGCAGCTGTAAGCACACAAGGTTATCTGTATGAGACCCTCACAAAATGGCTAGAGTTTGATCAGCCAGTCATGGCTTCTGAATGTTTAATATAACAGTCCTTGACAAAAGGCAAAGTATGTGTTGGCATGGTTAAGTGCTTTTTCTGCATAAATCCTAGAGATATATGATTTAAAGGCACAGTTCCATTGCGTCCGATACATCTGCTGTTTCCGCGTCTCACGTGGTTGTAATGGGTGATGTGCCAGATGCCTCCTCTTGCTGCGATAGCCACGACCAATCTAAGGACTTTATAGATGAAAGATGAATATAGAGGAGTTATAGACGAATGTCTCGCTATCCCAATGTTCCATAGTTAGCTGATTTTCTAACCTAAGCAATTATGTCCATACAGTATTTGACTTCTTGGGTCTGTAAACATGGACACTAGCAGTGCGCATATCGGCCAATTTACAAGTGACAGTTGTGGGAGGGCTGCTGACGGGGCTTTTAAGTATATTAGCAGCTCCCGCCCCAGGGGCGCATATAAATTGAACGTGTCAGGGGAGGAACAGTCAGTAGGAGGAGCGCCGGCAAAGGTCGGACTGGGCCGCCGGGGCCCACCGGGATTTTTCCCGGTGTCCCGGCGGCCCAGTACAACCCTGCTCCCAGTGGCCTCAATGCACCATGGAGCCTAGTAACATGACTGCTCACAGATACACTTAAAAAACACCCAAACAGAATGACCCTAAGGAAGTTAATCCCAAAATTAAGGGCTGGTCCAGTATCAAGGGTTAAGAGCCTTGTTTGAAAGGCCCAGCCTGAAGGCTAGGGGTGTATTTGAGTAGAAAACCTTTGTGTATAATAAATATTCTTGGAAACCCAGAGCAGTCAATTAGAGCAAGATAGGCATAAATATTCATTTAGCCTCCGTTATAGCCCATATTCAACAACTAGTTATCTTATGGCCACTATTAGAATGAGCTGCCTCACTATACAAGCACAACATGGAGGGTTCACTGGTGAATCCGTCTCTCCAGTCTCATAAAGGTCTATAAAATAACCCTGGGTTAGGTAGAGATATTTTCCCATAGGAAAACAAGAATAATGCAGCTAAACATGGTGTCAGGGTGTGCACACTACAGCAGTGTAAGTCTTAACCTGACAAGTCCTACTAGAATTCTGTATATAAAAGTACACTCACAGAACTGTATATGTAAGCCAGGGGCACAGGAAGCACTAGATGAGTAAATAGGAGCAGGGGAAGAAAGGGCTGAAGATGGCACGGGGAGGAGCAAATGGACTGATGAGACACTATCAGCGCTGCAGTGAATCAGATTGTTGGCTTATTGAGGAGGGAAGCAGAGAAAGGAAAGACAAACGAGAACTTGCTCAGCAGTACTTACCATGAGACTACTGTCTTGTTCCTTCATAAAGCCCATCATTGAAGTTTCCATTTGCCTGCACAGTTTCAAAGACTCAGAGAGAAGATCTTCACTGTAAGGTAACCAATAATAAACATATTTCTCTGTCTCAGGTCTGCTCCATTTAATTAGTGCAATAGCTAAAGGAACAGTAACATCAACAAATTTATGTGTTTTAAAGTAATTAAAATATAATGTGCTGTTGCTCTGCAAAAAAATGGTGTTTTTGCTACAGAAAAGCTACAATATAAATAAGCTGCTGTGTAGCCCTGGGGGCAGCCATTCAAGCTGGAAAAAAGGAGAAAAGGCACAGGTTACATAGCAGATAACTAGTAGATAAGCCCCATATAATGGGGGTTTATCTGTTATCTGCTAAGTAACCTGTGCCTTTTCTCCTTTGAATGACTGCCCCCATGGCTACACAGCAGCTAACTTATATAAACTATAGTAGTCTTTCTGAGGCAAACACACCAGTTGTAGCAATGCAGGGCAACAGTACATAACATTGTTGTTACTTTTATACTTTCATTTTTTGGTGTTACTCTTCCTTAAGCTAACTCTTATTGCTCTCCCAGAAGAAAAACAGCCCATGGTATCCTGCTATAACAGATCCATGTCTATTGCCTGCAACGTGTCTTGTGGAGCACCTGAGTGCTTAAATTGTCTGACTTGTCTCCTGGATTTTTAAGTTAAGAATCAAAAAGTATTTGTGGTATAAATATGCCATGGAGTCAGTACAGGTACCCTGCTCCAACAGAGACCACATCAGGGAGGGAAGGCAGGAAGGGTTATATGATAATTTTATGTTATCCCTGAGTTATTCTGAATGCAGCTAGGTGCCAGTGATGGCTAAATTACCCTTTAAAGGAGCAGTTCCGTGTATGTAGCTCTGCAAAAGCAAAAGTCACTGACTTAGAGGTTAGAGAGCTGAAAGTAGAGTTCTGGCCATTATGTTAGACATCTGTCCACTCTAGCCTTTATAGATTACATTTTTGCCTGACTAACTACATAAGAAATATTTTTTATTTTGCGCAGTCTGTTTTACCCAGTTTAATTTTTACTCCGAGCAGTTTATTGAAGGTGTTTGTTGTAAAATCATGTGATCTGCTGCAACATATTGGCTCCCTGCTTGATTAAAGTTGTTCTGTGCATTCTCTCTGCACAATTCTTGTGCTCCGGCATTCAACGGGTACCTAGTTTAGGTAATCCCTTGTACTATGTACAGTCCAGCAGGGATACCTGACAGCAGAGTGGCCCCTAAGGGGGTATATGTTACTGGTGAGATTATAAAATACATATAAACAGAAAGGCAATATTCATTTGGGTGATAGTCTCCCTTTAAAATGTCCTTCTTCTCAGAACACAAGAACAGCATCAATCTCCACAGGATACAAATTGAATTTTACTAAAATATATTAAACCCAAGCATATAAATTCTAATAAAGACCAATCATATTTCCTGATTTAAATTATTCTTTACTGTGTAAAATTATTCCAGTTTTTCCTTACTTCTTACCATATTGAATTGGATAGCTATGTTACCAAAGTTGTTAACAAGTTATTTAAAAAAAAATTGTTTATGTATAAAGAGATTATAAAAAAAAAGTCCTTCCACTGTTCCATTATGTATGTGATTATTTTTTTAATTCCATCTTGTTTCTTTTCTCCTATATATCCCATTCATCCTCACTTCAGTTTACCTCGTCCTACCATCTCTTCTGTATACCCAAGGGCTGCACTTACCTTTTCTTCACATACTCTTGGGCTAGACTGGCAGAGAGGGCAGGAGGCTGGGAAAGCAGTTGGCTTGGGCCAGGCATTCGAGATGTGCCCAAGCTATCTGGGCTACCACTCACAGGGCCACGGACTTTGCTCTGTGGGGATCAGTAACACAGAGGATGTATAAATAACAGTTTGTGCACCACAGAGCCTAATTCCTATTTAATTCTGGTAAGAGCTCAAAGGCACACAGTCATGAAAACAGTGGGTTTCAGACTGGATCACTGACGGCTATAATCTGATGACGAAGCTTGTCTATAACAAGATAATCAACACAATAAACAATTATGTAGCACACAGAGGATCCGATTCATAAACATAGGTGCTAATTGCACCAGAGCAGTTACCCATAGCATCAAATTAGCAATTAGTCTTCTGCAAGTTAGCCTACAAAACCAAAGATTGGTTGTTCTGTGTAACTGCAACACAGATTTGTTTTAATTGTATTTGGCCAGGGAATGTCTATTCTAACACTACTCCATTACCCAATGTGTGAGCATAAGGTTCCCGTGGTCTTGTAATATATATATATATACATACACACACACTGCTTACACAAGCAATCTTTAGCAGGTTCCACAGCTCCTGCTGTCTCTTCTCTTGCCTCTTTACCACCATTTTTTCATCTTCTCTCATTAGGTTCATCACCTCTTTCACCTTTGGGGATAGTTCTAGGGCTTTGTGCTTGCACGCCACAGTCTTACTGCAGGCAGATGGGAAAGGAGTCAGTAAAGCCGGCATGAAATCATGGAGATGAGAAGGATAAAAGGGAGCTGCCACAGACCTGAGTTGGTCATATATAAGGATGACTCTCTTCTCGAAGCTCTGGATGGCTTGAATTAGGAGGCGCACCATTTCATTGCTGTCTCCTGCTGTCCTTTGATCTACAGGTAAAAAAAATACATTGGTGCTGGGTTCCTAGAAATAAATTTACGTTTACGTTTAGAGCAAGTCAGATCTTCTCGGTAAGTCCAATATCCTTACTACATGTCACATGGAGTTGAGCATGTTGAAACTACACTTCCTGAGTAACTAGCAGGTAGCCTAAATACCATGATAAATTAACAGAGTCAGGTTTCTGGTGCTAAACCGCAAGAAGGGTTATCTAGCCCATCGTATTCCCGTCATATTTAGTAATACAGACTCTTTGGCCCTAGAGCCAAATACAACTAGTAAGGGGATTATTTACCCATATTTGCAACAATAACTGCTTACCTCTAGGTCTCTCCCGTAACCGCCGATATAAATCTTTAGCCTGTTCTTCTCTGGCAATAAAAGTAGAAAACAATGTTTTATTTAGACCGTCATAGAGAACAGCCAACCCCCAACACAATTTACAGAACACTTCATATGATGACATGAAAGTACAATGGCTGAACAGTTTCCACCTCACTCACAGGTCATCCAGTGTCCCTCGGTGTTTCCTGCCTAATGGATTTCTCTGCAGATCTACACTGTCTGTTTGTAAAGCCATCATTTTATCCACAAGAGCCTGCACTTCCCTCTCCTACAAAAGAACAAAAATGTAAAGAACTTAAAACAAAGGAAAATCCAACACACAGTGGTTGAAAAGGTAGGTAACCTTGTTTCGCAGCAATGAGCAATTGATTTCTGGGCTTCTCTCTTGCCTTATGATCTGGCAGGGGGTAAAAGTTGGGGTCTGACATTAAGAGCTGACTGGGGTTTACTACTACACTGATCTCCAGGAAGCTCAATAAGAACTCTCTTTAGGTTCCAAAGCTAAAGCCCTCCTTTACCCCATAAAGATCAATGCAATGGGATATACTGCATTTTGGGAAAAGAGCAGCCCATAACCAAACAACCTGGATACATTTAAACAATGCAGACTGCGGATATTTGGGTGCATTTGTAATTAGACCAAATTTGTAATTACAATACACAAGCCCAAACCGCAAATGGTTGCTATGGGGGAAAAAAGCAGTGCACTGGTTTTGCCCACGGTGCCCCTTTAAGTAATGGAGCCCGAGACCCTAGGGTACATATATTCACATAGCACGTTTAATTTATGGAGTGGGCTTTCGAGTATCATTATCCCATTTCATCTCATTCCTTACCCTGCCGCACAGTTCCACTGTTTGCTCCGTCTCTCTCCAGGCTGACAGGAGCTTTTCAGAAGCTGCGAGAAAGAAACATTGTTCATATCATTAACAGGTAATGTAAAGGTGAACGGCTCCTTTAATAGATATCATTGATGATAAGGTGATGTGTGTGAAGTAGGAACCCATATAAAGGCTCAAAATACAAGGGCTAGACCCTGGCCTACTAAGTCTCATCCTGCAGACTGTATGGCTAAAAGCAACAGTAATAAAGAGAAATTTGCTCTTTTATGAATATGCTATTTCACAATAGTAACACTGCATGGTGCAGATTTTGCCCTGTTCACATTTCACAAGTTCAATATATAAAAACTGGCATTTCTAGACATATTCATTTTTAGGGTTTAGTTCTCCTTTAAATCTGCATATAACAGAACGGGTACCTTCCGTATCCTAAGCAGAGCTTTAATTTTATCTTAATGCTGTAAACTAAGAGGCCATAGTTTGATATGCACAGATCATTCCTCTGTGTAAAACTGTATTTATACAGAAGACTGGAAGCTCCCATACTGCTTGCTGTTAATACAGAAAGCCATTTATGATGACTATGAATGCTGTTTAGTGGTTGTCTAAAGAAAAAAAAAAAAAGCTGTGCATAATAACAGTGTGTCAGAGGTTACAGCAAAGTCAATAAATCACTATAGTTCTCTTTACTAAGCAATAAAAGTCGACAGAGGGCCCAGCCAGTAACTTACTGATTCCAAACTCCATCTGTTCACTGTATTTTTCTAGATCAATCTGGATACTGTTCCGGAAGAAATCCAGTTTGGCCTTTAGCTGCTCAAACTCAGAAGTCATGAGGTTCTTCTTTTTGGAAAGTTCAGTATTGTATCGCAGCAGGTTTACCCTACATAACATAGAGATATGCCCTCAGCACTTATGCATAATACATGGAGAAACACACATCTGCCACACATACTGTCTGTCCCACCCACACGCAGAGCTCTCATACTCACATAAAGGTACGCTGCCCATGAAGCAGACGGGCACAATCCTCTTTCATCGCTCGTATTGTCTGCCAGGTCTGCCCCCACACGCGGCGAAGGTGGGTGTAAGTGAGGGGCCGCTTGGGATCCTGCACTGGAATAGAATTAAGTGCCACAGTGTCACATCACCATCAACAAACCACAAACCTCAGGATTAGACAGATGTATAAACCCTGAAGGCATAGGCAAACGTCTGAGTCCTCAGGCAAGAGGAATATACATATACATGTATATCCCTTGCCATTACAAGCCAAATATCAGTGGCACTCACATATAACGGTGACACTCTCGGGATGTGCCGGCAGTGATATCTGGGGCTCATATACAGTCTTCCGGTTATCAAATAGAAATATCAGATCACCCTCGCCCTGGCGCCCATCATTGACCTGTAGACAAAAGCAAATAAGACACTTATTGATTAAAATAATTCCAGTTTATAGACAACAAAGATATTGGCCTATGACCCTCAAGCAGTTACAACTCCCACCAGCAGCCAGCATCTTATATGGCAAGGTCAGATCTAGAATGCAAGAACAACTGCAGGTGGAATGAACTAGAACAGTTGAGGGTTTTACTACACTTGCTGTACTGAAAGTAATATGAATATTTGAATCTGTATATTGCACTTAAGAGCTGTAATTAAGCAGTGAAACATATGCCTATATGGTCACTCTCTGAAGTCAAAAAGACAATGGTTTTCCTTTCATTAACAGTTCCACCAGATACTGTGACCTGCAAAGAAAGGCTGCTTACAGAAATATAATTTAAAGTTGCATTTTAAGTTGAACCACACTAGCCTTGTGTCACATGACACAAAACATTTTTTTTGCCATATTTGTGCTTTCATAATGTCATTTTGCGGTGAGCATGAGAAGACTCTTACCGTGCAGTCTACCACAAACTGGGTTAGAGGCTGGGCAGGATTAAGGGCCAATCCTGATGCCTGCAATAGTTCCTGCTCTTCCTCAGGAATCCCTGTGTCTTGCTCCAGGCGACTCTTCAGATTCTGCAGGTTTTCATTCTCTGACACCGGGTAAGTGTGCACCTTGCCAGACACCATGTTCAGTACAGACAACAGCTGGGGGGATATATACACATGTACATCAATATATCAGCAATAACATATATGTTTATAAAAACCTGTGATATATATCCTTATAAGTAGTGCTTAGTGAGGTTATCATATATAAATCACCCATAGCCCATTGAAACGTGTATTAAAAAATAAGCAATCCCCTGCTTCAACATTTAGGAACATTAGAAACCACCTTACATGGTCTGTGGTCCTTATATCTTAAGAGAGGGTGTTGTATAAACATATATGCAGGTCTATCCTGTTGGTTCTGGTGCTTTTCTTGAAACTTTGGGGCAGTTCTCTCATCCAGAGTATCTGCCTTCACCTTTTTTGCTGTTTATTGCTGGGTGGTACGTATAGGTTTGATTTTTGTTTTGATATTGTGTACATATCTTATGAATGTTGAATTATTGTTATACAATAATTTTATATAAAGCTTTTCAACTGCAATACCACCTTTGTATGGCTCTTTTTAGTGTGCAACATCTTTATGTGGTTTATATCAATGCCATTTAATTTACCAGACATCTGGTGGATCCTTCACACATTGGGAACTTGCAGGGGACAGAGTAACTTAATTGTATTCATTTAGACCTTGGCCTACCCACTGTATGTAATTGACACTGGAAAGACTGCTTGGGAGGTGTAAAGGCTATGAAGATAGAAGCTGGACCTAACCACTACTAGTCCTGTGAAGTGATGCCTTTACCCCAGGGGTGATTCCTGTGTCTCTGGAATGTATTCAGAGAAAGTACACCCTTATCTTTAACTGATATATGAAAGTAGAGAATGATAAAAAATAAAACCATATATAGAATGACAAGGCTAAAACAGAAAACAAGAAACAGAAGAAAGGACATGACAGCAGACATATTGATTTCCCACCAAAAAATTACAGATTCTGTGTTGTGTTCTTTACTGTAAATGTTGCTTGTACACCCAAAGCTTCATACCGACACTTACCTTAAGGCTTAGGATGGAATCCAAGGCCTGGAAACAACCAACATTAGGGTTCTGTGGATCTGTGCCTCTCTGTCTCTGGTGCCACATTAGCATGCATTGTAGCCAGTGTTCCAACTTGCCAGCCAGCTTGCTAAAACAAAAGAAATATTTAATTCCAATTTATTGCATGTGCAAGTAGCGAACATCTTGAGCTAGACAGCCTGCCACAAACTTGAAACATGGACTAATATGGTCTGACAGTTGTAAGGCTCTGGGATTCATCATAGAGCTAAATTGAAAACCAGTATTTTTGACACCCAATCAAGCCAATGATCATATCACACGGTGAGTCACTCAGACTCATTAAGGTATTGATTAGGCAAACTACAGTCATCTTGCAACCAAGAGCCTCATTGCCATGGATGTTGTCCACAGAATATTCAACTGTGTCAAAATGATATCTGCCCACATTTATGTATCAAACAGTATGTATGGGTATTGTTTTGGGCTCTAACACAAGCCAATGGGCTGGCTCAACTGGGCACTTTAAGACTAGAACAAAACTAAGCTAAACTATAAACATCCAATGAGAATTTTGGTACCTGTTCAGTATGAAACCAAATGAGACTGATTTATCTAGACATGATCAAAAGAAAGTGGTAGACAATTGGCACCCTACAGTAGCAATACATGGCACCGTGACACAGGTATAAACTGAATACTGCTGACAACATGGCTCAACATTTGCCATGGTTTATGTTTTTACATACTCTGAACAAGATAAAAGGTTGGATTGGTTCCCCTCTGCCCTCTCTCTCTCCATCTTTGCACTTTCCTGTTCTCTTTTGCTTTTACATGTATTAAAAGAAGGCTTATGTAATATCTAAAATAGTTACAAAACATCATATTTTCTGATTGTTTGTTTTTAACATAACTTAAAGGGAGCAAAAGAGAAGAAAAAAAAACATAAAGTGTACAGGCAATGGCAGTATTTAGGTAGAAGTGCCTCAATACTGTGTGTATGTGATCAACCCTGGAGGCAAGGACATCGTACCTGTTCAGATGATTGGGTGTTGGTAAGACACTGGAGAACTTTACTGCTCCCATCAGGTCCTCGTATACCACAATGTGCTCATTGCTTTTCTCTCGCACTTTTCCATGCCTAGAGTCCAAAGGAACATACAGGTCACTATTACTTGGAAATACTGTAATTTGGATTACCGTGCCTTAAAGCTACTTGAATCATTTAAACAGGATTAAATAGATTGTAAGCTTAAATTGTAAGCTCTATGGGGCAGGGACATCTTTCCTACTGTGTCTAACACCACACGGCACTTTGTCTCTGTGTATTTATACTTATTTGTTGTACAATTTATAACACTTGTCCTCCCGGTGTGTAATTGTGTATATTGTAAGATTGTACTGCGCTGCGTATCCTTGTAGTGCTTTATAAATAAAGTTATACATAAATACAAATGGGATTATTTTGCCACTAACATCCAGTTTAGTTACCATCAAGTACAATGTACTGTTTTGAAATTACAGATATAATGGAAATCAGTCAAATTACAAGAATTGTTTGCCAAGATAGGACTCTACAAGAAATGGCATTGCTGTATTTTTGGAGCTTTCTGGAGAATGAGTTTCTGAATAACAGACCCCATAGTTGTATCGAAAAAGTAAAAATGTGATCAGAATAATACTAAACAGAATTAGAAAATAAAACTATGATTTAAGGTAAGCAGCATCGCTTAATAGGACTGCTGACTATCACTCTAGAGCAGTTTAATTTTTCCCAACCACATAAAGTGTAAGGGGGTCACTAAAGCTGTTTTGGGGTACCTGCAGTGTTTGGCCACTAGATGGCAGTACTGGGTAAGGTTAAGTTAGGTTAAGTGTCTCACCACTGAACAGGTTGCCAGTTGGGAAGGAAAGGTCGGAATCCTGTTATACATTCAAAGGCTAGTGTCCCAAAACTCCAGTAATCAACAGTCACTGTGTACTTCTTCTGCTCTAGTAATTCTGGGGCCTGTGTAAAGGCAAAGCACAGAACATAAGGATAAGGGTATCAGCAATAAGAAAAAATGAAATGGAAGGAAACTGGCACAACATATTGGTGAGTAGCACAGGAAGGACGTACAAAAAACAAAGGGATTCCATCATGATTTTTCTGGTTTAGTTTTTATTACTATATTACACTGTTCACATTCACTCTACCATTTAAAAATGTATTTTTGAACCAATAAATATATTTTTTTTTTTTTAGCTGTAATGTTGGTGTGTAGGCAGCATCTCAATGCACTGTGCCTGAGTCTGAGCTTTCAGAGATGCCAGCGCTACACATTAGAACTGCTTTCGGATAAGCAATTATTTTTCCCAACTCCCATGTGACTGGAGGAATCATGATCCAGACTTGGATTTTTACTATTGAGTGCTATTCTGATATCTACCACTAGGCGGGAGCATTTTTTAGCAGTTGTCTTGCTCCCTTCCCATTGTGCTGCTAATCGATTGCGGGGGGGGGGGGGGGGGGGATATCACGCAACATGCAGCTCAGCAGTTAAGTATGGCTGAAGTTTATCAGAGCACAGGTCACATGGCTGTGGCACCCTGAGAAATGAAGAATATGGCTAGCCCCATGTGACATTTCAAAATCAAACATAAAAAATGTGTTTGCTCTTTAGAAAAATGGATTTCAAGCTCTATTAACTGATGTGTTTTGATAAAAAACATGGTTTTCCCATAACAGAATCCCTTTAAGCAGGCCATGCACATACAGAAATTGTTGTTAGATACAGTTTTGTGTGATTTGGGACAGACATCCTTGTACCATGGATATTGTTTTTCAAAATATAGGTTTTTCAAAAATTGTAGCTTCAAACAAATTATATTTTCTGTTCATGTACAGTCAGTGTGATGAAAATGGTGGTGAATGGTGTGCCTGATTGGTCCCCGACCAACTGTTCTTGCTTTCAAGCATTATATTTCCAAGAAAGCAGCCTTCATATTAATAATTATTGATCTATATAACAAAGGTTTTGTTGGCCATACATTAATATCTCTGCATGTATGACTACCTTCACATTATGGAAAGCTGATAATGATACGGATAAAAGAGTAGGTGGATAACAGGGCAGAAAAGAGCAGAAGATATTTGAGTGATGGGGTGGGCTGGAAAAAGGAGGCAAGAAAAAGGGTGGCGGACAATAACATTAAAAATAAAGGCACATCTGGGGCAGGAATCGCCAATGTTTGATGTTGCAGAATTCTCTCCCTTTCTGCAGTAGGTGAGTTAATATTGGGAGTTGTAGTTATATGTCACCTGGAATGATGAAGACTGCCCAATCCAGCTCTCGGGGAGCTTCAAGCTGTTGGGCTTCCAAACCACAAGAGGGTGAAGCAGAATATATACAAGGTGCTTACCAAATACTGCAGGGTACCCACAAAGGATGTGCATAGACTCCCCTGATCAAGCTCCTTGGCATATCCCAAATCAATAATTTTATGGATCAGCTGAAAGAGAGAGGAAAGCACAACCATTGCAGGTTAAAGAGCCATATACTTAGTGCTAATGTATTACTCTTAGAACTAACACTGACTCCTGTGTTCTGGTTCTATTATGTACCATTTAAGTGATTGGATACTGTCTGATCTAGCCATTCACAGTTGGACAAACAGCAGTGACCCACAGACTGATCACCCTTATGAGTGGAAATGAGCTACTAAGAACTAGAAGGAAACAGATGCTAGCATTGTCATTCGCAGGAAATATGCTTTTTGTTCAGTGCAAGCAGAAAAGGCTGATTTTATGATGCCATCTCTTTAAACAGGGTGTGTGTGGTGTAAGGGGGGAATGCTAACACAGTGCCTGTACATCAAATATAATCTGTGTAGTGTAATCATCCTCCTATATTCATCCCTCATTCGTCAGCAAAGTGAATAAAGTTTAGCAGCTAAAGTACCTTTGTTAAGTGTCTGAAAAAAAAAACTTTCTATTAAGGCAGGGATCCCCAACCATTTATACCTGTGAGCCACATTCAAATTAAAAAAGTGTAGGGGAGTAACACAAGCATGAAAAATGTTCCTAGGGGTGCAAATAAGAGCTATAAATGGCTATTTGATAGCCCCCTGTGGACTGGCAGCCTACAGGAGGCTCTGTTTGGCAATTACACTGGGTTTTTATGCAACCAAAACTTGCCTCCTAACCAGAAATTCAAAAATAAGCAGCGGCTTTGAGGCCACTGGGAGCAACATCCAAGGGGTTGGGGAGCACCATGTTGCTCACGAGCCACTGGTTGGGGATCACTGCATTAATGAAATAAGATAAAAATAAGTGAATCTGACAGTTTAAAAAAAAACGTTTGTTTGCCTTTGAGTAACGGAGCCATTAAGAGACCAATGTGTACTGAATTCACTTTTGCTGTATTTTTATTCTTTAGCTTCTATAACATTTTTAATGACTATTCAGGCAGATCTGCTCTGTTGAGCCGACACTAGAAACACATGCATTACTTTGTTGTACATTAACTGTAATTATATCCCTTTTTGAGCAGTATATTAGCAGCAATTATATATACAGAGTACATTTAAAAGGTGACACTTACTCTCTGGGGTCCTGGCTGCAGAACAATGTTCTCTGGCTTCAGATCTCTGTGGATTATCCTGTTCTCATGGAGGTATCGAAGGGCAGAGGCTGAGAATTAGAGAAGGATGAAACCTTTAAACCTGGCAAACAGGGCCCTCTAAATCCCCTGTTGTATATCTTAGCTCTTGTTAATGTATTGTAATTAGCAATAATAATAATAATAATAATATTGTTCCCTTGTGCCAAAAAATATAGTAATGGGCTCATGAAGGAAAATAACAGAGCTGGACATTTCTCATTTCGCCTGGGGGGCGCAACCACTGGGGAGTGTTGTACTTACTGGCTAAGGAACACAATTTTGCAGCCCTTAGTAGTCTTGCCCACACAGGTAATCTTGCACAAGGTAAAAGTATTGCAAATATATAATTTAACCTCTTATTATCCTGCCCAGCCTCATCAGAACTGCTACCTCTTCATGTCCCATATATGTAGTTTTTATGCTGCACTGGCATTCACTCATTCACAGGTGGCCTGGGAGTTTTAGCAGCAGACTTTCCAGCACTGGCTGGGAATGAGATATAAGGTGTGCTGATATTATAAGAATAATGATGGCCTTTCATTAGGGATTAGAGTAACTCCTATGTTGCCTTGTCCTTTCTTTATCCACTAAATGAATATATTATCGACTAATGAATATATTAAAGAATATACAGTATATCAGGCAAAGGTCTGAGGTCAAAGTGATGAACTAATTCCAGCATCCTATATAAGACAAAGCTTTCCCTGCATGCTTCCAAAGCCCACGCTCTTCTTTACTTGTCAGGATCACACTCACAAATATCACTGAGCAGAGTCAGTATGGGTCCCTCCTTAAGGCCACAGCAATTCTCGAACTGATTCAGATACTGTAAGAAGAGGATAGCACAGTGTAAATGTGGCATTTAAAGATACCACAGTACATAATTAAACAATGGACCTATAATAACAAGGTAACAAAATGGCAACAGATATACTGGAATGCCTCACTGCCATTTACAGGGCATCAGATGCCTGAATGACAGCACATCACATAGAGCCACTCATGTATACTCTGTTTCCCATGTCACATGGTCACGCACCTTGCGCAGGTCACCCCCCTCACAGTATTCCATGGCCAGAAGGGGGAGGTCATTGGGGGCCAGTTTCTGTAGCCCATCAGGAACTTCACGGGCAGAGACCACATTAGGGTGATTCAACCTAGGAATGGAGGGAAAAACAGAACAGATGAGAGACTAACAAAAGGCAAGAAGCACCATCAGACATGGAGCATAAATGCACACTTGTCTCCTTTTAAATGCAACATTAAAAAACACAAAGATGAGGCAAGTGCTTAGGCAGGGTAAATGATTATAGGGAATCTCATGGATGGTGGGAGTTATAATTCAGCATCTGGAGTGTCAAGAGTGTCTGTCACTGATTTAAATACCTGCATTGTTTGTCTTCTCTTGCTCAGTAAACTATTTAAAGGTGCGGTTCACTGTAATCTTATAAAGAAAAAATGTAAGTGGAAGAGATCTGAATCTTACTTTTTCATGATCTGGATTTCCAGGCACCATCTCTCTCGGTTCTTAGGGCTCAGCTCCTGCCGGCACTGCTTTATTGCCACTTGCTCACCAGTATCCTATAGGGACAGGCACAGGGGTACACAAGCAAGTCAGGGCCACAGGTCTGAGAGACAGAGCTCAATGGAGGGGAACAGAGGGCAAATATAGAGGGGGGAGACACACAGTAAGGAGGGAAATTAGCATGGAGACATATGGATAGGAACATGGAGCACAGAGATCGAGACACTAAGGAAGAAATTATAGCCCAGTGCCACATAACACATTAAGCATATTAAGGAACAAATAAATATACAATATTACAGACGCACAATGCCCAGTGCCTGGCAGCATGAAAAGGGGATGTGCAGCTGCAACTGGTCCAAGCAAAGCACACAAAGATATGGCGGTTAGCAGAATGAGGAATGGGAGGAGAGAATGCAATTGCAGAAAAGGCAAATGGATAAAAATTTGCAGAGGAAAATGGAGAAGAGAAGGAGTTGCAGCAAGCACCCAAGGGGAAGACAGAAGATAACAGATTTTAGCAGAGAGAGGTTATTAACTCTTCACTACCTTTTCCTGGATCTACATTTTTCAGTTTATTTATATCCAGCAATATTCCTATTTTTTTTTATAAAATGGAAAAAGTTTGAGATTATCAGGGATTGCTATCACCTCTCTGGGTTTCATACCCTGTTTCTCCAAAAAAATATGATTGATACATGGTGCCATGGGGAAACCTAATCCTGAAAGAAAAGGGGGTGATGGAACCACAGAGCACAAATATATTGCCACAGATTGGCAGTAGAATCCAGTGAGGCATATGGATTTTTAACTATACAGGGCACAAACCAGATGTTACTGAAATACAACTGGCGGTTGGAGATGGAGAGGCTCAGGATTTCCATCAATCGTAGACACTACATGCATTGACATGAGCTTGATGGGGGGTCATGGGCATAACCATGTGGCAGCGGAGCAGCCTGTGCCGCAGCGACATTAGTGAGAGACCACACAACGGACTAGTTAGACACATATTCCCTTACCTGGTGAATCCAGCGCAAGACATAACCAAATCCCCCAGTTCCCAAGCGTTCCTTCATCTCCCAGGGGCCACATATCTGCGTGTGTGAGGGTGGCGGTGCCCAGCCGGCCCTGCCAGGGGAGGCATCCTGGGAATAAGCAACATAAGACAAATGACTATAGATAAGAGCAGGACTGAAGGGAGCAAGCTGACCCAGCAGAAATCCTCATTTTAATACTAGATTATCTGATATATTGACTACATGGTCACAGGCCTAATATATAGACTACATGGTTACCAATGGCCAGACATTCGCCAACGGGCAGCCTGGCATGTCACTCGCCCATAGGCAGTCTGACACGACACTCGCCCGCGGGCAGACTGGCTCGACAATCGCCCGCGGGCAGCCTGACACGACAATCGCCCGCGGGCAGCCTGACACGACACTCGCCCGCGGGCAGCCTGGCACGACACTCGCCCGCAGGCAGCCTGGCACGACACTCGCCCGCGAACAGCCTGACTTGACACTCGCCCGCGAACAGCCTGACTTGACACTCACCCGCAGGCAGCCTGGCACGACACTCACCCATAGGCAGCCGGACACGACACTCGCCCGCGGGCAGCCTGACACGACACTCGCCCGCGGGCAGCCAGACACGACACTCAGCCGCGGACAGCCTGACACGACACTCAGCCGCGGACAGCCTGACACGACACTCAGCCGCGGACAGCCTGACACGACACTCAGCCGCGGACAGCCTGACACGACACTCACCCATAGGCAGCCGGACACGACACTCACCCGCGGACAGCCTGACTTGACACTTGCCCGCAGGCAGCCTGGCACGACACTCGCCCACCAGAAGCCTGGCACATCACTCACCCGCGGGGAACGCCTGACACGAAACTCTCCCATGGGCAGCCTGGTACGTCACTCACCCATAGACAGCCTGGCATGTGACTCACCCATTGGCAGCTGGACAAGACATTCACCCGCGGGCAGCCTGACACGTCACTCACCCATAGGCAGTCGGACACAAAACTCGCCCGTGGGCAGCCTGACACAACACTCGCCCACGGGCAGCCTGGCACAACACTCGCCCATAGGCAGACTGACACAACACTCGCCCATAGGCAGACTGACACAACACTCGCCCATAGGCAGACTGACACAACACTCGCCCATAGGCAGACTGACACAACACTCGCCCATAGGCAGACTGACACAACACTCGCCCATAGGCAGACTGACACAACACTCGCCCATAGGCAGACTGACACAACACTCGCCCACGGGCAGCCTGGCACAACACTCGCCCATAGGCAGACTGACACAACACTCGCCCACGGGCAGCCTGGCACAACACTCACCCATAGGCAGACTGACACAACACTCGCCCATAGGCAGACTGACACAACACTCACCCATAGGCAGACTGACACAACACTCGCCCATAGGCAGACTGACACAACACTCGCCCACGGGCAGCCTGGCACAACACTCGCCCACGGGCAGCCTGGCACAACACTCGCCCATAGGCAGACTGACACAACACTCGCCCATAGGCAGACTGACACAACACTCGCCCATAGGCAGACTGACACAACACTCGCCCGCGGGCAGACTGACCCAAGACACCCCAGAGGACAGCCTGACCCAACATTTACCAATGGGCAGCCTGGCCCAAGACTCACCAACCAATATGGTTGCTACCTCCCCCCTTTAATACCAGCCACACAATTAATTTAGATGAATGCTGCAAACTGAAGCAATGTATGTGTCCCTTACCTGGTGTGTCATATGCAGAGCCGGGGGCGTGTCTGTCTGTCAGTGTGTGAGTGTGTGAGTGAGAGGAAGAGCTGGGCGCCCTGCCTGGCCGGCTGCTTGGTGCTTCCCAGTACTGGGGTATGAGGTACAGAGCCTGGGGGCAGCTTGGGGCTACAGTGAGAGGCAGTCCCGCAGCATGACTAGTGCCCCTGGGCACAGCTGAGTGTGTGACTACTAGAGCAAACCCCCTACTTGCCAGCCTCAGTGCCCCTGTGTTGCTTCTCAGCTCTCAACATCCATTTCCTGGTATGATGTCACCGGAGGGGGCGTGGCTAGGCTTAAAGGTAAAGCGCTGTTGTTTTGGTTCCGGGTTCCCATAGCCAGGGATTGGCCCTTAAACTAGAAATCCAGTCCTGGTGTTAAAGAAACCGAATCCTGCTCTATAAGTAAATAGGGAAGCAAAGAAAGAGAAAGCAAAACCAGGAAACAAGGGGGATTTCACCTTCAATTAGGGCTGCTTTACTAAATGGGCAAAAGGAGCATCTGCCCAGGGCCCACTGAGTCACTATTATTATTGTTTTTATTTAATTTACTGTAAGATGTACTGTGAAAGGAGCTGGGGCAGAAGTGACAAACAGAAGGAGTCGGCTGTGTCCTATTCTGAGCCCTTGTATTCTCCCTCCCCCTGTGGTGCTGTCTCTCCGGGGGGAGAAAAACAGTAATGGTGGCCATACATGTTACAATTATGATCTTTCCTGCGACGATTGGTCACAGGAAAGATCGTCTGTACCCTCCACTTAAGCTGGCCATACACGTGGCGACCTGACGATGTTTCGTGCGACCATCGGTCGCACGAAACATCGTCAGATCCGCCACACACCATTCAGAGCTGAATCAGCAGGTAAGGAGTTAGAAACAATAGGATTTCTACCTCCTTCTGCCGATTCAGCTCTGAAGGGAGATTTTGGTCAGGCGCCTTCTATGGCGCCCAATCAAAATTTTTAAACTGGTCCGATCGGCGAGTTGTCCGATATCAGCAGCTTCCTGCTTCGCCAACATACCATACACGCACCGAATATCGTACAAAACGAGGTTTCGTACGATATTATCGGTGCGTGTATGGCCAGCTTAACGTTCAGAACTAATCGCCAGGTATGCAGGTAGAAACAAAGGAATTCTACCCCTATGTGAGGATTCAGGGCTAAGGGCTAGCCTTTGCTCAGGCGCCTCTAAATGCCCCATCCCTCTCGATCGATGAGATGACCGATATCCAAGACCTTTGCTGATATTGGTTGTGTCTCTCCATGCACGCACCGGATATCGTATGTTATGACTGGTGTGTGTATGGCCACATTAATAGAGTTGCCAGCAGTCTGGAATGTGACTGGCTTTTAACCCTACGGAGTGGCCCTGCAAGACAGTTCCTAGATGCACTAGGTATAGTTAAAAGCAAGGCACATTCCAGAGAATTGGCAGCAAGTATGCACTCCTAACAAATAAATCCAGCGCTTACAGGCTGCCTGACGGTGATGGGATTTGTAGTTCAGCATGATGGCCAGCCTTCTGCCTGTCTTGAAATGGTTTGGGACCACATTTTGTCCCTGCAATGAAATGCTGGGGCGTCACCACATAGCCGTAAAAATAAATGCAGTGACAGTTACATGTATAATGCCTCTAAGATCACATGGCAAAAGCTCCGGAACCCATAGCAGAATACATTTTACATTTGTGGATAATAACACCAGAACCCATAGCAGAATAAATATCAGATTCATAGATAATACCAGTAGAAACTACAACTTTACTGCTGTGGAACTAGTGACACACACCCAATTGCGAGTTACAATGCAAGTCAATACATACAATTTCTGATATCTCGCCTCATTGCAGCAGCACCCCTTATGTCCATGATGTGTCCAGGCCCGGATTTGTGGAGAGGCCACAAAGGCCCAGGCCTAGGGCGGCACAAATTTGGGGGTGGCATGCCACCCCATCGCACCAAAATTTTCAACTTTTGCTCCCATACGGACCTCTCCCCCACTGCTCTGTATGCGAGTGTAAATGAGTGTAAAGTTCCACACATGTTGGGGGGGAGTTTGTTCGCGCATGCGTGCAGGGAGGAGGGGGGGCAGGCAACAAACAGGGGTGGCCTCGGGGCGCCCGAATAAGAAATCTGGCGCTGGATGTGTCTTTATACAGTGCTTTGCTAAAGTATTCACCCCCCTTGGCATTTTTTTCTGTTTTGTTCCCTGGAATTAAAATTGATTGTTTTGAGAGTTTGCACCATTTCATTTACAGAACATGCCTACAACTTTGAAGATGTATTTTTTTTTTATTGTGAAGCAAACAGCAAATAGGACAAAATAACAGAAAACTTCAGCATGCATAACTGTTATCCCCCTAAAGTCAGTACATTGTAGAGCCACCTTTTGCGGCAATTACAGCTACAAGTCACTTTGGATAAGTCTCTATGAGCTTGCCACATCTTGCCACTGGGATTTTTGCCCATTCCTCAAGGCAAAACTGCTCCAGCTCCTTCCTGTTGGATGGTTTCGCTTGTGAACAGCAATCTTCAAGTATAACCACAGATTCCCAATTGAATTGAGATCTGGACTTTGACTAGGCCATTCCAACACATTTATATGTTTCCCCTTAAACCACTCAAGTGTTGCTTTAGCAGTATGCTTTGGGTCATTGTTCTGCTGGAAGGTGAACCTCCATCCCAGTCTCAAATCACAGGCAGACTGACAGGTTGAGGTTTTGCTCAAGAATATCCCTGTATTTAGCACCATCCATCTTTTCCTTGACTTGGACCAGTGTCCCAGTCCCTGCTGCTGAAAAATATCCCTACAGCATGATGCTGCCACCACCATGTTTCACTGTGGGATGGTGTTCTTGGGGTGATGGGATGTGTTGGGTTTTCGCCAGACATGGCATCTTCCTTGGTGGCCAGAGCACCTTCCTCCATACATTTGGGGAGTCTTTGTGCAGCCAAGGGGGGGGTGTGAATATTTTAGCAAAACACTGTAGGTGTGTATAAATCAGATATCCCCAACCTTCTTTACCTGTGAGCCACATTCAAATGTAAAAATAGTTGGGGAGCAACACATGCATAAATAACTTTCTGGGGGTGCCAAATATGGGCTGTAAATGGCTATTTGGTAGCCCCTAAGTGGACGGCAGCCCACAGAAGGTTCTGTTTGTCAGTGCACCTGGTTTTAATGCAACCAAAACTTGCCTCCAAGCCAAGAATTCAAAAATAAGCACCTGTTTTAAGGCCACTGAGAGCAACATCCAAGGGGTTGGGGTGCAACATGTTGCTCACGAACCACTGGTTGGGGATCACTGGTATAAATAAATGCAGTAGGGGTTCATTGGAGGCTTGAACTTTATGAACTGTTGTCTTTTTTCAACCCAAATTAACTTTGTAACTATTTATGATGCCCACATAGATTTTTTTCAATATACATTTTTTTTATTTAGAAATAAATTTTTTATTAGAAATGTTCTAGAAATGTCAGCATAGAATTAGAACTAAATGAACAGCTCACTGTAATTCCACCAAATGCCCAGCAGGTGGGGCAATTGGAAAGGCTGTAGATAAAAATCTAAAAATCCGAGTATTGTATGTATGTATGTATTTAAATAGCAAAACTTGTGTACACAGCACTTACTTTTTTTTGTTTTTTAAATAAAGTAATAGTACAAACAGGGAAGGCAATAAATACATTTAGTGCTAAACTGGGTTGTCCAGGGCACACTGGGGCTCAGGGCCCCCCTTACCCCACAGACCTCCCACTACAGTCGCGATTCCCCCTCACCCCAGTTGTAAGTTCCTCCCTCCTGTGTGGGGGCACCCACAAAATGTGGTAGGAAGTGGGCATAAGTCGGTGGAGCCCACTGGGTTTTCTGCTAATGACCCTGAATACATTTACACAGTTAAAAAGTAAGTGTAATGCTCTAAGAAAAACAGGAGGAGGGAAGTCCCTGCCCTGTAGAGCTTACAGTCTAAGTGGGTTAGTGACAGCACAGCTCTGCACATTACATGTCCCTTCAGCTCAATCAACACACGACAAATCAAAACATGAACATTTTCTATGCAAACCTGCAATATGGCATAACTCTCAGTTTTTATGATAAATGAAAAGATAATACAAAGTGCAGTGTATAAAGATTAGATTGTAAGCTTCTGGGGGGAGCAACTGTGAAAGACTATAATTTTCTATGCTGCATTATATACAAATGCTCTGTAATAAAGGATAATAATAATTGCTTTTCGCCATTTAGATGGGGAAGCTTGTTTCCTGGTAGTCATGTGATTTATCTGCATCCCGTCACTAACCATCAGTCTAGTCATGCAATATTATTATACTGACCACATATAAGTTTAGAACAGAGCCTGAGTCACAGAAGAGTCAGAGAGATCAATGATGGTGATGTTACAACCGGAGATGTAACTACAGATTCTGCATCTGCTTGAATCTGCTTGGGAAGTATAGGGAGGTACTGGCTGATAAGCAGTTTCAGTACAGGTATAGGATCTCTTATCCAGAAACCTGTTATCCAGAAAGTTCCAAATTACAGAAAGGCCATCGCCCATAGACTCTATTATAAGCAAATAATTCTAACTTTTATAAATGATTTCATTTTTTTCTTTAATAATAAAACAGTACCTTGTACTTGATCCCAACTAAGATATAATTACCCCTTATTGGGGGCAGAACAGCCCTATTGGGTTTATTTAATGGTTAAATGATTCCCTTTTCTCTGTAATAATAAAACAGTACCTTGTACTTGATCCCAACTAAGATATAATTACCCCTTATTGGGGCAGAACAGCCCTATTGGGTTTATTTAATGGTTAAATGATTCCCTTTTCTCTGTAATAATAAAACCGTACCTTGTACTTGATCCCAACTAAGATATAATTACCCCTTATTGGGGGCAGAACAGCCCTATTGGGTTTATTTAATGGTTAAATGATTCCCTTTTCTCTGTAATAATAAAACAGTACCTGTACTTGATCCCAACTAAGATATAATTACCCCTTATTGGGGGCAGAACAGCCCTATTGGGTTTATTTAATGGTTAAATGATTCCCTTTTCTCTGTAATAATAAAACAGTACCTGTACTTGATCCCAACTAAGATATAATTACCCCTTATTGGGGGCAGAACAGCCCTATTGGGTTTATTTAATGGTTAAATGAATGGGCAAAATGAATGGGCAACTGAAATCAACATTTTTTGTTAGAAGATGATGCAAATTTTCGAAAACTTTTTTCAAATGTTTATATTTCAGTCCGGTACTGGGGCAAATCATAAGAGTATTCAGCCAGATTTTTAGCCTGTAGGTAGGATAATTCCCAATAATTTGTAATGTGAATGGATATTTACACATACTGGCTATGTGTAAGCCAGTCTCCCCTTGCTTACTCTAAAAGGGGGAGGTGTCCTGATACAGGCCATGGGGGAGTGAAGGCCCATGTAGGGGTTACTTAGAGTATATATCAAGATCCTTTACAGGTTACATGGGGATCAATTCAGACTCAGGCACAATAATCATCCTAGAATCCACACCTGCAATACAAATGGTATGCAAAACTTGTTATGGGTTTAATCCCCCATTAGCTGTCAAAGGAGCCCAACACGACTGCGCTTTGGTACTGGGTTTATCCATTGGGAATATCTGGGCAGGTCACATCACACAGCAGTGATGTTTGGTATTTATGGAACTGGTAAGAAAAAATATGACCATTAAATATATTTGCCTCCTGGACCAGGGAAATTCTATATCTTTGGGAAACAGTATAGGTTTTCTATGTTTTTTCCTTTTATTTTATAAACTATTTGTAACTGTATTTTTTAATCTGTGTTTCTCGTAACATCTTTTTGTACATCTTTTACCTCTGATCATATAAAATTAAAAATGTAATAAGTTTTGTCCTTTATGCTCTAAAAGAACCCAATCCTGGAAGTGGGAAACTGTGCCCTAACCCTCTGCATGCTGTATGCTGATTAACCATTTGTAGGAAGAATGTGTGTTTCAATTACATTAACCCTTTTTCTACCAGAGTGCCTGGCATCTTTCATCCCCAGTGTCAAGTATGAGAATGCTGGCAGCAAGTTTTGCGTGAGTTTTGTGGGTGTTGGCTGCATACTGTGACACTAGCCCAATCTGTGTGAAAGGTGCGTGAGAGACTGAGCAAATGACCCTTTATAGCTTTATCTAAAGTAATGTGCATCTGAAAGTGCCGTAACATGACATATTGGTGACAGCAGTGGGCAACCCTAATACCGGCGCCATTTCACAAGAACAGTTGGTGGCACTGAACCAACATATACTGTATAGTAGCTGTCAGTGTCAGACTACTTGCTACTGGCAATAATGCCAACAAGCAAAAAAGCTGCTGCTGCACTGATCGCAGGAAGTGGACATCCGATGAGTGGAAATGTGTCATGCGGTCACATGAATCATCCTTTGTTTAGTAATGGTATTGCATTTATGATCCAGAATACTTGAGATCTTGGGGTCTCTGGATTTACTGTTGGTTGATTTATGCTGGGTTGGTGATAATTACACATTCCTATTAGGAATCATGTTAGGACTATCTTTTCTTTTCAATGCTAGTGCACCAGATGCATTAGTTACTTTGGACAGGGGCAGTGACATCCTCTAATAGACTTGAGTACTATTTATATTTGTCCTCCAAGCTGTTAGAATGTTATGGTGCCCCAGCAGGCATTAGAAGGGAACACTGGATGTAGTAATGTTAACCCACTTAGGGTCTGTCTGGCCAACAATATCAGGGTATTTCATAGGCCCCATAATAAGCCTATAATGGAGAAGTCAAGCTAGTGGCTAGTGGTTTGTCTGGCCAACAGTATCAGGGTATTTCATAGGCCACATAATAAGCCTATAATGGAGAAGTCAAGCTAGTGGCTAGTGGTTTGTCTGGCCAACAATATTAGGATATTTTATAGGCCCCCTAATAAGCCTATAATGGAGAATTCAAGCTAGTGACATATATTGTGAGGTCTAGCCATTGGCCAGGACCTTCTGTTAGCTCACAAAGCTATAATAAATATTAATATGTAGTGCACAGAAATTTCAGAGATGGATATAAATAAAATACAGATTTTATATCAGTACATTATAAGCAAGAAACATGCAGATACAGCCTGACATGTTAATACACACATATTAGGTTCTTGGGCTATATTGTAATTTTGGGTAAGCTAGTGGAGATGCACCCAAACAAAATGTAATTGAAACCTTATTATATTAATAGTATTTCAAGAAATTGCACTCTCATTTCTCTTATGTTACTATGTAGAAGTCCTGTAGGAAGCAACAGGATTTTGCCAGAGCTAGTGATGTTGACAGGGAGGGTATCTGCCATAACGCAAGGTAAGAACCTTACCTCTGAGACCATCTTACCAGGAGCGATAAAAAGTTCCCTGCAGGCCCCATCTAAGGATTCAGCTCTGCCACCTTAGGCAGCTAAATGGCCCCCAGGTGCCCCATAAAAGTTATTGTTTATAAATAGGCATAGTTAGCCAAACCTGGCGAAATCTGCCAGCCTGGATGCCCTTGTTGCTTTTACAAGCAGGCCCGGATTTGTGGAGAGGCCACAAAGGCCTGGGCCTAGGGCGGCATGCCGCCCCGCCGCAAAAAAAATTTAAATTTGGCTCCCATACGGAGCAGTCGGGACCTCTCCCCACTGCTCCGTATGGGAGTTTAAAGGAGCGCATGCGCACTGGTGGGGTGGCTTTCGCGCATGCGCACTGGGGGGCGCGCTTTTGCGCATGCGCACTGGGGGCGCTTTCGCGCATGCGCACGGGTGAGGAGGGGGCGACCGACAGGGGCGGCCTCGGGGCGCCCAAAACAGAAATCCGGCCCTGTTTACAAGTGCTTCACTGCGTTACCTCAGTGCTCTAAGTGACTAATATGTGTGAATGGAGATCTGTTACACATCCAGCCCTCCTTCCTCCCCCTCTACTACTTCCCTTTCCCAAACTGCGGTGTCTGCTTTTATTCTGTGCTTATGTCACTTTTCACCACACTGTGTAAGAGCAGGAAGTTGCCCTTTTCACCGTTTTATCCCTTCCCCCATGTTTCCTTCTCCTTCCACATTTCTGTTTTTCACTCAAAAACTTCTGCATATCAGTAGGCAGAGCTGCGCTCTCTCACACCAGCTTGTTGCTATGGTATTAATACTTCCTCAGTGACATAAGTCTTTAATACCTAAAAAGGCAACAACAACTTATAATTAACTTTTTGGGTGGAATACACAGTCATATTCTGAAGCCATTTTAAATTGATCTTCATTTTGTTTATATGTTATCCTTTTTTCAATTTGCCTTTTCTACCTATTATATTCTTTTTTTCTGACCCCACCCAATAATCTCCTAGTCTTCCATTACACCCATGAGGTGGGGCCAGATAACAGAGCTGTGAACAAAAAAATAGAAAAAAACAAATACAAATTGTCTTAGAATTCTACTGTGGACAACAACTGAGGTCCTCAGAGGTTTTTGGACTACATCTCCCATCATACTTCAATAAATAATCAATGATAAAAGCATGGTGGGATTTGTTGTCTAGCAATATGTATGTCTATGTCTATCTCCCCCCCCCCTCTATTTCTGTATCTATCTTCTATCTATCTATCTATCTATCTATCTATCTATCTATCTATCTATCTATCTATCTATCATCTATCTATCTGTCTATCTATTATCTATCTATCTATTTATCATCTATCTATCTATCCATCTAATTATCTGTCTATATATTTATTTATATAGCACTAATAATGTAAAAATCTATTTATATTTTTATATAGCACTAATCATGTATGCAGCGATGTACAACAGAACAATACAATAGAACAAACAAGGTTTACTATAATAATAAATAGAAATAAATACAAAGTTCAGTGATATTACAGATTAAGTACTAAGTGTCAAAGAGACAAGAGGAATGGGATCCCTGCCCCATAGAGAGTACAATCTAAGTGGGATTTCAACGTTAAAAACACTGGTGTACAATATATTTCAATTGAAACTGTGTTAAAATAAAAAAATCCACTGGAGAGCAGGGGTGAAGTTGGTACTGCACCAGAGAAAGGACCACAGAGGCCCGAAACATGTAGTACTATGCATCTCTAAACCAATAAACAACGCAGAATGCATTTGGCTCTCCAGTGGATTTTTTTATTTTTACATGGTACTTATTGAAGCGGACCTGGCGAAACCTACACCACTGTTTGGTTGAGCCCCTTCACTGAGTTTTACACTATGTGGCACACAGGTTGTATTTGCTTTTGATTCAATTGAAACTGCCCTTTTAAAGTGTTTGTAACCCCTGCTGCACTGCACTACACTGCTCTGCTCAACCCAACTTTATTTAGTTGTTTCTGAATAATGTAATATATAATGAAGGTTGAGGCATGCTGGGAGCTGTAGTCCAGCAACATCAGGTTTGTACTCTTAAAGCAATATTGCAAAATAAAACTTATCGCCAAATTTCCACAACCAGCGACTGCTTTGAAATGCAAAGAATCCCCCATCGAGAATCCCAGCTGATCTATGTAAATCTGGCTCCATGTTCTTTGTACCTGCAAATGGAGTTGAAAGCAATAAGTACAGTTTCCCAGCATTGAACAATTCTGTCCTTTTTCCCAAGTTTAATTACTATGTAAAATAATAGGAAAGAAGAAAAATGATGACATAATTATCTCTATATGAAAAATAAAAGCAAGATGGCTGACATAGTGCTGGGAATCAGCATTCTCAATGAATTCTTTTGCATTTATAATGAAGATTTTGGTCAGTAGAATTCTCATTGGTGAATTTTATTGCATTTATAATTCAGTTTTTCAACAACTTCTAAAGATAACTAGGGGGCGCAGTAGGACAGCGTAGCGGTTGTGTTTACAACACCTTTAAAGGAGACGTGTTGGATAAATGAAAAAAAAAACATTGAATACAGTCTGTAAAAATGGCCCCTTTATTGGAGCTCCCTATAGATCCTATCAAGTCTCTGTCCATGTTTAAAATGAAGGGTGGGCGTGTCCTAACAGTGCCTGCCAGAAGCACAGCAGGAGGGGGATAGCCAATCACAGCCTTGCACTCACACAAGCAAAGAAAGGCTTCTGTCCCCTATCAGGTCAGCCTAGCTGCTGATTGGTTCCTATCCTACAGTGCCTGTACTGTGAGCCGCCGGCTCCCCTGCACATCCAGAGAATTCAGCCAGCAGGAAGTGGAACAGATGGGCGGGACTAGTGGGGTTTTGGGGGAATTTCTCAATAAATCAGTCTGAAACACAACTTTTTTAAGCACATTCCTTCTATATCTAGAGGAGTATAATTCCCTGGTACATTCTTAATTTTTATACGATATACCTCCTTTAAGTATTTTTCTTTTATCATCTGGGCAGCACAATGGCACAGTAAGTACCTTGATATGGGGTACTAGGCTTGATTTCAGCCAGGGCAGTCTCTGCAAGGAGACTGTATGTTATCCTTGTGGTTGGGTAGGTTTCCTCCCACACTCCAGAAACATACAGGCAGGTTAATTGGCTCCCAACAAAGTTAACTATAGTGTGTGTGAATGTAATAGGAACCTATGGTAGTAAGGTCCAATGGGGCACGGACTGATATAAATGATGTAGAACAGGTTTTATTATTTTATCTGGGTATCCTGCTGTTAAATGGCAACTCTCAGAATTGCACCCAGGCCAGAATCCTTTAATTACATAATTTTTGCCTAGAGTTCCTGGGGCCCCCCCGCATACACACGTACGGGAAAAGCAGATGAGTCGAATAATCTGTAGAGATAAATGGCATCTCCTCCCATGTGACGCACAGATAAGGGAGCCTGCTGTTCCCATGGGATTCATGGCAGCATGGCAGATAACTGGCAGAACTGAGGTCATTATTGTACTTTATATGTCAGAGGCACATTACACAACCTGTTCTGGTTTCCCCCTGGTTAGTGTTACCGGAGTTAGTATCATGGCATCTCTTCAGATGATCACTTGTCAGGAATTCCAGAAATTCTTCTCCCCCCCTTGCAATGCTGTGGCACCTAGCAACCTTTATCTGGGCTGTTAAAAGCCTGGCGCATTCATCCATGATACCCCTTTGTGCTACTGAGTCATGGCAATTATACCTTCATACCGGGCATCTTTATGAGAGTAAAGTGTCGGCGCTACATATTGATGTAATGACACAGAAGCGTTAGGCAGGATAAGGGAGTGTGCAAAGTCAACAAAATATAATGACACATTGACTTGGTAAAGGGTAAGCTCATCAGCTGAATTAAATAAACCTAACAGGGCTCATTGACCATGGGTATAGGGGTAAGTTCTGGAGCAGTAATGGGTGCATAATGGAGCATCAGGGAGCCCTGTATTTAACACAAGTCTTTATCAGACTGTAAGTACAGGACATTCCATGGCACTCCTGTGTAGTGTGTCCTGAATAATGCGCAAGGGCTGTGATACATCCCACTTCCATGCCGCCCATATAGTATTTGGTGTGGCCCCGTGCAGCCAGTGTTTCATACATAAACTAGGATAACACTTTATGTATTGTGCAGGTGCAAATCCTGTGCCTATGGGTAGTATAAATTCCAGGGGGACAAAGTGCAAAAACCTGTCTTTTTACCCATGGCACCTGAGGTAGTGAATGAGCCCTAATATTTTTCAAGGTGACAATGAGCCTTCTGCACTTCTGTAGCCAAATTCCACTGCCCTGGTAATATCAGTGGGCTAAGGGTGAGCGAGGTAGCTAGCACTTTATGTGGCAATCATCTGAAATGTGGAATAATGATGTATTTCTCAAAAACTGTCTGGCCAGCATAAGAATTTTCATTGTCATCATCATCATGTATCTACATGTATCTAGACCAGGAGCACTTTACTATACAGGTATGGGATCTGTTATCTGAAAACCCGTTATTCAGAAAGTTCCAAATTATGAGAAGACCATCTTGCAAAGACTCCATTATAAGCAAATAATTCTAATTTTTAAAAATTTTCTTTTTCTCTGTAATAATAAAAAGTACCTTGTACTTAAACCCAACTAAGATATAATTACCCCTTATTGGGGGCAGAACAGCCCTATTGGGTTTATTTAATGGTTAAATGATTCCCTTTTCTCTGTAATAATAAAACAGTACCTGTACTTGATCCCAACTAAGATATAATTACCCCTTATTGGGGCAGAACAGCCCTATTGGGTTTATTTAATGGTTAAATGATTCCCTTTTCTCTGTAATAATAAAACAGTACCTGTACTTGATCCCAACTAAGATATAATTACCCCTTATTGGGGGCAGAACAGTCCTATTGGGTTTATTTAATGGTTAAATGATTCCTTTTTCTCTGTAATAATAAAACAGTACCTGTACTTGATCCCAACTAAGATATAATTAATCCTTATTGGGGGCAGAACAGCCCTATTGGGTTTATTTAATGGTTAAATGATTCCCTTTTCTCTGTAATAATAAAACAGTACCTGTACTTGATCCCAACTAAGATATAATTACCCCTTATTGGGGGCAGAACAGCCCTATTGGGTTTATTTAATGGTTAAATGATTCCCTTTTCTCTGTAATAATAAAACAGTACCTGTACTTGATCCCAACTAAGATATAATTAATCCTTATTGGTGGCAAAACAATAATTCATTTATGTTTAAAAGACTTTTTGGTAGACTTAAGGTATGGAGATCCAAATTATGGAAATATCACTTATCTGGAAAAGCCCAGGCCCCGAGCATTCTGGATAACAGGTGCCATACTTGTAATATTATTCTAAATACATTAAAGCAATAAATGTAACCCAAACAAGGGTCACAGAAAATAACATCAGGGTTAGAGGACTTGACTCACAAGAGCTTACAATCTAATCTGCTGTACCTTCCTGTAAAGAATGCTTTTTAATGGAAACTCATAAAATAGTGTATTTATGATATACTGCAAAGAAAGGAAAGAAGGAGACCCCATTAGCAGCTGTTTGGGGAGCACAAAGGGGATAAATATGCAGCTCCATAATAATTGCTGGGACTCAATGAATATTGTTTAATTAGTTTAATTTAAATGTGCGATTAGCACAAAAAAAAGCTTTTCTAATTATAAAATATAATTAAATAAAGTAACAAGATATCATATCCTAAACATATACACACACAGATAATATCTGTTCCATGGAAGGAGTCCGGAAGTAAATACGTTATCAGGATATTTATACAAGTGCACGTGTGTGCCTGTCAGAATTACTCACCCATTTACTGTAGTTTTGTGCATACTCGCACTGTGAGTACCAGGGATGGGGTAAAAAAAAAAACAATTAAATGGCAGTGGGAAGTGGGGCAGGAAGTGAAAATGATTATTACTTCCTGCTGAGAAAAAACATTATCCTTTCTCAGTCATGAAAGGAAAAAATGATTTATTTCTAAATACATGAATAAAGATATCCGGGATATTATCTTTATGTAGCACCATTTTGACTGTAAGAATAATGAAGTGCTCACCACCAAAATAAATGTTTCTAACCATGTCTATTTCAAAGACAATAATGCACACAACACTGTAGTGAGTTTACTGCTCACACCACAAAGTAAAATTAAATATTACTATTATGTATATATTACTATTAAGTATATAGCTTCAACATACTTTGCAGCAATTTAGAGAAATAAACAGTCCCTGCATCATTAAAGCTTACCATCTAAGGCCCCTACCACATTCACATGCACTATGGTTAATTTTAGCAGGAGCCAAATTGGAGATAGGGACTTCTGTGAATGGACTGTGGCTGTGGGATAGCAGGTATAGTAGGGAGAGATGGTGCCTATAGTAGCAGTGGGATAATAGCCTCTGGGAAGGGACTGGGGCTGTGGGATAGCAGGTATAGTAGGGAGAGATGGTGCCTATAGTAGCAGTGGGGGGGATAATAGCCTCTGGGAAGGGACTGGGGCTGTGGGATAGCAGGTATAGTAGGGAGAGATGGTGCCTTTAGTAGCAGTGGGGGGATAATAGCCTCTGGGAAGGGACTGGGGCTGTGGGATAGCAGGTATAGTAGGGAGAGATGGTGCCTATAGTAGCAGTGGGGGGATAATAGCCTCTGGGAAGGGACTGGGGCTGTGGGATAGCAGGTATAGTAGGGAGAGATGGTGCCTATAGTAGCAGTGGGATAATAGCCTCTGGGAAGGGACTGTGGCTGTGGGATAGCAGGTATAGTAGGGAGAGATGGTGCCTATAGTAGCAGTGGGGGGATAATAGCCTCTGGGAAGGGACTGAGGCTGTGGGATAGCAGGTATAGTAGGGAGAGATGGTGCCTATAGTAGCAGTGGGATAATAGCCTCTGGGAAGGGACTGGGGCTGTGGGATAGCAGGTATAGTAGGGACAGATGGTGCCTATAGTAGCAGTGGGATAATAGCCTCTGGGAAGGGACTGGGGCTGTGGGATAGCAGGTATAGTAGGGAGAGATGGTGCCTATAGTAGCAGTGGGGGGTTAACAGCCTCTGGGAAGGGACTGAGGCTGTGGGATAGCAGGTATAGTAGGGAGAGATGGTGCCTATAGTAGCAGTGGGATGATAGCCTCTGGGAAGGGACTGGGGCTGTGGGATAGCAGGTATAGTAGGGAGAGATGGTGCCTATAGTAGCAGTGGGATAATAGCCTCTGGGAAGGGACTGTGGCTGTGGGATAGCAGGTATAGTAGGGAGTTATGGTGCCTATAGTATCAGTGTGGGGATAATAGCCTCTGGGAAAGTACTGGGGCTGTGGGATAGCAGGTATAGTAGGGAGAGATGGTGCCTATAGTAGCAGTGGGGGGATAATAGCCTCTGGGAAGGGACTGTGGCTGTGGGATAGCAGGTATAGTAGGGAGAGATGGTGCCTATAGTAGCAGTGGGGGGATAATAGCCTCTGGGAAGGGACTGTGGCTGTGGGATAGCAGGTATAGTAGGGAGAGATGGTGCCTATAGTAGCAGTGGGGGATAATAGCCTCTGGGAAGGGACTGGGGCTGTGGGATAGCAGGTATAGTAGGGAGAGATGGTGCCTATAGTAGCAGTGGGGGGATAATAGCCTCTGGGAAGGGACTGGGGCTGTGGGATAGCAGGTATAGTAGGGAGAGATGGTGCCTATAGTAGCAGTGGGGGGATAATAGCCTCTGGGAAGGGACTGGGGCTGTGGAATAGCAGGTATAGTAGGGAGAGATGGTGCCTATAGTAGCAGTGGGATGATAGCCTCTGGGAAGGGACTGGGGCTGTGGGATAGCAGGTATAGTAGGGAGAGATGGTGCCTATAGTAGCAGTGGGATAATAGCCTCTGGGAAGGGACTGTGGCTGTGGGATAGCAGGTATAGTAGGGAGTTATGGTGCCTATAGTATCAGTGTGGGGATAATAGCCTCTGGGAAAGTACTGGGGCTGTGGGATAGCAGGTATAGTAGGGAGAGATGGTGCCTATAGTAGCAGTGGGGGGATAATAGCCTCTGGGAAGGGACTGTGGTTGTGGGATAGCAGGTATAGTAGGGAGAGATGGTGCCTATAGTAGCAGTGGGGGGATAATAGCCTCTGGGAAGGGACTGTGGCTGTGGGATAGCAGGTATAGTAGGGAGAGATGGTGCCTATAGTAGCAGTGGGGGATAATAGCCTCTGGGAAGGGACTGGGGCTGTGGGATAGCAGGTATAGTAGGGAGAGATGGTGCCTATAGTAGCAGTGGGGGGATAATAGCCTCTGGGAAGGGACTGGGGCTGTGGGATAGCAGGTATAGTAGGGAGAGATGGTGCCTATAGTAGCAGTGGGGGGATAATAGCCTCTGGGAAGGGACTGGGGCTGTGGAATAGCAGGTATAGTAGGGAGAGATGGTGCCTATAGTAGCAGTGGGGGGATAATAACCTCTGGGAAGGGACTGTGGCTGTGGGATAGCAGGTATAGTAGGGAGAGATGGTGCCTATAGTAGCAGTGGGGGGATAATAACCTCTGGGAAGGGACTGGGGCTGTGGGATAGCAGGTATAGTAGGGAGAGATGGTGCCTATAGTAGCAGTGGGGAATATTAGCCTCTGGAAAGGGACCGTGGGATAGCAGTTATAGTAGGGAGAGATGGTGCTGAGATTTATGGAGAATGGCTAATTGCTTTTCTATATATACCTAAAAGTCTAGATAGACTCAATTATGGTCAAGTAAGGTGGAAATGTATTTGCTATTCTACATTGTATTTGTTATTGGAACTATAGCTTAATGACTGGTACACAAATGTTTACCTATATTTACAACTATGTAAAGAGGGCCATGACCAAAGTGTTGACCACCTTAAGGTGATTTGGACTGAAAATATACTGCACATGTTGCAGTTGGGTTGGAAAGGGGGTACCAAAGGGATGTGTCAAGGAATGTTCCTTATTAATGCGGTGCTGGGCACAGATGCTCTGTACCCAAATACCAACTAAATAAGCGCTTGCCCTTGTTGCCTGTTAAAAGCATCATTTCCAGAATAGTAGAGCTACTAGGAGCATGTGAGGTAGTGGCCACAGTGTGGGGGTGGCGGGGGTTACATTAAAGAACAGTAAGAGACAAAATATCTGATATTTGCTATCGTGGAAATTCCCAAGTCCATTGCAGGGTGCCTGTTACAACACAGTGTGTTTTACGCAGATGTCCAACACATAACAGCACTTGAAATTGGGTTTTGTGTTTATTCCTTATTTCCTGTTGTTCATTTATGCGGAAAATGCCTGCTGTCCCTTCATGTGGAAAATGCCGAAGTCTTGTGCAAGCTATTCCATTCCTTGTGCACGCTTTTCCATTCCTTGTGCAAACTATTCCATTCCTTGTGCAAGCTATTCCATTCCTTGTGCATGCTATTCCATTCCTTGTGCAAACTATTCCATTCCTTGTGCAAACTATTCCATTCCTTGTGCAAACTATTCCATTCCTTGTGCAAACTATTCCATTCCTTATGCAAACTATTCCATTCCTTGTGCAAGCTATTCCATTCCTTGTGCACGCTATTTAATTCTTTGTGCAAACTATTCCATTCCTTGTGCAAACTATTCCATTCCTTATGCAAACTATTCCATTCCTTGTGCAAACTATTCCACTCCTTATGCAAACTATTCCATTCCTTGTGCAAACTATTCCACTCCTTATGCAAACTATTCCATTCCTTGTGCAAACTATTCCATTTCTTGTGCAAGCTATTCCATTCCTTGTGCAAACTATTCCATTCCTTGTGCAAACTATTCCATTCCTTATGCAAACTATTCCATTCCTTGTGCAAGCTATTCCATTCCTTGTGCACGCTATTTAATTCTTTGTGCAAACTATTCCATTCCTTGTGCAAACTATTCCATTCCTTGTGCAAACTATTCCATTCCTTATCCAAACTATTCCATTCCTTGTGCAAGCTATTCCATTCCTTGTGCACGCTATTTAATTCTTTGTGCAAACTATTCCATTCCTTGTGCAAACTATTCCATTCCTTGTGCAAACTATTCCATTCCTTATGCAAACTATTCCATTCCTTGTGCAAACTATTCCATTCCTTATGCAAACTATTCCATTCCTTGTGCACGCTATTTAATTCCTTGTGCAAACTATTCCATTACTTGTGTAAGCTGTTCCATTACTTGTGTAAGCTGTTCCATTCTATGTGTGAGCTACTCCATTCCTTGTGCAAACTATTCCATTACTTGTGTAAGCTGTTCCATTTCTTGTGTGAGCTGTTCCATTCTATGTGTGAGCTACTCCATTCCTTGTGCAAACTATTCCATTCCTTGTGCAAACTATTCCATTCCTTGTGCAAACTATTCCATTTCTTGTGCAAACTATTCCATTCCTTGTGCAAACTATTCCATTCCTTGTGCAAACTATTCCATTCCTTATGCAAACTATTCCATTCCTTATGCAAACTATTCCATTCCTTGTGCGCGCTATTCCATTCCTTGTGCAAACTATTCCATTCCTTGTGCAAACTATTCCATTACTTGTGTAAGCTGTTCCATTTCTTGTGTGAGTTGTTCCATTCTATGTGTGAGCTACTCCATTCCTTGTGCACGCTATTCCATTCCTTGTGCACGCTATTCCATTCCTTGTGCACGCTATTCCATTCCTTGTGCAAACTATTCCATTACTTGTGTAAGCTGTTCCATTTCTTGTGTGAGCTGTTCCATTCTATGTGTGAGCTACTCCATTCCTTGTGCATGCTATTCCATTCCTTGTGCACGCTATTCCATTCCTTGTGCACGCTATTCCATTCCTTGTGCACGCTATTCCATTCCTTGTGCACGCTATTCCATTCCTTATGCACACTATTCCATTCCTTGTGCACGCTATTCCATTCCTTGTGCAAACTATTCCATTCCTTGTGTAAGCTGTTCCATTCCTTGTGTAAGCTGGTCCATTTCTTGTGCAAGCTGTTCCATTCCTTTTGTGACCTACTATATTCCTTGTGTGAGCTATTCGATTCCTTGTGCAAGCTGTTCTATTCCTTGTGTGACCTACTATATTCCTTGTGTGAGCTATTCGATTCCTTGTGCAAGCTACTCCATTCCTTGTGCAAGCTATTCCTGAACCAAGAACTGGGTATTGGAGCCACTGGTTTTGTAATGTGCCTCATACTAAGAGGTTGCTGCATGTGGATACATATAGATATGCAAGCATAGAGAGCCTTTCATGTCTGGGGACTCAAAGGAACAAACCAATCTCCTGTTTACCAAATAAAAGAGTTTATGATTTACTTTTTATCAATAAAACTGAGATGAATTTTTTTTTTTTTAAATACATGATGCACAACAGTGACATATATGCTGCCATTTCTCTCTATCACTCTGGCCACAGCCTTCATTTGCCTCCTTGCATGGCCCTCCTGTCCCTTTATAGAAGCCAGCAGGCAATCATGGCCAACTGCCATTAGATGAGAATCTGACATTCTCAAGGGTTCAGGAAATATTTGGCCACCTCATGTTAAAACACCAAAGCCCTTTGTTTGTTAGAGGCAGTACTGATAGTTTGCCAGCACAGGTATGGCTTTGTTCTACTTTAGTTACTAATTACGTGTTGCAGTTTCGCTCTAATCATTTTTAAAAATGTTAATGTCAAAGTAACACTATCATTTACCTGAATTACATTATGTAGCTCTTCTGTGGGGGAGAAGACTTTGATTTACACATTAGGTTTGAAACCTAAAGAATCTAAAACCTTACCTATAGCCTACAGACCTGTTTCTCCACCGTTATTGCTTAATTCATATTCCCAGCATCCCCCAGCAAACTATTACAGGAATCGATGGGTGCAAGGATATTCCTTTTCAGTGGATATTCTAAAGAAGCTATTTTGGTTCCTTGCAGGATACTGTGACTGCCAGGATAAAGAATTTCATAGCCTTTCCCCATATTAATCAGATACTATCATCCAACAATATGTTTTGTTTTCAATATTTCCATCTGTTTTTTATTCACATCTAATATTCTTGCTTCATATCCATTCCTCATAAAATTATATTGTGTCTCCTCTACCTTGCTAAACTCTCTTATGTTAACTGCACTGCTATTTCATTCCTTTAAAGGAGAACTAAACCCTAAAAATGCCATATTTTATATACTGAACTTACTGCACCAGCCCAAAGTTTCAGCATCTTAATACCTGCAATGATCCAGGCCTTCAAACTTGTCACAGGAGCTTTCCATCTTGAAAAGTGTCTGTGACACTGCACATGCTCAGTGAGCTCTGAGCAGCTGGTGAGAAGCTAAGCTGAGGGGTCATAGCAAATTATCAAGCAGAAAATGAGGTTTGTCCTAATTGCACTGGTTTCTTCTGAGCTACCATGTAGTAATTATCTGTATTAATTACTAATCAGCCTTATATTGTGACTTTTATATTCTATATATACAGTATAGTGTGACATTTATATTCTATATATACAGTATATTGTGACATTTATATTCTATATATACAGTATAGTGTGCCATGTATATTCTATATATACAGTATAGTGTGCCATTTATATTCTATATATACAGTATAGTGTGCCATTTATATTCTATATATACAGTATATTGTGACATTTATATTCTATATATACAGTATAGTGTGCCATTTATATTCTATATATACAGTATAGTGTGCCATTTATATTCTATATATACAGTATAGTGTGACATTTATATTCTATATATACAGTATAGTGTGCCATTGATATTCTATATATACAGTAAAGTGTGCCATTTATATTCTATATATATACAGTATAGTGTGACATTTATATTCTATATATACAGTATAGTGTGACATTTATATTCTATATATACAGTATAGTGTGCCATTGATATTCTATATATACAGTAAAGTGTGCCATTTATATTCTATATATATACAGTATAGTGTGACATTTATATTCTATATATACAGTATAGTGTGCCATTTATATTCTATATATACAGTATAGTGTGCCATTTATATTCTATATATACAGTATAGTGGGACATTTATATTCTATATATACAGTATAGTGTGCCATTTATACTCTATATATACAGTATATAGTGATTGGTCCCTAAGCTCAGGTAAGTGCCAGCAGCACAGAGTGTGTGCAGGGAATCAGCAGAAAAGAAGATGGGGGCTACTGGGGCATCTTTGGGGGCACAGATATTCCCTGCAAAAGGGCTGTGGTCGCCTTGGGCTGGTACAGAAGCCCCAACAATTCCAACAAATTTCTGCCCTTCTTCTTTAGTTATGTTTTAGTTCTTCTTTAAAGGGGCAATATACATCTTTATTCAACATTCCTTCAATGAATATCTTAAAGTCTAAGAAAGGCTTCAGCTGAGAGAGGAAGGGGTTTGCTTTGACAGAGGGCTTTTTGTAGACTGGGGATTTATGATGGTACTTAGAATAATGGGAAAGTGGAACTTGTACTTTCAGTTGTAGATTTTTATAAATAAACTATACATATTTCTATGGTAGGCAAAAACCATGTCTATTCATCCCTATTCATAATAAATAAATTGTATACTGCCTTACATTGGAATTAACTGCTTTTTTTTTGATCTGTGACCACTGTGACAGAATGAGCTGTTATAATGATAGCTAGAATCTTAGCCATAAACCATAACTGAACTGCTGCTTTGTATGTCTTATGTGGGTTCTATTTGAATGCTATAGTTTAGCGATTCTCAACCTGTGGGTCAGGACCCCTCTGGGGGTTGAACGACCCTTTTTTACAGGGGCCGCCTAAGACACATATTTTCGATGGTCTTAGGAATAATTTTATGGTTTGGGGTCACCACAACATGAGGAACTGTATTAAAGTATTAGGAAGTTTGAGAACCACTGCTATAGTTTCTTCCCACAGACAAAAATCATACTGGTAAGTTAACAGGATACAAATAACATCCTTATTTGTATATGTATTTAGATTGTTAGTTCCAGGGGGACAGGGAGATGATGTTAATCACTGCACAATATCATTATAAAGGTTAATTTTAATAAGGAATCCGAATAAAAATTAGGTTTTTGCCTCCGTTGCCAAAAATAAAGTAATTCACAGCAGCTGGTGGTGGTTGGACTGGCGCTATTCCTCTCTGACAATAACCTCCTGGATCCCCTACAATCTGGTTTTAGACAACAACATTCCACCGAAACTGCTCTAACCCGACTAACAAATGACCTCCTTTCGGCTAAAGCCAAAAAACACTACTCGCTACTAATACTTCTCGATCTCTCTGCTGCTTTTGACACTGTGGATCACCCTCTTCTCCTCCAGACTCTCCGCTCTCTTGGCCTTCGTGACACTGCCTTATCCTGGTTTTCATCTTATCTCTCAGATCGATCCTTCAGTGTCTCTTACAATGGCGTCTCTTCCTGCCTGTCCGCTATCTCCACTTGGATGTCCCAACGTTACCTCAAATTAAACCTCTCTAAAACTGAACTGGTTCTCTTTCCCCCATCCAACGCCCACATTGTTCCCGAGGTATCTATAACGGTTAACAATTCTACCATCACCCCATCTTCCCAGGCCCGGTGCCTTGGGGTTATCCTTGATTCTGCCCTGTCCTTCACCCCTCATATCCAATCACTTATCAAATCATGTCACTTTCACCTAAGAAATATCTCCAAAATCCGATCATTTATCACCCAAGATGCTGCCAAAATTCTTATTCACTCTCTTATAATATCTCGCCTGGACTACTGTAACTCCCTATTAATTGGCCTTCCCCTCCAAAGACTGTCCCCTCTCCAGTCCATAATGAATACTGCTGCCAGGCTCATACACCTCTCCAACCGCTCCTCCTCTGCCATGCCGCTCTGCCAATCCCTGCACTGGCTTCCCCTACCATCCAGGATAAAATTCAAGCTATTGACCCTCACATTTAAAGCAGTCCATAACTCTGCCCCACCCTACATCTCTGAACTCATCTCTAGGTACCATCCAACCCGCTTGTTACGCTCCTCTACTGACCTGCTCCTCAACTCCTCTCTCATTCCCTCCTCACACGCTCGCATTCAAGACTTTGCAAGGGCTGCCCCCCTTCTCTGGAATTCGCTCACACAAACTGTCAGACTTTCTACCAATCTCTCTGCCTTCAAGAAATCTCTAAAAACACATTTATTTAGAGAGCCTTACCCTAATCTAGTTTAGCAATACCCTGTGCCCCACCTCTCACAACTCTGGTCATGCCCATTCCCACACCTTGTGTCTCAACCCTTTCTCCTTGTAGATTGTAAGCTCTTTTGGGCAGGGCTCTCTTCACCTCTTGTATCGGTTATTGATTGCTTTATATGTTACTCTGTATGTCCAATGTATGTAACCCACTTATTGTACAGCGCTGCGGAATATGTTGGCGCTTTATAAATAAATGTTAATGTAATGTAATGTTGGAGTTAGACATGGAATGGGGCCCCGGTAACAATAAAGGAAGGCAGGGGCCAAAATTGAGACATGGGCTTTGAAGTTGCTGCCGTACATGGTACAAATTTGTATATTTACACAGCAAAATGAAATGTAAATTTGATTCTTCATCAAGAACATTTGCTGACTAAGGGCCCCTTTAAACACTGGTAGCCTGACGTCCCTGGTGTAAACAGTCTCAGATGGCAAGCAGATGATGTAGCTGAAGTTACAACTGATTTTATCACCAGGACCAACACATCTGTACGCTCTTTCCCGGTCACGGGCTGCACCAGTAAGCATGATACATTGGGCGGTGTGTGTCTGCATTGCAATCTCATTATTACTCCATTCCCAAAGGCCAGGGGGGAGGAGAGAGGGTCAAGCACTGTCCCCAAGTCCTGCGTCAGTAGTGAGGAGGGCAAGGGATGAAATCCTGTGAGCAGTGCCCATTTAATCACTGCTGTAAAAGTGAGATAATGAAATGTTACAGATGATGGAAAGGAAAGAGGAAAAGGAATCAGTCACAGAGAAGCAGGGTTAAAGGGGCAGTTCACCTTAAAAAAATAGAAAGAAGAATCGTAAGATCATTTAATGGTCTGCAAACTCCAAGGCTTGGGGTTTAGGCTGCTGTCTGGTTGTTTGCAAGTCAAAATGAAAAATCAATAGCACAGGGCCAAAAAATAAAGAATCTAAGAATTAGAATTACAATAAAATGAAGCCTTAATCTGTTGTTTTTTTGGTTGCCAGGGTCACCGATACGAGCAACCAGGCAGAGTTTTCAGTCACAGGCTGGAAATAGATAATGAGGAGGGATTCTTATGTATTATTTATGTAAGGAGATCTATACCCCCCCAAACAATGTAGGGCTCTATAAAGATATATTGCATAAACAGCTCATATGTAAAACCCTGCTTCATCTAAATAAATCTTTTTCATAAAATATGCTTTTTAGTAGTATGTGCCATTCTAAATTCTAAATGGAAAATTGGCATTTTAAGAATTAAGGGCCGCCCCCTGGGATCATAGGATTCACAGTGCACACAAACAAGCCAAGGCACACATACATGCTAGGCCCCATCAGCCAATGAATGGACAGAGTTCTGCCTTTTGCTCCCACTCTACTTCCTGTTACAGTCAGAGCTGCATTATTTCCTGTCAGCTGATCTCTGAGGGAGCACACAGCCCATCACTAAATGGCGGCTCAAGGGAAAGGATGTAAAAGGGCAATATTTACTGATATATATATTCCAGTTTGGGAGATTCTTTAATAGGTCACTTAACATAATATAAAATATCTGTTGGTTAAGTATTCATTCTGGGGGTATAGGTTCCTTTAAAAAATGTACAGCATAAACAGGGGTGGGCCAAGCCGACCGGGCACCCTAGGCAACCCGGTCGGCCAACTCCGCCTACCTCCCTGCCCCCCGAATGGGGCATTCGCGCCAAAGCACAGGAGGAGGTGCGGGGGGGGGGCAGTGTGATTAGATCGGTCATTGCCTCCGCCGCTAATGACAAGCAGCAGAGGCGAAGACAAAGTAGCACTAGGGGTAGGCAGGAGACGCTCCTGCCTGGCGCCCCCCATTCATTGCACCCTAGGCAGCTGCCTCTTCTGCCTACCCCTAGTTCCGGCCCTGAGCATAAATAACAAATACTAGACTGAAAACTTGCATAGAATAGGTCTATCCAATAGTTCTGGGTTGACTGTTTAAGTTTCACTTCCCCTTGAACATTGGTGTATCAGCCATTCAGCCATAGTTCCAATTATTTGTAGAACAGCTAAAAAGAGTTTGTCCCAAATCCCACCCTAATAACCTTCATCTGGCCTTTTGGGTATATCTAGGAGAAACTTTCTTGTCAAATCTGACCATCAGGCTGAGTGACTGTGGAATGCCCTTCCTAGTGATGTGATAATGGCAGATTCTGTTAATGCCTATAAGAGGGGCCTGGATGAGTTCTTGAACAATCAGAATATCCAAGGCTATTGTGATACTAATATCTACAGTTAGTATTACTGGTTGTATTTATAGTTTATGTATGTGAGTGTATAGATTGGTAGGTGTGGGTTAGGTGTGCTGGGTTTACTTGGATGGGTTGAACTTGATGGACTCTGGTCTTTTTTCAACCCTATGTAACTATGTAACTACTATATACAAAAAAATAAGATAAAGATGAACATAGAGACAAGAGGTAAGGAATGGAGACTACAACTGGAAACAAATTTACAGTTTGCCGGAACTGTGGCTTAATGTTTATACAGTATGTCCCCAGATCCTGACTTTTGGGTGTTGCCACCTGAATGCAAATGGCTAATGTTAATTGGTTGTTTGTGGTCGGGTTATATGAATATCAGTTTGTCAGATTGGCACAAAGCTACAAGCTCAATGCCTATACAATTTGCATCATATAAATGCACATACACTGCAAATTATGTCATTTAGTTGCATTTCTGAAATGCCTTCCACATTTTTGACACAGCAGTTTAGCCCTAAACCCCATTTTGCTGACACATGACTTATTCTCCCTTAAGCCCCAAATTTATAACCTCTAAGAGCAGATCCTTTGCTTCAAAATGCACCCTTGTTCCAATTGAGAGAATCAATATATCATCGATATATCGTATCCAGCATACAATATCCTGGAGAAAGTTGTTGTATTCAGGATTTATAGTGTAATTAAGCTGCCACCATCCCAGGAATACATTTGCATAACTTGGGGCACAGGTAGTTCCCATCACAGTTCCTTGGATTTGGTAATAATATTTATTGTCAAACAGAGTTTGACATATTCATACAAAGTAAAAAAAATCTGACAACTAAGCCTGTTACCTACTCATTATACAATGCCATCTTTGAATGCCTAATGGCACCTGTACCTTTACTGTTTGATTAGTACAGGTATGGGACCCATTATAGCTTTAGAAAGTTTTTAGGGAAAGGGAGAATGAATTCCCAGAAGCTCCAGAGAAATCTTGAGGTTGGGAATGGATTGGGTGTATTTCAGTGCTATTTTTCTACACACCTTTATAAATATGCTCTACAAAATCTAACCATTCTGCTCTTATTATTGTCAAAGAAGGTTTGCCATTAACCAAAAACAGACATTACTTAAGGTCTAGACTAGTCCCCACTCTTCTCTCTATATTTAGGTGATGGCTTCCTGTGATTTGGGGTTTTTTATATTAATCACACTCTCCTACTCTCTAGGAAGAAACCATGGGGTACTCCCACTGCCCCCTCTTTTTACAGCCTCATTCTAAGCTTTGGCATTACCACAAAGTTAATGCTTGAGCCCAGCTGCTTGGGCAGTAGTTTTAAAAACACACAAATTTACTAACATTGGTAAAAATCCATGTACCATTTTCATTATTTGTCCTGGTAAAAAAATAATGTTTTTCCAGTAATGTTTTTGTTACCGGGCAAACATTTTGTCTCCTTTAATGAAATGTGTTAAATGGCTGAATATCTCCGTCAGCGTTTCGCCGCTTCCTCACATAAGATCCTCACCACAGACCAAGATATGAGAAGACAATGCGTCAACCACAACATGGGCCTGCCGGAATCATATGACTTCACCCTCAGATTTTGTCACCATAAATGGAAACGAAAGGAATGTCCAAAAGAGGATATGGTATATAAAGGCTGGCACGTCAAACGGGGGTTACCCCAAATGCCTATCATACATAATACTGACAGTTGTATTGGTTGCCATCTAAAAACACAACATATATATGTGCCTGTGATGCAGAACAAAACAGGGTTTCTTAAGTGTTTTTGTGATTAAAACATGCTGGGTGCCTTTTATCTAAAAATATAAACATATTGGGGTTAAAATATAAAAATAAGACTCACTGTTGAAAATAAACAAGAACAGAAATAAGAGAAGGAATGCACCGGAAGCTGAAAGTGCTGAAAGTACTCATGGAATTTCTCATTGTCCAAGTCCCCACCTTTCCATTTACAATCTCAGGTATCAAATACTTAATGTGTTTCAGGCAGGCCCAGATTTGTGGTGTGGCCATAAAGGCCTGGACCTTTTTATACTTTTTCTCAGCGAGCGCTATGGAGCGATCCTCTTCCTCTGCTTCATATTTCTTTGGTACCACAGGGCCGACATGTGCAGTAAAATGAACAGCCCAGATATTTGCTAACAGGAGCCGGGGTATCAGGTAAGTAAATACAAAAATGATGAAAACAGCAGCACTCCGGTTATTTTGAAAAATGTGAATCTTTATTCAAGTGCCAAAGGCAACGTTTCGGGCTTCAATCCAGCCCTTTATCAAGGTAAGTAAATACAATCACTGGGAGGTTCCTAACTTTTGGTACCCACCATTGATTTCACCTTTCCTTCTCCTTTAATATAAATCATATATCTTATGAATTAAAGCCAGTTACCATATATACTCGAGTATAAGCCGAGTTTTCTAGCACTCAAAATGTGCTAAAAAAGGAACCCTCGGCTTATACTCGAGGCAAGTAGTACCTGTCCAACCGGGAATCTGTCGCGTTCTGTTCCGTAGTAGCAGAGTTGCCAGATATTTGTTTTTGGTGATCTGACGCGCGCGTGCACGCTCGTTGCGCACGGCACGCCGCTCCACGTGCAGGGGGGGGGTGCGACCGGCAGATCACCACAAACAAATATCAGGCAACTCTGCTACTACGGAACTGCATCGCTGGCCTGTGTCATTTTCCCATCCATGATCACCACAAAAAAATATCTGGCAACTCTGCTACTACGGAACTGCATCGCTGGCCTGTGTCATTGTCCCATCCATGATCACCACAAAAAAATATCTGGCAACTCTGCTACTACGGAACTGCCTGTGTCATTGTCCCATCCATGAGTTGTACTGGAAGTCACCTTTATATACTGCCCATAGGAATGGGGCAACCGGCACGTGGGTAGGTGTTGGTGGAGATGCCCACTGGGTAACTGGCACGTTGCTAGGAACACTACTAGCAGGTATTGACTTCTTGCAATCACTTCAGTACCAATACGTTCTGTAGTGCCACCTTGCCTTCTACCCTGAGGGTCACAAATTCAAGGAAATTGTACCAAATTCACATGGCGTGACGCCATCCGTCCTGCACAAATTGTTTCCCAAGTGGTGGGAGGAGGCAAGGGGAATTGTTCCCAGGAAGTCAGGTAGTGTCGGACCTGTAGGTATTTGTAGTGATCTGCAGTTATTTGGAGGATTCTATTTTTGAGGCATAGCACAGGCAATATAAAATCAGGTTTTGCAAAATTAAAATGATAACATTTAGATGGATGGCCGGTTGGACAAGTAATCCGGCGCTGCCCTTACTACTCTGCCCTTGCTACTCGGACACAAGCTAGTGTGCAGGTGTTTTAAAAGATATGGATGCCTAGGCTTATACTCGAGTCAATAAGTTTTTCCAGTTTCTTAGGTAAAATTAGGTACCTCAGCTTATATTCGGATCGGCTTATACTGTATATATGTGATCAACTAATATCTTTGAGGACATTTATAAGTTGTGAAGAATCTCCCAATGATGCAGAAATTGTAACACTATTGACTGCTGACATAATGGAGAAAGCTATGTACTTTGGGCAATTAGCACATTACTATATACAAATATATGAATATATGGGTTTTTATTGTATAGCTAAATATATTCCTTGTTATTGGGAACACCTTCTCATGTACTTGATCAAAGATAGCTTTCAGATCAGCAACATGTTCATTTATTTTCTCATGTTTAACCGTATGTAGGTGGAACAACCCCTGAAATACGCAATGCTTCCTTCCTATACGCACTTTTCTCTTGAATAATGATTGCACCACCCTTGTCTGCTTTTGGATTGGGAAAGCTGTCTACATCCTGATTGAAATGTTTTCAAGTCAGGTATAACATTTTTATTGACACCTATTTAATTTAATATAGAAAATGACTTCTATTTACAGTCTGGGGACTGCAATGGGGGACAACATTTGCGCCAACAAATATCACTTTGCATATGGTAGAATGGGAGAACAACTTCATAGGGGTAAGTGGAATGTATAAGAAACATGCCATACCAACGCTACAACTAGATGTTCAAATGGGAGGGTGATGAAGGCAGCATTGAGATTTTTTTCAGTCACATCAATTAAAAGTAGAATATACAGTTCATTAGAAAACAGTTCTACACAAGATTTTGTTTGGCTTTGCCCCTTGTTGCTGCAAAATTTACAGTACAGTAGTTCATTGACTGCTCTACCCTATTGCGGTTTCAATGGGAACATTATTGTGAAAGAAAGAAACCTCAAAACAAATCAATATATTCCTCATCAGGAATATAATAGGGGTCATCTGTTACATAGTTACATAGTTACATAGTTACATAGGGTTGAAAAAAGACCATTGTCCATCAAGTTCAACCCATCTGAGTAAACCCAGCACACAACCTATACTAACCAATCTATACACTCACATACATAAACTATATATACAACCAGTAATACTAACTGTAGATATTAGTATCACAATAGCCTTGGGTATTCTTCTTGTTCAAAAACTCATCCAGGCCCCTCTTATAGGCATTAACAGAATCTGCCATTACCACATCACTAGGATGTGACATGAATGACAGGGTGCAAAGTGCAAAAACCAGGGGGCAATTCACTGTGCAATACTTGCTAGATGAAAAAGCTCTAGTAACCCATGGCAACCCTCATTAATACAGTGCTACCTTCATTTGGCTTCTGTTACCCCCTATCTGACTGCCAGTGGATGCAGGCTGCATTGGAGATCCTGTACTTACTGCATGCCTTATGGCAGGGATCCCCAACCTTTTAAACCTGTGAGCCACATTTAAATTAAAAAAAAAAGTGTTGGGGAGCAACACAAGCATCAAAAAAAGGGGTGCCAATAAGAGCAATAATTGACTATTTGATAGCCCCTCTGTTGACTGGCAGCCTATAGAAGGCTCTATTTGGCAATTACACTGGGTTTTTATGCAGCCTAAACTTGCCTTCTTACCAGAAATTCAAAAATAAGCAGCTGCTTTGGGGCCACTGGGAGCAACATCCAAGGGGTTGGGAAACATTTTGCCCCCGAGCCACTGGTTGGGAAAAACTGCCTTTTGGCATCTGTAACAAAAATGACCATAGTGCCCCACACACCACCTGCAAGGACATGTACATCTTGCATCCTGTCCCAGTGATCCTTGCTGCTGCCATGGACATTAAACATGCACTACAGCCCCCAGATCCAGAGCAGCAGTGAGGTTTGCAGAGACCAGAAGCAAGATGGAGGCACACAATGGTACCCAGGGCTGCTGTATATTCAGTAAGGGGGAGAATTACAGTTCTTTCCTCCACTGAGTTTTGCGAGACATGATTTCTTGATATCTGCCTTAAACAGGATCGGCATTAAAAATGAAGCCCTTCACAATGGAATAGGTTGGGACCCACAAGGCATTCACCAACCTGCAGCCCTCTCTCTGTTATGGAACTGGTTTATGAGTGTAAGTTTACAAACTGCACATGATCACATTTTGGAAACATATGTGTAGGATGATGTTGAAGTGTTCTCCACCCAGAGTCTAATTCCTTCCATAGGACCAGCATTGCAGGGTTATACCACAACCACAGAAGTAAAACAGTAATCAGCTCTGTTAGATGGCCCATAAATGCTGGCCTACTTGAGGGCTTGGCAAGATGGCAAAAGTCAGCCAAATTTGCCCATATGTAGGATTCTTCAATGGGTGCCCAGACAAATCAGGAATTATTTAGAACACAGTAAACCTATCGCCTTTTGTCTGTAGATGGCCCATGGAAAAAAGGGTGTCTGCCCCTGCCTAGGGGCCCCTTAGTGGGGGGCATAGATAAAACACAATGGCCATGTACTATACTGTATTACTGTATGTACTAACTGATAACTATATAGGGCCCTGGTGAGTACTTATTCTATCCAACGCAGCCATAGTCCAAGACAATAATAAAAATGATAGTGATATTTTTTTTGTTATTACTATTATTATTAATAACGTGTATTTATATAGCGCCATCATATTCTGCAGTGCTGTACAATTAGTGGGTTTATACATTAGACAGAATTACATACAAATCAACCAATAACTGGAGTGATCTTTGTTAGCTGACCGCTCCTGGGGTGGGTAGCAATAGTATTAAATGACTCCATTTGCACCATTTGCACAGGAGACTGGTGGAGTCCAAATGCCTTAAGGTGGACATACACCGGCAGATCCGCTCGCTTGGCGATGTCGCCAAGCGAGCGGATATTCACCCGATATCCCCATCTATGGGTGGCGATATCGGGGAGGCATGTCGGTGAATTCGATCGTTTGGCCCTGGGGCCAAACGATCGAATTCTGCAAGCAGCAATGGGGCAGTCGGTTCGGGGACCGCATCAACGAGCCGATGCCGTCCCCGATCCGACGGGATTTTCTAACCTGGCCGACCGATATCTGGCCAATTTCAGGCCAGATACCGGTCGGCCAGTCCGATAGTTTCTGCCCCTACACGGGCCGATAAGCTGCCTAGTCGGTCCAAGGGACCGATATCGGCAGCTTCTATCGGCCCGTGTATGGGGACCTTTAGAATTCGTTTTGTAACCTTTTTCAGCCTGATGAGCATTTCGGGGGTTCTCAGAAATCTTTGTTTAAGCCATGACTCACTTCCATAAACATGTGTTGTGTAGATCGGACTTGGATAGTGAAAAGCCAGATTTCAGTACTTTAAATAAGGCAGGGTCTCCCACACTCCCACCTGATTATTATCCCATTCAGTGAAACAATAGCTCTCATGTCCCCTCCAAATGAACTCAGGGTCATAGAGGGTGATATACTTTTGCCAACAAATATGCAACTTTTTCTTCAGTAAAGCATTATGTGCTTGATTCATGTATGTATGTATGTATAACTTTATTTTTAAAGCGCCACAAGGGTACGCAGCGCTGTACAATCTTACAATATACACAATTACACACAGGGAGGACAAGTCTTATAATAAATACAATAAATATGCATAAATACACAGGGAGTAAGTGCCATGTGGTATGAGAGACAGTAGGAAGAAGTTCCCTGCCCCGAAGAGCTTACAATCTAAGTGTATTTGTTTAACTGGGTTCTTATTCCTTGGGTTTATAAGAATCGGGTCATATTTTAGGTTATAATTATGGAGAAATGTCACAAATCACAAGTCACAAATGTAAAAAAAAGACACTGTACGTTAAATACCTTTAAAAGAATAGATGGATGATGTTTTAGCATGGGAGAACAGGCATGAACTCTTATAATACAACATTTATATAGAGATGGATCTGACTTCTGTATGTTAGCGGGGAAAGAAGAACTAATAGGAATAAAGGATTAATGGACATCTTTTCTCAGCCATGGCTAATATATAAAACAATGGCAGTCTGAGGCAGGCTCATGGGTTATGTAGTTAAGTAGTTAGGTAATTAACTGGTGCTGGATGCCCCCTCGTTGCTTACATGGGTACCATAAACAGTAAAAGATGCACAGTTTACTTTAAAGCGATACTGAAACCAGAAATGAAACCTTTTTTTTTTTACATCTATCATAACATTGCCGTTGCATTCTATATATAATTTTGCCTTAAAGGTATTTGCCCAATGTTTTCTATGAGGGGGCGGCTGTATTTGTGCTGCAGTAGTCCCTTAGAATTAGAAGCTGTTACTGACAGGTTGAGATGGGGCAGTCAGGTTGGTTAGTTTTATATGCTGAAACCCAGCTGCAAAACAGTTCTTTTCTTTCTCACCATTTGAAATCCTGGCAGGGGAGGAGGGACTAAAACATTGATGTTACAAATTCTCCTTCTGAACAACTTCTTCACAGCTTACAGACAGCATGCAGGAACTACATAACCAACAATGCAATGCACTGTGATGTGTGATCATGTGTGCAGGGAATTGTGGGATTGGGAGGATGCAGGCTGAAGGCATTGTAAGTGCAGAAATCTAGTCCAGTCTGCGCATGTATCCAGCTTCTAAATAACAGTATCCAATGCAGGATTTCTACACTTGATATGGCCATGAACTGGACTTCCTTTCACACTTTATATATACAATTCCTATTTCCGCTCCTCTATTCATATCCACCTAGCTGAACAGAATTTTAGACAAACAGAATATCCTGAAGCTAAAACGGAATTTTCCTGGAACATTACCAATCCATAGGGCAGGAACACAGGGGAAATACCACCCATGTGGAGCTTAAGGATCTCAGCAAAATCAGGGGTCCTTCTAATAAATGCATACTGTATTTCTGGTCTGTGTGTTTAACAGCAGAAAACAATTATTGAAACAATGCTTTGTGTCCATAATAAGCGACAACTATGGTGTACACCTGTCAATGTGTATGGGGGCTCGATTTTGGCCCCAAAACGATATTTTAGGGTCAGTCTACCTCTGTGCACAGTGACCTGTGGATACCATAGATGTCCCTTATAATGGACACTGGGTAGTAGAGAAATCACCTAGTGTGACATTAGACTCATACTTCCCAGAAGTAAACATAAAAAGATGTATTTTGTCTTACTCATTGTGTGTACTCATTGTGCATACAACTGTACTACATTATTATGTAGGCATGGCGGGTTGCAATCTTCGTTAAGCAATTGGGTTTTCCATATCTTTTCCTAAGAATTTACACAGCCAGAAAATGCATTTGTATTAACGGGCAGATTAACTCCACGTGTGGGGGTGGTTTCTTTTCATTTTTATTACCCACTTAGGGCTCTGGCACACGGGGAGATTAGTCGCCCGCGACAAATCTCCCTGTTCGCGGGCAACTAATCTCCCCAAAATGCCGTCCCACCGGCGAAAATATAAATCGCCCGCAAACAGGGAGATTTGTTGTGGGCGACTAATTTCCCCATGTGCCAGAGCTCTTAGGGCAAAGAAAATGCATCATGTGACATTAGTTAGTTTCTGCCCCAGTAGAGCTTACAATCTAATGTCCCCATCACTCTCACTATAGTCAGCTAGCCTGCCTGTATGTTGTTGGAGGAAACTGGAGTAGAGTAGAAACCCCACATAGACATAGGGAGCATACAAACTCCTTACCCCTGTCTGGAATTGAACCTAGGACTCCAGTGCTGCAATGCATCAGCGCTTAGTGAGTCTGCAGCTCATGTTCTGAGGCCAAATGCTAAATTCTAATCAGAAGGGCCCTGCCAGCCTTCAAAGAGTTTAATGGGCAAGTAAAGGGTCCAAGTTAATACATGCTTGTTTTTGTAGCATTAAGGCATAAGGCAACCCTTTGCCATAGGATCTATAGATTGACCTTTACATTTTTTAAACAGCAGTTTTTTTCCCTACAGTTTTACATAGTCAAATCCTTATGGAAGCACGGTGCCAAGGAATGCTTGACAAACAGTAATAATCCTTTAGAATTACTCCCAGCTGGACTCCCTAAGCAGCAGCCTATGCTTTTCTGCAAGTCACTGGGTCCTGTTTGTTTTTCCTTCTTTCACTTTTTTTCCTCCCCTCCATCCTGATCCTGTTTTATTGCACACATTATCTCTATATCACTTCTTCACACTTTTTTACAACCTCCACCCCCATTTTTATGGCTCAATTTTCACTTGAATGCCCAGACTCTGCCACCCTCTCTTCCTCCCCTACGCCCTGGAGCCCATTATTTTGAGACAGACACTGTTATTTTCCTGTATTTTTTGCCATGGGGTTTCCGGTTATTCATTGAAAGAGAAAGTGAGCAGCGGGAGGTATAGAAATAATAATTCAGAGTGTGGAAAAAAAAAAAAGGTCACTTGCTCTTGAACTCATTAAATCTGCCTTATCACGGAATTGTGACCTCATCTCCCACTGACACAAATACCAAGTAACCCACCCCTTGCATTAAATTCCCTTATAAAGGAGCTGAGTGATAGCTGCACTCACTTCATTTCAGGAAGGGACACTACGTGGAACTTGAGCCTCTTTGTGGTGACACAAGGTGAGAGATTTTCTTTTTATGAAACAATATGGGTGCCGTCTGAACACAATGTATTCTGAGATCCAGTGCTGTGATGGGGAATTAATGTAAAATATACTACTTTTTCCTGCTCTGTATCTCAGTTTATAGGGGGATCCCCAGTGTATATCCCATTTATACAATAGGGCTTTTCTCTGCTCTGTATCTCAGTTTATAGGGGAATCCCCAGTGTATATCCCATTTATACAATAGGGCTTTTCTCTGCTCTGTATCTCAGTTTATAGGGGGATCCCCAGTGTATATCCCATTTATACAATAGGGCTTTTCTCTGCTCTGTATCTCAGTTTATAGGGGGATCCCCAGTGTATATCCCATTTATACAATAGGGCTTTTCTCTGCTCTGTATCTCAGTTTATAGGGGGATCCCCAGTGTATATCCCATTTATACAATAGGGCTTTTCTCTGCTCTGTATCTCAGTTTATAGGGGGATCCCCAGTGTATATCCCATTTATACAATAGGGCTTTTCTCTGCTCTGTATCTCAGTTTATATGGGGATCCCCAGTGTATATCCCATTTATACAATAGGGCTTTTCTCTGCTCTGTATCTCAGCTTATGGGGGGATCCCCAGTGTATATCCCATTTATACAATAGGGCTTTTCTCTGCTCTGTATCTCAGCTTATGGGGGGATCCCCAGTGTATATCCCATTTATACAATAGGACTTTTCTCTGCTCTGTATCTCAGCTTATGGGGGGATCCCCAGTGTATATCCCATTTATACAATAGGACTTTTCTCTGCTCTGTATCTCAGCTTATGGGGGGATCCCCAGTGTATATCCCATTTATAAAATATGGGTTTTCTCTGGTCTATAAGTCAGTTTACGACTTCCAGAAACATGATCGTAATAGGCAAAGTGCCATAGTTCCAGTATCCAGGCAAATGAGAACTCACCCACAAATCTTTCCCTGTCCTTCAGACTGCGTCCCCTATCAACTATATGTAATCCTCCTGTAAGGCCCCACAGTTTATATATGTGAAAATAAACTCCTAATCCCGCATTCTCACCATAATATGCCCTACAACGTCTATTTTAAATACAATATCAGACATCTTCTTTGTGCCATTTCTGTGTACTCTGGCAGACTCCGTGGGCATTCCTCTTGCTTGCTTGTTGTTTGATCTAAGGCGATCTGTAGTGGTTACCAGACCTGGAGGAAACCAGCCATTACTGTAGCCCCTTGGAAGTTTAAAGTACAGGCACCACACCCCAATAGCCTTTGGCTTCCAGAGACTGGTGGAAGTTACAGTTACTGTTGTAACTTGCTGTGTGTTGCCTGCCAGCCATGACTAAAGCATACACTGGCCGATTCTTGTAGGTATTTAATTTAATTTTATTTAATAGAAATATACAAGTTAAAGTGGCTTTGCAGGCTGAAAATAAGCATTTGTGAAGAAAATAAAGTAAAAGAGATATTCCCTAAGAGAAGATCTAGAAGCAAGGGATCTGCCTCAGTATCTTGTGTTCTCTGTGGAGAAGTCACTTAGCTCTATATGTAATAAAAGGCACAAAGTTTGCCTAGGAGCAGTAACCAATCTCAACCAATAGGATGTTTGCTTTTTAACAGGTGACCAGTAAATGCTACCTGCTGATTGGCTGCTATGGGTGAATGCTCCTGGGCAAAGTTAGTGCTTTTTATTACATAACCCCCTTTTGCTTTTAGTAGAAGGGACTGAGTGCTGGAGAGATGCTGATTTTTTAAAATTATTTTTAACATGTCAGAACTGTTACAACACGCTATAGTATTAGCTAATATTACGGGGCATATGAGTTGCCTTCCTGTCCTGCATTAGCTTAGTAACTGCTCCCTGGACTGGGAAAATATTTGTGTTTTGTGCAAACGTTTCATTTTAACGTACAAAAATATATTTCCCTTTTTATGTTGGTTGTTGACTGAGTGGGATAGTGTAAATATTTAGTGTAGTTATCTACGTGGGACGCGTTGGTGCATATTTGTGCTCTTGGGAGCTGTTTGCAGATAACCCTTGTGCGAGGATAAGATAACCCCTAATGCTGCAGAGAAAGATCACACACATGGCAGGCAATGCACAAGATAAAGCCTTCTTCATGGTAAATATTATTATAGGATGAATGCTGCCAGAAACAACTCTGATATAAGACACGGGAATGGGTACAGATATGTTTTACAATTTAGTTTGGCATTTGTAGTTGCTTTTGTTGGATTATGAGCATTCGAATGCTCTGATTGGCTCCAGGTTACTTAAAGGTCCCCATACACGGGCCGATTGTAGCTGCTGATATCGGTCCCTCAGACTGATTCGGCAGCTTATCGGTCTGTGTAGGGGCAGCAACGACTGGCCTGCCCGACCGATATCTGGCCTGAAATTGGGCAGATATTGATCGGGCAGGTAAAAAGATTTAGTCGGATCGGGGACCGCATCAGCTCGTTGATGGGGTCCCCGAACCGACTGCCCCATTGCCGCCTTTATAATTTGATTGTTTGGCCCCAGGGCCAAACGATCGAATTAGCCTACATGTTCCCTAATATCGCCCACCCGTAGGTGTGTATGGGCACCTTAAGTCTTTAGATTCTGATTGGCATTAGTTTAAAAGGCAAGAAACCAATCCTGGACCATATCAGGGTACCCAAACTTCACAAGAGCTTTGGCTCCCAAGCTGTCTGTGGTGTGCGTGATCCTGTTTCTAGACTTAGAGATCAGATCCAGATGTAAGATTATTAGTCTGACTTTAATTTAGACTTAGATGGAAATGATCACACATTTTGTTCTGTACTGACTGAATGGTAAAATAGAAATAACACGGTGTTGCTCTTTCCATTGAAGGGTGCAGATCTGGCTGGCACCCCATCTTTGGCTCCTGCTGAAAGGCTTTCCATGGAAGGCAATAGGAAGTGACCTTTGGCATTTTCCAACAATTGGAATGCTGCTACTCAGTAGAAATAATCAAAATGTTGTGTTCTGTTGTGTGCGGATTGAATTTGACCAAAGATATAAGTTTGACAGTGACGACAGGAGGGAGCAGATCCTTACTGTTGAACTAGTTGTCCTGACCTCCAGGTGTCATATAGGACTATAGTGGGAATAAGAAAGGGCTGATGAGAATTGTCCTTGGCTGGGTCCCATTAAGGCCTGGGGCTAGAACCCTTGCCATAAATCAAGACAGGACAGTTGTTGCTTGCCCGAAAGGAAGTAAGCTTTGATACTCACAGAAACAGTGACTGTAAGCTATTGAGCAATGAGGTGCACAGTGTGTTAGAATGTCACTACATGACACAGTATTACACACTGGTTTCAGGTATTGGGCATGGCTTATTCTAATGGCACTATCCCTTTAGGATGAAGATACACAGAGCTACTAGTAGCAGCTACTTGTTGTGGCTACTAAAATAGACAATGCTGATAATTGTCTCTACGTGTGTTTTAGCAGAGGCAATTCTCTGTATTGTCTATGGCAGGGGATTTTCAGGTGTTTAGCTGCTGTGACAAGTAGTTGCTACTAAGTAGCTCCGTGTGTCTTCACCCTTAAAAGTAAGCAGTAAAGTGAAAAAATGAAACATTTAGAAATGTCTTTGCTGATCCCATTGCTTTATAATCCTGGCCCAGGGCCCTCACAAGTTACACCAAAACATGAAGATACTTAATACACAGTTTCAGGCCTGTATTAATGTGCAATTGATACTGATTTCTCCATATATGCAGTCTGGATATGGCTCTCCCTAACATATTCTGTCGTAGATTTATGGTGCTGGATTTCTTTGCGATAATAGACTAAATGGGGGGGGGGGGGGGGGGGGGTAGTAATGAAATTCCTGAAAGATTGTCTAACTATAGGCTATGTCCACGTGATGGTCTCCTGGAGTGTTATGGTTACAGCGCCTGCAGGCAATGATTTGCTTGTGGTTTAGGTGCTACAATGCACACTCACAATGGGGGACATTCCTGAATCACAGATGCCTGGTCCCAATGCAGCAAACTAGGCAAGGGGTGGGTGCATTAAACGGTAACTTTTCCTTATTCTCTTCTATTTAGCTTATATCCTTCCAACAATACATATTGTGATGATGTTGCGTTATAGGAGAACCACAAGTTGGTATATGGTATATGCCATGGTGGGTTCATTTATTATGAAACTGAGGGGCAGTGGATACAGACTGAAGAAGAACATTCTAGGAGATACTTTGATCTTGGAAATATTAGATAACTTATTGGTAGGAATGGTTATTAAATAAAGGGCAAGATGGCACAGATTCTTCTTCATTGCACAAAAAAAGCAGACAAAAAGTGTTGGCAATGTACAGCAGTGCTGTGTTTATGAGGGGAAATGTGGTTGCCCCTAGATTGTATGTCATTCAGATAATAGGTGGAAGGTGCTAAGGAGTACTGTACTTACCACTTGTCTACTGTAGGTGTTAAGTATAGGGCTACTTTGGGCTCTGCACCTTGCACCAGAGTTTTAATCCAGAGCAAAGTGCCAGCAGCAAATCCCATGGGCTCAGTGCATGGGAGCCTCATAACTCTTGCACTTGTGCCCAAATGAGCCCTTATATCTGTGTTTTTGTTGCCCCAATGCACTGCACTCTATATTTGTGATAACACTAACAATTATTCCTTTTTATTTACTTTACATGCATTCCTTATTATGTCCTCACCCCCTGTGCCAAGGTTCCTCATTATATTTTCATCTCTCCCTCCTACAGTCCTCCCTTTCACTCCGCCCTGCATCCCTCTCCCCCTTCTGTATGTGTCTGACACAAAGCTGACTAACGCTTTAGTTATGTTTCCCCTTCTCTCCCTGCAGCTGCTTGTGGTCCGAGCTGAGAATACAAAGCCATCAGCTGCTCATCCCAAGTGCAGAGCAATGGCAGAGGTAAGTGGACGCACGGCTTCAGTCCTGGTGGCCAGGGGCTGCCTCCTATGTAACCTAATGTGGATTTGTGGCTGCAGCTGAGACACATAGTGCTGGGTTGTTATCTGATGTACAGTGGGTTTCCCACAGCAATTTGTTGCTAATTATGAACCTTATCTGGATCAAGTTTTGCTTTTTGATATATTCCATTGCAGATTAATAACTAAAAGTTGAGGGGCTGCGCAGAGCAGCAGTTATTGGTTAGTAGAGCAAAGTGTTTTAATGCACCACAAATGTACCTCATTACTATGCAGGCACAGCAGAACTCATATTAGCGGTGGGGATAATAGCCTCTGGGAAGGGACTGTGGCTGTGGGATAGCAGGTATAGTAGGGAGAGATGGTGCCTATAGTAGCAGTGGGATAATAGCGTCTGGGAAGGGACTGTGGCTGTGGGATAGCAGGTATATTAGGGAGAGATGGTGCCTATAGTAGCAGTGGGGGGATAATAGCCTCTGGGAAGGGACTGTGGCTGTGGGATAGCAGGTATAGTAGGGAGAGATGGTGCCTATAGTAGCAGTGGGGGGATAATAGCCTCTGGGAAGGGACTGGGGCTGTGGGATAGCAGGTATAGTAGGGAGAGATGGTGCCTATAGTAGCAGTGGGATAATAGCCTCTGGGAAGGGACTGTGGCTGTGGGATAGCAGGTATATTAGGGAGAGATGGTGCCTATAGTAGCAGTGGGGGGATAATAGCCTCTGGGAAGGGACTGTGGCTGTGGGATAGCAGGTATAGTAGGGAGAGATGGTGCCTATAGTAGCAGTGGGATAATAGCCTCTGGGAAGGGACTGTGGCTGTGGGATAGCAGGTATAGTAGGGAGAGATGGTGCCTATAGTAGCAGTGGGGGGATAATAGCCTCTGGGAAGGGACAGGGGCTGTGGGATAGCAGGTATAGTAGGGAGAGATGGTGCCAATAGTAGCAGTGGGATAATAGCCTCTGGGAAGGGACTGGGGCTGTGGGATAGCAGGTATAGTAGGGAGAGATGGTGCCTATAGTAGCAGTGGGGGGATAATAGCCTCTGGGAAGGGACTGGGGCTGTGGGATAGCAGGTATAGTAGGGAGAGATGGTGCCTATAGTAGCAGTGGGGGGATAATAGCCTCTGGGAAGGGACTGGGGCTGTGGGATAGCAGGTATAGTAGGGAGAGATGGTGCCAATAGTAGCAGTGGGGTGATAATAGCCTCTGGGAAGGGACTGTGGCTGTGGGATAGCAGGTATAGTAGGGAGAGATGGTGCCTATAGTAGCAGTGGGGGGATAATAGCCTCTGGGAAGGGACTGGGGCTGTGGGATAGCAGGTATAGTAGGGAGAGATGGTGCCTATAGTAGCAGTGGAATAATAGCCTCTGGGAAGGGACTGTGGCTGTGGGATAGCAGGTATAGTAGGGAGAGATGGTGCCTATAGTAGCAGTGGGGGATAATAGCCTCTGGGAAGGGACTGGGGCTGTGGGATAGCAGGTATAATAGGGAGAGATGTGGGTGGATAATAGCCTCTGGGAAGGGACTGGGGCTGTGGGATAGCAGGTATAGTAGGGAGAGATGGTGCCTATAGTAGCAGTGGGGGGATAATAGCCTCTGGGAAGGGACTGTGGCTGTGGGATAGCAGGTATAGTAGGGAGAGTTGGTGCCTATAGTAGCAGTGGGGGATAATAGCCTCTGGGAAGGGACTGTGGCTGTGGGATAGCAGGTATAATAGGGAGAGATGTGGGTGGATAATAGCCTCTGGGAAGGGACTGGGGCTGTGGGATAGCAGGTATAGTAGGGAGAGATGGTGCCTATAGTAGCAGTGGGGGGATAATAGCCTCTGGGAAGGGACTGGGGCTGTGGGATAGCAGGTATAGTAGGGAGAGATGGTGCCTATAGTAGCAGTGGGGGGATAATAGCCTCTGGGAAGGGACTGGGGCTGTGGAATAGCAGGTATAGTAGGGAGAGATGGGTTTTGTAGTAAAGCAAGTATGATGGTGACTGTATAATTTTTACCCCTTCAATGGTTGCTGAATAACATTTCCTAGAGAACACAGGGTTGCTGCTGGGTGAGAGCTGCATTCAGTTGGACACTGCTACTTTATACAGTGTTGCACTGTTGCCAATATCTTATGATAGTGCTGCAGAGAGTTGTGGTTGGGTTTATGCACCACATAGCCTGCAGGTACCTGCACCAACCATGCCAGGATGGCTTCTGATAAAGTGGGCTGGCAGGGCTTTATGGGGGCTTTATGAGGACATTATGAGGACATGATGTGGCAGTGCTGAGTTTGCTGGCAGTTAGAATGGCTCATAGCAGACAGGCAGGGTTACTGCAGTCAGTGCTAGAATTCGCCTTAAGCTGATTGATCTGAATGTTCCCATAGTCTCAGAAAGTGCTGAGTGTCTGAATGCAGAATGACCTCTTATTCAGTTAACAGGGCAAGCTTGGGCCCTGCTGGTTTGTATCTATTGCTAAGGGACTTCACTCTTAACCCCTGCAGTGCTGCCCACTTTAGAATCTGCTGCGAGGGGATGGAAGTATCAGTGTTAATGCCATACATTCTACAGCCCCCGGTTTCTCTTTGGCTTACATTGATGTAGGACAAATGGAAAGCCAGCATGGAAAGGGTTCATTTAAAGGCCAAGTGCAAATCCAGACCCTACAGTATTCATAACACATATTGCTGGGAAATGTGGATGGGCTGATGTTCTGATTGGTGGATCTGGCCAACTGCTGATGTCAATGTTGGACGGCTCTCCTTCACTGCCCTCAAACTACTGCTCATAGGATGAGTCCAAAGTAAGATTCCAGCTGTTCTACTTCACCCGATTTCCCATAACCCAAGTTCAGATGCTGGGAATTAGCATTTTTGATATTGATACAGAGCAAAACAGTTTACAGAGAGAATGACTTCTGTGTCAGTCCCCCAGTGGGGCTTACAGTCTAATTTGATAGCCGCAGACATTCACACTGGGGTCAGATTTATAGAAGGCTAGCAAAATGTTTTAAAGCGTGGGAGGAGACCCACACAAGCATTGGGAGCATCCAAGTTCTATACAGGCAGTGTATGAGTGAGAATAGAGCACAATACCCCTGTGCTGCAGGGCAGGAACTGCTGCCAGTTGTAGTTGAACAGCAGCTACTGAGTTGTACTGTATGTTGGACTGGTTTTGGAGAATGGGAGGTGACCCACACAAGCATTGGGAGCATCCAAGTCCTATTTAGCCCCTGTACAAGTGAGAATAGCCCACAAAACCCCAGTGCTGCGGGGCAGGAATGACAACTGCTTCTGATTGGAGCCAAACTGTAGCTACTCAGTTGTACTATATATTGGGCTGCTTTATGAGTTCTGCAGGGCTTCTGCACTAAATTCTTAGACCAACTTCCAAGACTGAAAACTGTGGTCCACTTTCCCTTTCCTTTGTATAAATAAGTCTGAGATAGATGGATAAATGTAGGGTGTTTCTGTTTCTGCATGCAGATTCAGCCTTGTACAAAACTCCCATAGTCTGCATCTCTTTCCATATCCTTTCTTATTCATCTGTGGCAATCTGATAGGACATTGAACCAATTCTGTTATTGGCTGTTTAAAATTGGGGGAGGGTCAATGGATTGGTATAAATACTTTAAAGACATTTTGTGGCTGGTTTTGCTGCAGCTATACCCCATATAGTATCATTTCCATACATCTCTTACTACGCCAACAATAACAGTAGGGATTGTCCCTCAACTACAAGCCCTTGCTGCCATCTTGTAAGCAAAATATGACATTACTGGAGGACTAAAAGATTGCAATCTAAGTCAATAACACCTTCAGAAATGTTGGGGAAAAGCAAGAATAAAATAGTTACAATTCAATCATTCAGACATGCAGTTTGTTAAAGGAAATAATGAGAGTTTTCCTTGCGTGAGAAAGTAGCGGACACTTGACTCATTTTGTGCATTAATAGGGGAACAGTAAACAGAACACGGGGAATTCTGCACTGACCCAGAATACCGTATGAACACTGCCTGTTTTGTAATATAAAATTATTTCCTGGTAATGTTAGGGGGAACCTGGTGCTAAGGATGCGGGTATATAGTGCTTAAGTATAGAGAAACTAACTTGGTAGAAAAGACTGCACAATGCATCTTTCTTTCCCAGAATTCATTTGTCATTACGGGCATAATGTAGGCGGCAAATTGCAAGTTGTGCACTGTGTCTGCAGAGGTAAATGAACCCTAATGTCTATATACTATGTAGGGAAGCAAAGATACCCAACTGCAGCACTAAAGTATGGGCCTCCGGCTCAAGTCTCCTAAGGTGTTGAAGCCTCCAGGCCCAGACTGGCAATTAACTTTGCTCCATCACTATACAGTACACTTAGGGCAGTGTATGTACAGCAGGCCCGGACTGGCAATCCAGAGGGGCTGCTGTAAGATGCCATAGACAGTCACTAGTTAGTGGGTTGGTGGGGGGCTGTTTGGGCCTCTGTGTACTTGAAATGCCAGGAGGCAAAGCCAAGCTTTGGGCACGTCTTCTCTGGAAGTACAAGCATCATTCTAAATGGGACTGTATCTTTAATATGCTCGCGCATATTTCCGTTGACTTTGTGTTCTCCCACTGAGCTCATACAAAGTGCTATTATTATCCATCTCTATAAGATGAGAGGAAGCTGGGGCATGTCTCATTTTAATTACAAATGGATTGAAAATCTGCCAAACCACAGGCTGAAACTGGTGTTTCTCCTGCAGGCACTTCAATCTTAAAGACATTTATTCTACCACTAACAGGAGACTAAGCACCTCTCATGCTCAGCTTTGATCCATACTCCTAGCACTTGGCTCCCCTATTCTGGCAGGTCTCCCAGGAAAGTCCTAACAGCACTGAATCTCCCCAGTGGTACATAGGGCCTTGTCCTTATACTGCAGCTACAGCACTTCAGCTGGGAAACCTAACCTTTCACTGGATCCTCTTGCCTGACTTGGACTTAGTTTGTCTCAGAACAACCTTTTCCTTTTTCTCAAGGGAAGCCAAATGTAGACTTCCCAAAGACAGGACTGGACTCCTCATGGAAACTAAATAAGCATTATATGATTGACTGCTTTAATTAGTGGGCCAAACGCCATACTTAGGTCTGAGGTTATAAAGATAAGGTGCTCACATGCGCTTTTGAACAAAAAAACCCACAAAAGGCATCACTATTCTATGAGCTGATTGGACAACACTGATCTGGACTTGGAAATTTCATAAATTCTTATTTCTTACCGTTTGCTCATATCTTTGCAGGTTAACAGAACCCTGTATGGACGTTGCACCATGATGTTCTTATTCATTATGTTTCTTGCTGGTGTTGTGTCTTCCAGCCATGAGGTAAGAAGAGCTGACAGAGAAGGGTTAAGAAGAGCTGACAAGGACATAACTTTGCTAAATGTTAGCTATTATACATGCTTGAACTAATATTAGAAACAGTTCACGAGAGCCAACGGCCACAGCTGCACCCCATTATTCCTTACAATGGATCCAGGCATGAACCAATTTGGTGGCTCAATGGATTCATAAGTTCTCTTTGTCCCAAAATAAATATCAGGGTTATGCAGCGGTTCTAAATGAACCTAGACCTTACAGGGGCTCTGAACAATATCACCCAGATTAACCAGCCAGTGGAGAACCCTGCAATATGGCAGCATTGGAGAACTTAAAAAATAGAATATTGCTATAAATGGTCAGTAAAACACAAACAGTTAGTGCAGGAACCTCTAACTGGGAGCTTCTATACTGGTGCCATTGACACTAAATAGGAAATCTAATTGTCGGTACCATAATTCACGGAACACTGACCTATAACTTGCATATCTTGGAATCATGGCCACAATGCTGCATGGCTAAACAATCCATATAAAACGTTTACTGCTATAATATGCCTTTAATTGATCATACTGTCCGTTCTGTGGTTAGCACATTCATGTGCCAAGTTCCTCTTGGCTTTTTCACTTCTTAATTTTGTTCTTTTTTTTATAATTTAAGGGGTTTCATCCGCGTTGGAAGAGAGGAACAAGATCTTATAAATGTGAGTATCACTTCATCCTTCCTCTTCTGTACAGGCTACACGCTACCATGGGAGAGGAGGTGTTCAAGGAGAAGGAGGGGCATTTTGGCATTGTACTACCAATAGATTAGCCACATTAGTGCCTAGAACACTATATTTATTCAGCATAAAGCATTACCATACCTGAGTAAACTGCCCTAGAAGCTCCCTCTGTTTGCTGAAGATAGCAGCTGCCATTTTAGCTTGGTCTCAGTAGCTTCCTTTCTGAAGTTCTAGCCTGAAACCCTACTGCTGCAGGGCTGATTATTATTAATTCATCGTCTCTATCTGCAGCTCTGTGTGTGGAGCGCTCATCTGGGAGGATCTATAAATTGGGGGATACCTGGCTGCGCCCAGCAGGCAAACGGACCGAGTTCTGCCGCTGCGACAATGGACTGTCTCGATGCCATAGTGTGCCCGTTACAGGTGAAAAAGGGGTTACATTCAGGTGACAGATTTAGAATCATCGGAGACGAACCTGGGCTTTATATTGCCAAATATATAAGGAATAATGAGCCTCCACTATAAAATAGGATATTAGAAATCATAGAGTTTAATGATATATAAAAGCATTAAGCAGCAGGCCAAAAGCTATTAAAGCGGATGTTCACCTTACGCAAAGCAGTAATGTATTTACATAAATTGCAGGTGGCCATTACATTAGCAAGCCAATCAGTCATCAGGGTTTGCTACCGATACAGAGTTTGGGAGCAGAAAACAGCAGTCAGGATAGGGCTACAGCCAATAGGATTTATGCCATACAAATGAGTGAGTACTAAAAAATACACTGCCCTGGCTGCTCCTGGTGCCAAATTGTGCATCAGTGTACTGTAGAATGGGGTCGGTGCCCCCCCACACCCACAGAGAGATGGCCTGAACCCAGTAATTGGTTAAATGCTCTCTTTGCTTACTATTATTATTGAAACAAGTGATTCAGTTGTTAGAAAAAAATGTTTATTTTGGCCAGGCTGCCTATATTGACAGGGCTTTGGTAAAAGTAAACATTCCCTTTAAAGGACAAGAAATGATCAAATCAATGGAGGTGCCCATTTTATTGACACCCCCAAGTGAGCAAAATGTAACTTTGGCCCTGCGATGCCCAAAGGGTACATTACTGGGGGGCACGGCACGGGCTTACGCTGTCCTGCCAAATACCCGATGCCGCTCCAAGTTTTATAGAAAAGGGGCACCAACCCGGATCAAAAGGTTTACAATTTGGTTTACTGCAGCATGTGTGGGGGTAGACTAACCTATTGCCACCCTAAAAGGGATTTTTTATCTTTCCTACTACAAAATGACCTCTAATATCCATTCAGTTCATATTAGAGGGTATATTATTTATTATAATACACCAGCTCCAGTGAGTTAGGTGACACTCGTGATGTCAATTACCGCTGATTATAACTGATGACATCACTGAGCGTTATTTATAATCATATATTATGGGTGTTGTGTATTATAATGCAGTCATCACTAGGAATACAGGTAACACATGAACCAACACATTCAGGGGGCACTCACCTTACCTACAGGGTAGGTACTTACCAGCTGAGCAAAGGGCAGAGTAACAGGTGGGCACAAGGCTACTCACACATTCCCATTATCTCACACAGATTGTGCAGAACAGAAGTGTTACAATGGCGGGCGCTGCCAGCAGGCTGTGTACTCGACCCACCACCTATGCCGCTGCCCAAGTGGGTTTAAAGGAGAGCACTGTGAGACAGGTAGGTAAAGGCATTCATTATGTTACCACCAGTTATGCCTAGGTTGCACCGTATAATTGTGCTGAGTATCTCAGTGAGCAGGCTGCGGTATCTCTGCACACAGATGATGCACATATCATGGTATATACAGTAAACATCTGTACATTGCCCTGCAGACACAAAGGAGACATGCTACGAAGGCAATGGCGCCACCTACAGAGGGACACAACATGAGACACACAGTGGTGCCGTTTGTATAAACTGGAATTCCGAGTCGCTGAGTGGGCAGAGATACAAAGCAAAACACAAGGATGCTCTGTCACTGGGCCTGGGCAACCACAACTACTGCAGGTAAATTAATGGGCTTGCTTGTGTGTCGGGGGTAATTCTAATCTTCCTTCAAGAACTAAGCTCTTGGACTAGAGGCCCATGGGCCACTTGTGGCTGTTCAAGGGATTGTTATGGCTCACAGCATGCTTATGGAGTCTGTAGGCTTTTATGATTATTCATATTGCTGGGTGTATTTGTCATCTGCCCGACTGCATACAGAAAGTAGGAAAGCAGATAATCAGCTATTGGGAGTTATATTATTATTATTATTATTATTAACTTTTATTTATAAAGCGCCAACATATTCCGCAGCGCTGTACAATAAGTGGGTTTTATACATTGGACATACAGAGTAACATATAAAGCAATCAATAACTTATACAAAAGGTGAAGAGAGCCCTGCCCAAATGAGCTTACAATCTATAGCACAGCCTGGACAGGAGCCAAGGCTCTTGTTGGTGTCCCCCAGAGTAGTGCAAGGTTTCCCACTAGGGCAGTGAGCAGGGCTGGCAACAGGGGGGTCTGAAATGTTTGCAATTTAGTCATTTCGGAAGTTTGTTTTGGGGCCAAGTAACATCTGGTTACGCCACTGTAAAAAAAATGAAGGTAAAATGTAATTTTAAAGCAAAATTGGACTTCTCTCCCACAATTCTTGCTGTTTTGGCAAACAAAGTGTTCTCCCTGTTATAAATGGTCTGTGCTGTGTCACTGTGTCAGTAGCAAGTTTTGTATATAAAACATGGATTGGGTGTGTGAAATATGTGCAAAGATCTGGTGTCATGAAAGGGTGGAAGGGAGCTATCACAGGAGGAATAATTATACTTTACAGGTTGTTAAATATTGGTGTTTTCCTCCTTTAGGAACCCTGACGGGGATTCTAAGCCTTGGTGCCATATCTTCAAAGATGGGCGGTATAAATGGGAGTACTGCACTCTTAAGCCCTGCAATGCCTGTAAGTACCAGGAGAGGGTGCTCTTGCACAGACATGTATTTATTGTGCTGCTTTGCTATTGTGCAAAACATCACACGACTGTTACAAGGCTGCACAGATACCACTGGAGGCTGCAGCAGCCATCTGAAATGCTTAGTGGTCAGCTCGCCAGCATGTGAATATGTAGGCAGTAATGTTTTTACTTACACAAAATAAAAATGCATAGGTGCACCTTTTGGACTGGGAATCAAAAGAAGCGACCAGGAAAGGGAACTTGTGAGATCCAAACAATAGCAATTTAATATGGTGCCAGCTGTCTTGTATTGCATATTGCTTTACTGCCCCCTAGTGATAGGACTATGGAACTGTAAGATAAGTAGATCAGGTCAGGCCCATGTCTGAGGAGGAGAATTATAACTCTTCAGTTGTCTGCCAGATCCTATACTTTTACATATGTGTCTCCCCAAGGGGGCCCGTTTGCTGCTAAATTCCCAAGCACATACACTAGCCTACCATACACGTGGCTTAATAATGTTGGACACCTATATGCCTGTTATTCCTATATGTCCCCAGCTGAAGTGATGACATAAATCATCAACAGTATGGGTACATAGTTACATAGGGTTGAAAAATGACCAGAGTCCATCAAGGTCAACCCTTCCAAGTAAACCCAGCACCCGCACACCCATACTGACCTATCTATCCACTCACATACAGACCCATACTGACCTATCTATCCACTCACATACAGACCCATACTGACCTATCTATCCACTCACATACAGACCCATACTGACCTATCTATATACTCACATACAGACCCATACTGACCTATCTATCCACTCACATACAGACCCATACTGACCTATCTATATACTCACATACAGACCCATACTGACCTATCTATCCACTCACATACAGACCCATACTGACCTATCTATCCACTCACATACAGACCCATACTGACCTATCCACTCACATACAGACCCACACTGACCTATCTATCCACTCACATACAGACCCATACTGACCTATCTGTACACTCACATACAGACCCATACTGACCTATCCACTCACATACAGACCCATACTGACCTATCTATCCACTCACATACAGACCCACACTGACCTATCTATCCACTCACATACAGACCCACACTGACCTATCTATACACTCACATACAGACCCACACTGACCTATCTATCCACTCACATACAGACCCATACTGACCTATCTATCCACTCACATACAGATCCATACTGACCTATCTATCCACTCACATACAGACCCATACTGACCTATCTATACACTCACATACAGACCCATACTGACCTATCCACTCACATACAGACCCATACTGACCTATCTATCCACTCACATACAGACCCATACTGACCTATCTATACACTCACATACAGACCCATACTGACCTATCTATCCACTCACATACAGACCCATACTGACCTATCTATCCACTCACATACAGACCTATCTATACACTCACATACATAAACCATACTGTATACACCATACTAACTGTATATATTAGTATCACAATAGCCTTGGATACTAAAGGCATCCCTGCTTCCATCCATGTCAGGAAGGAGTCTCAGGGTGTATAATGAATGTGCAGAAGTCTGTCCTAGAAGAGAAACACAACCTAATACTATAACTCTCACCTGCAGCCCTGTCTTGTTATTCCGGCCGTGGAACAACGTACCGTGGAAATCACAACATCGCCATGTCTGGAGCAGCCTGCCTGCGCTGGGACTCGCCTTTAGTGCGGCATAGAACATACACAGCCTGGAAAAGCCAAGCGCGCAGTTTGGGGATGGGGAGCCATAACTACTGCAGGTGAGTATAGAATGATGGGGCCTTATGGGGACAGCCCTTGAAGACTGGCCCCCAAATATAGATGTAGTGGAGTAACATCCATTCACCCTGTACCAGCTCTTTTCCTTGGATCGTGTCTGCATTAGAGTGTCGCTCTTTTTCCTTTCATATTGCCTTTAGCAGAGTATCACCTCATTGACCTATATTGTGCCTGTATGATTCCTCTATTGTGCTTTAATTACAGTGTAAGTGTGTCTCCCTTCACTGTACCTTTATTAGAGTGCCAGCTTCTCTCCCTGCATTATGCCTGTGCCAGTGTTCTCTTTTCCTTGTATGTGTTTATAGTGTCTGCTCTTCTCTTCCTTCCAGAAACCCAGATAATGATAGTCGTCCCTGGTGTCACATAATGAAAGGTTCGGAGACAGCCTGGGAATACTGTGATGTCCCCCAATGCTGTGAGTAACACCGAGAACAGTTGTTAAGGGGTTAATATTATGGTGCCCTTTGCAGGGGTAAATATATATTTGCTTCTCTTTGTGCTTTGCAGCCACTTGCGGTACTCGCCGCCCTCAGGTGCCTCAGTTCAAGATAAAAGGGGGCAGAGGGACACAAATCACCTCACACCCCTGGCAAGCGGCCATCTTTTATGTTTCCAGGCGCTTTGCGGGGGAACATTTCCTGTGCGGGGGAACACTCATACACAGCTGCTGGGTACTCAGTGCCGCTCACTGCTTTAATGAGATGTAAGTAGAAGTACATTATCCTTTATAACCTGCCCATGTTCATTTATAGCAAAATTTGAGTTTATTATTGGTTAGTTAAAAACATACGGTATATAATATGTGCCAATCATGTGATGCAAGTCAGGCACTACCACCTGGGCATGTAGGTCACATTTGAGGAACACTGGCCTTCTCTAGTATGGCTATGATCCTGCTGCTCAGTAATTCAGCACCACTGCACTATAGTGGTACCAGCACATGGATAACTCCATTGTTGGAATGGACCTTCTAGGGTCCCCCAGAAAACTTGATGTCCAAGGTTCAGTGATAAGAGATGTTGATAGCATGGATAAGAAGAGAGCTTATGAGTATGGTTTAACCACAGCCTTGACATTAGGTAACTGAGACACATGGTATACACACCCAGTAGATGCTCGGTTGCTTCGTAACAAGGTGCCATCTTGCACAACTTCAAAGCCTTTAGTGTTTTGTCTTATTTATATGATCCAGTCTTGGTGGCTGCTATTTAGGAAGCACTATATTTTGCTAAAGAGTTCTAGTAGCATGCAATATAACAGTATAACTCTGTGCACTCTTGCCCCCCCCCCCCCCCCCCCCCCCACAGCTCAAATGCAGAACAACTGCGAGTAATACTTGGTAGGACAATGCAGAGAGAGCCAGGCGATGAGGAGCAGAAATTCACCGTGGAACAATTGTATGTCCATTCTGAGTTTGATGCCAACACCTTCGATAATGACATTGGTGAGCAGGGGAGGAGGGGGGTCACATTTCATCTATTTCCCACCCCATAACCACACACTACTTCTTATATTATCATTCAAACCTTTGTTGTTCTTCTGTAAAATTATATGTCTTCAGTATTTATGGCTGTGCCAGGGATCAGCATCTAATTTTTGTTGAGCTACAATTCCCAGTGGCTTACAAACCGCAGAGGTTGGACATAGTAACATCTGAAGGGTGGACATCCCTGTTTTTATTGAAGTTATGCCCAGCAGTTGTTCATTGCTAATGCCTTATTCATTTATCTGTGGCCCTTTATATCCACATTTTGTTTCTCTTGCGCCAAACCTTGCTTCTCTAGCTTTGTATCCCTCATACTTCATTGAACACAGCAGATTTTTTGTATGTTACAATTACCATACCATACAATCAGACATCCCTCAATCTCACTGAGTTTCCCCTTCTCTGTCTTTCTGAAGATCTTGTTTCTTCCACTGACAAATCCCTTCTTTAGCTCTGTTAATTCTATAACCAAATCCCAGTTCTTCAAGCCAGACCATGTACTGTAACTAGTATCCCTAGCATCCTGCCCAATCTTATGTCTTTCTCTTTGTTTTCCAAGCTCTTCTCAAACTTTATTCTACATCCGGATCCTGCGCCAAGGAGACAGAAAGCACCCGGCCGGCGTGTATTCCTGATTCAGGACTGACCTTACCAGACTGGACAGAGTGTGAGATATCTGGATATGGAAAGCATGAGGAATGTAAGAGGCCTTTTAGTCTTCTGTCTTCCAAAATGTTGCCGCTTTTCCTTCTAGAGTTTATTGATACATTTCACTCCATTCTAAGTTATTCACCTTTATGTTGCATCATTGCAGTATTCCTTGGTTGTATAAGGGCTTTTACTTCTGCTTGCTTGTCTTTAGATAGAGATGATGTTCTCCTTCCCATAAACCTCTCTCTCATCATCCTTCTCCCATAGTAAGACCTCCTATTAGTGTTAAGCTGGCCATATACACACCAATATAATCGTACAAAACATAGACTAAAATCTGAACATGTATGGCCAGCTTTAGTCTTCTGCTACAATCCAGTCACCACTAAAGATAGCAAGTGCATGGCATGTTGAACGTGTTCTTGGATTAGGGGGTGTAATCATAAGCGGTAGAACTGGTAGCAACATTGAGAAGAAAGATAATTGCCCATAGGGTCCCCTTTACGCAGACAAAAAAAGAAGGAGAAGTAATAACAGAGGAAGTATAACTCCGGATGGCAAGCTATTTGTATATGAGTATATTCACTCATTTTGCCAGACCAAAAGAAGATGCTTTCCTGACTGACCAAGAAAACAACCCCACAGCTCCCTATTTACTCATAGGATTTTTAGAGTTCTCCTCAGTGTTGACTGTACTTTACCCTTTGATAAATACTGTATAGGCTGACCTAAATGTTTGGAATCTGGGCCAATGATTGGATCACCCAGAGGGTGCTAAATGCACAAACAGACCAATTTTGTTGAAGGCAAATCCCGACTTTATATCAGTTGGGAAACAATTATTGATCTTATTCATTGTCTGCAAAGTTTGGGCCCTTCATAAATGGTCCCTTACTATATAGTATTTATCATCTAGTGGATATTCCTCAGGGGATTTGCACTACTGTATAGTATTTATCATCATAGTGAACATTCCTCGGGGTATTTGCACTAATGAAGGACCCCTCCCTGTTCATATAACTCAGCTGCCATTTCTCTCCTTCTCCCTTTAGTGGCACTGTTGTACTCCGAGCAACTGAAGGAGGGCCACGTGAGACTGTATCCTGACAGTATGTGCACCCCGGAGCGTCTCTCTAACCAGGAAGTCACACAAAACATGTTGTGTGCTGGGGACACACGGAACCTGGATGATGCTTGCAAGGTGAATGTACAGCAAAGGAAGTAATGGGAATGCAATAGATTATCTATGTGCTGTTACATAACTTACATAAGGGGTTATATGGAGCAATAGGAGGAGTTATAGGGTGGGGTATATGGAGCAATAGGAGGAGTTATAGGGTGGGGTATATGGAGCAATTGGAAAAGTTATAGGGAGGGGTTATATGGATCAATAGGAGGAGTTATAGGGTGGGGTATATGGAGCAATTGGAAAAGTTATAGGGAGGGGTTATATGGATCAATAGAAGGAGTTATAGGGTGGGGTTATATGGAACAATAGGAGGAGTTATAGGGAGGGGTTATATAAAACAAAAGGAGGGATTATTGTGGTGTTGGAATAGCAGGAGTAGTCACAGGAAGCGTATATGGAGAGTGATGGAAAAATATATATTTATAGGGCTTATAAAGAGGAGTTGGGTGTGCTTGTTTGTCACACTGTCTTTCCTTTGTCTCCTTAGGGTGACTCTGGTGGGCCCCTTGTCTGCCCACATGAAGGACGCATGCACCTTATGGGCATAGTGAGCTGGGGTATTGGTTGTGGAAAGAAGGACACCCCTGGGGTATACACCCGCGTGACCAGATACACAAACTGGATACGGGAACACACGGGGATCTGATTGGACGGACATCTGATAGAACATTAATAACCACTTTGGAGTGTAAAACCCTAAGGGAAGCACTTACCTGCACAACTGCTTCAGGGTCATTGGCTGCGTCTCTTTGTGCAGTATGTGTGTAAGGGTTAGCCAGTATGTAACCTGCAACCCCCAGCAACCTCCCTCAAATTCCAACCCCCCTACAATAGCTGAGGGCTGTAGGTGTGAAATAAACTGCTGTACATTATGTATCTGTTTTGCACTGACTGGCACACCAACACTAGAGGGAGCCATTTCTAGTATAAGGCAATGTCTGTAATCACATGACAGGATGCAGCCAATCATGTGACCAGTGTCTCTGAGACATAATGGAGAGCCATAAGCTGACAACATTCCCAGTATAGGGAGGGGGCTCTCCTCACAAACTATGCAACTCTTAAGCATGGCTTATTCCACATCCAAAATGGTGAAGCCAAAGAGCGTTATTCCTTCCCGCCACGCGGCAAAATCATTATTTATATTAAATCTATTTAAATGTTACATCTCAAGCCACGAAAATGAGTGAACCCTATTTAATATTGTATATTCTAACACTGCAATACTATGTTTGTTTATAATATTATTTAAATGTGAATATTTTGTTATTGCCTCAGACTTGAACTTGTATTTTGCAATAAATATTTGTTTTTGTTAACGAAAAAAGATTATGTGGCTCTGAGAATAAAGGCTTCTGTTCTTGGAAGGAGACACAGAGTTTGTGACCACTAGTCACTGATTTTGGTACAAGTCTGTGGCCAGTACCGTAATACAGGCTGGGCCTGGGATTCAAAATAGGCCCTGGCATTTTAAGTGCACAGAGGCCCAATAAATAGTGACCCTATAGCAGCCCCCCTGGCATTTGCCAGTATCCACACATTGCCAGTTTGGGCCCACCATAATACCATGGATATCGTGGATTCGGTTGGCCACTGTATGGCGCATCAGCTGATGAGGAAGTGATGATGAGATGCAGTTCCTCTTCACTTCCTGCTTTTCTGATCCTTCAAGCTGTGGTCCAAGCTTTCTCACAATTTGCAGCGCTGGCCATATATGGGCCAAGTAGCCATCAAATCGACCACTTGTTTACAGTCACCTTTCTATTGTTCCGTTCAGCTTCTCATCACTTTGACCAGGTCACAGGAGTATTGCCTAAACCACTGATTTCCCCCTTGGATGTTGCTCCCAGTGGCCTCAAAGTAGGTGGCCATTTTTACATTTCTGGCTTGGAAACAAGTTTTGGAAGCACAGAGACACAGTTTTACTCCAATCAGAGCCTCCTGCAGGCCAGCAGTCCACACTGGGCTTTTACTGTATATACTCGAGTATAAGCCTAGTTTTTCAGCACCCAAAATGTGCTGAAAAAGTCACCCTCGGCTTATACTCGAGTCGGGTGCCATGGGTCCCTCTAGAATAGTACCCTCTCTCCTTTGTGTGCAAATTAGGCCCCCCGCAACCAGACCCTCCAGTACTCTGGCCTAGGCTCCCACTAGCAATACTTATTTCCCCTTACATTCCTCCGGGACTGGGTCTGCTGCCAGTTTGCCAATGTGCAATGAGCGTGGAGTAGTACTCATATTGTTTTTGTTGACCCTCTTCTGCGCTTACAGAGCTAGTTTACTGTTTTTCTTTGAAATAAATATTGAAAAACATATACCCCACTGATGCCTCAATTAATGTAATTTTATTGGTATTTATTTTTATTATTAAAACTTAGCAGTAGCGGCTGCATTTCCCACCCTAGGCTTATACTCGAGTCAATAAGTTTTTCCAGATTTCTTAGGTAAAATTAGGTACCTCGGCTTATATTCGGATCGGCTTATACTCGAGTATATACGGTACATCTTAGTGTGGCTCACAATTAAAAAAGATTGGGGATCCCTGGTCTGAACACACCCCATATGCCTGGCTATAGGGGAACTCATCTTACTGGAATCACAATTCTTGGAGGCACAGAGACACAACTGTACTGTCCAGCCAATCAGAACCAGTTAACCAACATGCTTTTATGCTTGTGTTCCCCCCACACATTTAGTATTTGAATGTGGCTGATGAGTACAAAAGGTTGGCACCTTTGCTTTATGGTGGCCATGCAGGGCCACTGTAACAGATAGATAGATGGTACAGCCACTTTACAATTGTTCCATTTGTGAGAGTTGATGAAAGTGAAACCAAGGCATTTAAAAGAAAACATGCACCATAGGCCAAAGAGCACAGTGGCAGCCAAATGCCATAGTCCAGATAGCCCTGCAGCAGCCAAATGCTACATGTGCCATAGCCCAGATAGCCCTGCAGCAGCCAAATGCTACATGTGCCATAGCCCAGATAGCCCTGCAGCAGCCAAATGCTACATGTGCCATAGCCCAGATAGCCCTGCAGCAGCCAAATGCTACATGTGCCATAGCCCAGATAGCCCTGCAGCAGCCAAATGCCCCATGTGCCATAGCCCAGATAGCCCTGCAGCAGCCAAATGCCCCAGGTGCCATAGCCCAGATAGCCCTGCAGCAGCCAAATGCCCCAGGTGCCATAGCCCAGATAGCCCTGCAGCAGCCAAATGCCCCATGTGCCATAGCCCAGATAGCCCTGCATTAGCCAAATGCCCCATGTGCCATAGCCCAGATAGCCCTGCAGCAGCCAAATGCCCCATGTGCCATAGCCCAGATAGCCCTGCAGCAGCCAAATGCCCCATGTGCCATAGCCCAGATAGCCCTGCAGCAGCCAAATGCCCCATGTGCCATAGCCCAGATAGCCCTGCAGCAGCCAAATGCCCCATGTGCCATAGCCCAGATAGCCCTGCAGCAGCCAAATGCCCCATGTGCCATAGCCCAGATAGCCCTGCAGCAGCCAAATGCCCCATGTGCCATAGCCCAGATAGCCCTGCAGCAGTCAAATGCCACATCCTTAGTCTCTTAGGATCTTTAAGGACCCAGCCAACGCTGCATCATGATAAACATTTACATTCATCAGGGTTTTCTCATTTGAGGCCATTGTCATTGTACTCTTGGGCTACATTCTCAGGCTTTATAATTATTCTGACTGCCCAGTGAAATTTCTTTTGCTGACCAGTTAGGGAAGGACAACCTTCAGCGCTACAGGGGTTGTCGCAACCTTACTACTTGCAGAATCTCTCCATCACAAAGGAAAGCAGTTCTGCAAGCACTGGAGCAACAATCCTGCCATTAAGGCACATGATCCTGAGCCCCTGCTGGCATATCATACCAACCTGCTGGGCTGATGCCAATGTCACACGCACTGCCAAGGACAATGTTCCACTGATGCCATCACTCAGCTCCCGTCACACAATATCCCCAGCTCTTTGTTCTGCTGCTGCATTTCCCTGCCATGCACTTTACACACTGCTCCTGCCTTGGTACCTTTACATTCTGCTGTTTCTGGGGTGCCCCAAACCAGCTCCCCCACATTGAGGGCATCATAAAAAAGAAATGTGACATATACAGAATATGAAAAATATCATCTATTCACCCCTGCCTGCCTCAGTTTCACTGTCTAATTATTGGTTCCTATTGGGGCTAAGTAGCCAGCTGGCTGCCAGCCAGGCATCCAATTGCACATCATTATGGGTAATCACTATTCCTCCTACGCACCTTGCAGCAGTCCCTGGAACAGCCTGGCCTGCCTGTTCTGAAGCTCAGTTACTTGGATAAGGAAGCCCTTGCTGCATTATATTGTTATAAGAGCAGTGCCGGGTGTAGGAGTATAAGAGCAGTGCCGGAGAGGGTAGATAGGAGCATACAGGCCTAGACTGGCAACCTGTAAATTCTAGAAAATACCAGAGGGAAGCTGTGAGCTCCCAGGGCCCGGTGCTTTAGATTAGGGCTGGTTGGGCAGTTGTGTAGTTGACATGCCAGGCTGTACTGTGAGTCTTGGCCGGGGCATGCAGAGCAGAGTGGGGGGGGGGGGGAGAGGAGGTAGCAGTATAACACCTCATAAAGAGGGGATGGAATGAGTATAAATGCAGCAGAGAGAGGAGGGCAGGAAATGCAGTTCAGGGATATCAGGGTTGAATCCATACAAGCAGTACGGCGGGGGCTACAAAGTGTAGGTAGGGGAAGAGTGTAGGGTTTTCATTGTTTATACTGAGTCAGACTCAGGCTCTTGGTTTGACCCTACAGCTCCTGTATATAAAGATTTTCATCCTGTCCAGTCTGTGCTATTTGCTTAGGGGTACCCCCCTGACACCCACAGACCCTGATACCCCACCCACACAAGTCCTTATTGTGCCCTGCATCTCTCTGCTCACCCTATAGTAACACAGTGTTGAGTGAAACAAATACAGGAATTTGAACCTGAATTTCCATGGTGGTGTCAGCACCAATATTAGGCTGGTGAAGCCAATCACATCTTGCTTTATTTTTCTAATTGGATGCTGCAGTGAAGCAATTTAGTACCTACGCTAGTAAATGAGCAACCCCCTGCCTCACATGCTGTGGGTCTTTAACTCAGTGGTACATATGGGAGTGCAGGGGCCCTAGCCTCCCAATATGGTGTATATATATATATATATATATATGTATATGTATATATATAGAGCTGAGCCAGCAAAGGAACACTGAGAGTTCAAACAGACAGGGTTTTGGTAGAACAGTACCTCAATACCAGGGCGGTGCCAGGGGAAGTGACAGAGTGCAAAAGTCATAATTCCAGGGTGGGGCGGCCAACTGGTTACTATATCACACAGCAACTCCCGCTCCCAGCTGGGATATCATTTATTAGCCACTTAGTAACCAATTCAAACAGTTTTGGATCTCGTCTTTTGGTCAGACAAATCCATCCAACAATACCAAGTATAATTCCTAGTGCCCACCATGTCTGTAACCCAGAGTGCCCATGTACAGCCTTGGTGGGCAATATACTAACCAATCTGTGGGTTCTGGCAAATGCCAGAGAGGCTGCTGTAAGATGCCATAGTCACTCACTATTTATTGGGGCTGTTTGGGCCCCTGTGTTATTGAAATTCCAGGGCCAGTTTTAATATCCCAAAACCAGGCCTGATGAACATTGTTTGCAACAGGGATGGTTAAGCTGCAGGGTTCCAGCTCTTGTTGGACTACAGCTCCCAGGAGCTATGGTAAAACAGCAGCTAAGGAAAAGCAGTTTGGATGTCCCTGATACCCGTGTAAGACGTATATAACCATATACACACATACACTACCATACACATACACTACTATACACACACACTCTCTCTCCTTCTCTCAGACATAGACCCAATACTATATGCATACACTTCCAAAGACTTAGTGCAGTTGACAGTAGCAACCAATCAGCTTTTTGCTTTTATTTTCTAACTTGTAGCAGATAAATCATAACTTATTAACAATTGGTTGCTATAAGTAAATGAACTTCGGCCATTTAGCAGCTACTTGAGTAAATGAGCCCTACAGACACCCACAGGTATACATGGGCAGCCACACAGTCCCAGAGGGGGATGCAAGCCCACACACTAAAGCAAGGGTCGCTTACGGCAGCTGCTGAACTAGAACTCCCAGCACCCCACTGCCATGACCTGGAGGACGGATATCCAGATTTATACACTGAAAATATCAAACAACTGTTACGCGCTATAATAGCTCCCTAAATGCACCCCTGTGATCCAAGGGACCCAGGGCAAAAGCATTTTGTGCTCTAACCAAAATACTGCCCCTGGGTAAACTGCAGGTATCAGTCCCACTGACTGAGTGACTATTTGCAACTAGGGTGCCACCTCTCCCCTTTATTAACAGCCATATCCTGAATCCACATTCTGCATGGCTAAATAGCAATTCATTTAGAAGCATGCTGCAGACTCAACTGATTTATATGCAACCATGCAGCATACATCTAAATTAATTCAATTAATTAAAGTCAGTTAGCTGTGCATGATGTACATTCATGATGTGGCTGCTATTAAAGGGGTGAGGTGGCACCCTACGTGCAAACATAGAAGTAAGGTCTCACTCGTGTGGCTGCTTCTTTGTATTCATGCATGGCAGACAGAATGGGAGGCCAGCTTGAAAGGCGCCTTCCATTCTACTCATTAATGGTGGTTTTCAGACCCTTTGGGTAACAAATTCAATAAAGAATACCGATTCTCCGAGTCAGCTACAAGAAAACAAATTTACCCAACAGAAATTTTGTCATAGTCAAGGTTAAAACCCTTATGGCTTAACCAAAGTACAAGTGTTCATGTAACATCGAGCGCTATTATGTAATAACACAAAAGCCCGTGTATCAGGGGGATTAACATCTTGTTATGTGGCTAATATTGCGCTATTAGATAAAAAATATAAAATAATAAGCTGTGTTCTGAAGGGAGTTAACAGCTAGTTCAGTAACTAGTGTTGTGCTATTTAGATGAAAGTTTTTTATTTTTATTTGTTATGTTGATATACTTGTGTATTTTGACTGAGGGGGTGGGTTTTGATGTCATCACGTTTGATTGATTGATACACTTCCACGTTACTGTCCGTCTGTTTTCCCGCCAAACACAATATATAAGGTCCGAGCAAATCTCACTGTGTAACTTTGACGAAGGCTGGTGTTGCAGCCGAAGCGTCAGTTGTCGTGCCACTTCAATAAAGCACTAAAAATGATATACTCCTGCATACAGGACAACTGGCCACCGTGGCCAGTATTTCACCATTCTAGCCAGTAAAATATCAATCTGGCATGTGTATTGCAAATACTGATCTGCCCCATTCCTACTCCCAGGTAACCAACCCTCCCAGGTGGTTGTTGGACTATATCAATTCAAGCTCCTCTTGGAGGTCCAGCCTTTAGCTCACACATATAGGAAAATACTGTAAGATAGCCATTCAACCATTGTTCCAAGAATATCTAGGACAGGAAATAAATACTCAGGCCAAATCTCACCCTAACCAACTATCAAGCTGGGCTTTTGGGTGTTTCTAAGAGAGCAAATGGACTTTTTACCCAAATGCCACTCTGACCCTGACCTCCAAGGACAGAGCTGCCCCACAGCTTGGAATAAATATGATTTGAAACAATTGTACTTTGATTCTGCTACAAAGCCCTAACAGCCAAGTAAAGCACAGGGAACTGCAATAATGCCAAACACCACTACCTTCTCACTTGTGGGCATGTTAACTCTCTAGCTGCCAGGCATTATCGGCTCATAGTGGATGAACTGAGCAAGTAATGATCTGCTCTGGGCACTAATACCTCTGTGACAGAGCAAGAGCGCCACCTTCTGTGCAAGAAAGATCATTGTACTAAAAGGGCAGTGATATACACCAAACTGACTGTTGCAAATTCTGGTGTTAAAAGGCATAAATCTAAACTATCAGTCATGTACAAAGTTATGAGCAGCTTTTACACTATGAACAGAGGTACTTGTGCCTTACAACATGCTCTTCTGTGTTTCTGTTTGTAAATGAGCCCTACAGTTTTGTAAGCATGTGTTTCATTTCTTTTGTAACAGTAAATATTAATGTAATGACGTTTAAGATTTCTTTGAACTCAATCACAGAGCTAATGAATTACAGCATAAAATGATCCTCTACATGCAAAGCCATGGCAAATTCAGGGTAGAGGTTCCTAAGACTGGGGTAACAAAGAGGTTAATGGAGAAGGAAAGGCTAATAGAGAGTTAATCTCAAGCTGCAGGCATACCTTCAGTTCTCAATAGTGCCCTTAAGTCTCCCCATAATTCTCCCGTTCAGATGATCAGAGGGGGGGGGAGTAAGCCTTAGCATTCTTGGGGGGGGGGGGAGCAGGAGAGAGGAGAGAGCTGCGTGTCTCTGGCACAGAGACAAGGGCATAGCCTGAAGAACACTTGACACCAATGATTTGGGTACCCCTCTGATAGCCATTGAACTATAGCAGGCAGATGGGTAGAGCAATGTTTTTATGAGTTTGATGCGCTTAAAATGATGGGCCCTAAGGTAGTGCTTTGCCAAAGTACCTCTGCCCCTCTGCTTTTTCCCATTGCAATGCTAATCTTGGTTGTAGAGTTTCTGTTGCCACAATGAGGCCTTAATGTGCCCTGAAAGTGCTGCTTTAAACCCATGTGCTACCCAGGGATCCACCAATATTCAATGTTCACACATTTTACAGATTTATTTGTAATAATTATCTTAGTAAAACACCATTTTGGAAGATATGGTAACATTCCTGCATATAACAGAATAGCCTTCACAAATAACAATGCATAATTCCTATCCAAACTGCCAGTGGTTGGCAGGGGATGATGGGAGCTCTTGACGAGCAACAGGTGCAGAAGTCTGGCATCCTTGCTCTTCCTCTGCACATGTAATGTACTGAATGGGCTCCTAAAAAACCCATCACACAGATGCACACAAGAATTCTCCCAGAACACCCTTTATAACAGGGAATACACACACATATAACCCCCCCAACTATGCTGTCCAACACTCCCAGAAGACACACTGAGTAGTCACACTCTCTCTCATCTCATCTGCATATAGAGGTGGAAGTTGTCACAAGCTGAGTAGGGGGGTACTTCAGGACACAGCTCAAACTTCCCCCCCCTCATGTTCTGACTTGGAACTTGCCAGCTTTGGTCATGTACTTGATGCCTTTGAATGGTTTGTATTTCTCTCCATACATGTCCAGCCTGTTTACCTTCAGACCTGTTAGGGAACAAAGCAGATATATCAGATCATAACAAGAGAAAATAAAAATACAGTGTGCGACCTTGTTAGGCATAAAACTGATGGATACAATACACAGTATGGCCACCGTTCTACTGTTCCATTCATTTGGCCCAACAACCTAAATAAACGGAGTAGCAGGAAGAGAATGTAATCTTCACTTTCTCATCCGCCGATGCACCATACACTGGCAAGATGTAAGGGGACCACAGCACCAACCCTACTAGCACTGACCACCTAATCCTGGTGTACCTGATATGGCCAACTGTTGGATCTTGAAATGCAGGTTCAAGGTGGGGTTTTCATCTGGCTTTGAGCATCCAGCCTGAAGGATCATGGTCCCCTTGAGATTTGGTAACTTCTGAGGATTAATTTTTCCTACATCCCAGGACAAGAGCTGGAACGGGGTTAAAGCAAGAGAGAGGCAAATTAGTTCTGGAGCAAGGACAGAATTAAAAAAAAATAAAAAGGCATTCATGAAATATTAACAAAAGAAAAATGTCAGATTTCTTGCCCTCTGCATGCAGTGAGATACTTGACAAGCTGGCAGAGGATGCTGGGAGTGGATATTATATGACTGCAGAAGTGCTGACCTTGGTCACTGGATCAAAGACATGAGTTCCTTGGGAAGGGGTTAGCGTCATGTTCAGCACTCCCTTGGGCATCTGCCCGGTGAGGGTGACCCCTTCCACTGTTTTCCCCATGCTCTGCTTTGGTCCTAGCGTGACTTCAAATCTCCCGCCGCTGCTTCCTTCCCGGAAACTAATTGCATGTTTCACATACACAGGAATGGCCACCAAGCTGCAATGCACAGAGAGACAGATACATAGGTGAGGTGCAGGATTGGCTTCAGAGCTGACTCTTACTGCTCCTTGACTGGCACTGCAGCAAATTTACATTATGCCCAATGCCTTCACCTCTTAATGTAAGCTGGCCACATTGCAAGCCTAATTTGCACTGAGTATACCATCTTATGATTCATTACCCAGTGCTATGTGCTGAACTTCAAATCTGTGGAGAAAGCCACTTCTGAGTGAAAGACATTTTCATATGTCTGGATGGGCAGCAAGCTCCCTGCTATTAAAGGAGAAGGAAAGGAATTTTACTACCAACAGATTTGCCACATTAGTGCCATCTAGAACGCTATATTTATTCTGCAGAAAGCTTTACTATACCCGAGTTAACAGCCCTAGAAGCTCCCTCTGTTGTTTAAGATAGCAGCTGCCATTTTAGCTTGGTCTTCATAGCTTCTTGCTGTAGCTACCTGCTGCAGGTAGTTTAGATTACACAGAGTTGGAAGGGAAGCAAATTCTGATGAGATGGGGGGGTGAATTCTGATGGGAGGGGGAGGAGTGAGGAGAGAGCTGGTCAGAAGCGTGCCCCTGCCCTGAAGGATTTTCTGAGTGCAGGAAGTCCGACACTGAAGAATATGTGAACACAAAAGAAATCCTATGTTTCAGGATTTCAGGACTCAGTGCAGTGTTTCTGTGAGTGCTTATGGCTGAATTTACATAGACCTTTCTGATAAAGCTTACTTAGTTTTTACCTTTCCTTCTCCTTTAATGATAGAAATGGTAACGGTCTGTAGGAGTGTGTGACCTGGAAGCAATAAAATGCACAAGTGCAGGGGTATGTGATGGCTTGGGAGGTCATCCTCTGCCTTACTTTTGAGCGCTGACATGGTAGGACAGCAGCCGGAAGTTCCCATCAGGCGGGATGAAGGAAAGGATCCTCTCTGACTCCCACCGCTTGAAACGTACGCATGGGTGAAAACTCACATCATCCAGGAGACGGGGATTCTAGGAAATAAAGGGGAATACCATTTTGTTAAGTCTCGACATTAATTCCTATTATCATAGGTGCCAATTGTTTTCTTTTTTTTTTTTTTTTTATCGACCCACATCTTTCCCATGACAGGGAGCAGACCTCATAAGAGTTAGGAATGATAATAAATGGGTGGAGTTTGGTGCTGGGCTAAAGGCTAACTGGGCAAGGTCAAAACTACAGACCACCCTTTCCTAGCTACGAGCCCCTTTCTCTATATTGGCCAGTATTTGCTATGTATTCCCCACAGCACTCATGCATTGCCCTCTTGGGGGTCATGTATTCTCTCACTGACCTGTACAATATATTACTGTGTATATGTGTATATATATTAAATCAAAGTACTGTTTACAGTTGGAGATTCCTCTGGTGCCTTTAAATCCTCACACATAATGCCCTACAGAACCCGTGCCTGCTTTCCCTTTGATACTGCAAGTGATATGACTAATGAATATATAAAACAGAGCAGGAAGCTGGGCTGGGGGTCCATGGCTATAAAATGCCCTTCCTTTGAACTTCATTTTAATCAGAACCATACCCAGCCTCTGAGCCCAGCACTAAACCTTGCTGTTTCATGAAGCCACGCAGAGCGATAGAGTGGGGGGAGAAAGAGCGGAAAATTACTGACATTTATGCTGCTTTGCATTTTAGGCAATGGATCTTTTTAGTTTCTTTTCCATAGTGATTTCATTCATTGCCCTACTTTTACCCCTGTTTCACCTCTTCCATTCCTGTTCCCTTACCATGAAAGACAGAGTCAGATCTGGCATCCCGCTTAGTTTTACACAGGCGTCAATCACCCCCTGAATCTCTGCTGTCACAGTGCATCCTGTGAGAGGGAAAAATCTACTTATTATTTTGAGACTACAATGTATCAACCACATTCCCCTGAGAGACACTTAATCAGCTGTTGCCAGCCAGTGCTGTATGTACATAATGTAATACATTTAATCTCTACGCACTAGCAATGCAACCCCATCATGAGCACAAGAGATATCCATGGGATGGTAAGGAGTCAAATCACCCCTGAAAAAGTGGATGCTAGTAGTTTTAGGTCAGCAACATCCAGAGAGCCTTAAAGTATCCACACACATTGTGACCTGCTTGTTTTGTGAGGTCTCCAAACAAGCAAATCTTCTCCCAATATGCCCACCTATGGCGGGTTAATTCGAGTGTTAGGCCCAAGGACCGCATCAACACGCCGCTGTGGTCCACAATCCCGGAAAATTAAGCCCAGAGTCAGACTGGGCCGTCGGGACACCGGGAAAAATCCGGGCAGCCCAGACCCAACCCTTGCCGGTGATCCCCCTGCCCAACCATTCCTCCCCCTATGGGTTAAACTTACGCGCGCTCAGGGGAGGACGTCGGGTGGGCGCCCCTACGGGGGGGTTAGGGGAAGCAGCCAGTGGGCCCTGCACCTCCCAGTCCAACCCTAACTAAGCTTAAGCCAGATGATGGTTGGGTATGCCCATATAAGGGCAGAAAAGACTTCGAATCAACAGCTGAAACCTGCACGTGTATGGCCAACTACTCTGTGTTGCTGCACTAACTCTGCCCATTAAGACTAAATACCGTGGGGTCTCAATGAGAACAATACATGTCAGACAGCTATAACCTTATTTATTAATACCTTTACTTTTGTATCCATGCTAGGTACCTGATTTATCAATGATGGCATCAATTTCCTCGATAACATCAAAATAAGCCTCATTATTGGTGTATTTTACTCCTGTCCGTCTCCAAGGAACCACGGAGAGCTGTCCAGTGGGAAGTTGGTCCCCAACATTAGAACTGCCTAGAAGCAAGGACAATAACATTAGAGAACCCCTTACACAGTAACTTTTTTTTTAGTTTGCTTTTATCTTCTGCTCTCTATTTTGAGCTTAAGGGGCAGTGCATCTCTTTTTGCAACAAGAGTCCTGCATCAGGTTGGGTACCCACAGAATACCTGCAAATTGTTCAGAAAGCTCCTGATTCCCTGAATATGTGGGCAGTGTGTGGGTATCCTGCCTGGGTACCCAGATCAAATGCAGGCTCTCACAACCCCCCGCCCCTGTTAAAAGATCATTTTCTCCCCATGACCTGGTTGATCTGCCTCCAGAATGATGTCACTTCTGGTATCGCAGGTCTCGGATTGGGATAGAAACAAACAACTTCCAGGAAGGGTCGAGGAAGAAGCCTAGAGGGTTAGCAGGTCCAGGTCAGCCCAACAGGACCCGTGCAGGACTCTAATATGAATGCAAATAATAGGACTTGTACTGAACATACTTTTTGCCTATTGCTTTAATTAAGAAATATCTATATTTTTTTTGTTATTTCTTGCACTAAACAGGGTTCTTGGTGAACTGCTGATTTGTTTTAATTATGCTTGGGCAAGTTAGGAAGTAGAAATAGAATAAAATGTACTTTTAGTTTCAGATTTTGCTCTGTCTAGTGCAATGGATATTAAAACAATAGGTAGCATAAGCCCTATATGTTGCCCCCATGGGGTGTACACTGCCCCCACTGTTTACCTTTATTGTAGTGTGAACCTTTTATAGCAAGTGAGGTTAGACAAGACTTAAGGTGTTCCCTGCATTAGAGAGAAAGGTAAGCAAACAGGTCCAACCACCAATCCAGCCTCAGGATAGGGGAGAAGTACTGACCTCAGACTGCAAGCCGGACCTGTCACTAGGTGCCCAGTCATTTGTAAATTACCTGTGATGGTGTTGACCACACTGCGAAGAATGGTTGGAGGCTTGATGAGCTCCTTCAGGATGTTGGACTCAGTAGCAAGAGGGAACCCATTATCCAGCATTTCCTCAAGAACCTCATATACAACTACCACGTTTTCCTTAATCACAGCCTCAGAGCAGGAGCCAAAATAATCCTTATGGGCAAACAATAGGTGGGCACAATTAGTGAAATAGTAAAAATTATGGGACAAGAACCAGTAAAGGGCATCCATGCCAGAAAAGATTGTAGGGGGGTACAGGAAGTCAAACTTCTACTTCCTGCAGAGACATCATAAGAATTTGTGTGGATCCATAATACTTACTAAACTGGGGCCTCACCTGCAGGTCTCATGCATTATAAGGGGTAATGTACCCCCTGCTGTAAACTTTAAGGATCACTCATGTATTATAATTTACAGTAGGGGGTACATTATCCCTTATAATACATGAGTGATACTCAGAGTTCCCTGTATAACTCAGCCTGCAGCCTTGTGCCTTTATATGGGCACAGAACCCCTCAGTGACTTCTAATATCCTTATCATTTACAGTAGGGGGTACATTATCCCTTATAATACATGAGTGATACTCAGAGTTCCCTGTATAACTCAGCCTGCAGCCTTGTGCCTTTATATGATGACAGAGCCCCTCAGTGACTTCTAATATCCTTATAATTTACAGCAGAGGGTACATTATCACTTATAAGGATATTAGAAGTCACTGAGGCATTCTGTGACCATATAAAGGAACATCAGGTAGTATTTTTTGTAATAGTGAGTCATGTGACACAAATTAAGTCACAAAGCACTGATAATAACTAAACTGATAACATCACTAAACATGTTAATAAAGAACATATTGTACAGGATATTCATGGCTCCTATGTATTTATAAGCCCAATGGGATGAAGACTAACTTTGTAATTACAAGCTCCTTTCACACAAAAAAAGTGGGTGTGATTCATTAAAATTGCTGCATGCCCTCTATTCAAAGGAACATCTAAGAGCCCTGTATTGAGCATGACAGGAACATAACAGCTTACCTGGAATGTGTCCACCACGCGGTGAAGGAACTCAATAGCGAAAAGCGGGGGCACTTCTGTCTGAATGACAGCCACAAAAAAGATGCCGTGCCTGTAGACGCTGAGAAGGTAGTGGTGAGGGGTCTGAATGATTGGGGGCACATTCTCTGCCTCTGATGCCCTTTCCTGGGCTTCAAAGAAGTAGTCACAAACAGAGCGGGATACCACACTTTTCCAGTGCTTCTCTAGGAAGATGTCCCCCGAAGGGTTAATCAAAAACAGGCTGTGGATCATGATGGGCTGGGCAAGGCAGATGTAAGGTGCGGAGAGTTTCTTCTGTTTGCCTGGGGAAAAAAAAATACAATTTAATTTTTTAACTAAGCATTTTTTAAATTTTACAGTTACGTGTATATGTGCTTGCTACTGAAAGACTATCTGTGTATCAATGTATAATGTCTGCATTGCCACTTCTGACTCCTGAGGTAATGTAGCAGAAGCTCATTAACGGAATACTGTCATGGGAAAGCATTTATTTTTGTATTAATTTTTTACATTTAATATGGGGCTAGCCATATTCTTCTTTATTTCCCAGGGTGCCACAGTCATGTGACCTGTGCTCTGATAAACTTCAGTCACACTTTACTGCTGAGCTGCAAGTTGGAGTGATATCCCCCCCCTCTCAGCAGCCGATCAGCAGACCAATGGGAAGGGAGCAAGATAGCAGCTCCCAGTAGGTATCAGAATAGCACTCAATAGTAAGAAATCCAAGTCTGGCTTTGGACTCCTCCAGTTACATGGGAGTAGGAGAAACAATAGGTTAGCTGAAAGCAGTTCTAATGTGTAGCGCTGGCTCCTTCTGAAAGCTCAGACTCACAATGCACTGAGATGGCGCCTACACACTAATATTACAGCTAAAATAATACATTTGTTGGTTAAAGAATAACATTTTTAATGGTAGAGTGAATTATTATTATGTAAACAGTGTAATTAGAAATTAAAAGTATACCATACAAATCATGACAGTATCCCTTTAACAGACCTGGAGGTGAACCGAGTCCTGCTACATTGTTTCGAGAGTCAGGATCACAAAGGCTACTGAATAGCCTCCCAAACATGTTCCTATGGAGCTGCCATACAGGATCCTACAGATAAGTCATAAACCATCCAGGATTTTACTGTTGGAATGATTTTTCTTAGGAAAGGCACAGTCACACTGTGGGTGGTAGGAAGGCACTTTCTAGCAATAACTGTAGTTCTGACTACTGAATACAATTATGAGCTCAGTTGTTCTCTCACTGACTGTTCCCATCCCTGGGGGGGGGGGGGGGGGTGTAAGGGGGCGTGGGAAAGGCATAGAGTTGGGCTTCCAAACAATATTTGTATAGTATAAAGCCTTCTTTACTTGCTCGATTTGGCATTGGCAGGTACTTAACCCCCTGCAAGTTTAAAGTGGCAGATGGTCTGCTAGGGGAACAGAGCATTCACTATTTTTGGAGCCCTGGTTTGTAAGGGTTGATGAATATGTATTTATTAACTCCTGCTCTGTATAATGATAAGTATCTATACACTGATAATGACCAGGCTGCTCTGTATAATGATGCTGAGTATCTCTATACGCTGATAATGACCAGGCTGCTCTGTATAATGATGCTGAGTATCTCTATACGCTGATAATGACCAGGCTGCTCTGTATAATGATGCTGAGTATCTCTATACACTGATAATGACCAGGCTGCTCTGTATAATGATGCTGAGTATCTCTATACGCTGATAATGACCAGGCTGCTCTGTATAATGATGACGAGTATCTCTATACACTGATAATGACCAGGCTGCTCTGTATAATGATGACGAGTATCTCTATACACTGATAATGACCAGGCTGCTCTGTATAATGATGCTGAGTATCTCTATACACTGATAATGACTAGGCTGCTCTGTATAATGATGCTGAGTATCTCTATACGCTGATAATGACCAGGCTGCTCTGTATAATGATGCTGAGTATCTCTATACGCTGATAATGACCAGGCTGCTCTGTATAATGATGCTGAGTATCTCTATACGCTGATAATGACCAGGCTGCTCTGTATAATGATGCTGAGTATCTCTATACACTGATAATGACCAGGCTGCTCTGTATAATGATGGCGAGTATCTCTATACACTGATAATGACCAGGCTGCTCTGTATAATGATGGCGAGTATCTCTATACACTGATAATGACCAGGCTGCTCTGTATAATGATGCTGAGTATCTCTATACACTGATAATGACCAGGCTGCTCTGTATAATGATGCTGAGTATCTCTATACACTGATAATGACTAGGCTGCTCTGTATAATGATGCTGAGTATCTCTATACGCTGATAATGACCAGGCTGCTCTGTATAATGATGCGGAGTATCTCTATACACTGATAATGACTAGGCTGCTCTGTATAATGATGATGAGTATCTCTATACGCTGATAATGACCAGGCTGCTCTGTATAATGATGTTGAGTATCTCTATACACTGATAATGACCAGGCTGCTCTGTATAATGATGCTGAGTATCTCTATACACTGATAATGACCAGGCTGCTCTGTATAATGATGCTGAGTATCTCTATACACTGATAATGACTAGGCTGCTCTGTATAATGATGCTGAGTATCTCTATACGCTGATAATGACCAGGCTGCTCTGTATAATGATGCTGAGTATCTCTATACACTGATAATGACCAGGCTGCTCTGTATAATGATGCTGAGTATCTCTATACGCTGATAATGACCAGGCTGCTCTGTATAATGATGATGAGTATCTCTATACGCTGATAATGACCAGGCTGCTCTGTATAATGATGCTGAGTATCTCTATACGCTGATAATGACCAGGCTGCTCTGTATAATGATGCTGAGTATCTCTATACACTGATAATGCCTAGGCTGCTCTGTATAATGATGATGAGTATCTCTATACGCTGATAATGACCAGGCTGCTCTGTATAATGATGCTGAGTATCTCTATACACTGATAATGACTAGGCTGCTCTGTATAATGATGCTGAGTATCTCTATACGCTGATAATGACCAGGCTGCTCTGTATAATGATGCTGAGTATCTCTATACACTGATAATGACCAGGCTGCTCTGTATAATGGTGCTGAGTATCTCTATACGCTGATAATGACCAGGCTGCTCTGTATAATGATACTGAGTATCTCTATACACTGATAATGACCAGGCTGCTCTGTATAATAATGCTGAGTATCTCTATACGCTGATAATGACCAGGCTGCTCTGTATAATGATGCTGAGTATCTCTATACACTGATAATGACCAGGCTGCTCTGTATAATGATACTGAGTATCTCTATACACTGATAATGACCAGGCTGCTCTGTATAATGAGGCTGAGTATCTCTATATGCTGATAATGACCGGGCTGCTCTGTATAATAATGCTGAGTATCTCTATACACTGATAATGACCAGGCTGCTCTGTATAATGATCTGAGTATCTCTATACACTGATAATGACCAGGCTGCTCTGTATAATGAGGCTGAGTATCTCTATATGCTGATAATGACCAGGCTGCTCTGTATAATGATACTGAGTATCTCTATACACTGATAATGACCGGGCTGCTCTGTATAATGATGCTGAGTATCTCTATACGCTGATAATGACCAGGCTGCTCTGTATAATGGTGCTGAGTATCTCTATAGGGATATATAGGGCCCTGCTGTGCAGGAATGACGTGTATCTCAGGGCACAGGACTGGATATTCCCTATTCATACAGAAGCCGGAGGGAGAGAGGAAGAAGTTTCACACTCACACAGAGACAAGGAGCTATGGAGGCTACTCCCACTCTCATAGAGGCAGCAATAAAAGCAGATGCCCGGGCAGGTGAAGGAAGGAAGGTAAATAAGAGTGCTGAGGGCTCCTACCTCACACAGGATGTTCCGGCACCATTAAAAAGCACGTAACCAGCGCCACAGCAGCTTCCTCGGTCAGATGATGTCCCCTCCCCTCTCCCAGCGCTCAGCTGACTCTCCCTCTCCCAGCAACCAGCAGGCTGGGGCTTTGTGTGAGGGGGCGGGGCATAGGCTTGGGGCGGGGCATAGGCTTGTGTGGCGGTGTGTAAGCCGATGCCTGTGTGTGTGTGTGGAACTGTAAGCTTGAATGGAAGTGTTTGTGCTGGAGGTTTCTTCTGAGTGATCACGGGAATAGACCTGCAGTGAGAACATGAGAGAAGAGGGGCGGTTATATGGGCCCCTATACCTTCTGTATTGTTTCTGGGGCCCCCACTGGCTAAATTAAAAGATGACATTCCTGTAACAAAGGCTGCGGGTTGGACATTTCTAGTATCAAGTGCACTGGGCCATTTCTGTGTAGACAAGTAGCCCCTCTGGCCCTAACAAGGAAAATGCCTCTTGTGACAACCTTAGGGCAAGTGCTCTGTGGTGGCTGAAAGTTCCAGCCATATGGCACTAGGCTTATTTCTCAGGGTGCCATCTTGTTTACCCCACAATTGTGTTAAAATTACATGCTAGAAGCACCTCAAGCCTAATGTAGGGGGCCTAGACAAAGTGTGTGGGGGATAGGAATACATAAGATGGCTGCCATGATTGCTGCAGTGTAGTCAAAATACCATTATATACAAGTGACTAGGGCTGCCGTCAAGCTGATATTTTATTGGTCTTGCCAGGGTTGGACTGGGCCGCCGGGACACTGGGAAAAATCTCGGTGGGCCCCGGCGGCCCAGACCTGATCCTTGCCCTCACTACCTCTGCCCGACAGTTCCTCCCCTGATGCGTTAAATATACGTGCGCTCGGGAGGATATCGGATGGGGGACCCTGCAGGGGGGGGTGTTAGGGGACAAGGCTGGCGGGGGCACCTGCAGGGCCATGGTGGGCCCTGCACCCCCAGTCCAACCCTGGGCCTGGCTGGTAAAAATGATGCTTAATGCCAATTTTATTAAAATTTTCAAAAATATATGGACAGGTTTTTTCCAGAAAAGGTGACATGAATAATAACATATAGCCCCTAGCCCCATTCCTTGCCCTTTTGTGAGGTACTTTTGTATAGTAATATCCCCACGCTAAGAGACATCGTCAGCAAAATGTCCATGTACGTTTGTATTTATCACATATTTAATTGCTCCCTCAATTGAAGGCAAATTTCGGAGAGTCTATAAAGCTCCAATCATCTGCAAGGTGCAGGAGGGCTGCATTAGTGTGCCTCTGTAAAAATGTGGGAGAACTGACAGGTGCCAAGAAGTTTTCAGCATTCAATAAGTCCTCCATGTGCAACGTTGACCTAAACTCATACTTACACCTCTCAACTAGGGCTTCATGTCTGTGTCACAGCAAATCACTCAGGGCATTAAAACAATTGCTTGGAATCACTGCCACCAACACATTCCCCCTGCTTCCTCAACAAGGCCTCACATAATCACAACTATAGACACCTCATGTTTTGGGTCTGCTTTTAAGGAGAACTATCACAAATATAAAAAGTCCACTAAAATGTGTAGTGGGTGTTTAAAGGCAAACTGTCATGGGAAAATGTTTGTTTTTTTTTCAAAACACATCAGTCAATAGAGTTTCTGCATTGTAATCTGTTTTTCAAAAACAAACAGATTTTTTAGATTTAATTTTGAAATTTCACATGGGGCTAGCCATATTCTTCATTTCCCAGGGTGCCACAGCCACGTGACCTGTGCTCTGATAAACTTCAGTCACACTTTACTGCTGAGCTGCAAGTTGGAGTGATATTCCACCCCCCCCCCCCCCCCCAGAAGCCAATCAGCAGAACAATGGGAAGGGAGCAAGATAGCAGCTCCCAGTAGGTATCAGAATAGCACTCAATAGTAAGAAATCCAAGTCCGGCTTGGGACTCCTCCAGTTCCATGGGAGTAGGAGAAACAATAGGTTACCTGAAAGCAGTTCTAATGTGTAGCGCTGGCTCCTTCTGAAAGCTCAGACTCAGGCACAATGCACTGAGATGGCACCTACACACCAATATTACAGCTAAAAATGCATTTGTTGGTTCAAGAATAACATTATAAATGGTAGAGGGAATTATTTGCTATGTAAACAGTGTAGTTTAGAAATAAAAAGTATACCATAAAAATAATAACAGGATCCCTTTAATAAATCTGTTTTGACAAAAAGTCCTTGTTCTTTTTCTTCCAATATTTTTATATTTTATGACTAGGAGTTTCTGATCGATTTCCCTTTGCTCTATATGGCTTATACCGTGTTAAGGTTATATAAATGTATATTAATTTTACTGCCGCCACGAGTAACCAATTTTTTATCCCAAAACAGGATTTAAGTATAATTTCTGGGTATTCACACCCATGTGCTTTCTAACCATTGCAGGCCCAGACTGGGAATCTGTGGGTTCTGGCAAATGCCAGAGGGGCTGCTGTAAGATGCCATAGACACTCACTAATTATTGGGCTGGTGGGGCTGTTTGTCCCTCTGTGTACTTGATGATTATTATAATTATAATTACACTGTACAGGAGGGATCCCTAACCAGTGGCTCAGTAACAACATGCTGCTCACTAACCCCTTGGATGTTGCTCCCAGTGGCCTCAAAGCAGGTCTTCATTTTTGAATTTCTGACTTGGAGGCAAGTTTTGGAGCCATAAAGACCATGGTCACTGTCAAACAGAATCTCCTGTAGTCTGCCAGTTCACATTTGGCTACTAAGTAACCAATTACCAATCATGCCTGCATTGCTCCCCAACTTTTTTTTATATTTAAATGTTGCTCACAGGTAAAAATGGTTGGGGATCCCTGCTGTACAGTATCCCGGTGACCCACAGCTCAGTGTAGTTGAAGTAATGACAGGGCTATAGGGAGTTGCATCTTCCCTTTCTTTTTCATCCCAGTGCTGATTGACTTTAAAAAATAATGTGGTGGCTGGTTGGATAGACAAGCAAATATAGGGCCATTTAGGGGCAGATTTATCAAAATTCAAGTTCGTGAAAAAAAACATCCTGCAAATGTGAAAAAAATAACTGCGACAAAACTCGTGCGACTTTTCTTCTCGAATGCCAGGTTATCTAATAAAAAAATGCAACTGAATATTCATGTGCGCATTTTGTCACAGAAAACAAGTTGCACACTGACGAGAATTATGTTCCATTCGTTTTCAATGAGGCTAAAAATCTCGAATGTTTTAATAACTGGGAAAAAAACATAAATAAAGTTGTTAGAGACGATGATTCTCTGCAGCTTTTACTTGCAGATTTTTTTTCTAGTGACTTTTCTTGGATTTTTTCTTTAATAAATATTGACTTTTAGTTATAAGAATACTTTTGAAAATAGTCGCATAAACTTGAATTTCAATAAATCAGCCCCTTAGGGGCAGATTTATCAAAGTCCGAATTTCGGGTAATTTAAAGTACGATTGCCAAAAATTCGGATTAAATACGATAATTTCGGATGTGTGTTAATTGGGTGAAAATTCGTATCGTGGTTGTACAAAAATATTGTGGCACGATCCAAAAGTTACGAAATTTTCGTATCTGAACAATCGTAAACAGCGCAAAAACCTTTCTGACTTTGAACCTCCAATGCATGATTTTGGAAGCCTCCCATAGGGCTCAAGGGCACTCTGCAGCTCCAACCTGTCCCAAGGAAAGTCTCCCATAGGGCTCAAGGGCACTCTGCAGCTCCAACCTGTCCCAAGGAAAGTCTCCCATAGGGCTCAATGGCACTCTGCAGCTCCAACCCGGCCCAAGGAAAGTCTCCCATAGGGCTCAATGGCACTCTGCAGCTCCAACCCGGCCCAAGGAAAGTCTCCCATAGGGCTCAATGGCACTCTGCAGCTCCAACCTGGCCCAAGGAAAGCCTCCCATAGGGCTCAATGGCACTCTGCAGCTCCAACCCGGCCCAAGGAAAGTCTCCCATAGGGCTCAATGGCACTCTGCAGATCCAACCCGGCCCAAGGAAAGTCTCCCATAAGGCTCAATGGCACTCTGCAGCTCCAACCTGGCCAAAAGAAAGTCACAATACCGAAGCTTGAATGAATTCCGAAACTTGTAGTTGTTGCGACAAATATGATTTTGTCACACAAATTGATGAAAAGCACGAAAAAATATGCAAAGGATTAGAAATTAGAAAAAAATAAAATTTTTTCCAATTCGGACTCAATCGTACATAAAATCTGTCCCTTGCTTCCTTTTCTCATTTTAGGCAGCCTAGTGTGGATTCCAGGCTACCCTCCCTGGTGCTGGGCTTTTTGGTTTCAGAACCCAGGAATGGGACCCAATAAATAGATTAGGAGCAGGTTGTGGCACATGTTTTGATACCCTTGACACGCATGGCATGTGGAACACGTTTTGACAGTTACATCACAAAATATTTGGCTATGCTTAATGTCAGTCTATAAAGTGAATATCATATTTCACGCAATAAGCTTAACTAATCTCTATATAGCGATAGTGGTTTTATATCTTTAGGTTACAGAACTGGCAGGAGGCCAACTGGCAGTAACACCACCCAAATTTAATTGGGTTAATATAACAATGTAAACTAGGTATAATCGCTATACCTTTTCACCCATCAATTAAATGTATTGACATTGGCAGATTATAATAAAGTTTAATTGCTCTTTATAAATGTTCTGCAGTTTTTTTTTTATCCCAAGCCTGTGTATAGGATATATGCATTGGGGAGGAGAGGACAGGGAGAGAGCGGGTTTAGATATCCGGATGGTACAAAATCTTGACCCTGCCTCTGTCAAGCGACATTAAAGTGGGATGTAAATAGTATTTAAAAACCTTAAATATGACTTAATACGTATCATTGCTCTATACGTATTATACATATGATTTAAGTATTTATAAGTATCAATGCACCATCCATTGGGCATTTTTTTCCTCTTCACTCCTCTACACTTTGCAAGTTGGAGTGATATCATCCCCCTCCCTTTCCACCCCAGCACCCCATCAGCAGAACACTGAGCAGGTAACAAGATAATAGCTCCATGACACCATGCATTGCTAAAAATGCTCCCATCTAGTGGTAGATATGAGAATAGCACTCAATAGTAAAGCACCCAAGTCCATCTATGACTCCTACAGTTAGGGGCACATTTACTAACCCACGAACGGGCCGAATGTGTCCGATTGCGTTTTTTTCGTAATGATCGGTAATTTTGCGATTTTTTTCGGCGTCTTTACGACTTTTTCGTATTTTTTGCGATTTTTTCGGCGTCTTTACAATTTTTGCGTAAAAACGCGAGTTTTTCGGCGTCTTTACGATTTTTGCGTAAAAACGCGAGTTTTTCGTAGCCATTACGAAAGTTGCGCAAAGTCGCGATTTTTTCGTAGCATTAACACTTGCGCGCAAAGTCGCGCCTTTTTCGTAGCGTTAAAACTTAAAAGGCGCGACGTTTCGCACAAGTTTTAACGCTACGAAAAAATCGCGACTTTGCGCAACTTTCGTAATGGCTACGAAAAACTCGCGTTTTTACGCAAAAATCGTAAAGACGCCGAAAAAATCGCAAAAAATACGAAAAAGTCGCAAAATGTTCGTTTCCAATCGGAATTTTTCAAATTCGGATTCGAAATCGTGTCTTAGTAAATCAGCCCCTTAGACTGAGTAAGAGAAACAATAGCTTATTCGAAAGAAGTTGCATTGTATAGTGTCTATGAAGATTTTCCTTCATCCAGGTCATGGTATATCTAGTATAAATAAATTTAAAGCAACTGAAGAAGCTGCTCGGATGAGTAGTGAAACGTCTTCAATGATTACTTAACAAGTCCAGTTGCTTTAAATTTATTTATACTAGATGCATTGTATAGTATTAGCTGCTTCTGAAAAACACAGGAGCATTTATTGATTACAAAATATTTTTTTAAATGGTAGAATGAATTATTTGCTATGTACATAGTGTAATTTAGTACTTTGTAATAACAACTACACCATACAAATCATGACTTCCTTAAATATATAGGGGATACGGTTAAAAGGTATAAAATAAAATGATCTGAAAGGTAACAATCCCCAGCATAGAATATTTAGTTTGCAATGGCAATAATGTGTGTGGTGCCTAGTTCATCATCCCCCTGTCTGCACTATTAATGCATTGTAAGAGTTGTTTGGTGCTCGGTACAGCACTATCCCTATATAAACATAAAATATATTTATACATATATAGGATAAAACAGTTTAAATGCCTTAGGTAGAATGGTAAAAGTATACAAAAATGAAATGAATAGATAGGATAGAATGGTATAGAAAATGAAAATGCCTGGGCAGACGGTTATTTGCCTTTTCAGTTTTGCTATCTTTTGGAAGAGGGAGCATCTCAGTATAAATAGCATGAACAGTCAAATGTGTAGGGTACAATATTTAGAATGAACAGTGTAATTAGATGCCCAGTACACAATAGTTTCAACAAACTTGAAAGAATGATTAGAAAGCGAGAACTGATAAAATGAATAAACCGAATGAAATCTAATGGTAACAGTGGAAAAAGCAGAATTACTGCATTTTATAAAATTACTACAGCGGCAGGTGTATAATGGTTGGAGAGAATCAAGAAGAATAGTTAGAATAGGCAGGAGAGAACAGTCAGAATGCCCAAGATACCAATGTAAAGAGTATGGTACATTTAATAATGATATACCTAAAGCTAAATGGTTAAACAACAAAATAGTTAGAATACCCATAATATAATGGTTAGACTATCAGGGATGGAGTGGTTACATTTCCTTGGTTAATGGTTACAATGCCTTGGAAAGACTATTCAGAATGATGTCCCATAGAAGTGCGGTCACACTGCTTTTTGTAGATAGTTCAGAATGGTTTTATTATGATGAGTACAATGTTCAGAATACCTGGGGTAGAATTGTCACTCAATGCCTTGAGTAAGGCGCAGGATCAAGCCTGAATTAAAAACCTTCAATATATTGGGTTACAAGCAATATACTGCCATTGGAAGAGCAATATGATGTCACTGGAATTGCTGAAATGGTTGGATGAGAAGCATGGTTGGATGAGACGCATGGTTGGATGAGACGCATGGTTGGACGAGACGCATGGTTGGACGAGACGCATGGTTGGACGAGACGCATGGTTGGACGAGACGCATGGTTGGACGAGACGCATGGTTGGATGAAAAGCATGGTTGGATGAGAAGCATGGTTGGATGAGAAGCATGGTTGGATGAGACGCATGGTTGGATGAGACGCATGGTTGGATGAGACGCATGGTTGGATGAGACGCATGGTTGGATGAGACGCATGGTTGGGCAGTTAAGAATGGTTAAAAAGCATGGTTGAGCGGTTACCATGTTTAAATGTTTTAAATGTAAATTTAGGGCAAATCAGAATCAAGGATCATTTTAATTACAGGGGTTGTCCACCTTAACTTTTAGAATGATATAGAGAGTAATATTCTGAGACAATTTGCAGTTGGTCATTTTTTTTTTTATTTGTAGTTTTTAATTATTTCAATTTTTGTTTAGTGGCTCTCCAGCTTGGAGTTTCAGCAGCTATTTGGTTAAATGGGTTAAACGAAAACTTATATATGAATAGGAGAGGGCCTGAATAGAAAAATAAGTAATATAAAGTAACAATAAAACTGTAGCCCCACAGAGCTATAGCTTTTGGCTCTTGGGTCAGTGACCCCTATTTGAAAGCTGCAAAGAGTTAGAAGAAGAAGGAGGCAAATAATTCAAAAACTATGAAAAACAAATAATAAAGACTAATTGGAAAGGTACTTAGAATTGTTCATTCTATAACATACTAAAAGTTAACTTAAAGAAACAGTAACACCAAAAAATTTAAGTGTTTTAAAGTAATTAAAATATAATTTACTGTTTCCCTGCACTGGTAAAACCAGTTGTTTGCTTCAAGAACACTACTACAGTTTATATGAATACCCTGCTGTGTATTGGGGCAGCCATTCAAGTTGGAAAAATGAAAAGGCACAGGTTACACAGCGGATAACAGATAAGACACCATTATATTTTATGGAGTTTATCTGTTAGCTGCTATATAACCTGTGCCTTGTCTATTTCGAATGGCTGCCCCCGGGGCTACACAGCAGGGTATTTATATAAACTATAGTAGGGTTTCTGTAGCAAACACCCCAGCTGTACCAGTGCAGGAATGGCTGCCCCCGGGGCTACACAGCAGGGTATTTATATAAACTATAGTAGGGTTTCTGTAGCAAACACCCCAGCTGTACCAGTGCAGGAATGGCTGCCCCCGGGGCTACACAGCGGGGTATTTATATAAACTATAGTAGGGTTTCTGTAGCAAACACCCCAGTTGTACCAGTGCAGGAATGGCTGCCCCCGGGGCTACACAGCAGGGTATTTATATAAACTATAGTAGGGTTTCTGTAGCAAACACCCCAGCTGTACCAGTGCAGGAATGGCTGCCCCCGGGGCTACACAGCAGGGTATTTATATAAACTATAGTAGGGTTTCTGTAGCAAACACCCCAGCTGTACCGGTGCAAGAATGGCTGCCCCCGGGGCTACACAGCAGGGTATTTATATAAACTATAGTAGGGTTTCTGTAGCAAACACCCCAGCTGTACCAGTGCAGGAATGGCTGCCCCCGGGGCTACACAGCGGGGTATTTATATAAACTATAGTAGGGTTTCTGTAGCAAACACCCCAGCTGTACCAGTGCAGGAATGGCTGCCCCCGGGGCTACACAGCAGGGTATTTATATAAACTATAGTAGGGTTTCTTTAGCAAACACCCCAGCTGTACCAGTGCAGGAATGGCTGCCCCCGGGGCTACACAGCAGGGTATTTATATAAACTATAGTAGGGTTTCTGTAGCAAACACCCCAGCTGTACCAGTGCAGGAATGGCTGCCCCCGGGGCTACACAGCAGGGTATTTATATAAACTATAGTAGGGTTTCTGTAGCAAACACCCCAGCTGTACCAGTGCAGGAATGGCTGCCCCTGGGGCTACACAGCAGGGTATTTATATAAACTATAGTAGGGTTTCTGTAGCAAACACCCCAGCTGTACCAGTGCAGGAATGGCTGCCCCCGGGGCTACACAGCAGGGTATTTATATAAACTATAGTAGGGTTTCTGTAGCAAACACCCCAGCTGTACCAGTGCAGGAATGGCTGCCCCCGGGGCTACACAAAATCTAAAAATCTTGCGAGTTCATATAGAAGTCAATAGGAGCTGGATTTTCAAAATTCAAGCTATTTTTAAATCTTTAAGATTAATCTGAAATTGGACTCATTGACAGTGAAGGATAAAATGTGATTTTGCTGGAATATTCAAATCTTCATAAATGGGCAAACTCTCCAATTGCACTAAAAAGGACTCATCCAAAAAGAATGCTCCAGTGTAATTCAAGGACTATAAACAAAAATTGTGGCAAACTGGCAACAAAGAAAGTAAATATAGAATATGATGAACTGATTGCTTCACATTCAAACACAAACATCCTCGCTAATCTATGTATATTTAAGGTCATCCATCTTTAAATTAACTTTTGCTATGAAATCGATATTCTGGGACAATTTGCAATTGGTTTTCATTGTTTGTTTTCTTTAGCTTTGTTCAGCAGCTCTCCAGTATGCAATTTCAGCAACTATCTAGTTGCTAGGTTTTGTCTACTATAGCAACCAGGCATTGGTTTGAATGAAACACTGAAACATAACCAGGAGAGCCACTGAATAGATAGATAAGGAAAACTTAAAAAAAAAATAATGAACACCAACTGCAGAGTTGTTATGAATAGGCCATTCTATAACATACTGAACATACTTATACACCCTTTGATAGGTTCGGGACGTTGTCTGATTGTGAGCTGAACCAAATGCACTTTCCTTGTGCTCCAGCGCAATTCTCTAATAATTCCCTTCTAGCAGCCTTTATCTCACAAAACTTTACCTCCTAACTCTACCCCAAGACTCTTAGGAGTGAAGTGAAGCAAATATATAGAGAAACTGCCTGACAGGGAGGCCTAACGATTCCAACTTGGCTGAAGAGGATGCCCAGTATAAGTCCTCCACTCGGTGAAACATAACACTCTATTAATCTCTCTACACTACTCTCTGATTTGCCAAGCAAGGCTGACCTGGCCCAACTCTTAATGGACATAAAGTCCTCCCTGAAGCATGAAATGTCTGTTCTACAAGCAAAACTGACACTCAACAATAAGCTGACCTCTTTGGAAGACTCACAGACTAAAGTACAGGACATGACCATCCAACCGTTGATCAGGATAGATAATCAAGTTCGGCAGATATACCTACTCAAAAGAGCGATGGAAGATGCCAAAAATAGAAGCCGATGCAATAATATATGAATAAGGGGTATCCTGGAGGACAATGATCTTGCGGAGGATGGACAGTTTATGGGGGTCCTGTTTCGCAACTCCTACAAAAAGCCTACAAAAGGAGGTTCCGATTTGGAAAGACTGCCTCCACTGAGTCGCCTCGGCCAGACAGCAGACCTGGTAAGCCTAGAGATGTTCTATGCTGCCAGCATCATTTTCCCCAGAAGGAAGAAATCCTCAGGAAAGCCAGGGAGATAGGTGACCTAAAGATCAAGGCGGTCAGGATTGAACTGTATCATGACCAGCCTACTCAACTATTTTACAACACCCATTTCTGAAAGGAATAATTTCCTGAGTCAATGAAAGCCTCAGAAGATTGTTTATAAACAGGATCACCCATTTGCCTTTTCAGCTCATAATGGCACCTGGCATCACCTCCGTGAACCCGCCGACACCAGCAGATTCTGTTGAGCTCTCAATATACAACCCCTGGACCTTACTGACTGGACCAATTACAATGGGGGAAGCAAGCCTGGCACTCTACAAGAAGTCACACATTAAAGGAGACATATCCCATAAAAATAAAGAATGTACCAGGGAATTATACTCCTCTAGATATAGAAGGATTGTGCTTAAAAAAGTTGTGTTTCAGACTGATTTATTGAGAAATTCCCCCAAATCTCCACTAGCCCCGCCCATCTGTGCTACTTCCTGCTGGCTGAATTCTCTGGATGTGTAGGGGAGCCGGCGGCCCTCCGTACACTGCACTGTAGGATAGGAACCAATCAGCAGCTAGGCTGACCTGATAGGGAACTGAAGCCTGTCTGTGCTTGTGTGAGTGCAGGGCTGTGATTGGCTCTCCCCCTCCTACTGTGCTTCTGGCAGGGACCGTTAGGACACGCCCACCCTTCATTTCAAACTCGGACGGAGAAGCGAGAGGATCTATAGGGAGCTCCAATAAAGGGGCCATTGTTACAGAGAGGATTAATTTTTAGCCCAAAGGGAAACCAGCACCGGATATTATTCATAATTGCCTACAAAATTAGGGTGTTCCCACTTATCCAATATGTCTCCTTTAAGCAGTGATGCCTGAACAAAACCGAGTTTATCATCTTCCCAAAACTAGAGATGCACCGAACCCAGTTTTATCCCTTTGCCAAGACTGTTGGTATATTTTTACTTTTACAATTATAAATGGAATACTATAAATTTCAGCAACTCTTTAAATGTCTACCATTAATGGGCTTGGATTACTGATGGCCCGCTCAGGTATACCCCAGGTTGGGCACATTACTGTATTCCCATACACAAGATCATGCCTGGTTGATGACTTCAGACAAGCAAACAAGTTTGCCTATATACACAGGGGTATTCACACACATTTTATACTCTAGAACCATGCTCCTGCTAATGTGGGCCACAATCTAGAAAGTCATTTTGCACTTTCTTGCATTTTTTCTTATTTCTCATAACATTGTGCATTTCACTGTGTTGTTATGTTACCTACAGCCCAGATGCAGGCACTGGCTATTATGAATATGCTCTTTTTAAGGTTGCTCACATAGAATCTTTGATAAATTTTGGCGACTGCCTTTAGATTTGGCACTCTGTGAGCGTCCCTTTAAAGCAGTAACACTCTAAACAACATAATAATATCAGCGACCCTCTAATTCCCCCCACTTCATTTAAGGTAAACACAGGGCAAATTTTGTACTAGTTTGCCATTAAATACACACTTCACCCACACTTACAATTAATGGTGATACCCACACGAAGGTGAGGTCTTGCTTGCCCTCTGTTGGTAAGAGTACAAATGTTCCCTTGCTGTCTGAGGGGAAGCCTCTCTCCACAGCTCTCTAAACCCCTCTTATCAACACCAGCTTTAGGGGTTTCTCTACCTCCCTTTTTTTTCTCTCTTATTCTCTCTTTCCTTCTTAAACCGCCTATCCCCTTTCTGCCCTACTCACTCCATTTTCCTCTTCACACAAATGGCAGCATGCTTGCATCTATACAGGTAAAGGGCAAACATCTCTGAAAATAATAAGCCTCAATGTTAACGGCCTAAATTCACCACAAAACAAACACTTTTATTTACGGAACTAAGACACCATAAAGTCGTTTATATACAGAAGACCCACTTCAAAGTTGCTAATGTACCCAATGGCCCAAAAAAACTATTCCCAGATTTAATGTAGCCAGCCTCAACAGAGCAAAACTAAAGTCGTCGTCATCCTATTCAGTAAAAACTTTAATTTCAAATTACTTTCTTCTAAAGCTGACCCAGGAGGGAGATACGTATTTTTGAAAGGTACTTTAGACACACAAACTATTACCCTCGCTGCAGTTATTTACCCAATGAGCAGCAGGGTAAAGTGTTTAGCCATATCTTAGAGGTTTTGATAGGGTTTGCCGAGGTGTTAGGGGAGGACCTAAAAATCCCACTGGAACCAACACAAGACTGTTCCTCTGGCAGATCAAGCACTCCTACTGGAGTAATAAGGGAAATTACACAAGTGCTATACCAACTTCAGCTTGTCGATGTCTGACGGCTCCTCAAGCCCTGCAACAGGGACTATGCCTATTTTTCTGCACAACATATCATTTACACCAGAATTGATTATTTATCTGTGTTTTACCATTTGCTATAAGGAGTAAGCAGCGCAGACATACACACACATTCCTGGATCGACCATGCACCTATTACACTAGATTTGTTACCAAAACACAGTTTCTGAAAGCCTAATTTATGGAGATTAAACAAATCCCTACTAACAGATAATTCTACACTGAATGAGATTGAGCTAGCTCTAACTGACTATTTGAGAGAGAACATCACAGATGATTTAAGCCCCATGACAATATTGAAAAAAAAGAATAAATGATTTGAATATATTGGATATAAAATTGAAAGCGCACGTGGTAAAAGGGTCAGAATGTGTAGCATTGATAGAAATCTCTTGATAGCATTGTTAAATGTATAGGATATAAAGATTAGACTTCATCTAATAATGTGCTTACATGTGCAGGATATAATGTATAATGGCTAGAAATACAATGTGCAGGATATAAGGGCTAGAATTGTTAAAATGTGCAGGATATAATGGTTAGCATTGGTAGAAAGTGAAGGATATAAGGGATAAAATTCACATTATAGTTTAGTTGAAAATATTGTAGGATATAATAGCTAGAATTCTTAGATTGTGTAGGATATAAGGACTATAATTCACCTTATAGTTTAGTTACAACAAGGATTATATAATGCCTGGAACTGTTAGAATGTGTAGGATATAATAGCTAGAATTCACCTGATAGTACTGTTAGAATGTGAAGGATTCAACTAATAGAATATACCTTATAGAACTGTGAAAGTTTGTAAGCTAAAGATGCTGAAATGCAGCTGATTGTATAGTTAGAAGCTGCTAGATTAAAAATGCTTACATGCACCTGTCAGTAGTTTTAGTACAGGGGTCCCCAACCTTTTTTACCCATGAGCCACATTCGAATGTAAAAAGACTTGGGGAGCAACACAAGCATAAAAATATTCCTGGGGTGCCAAATAAGGACTGTTATGGGCTATCTGGTAGCCCCTGTATGGACTGTATGGATTACATCTGGTTTTTATTCAACCAAAACTTGCCCCCAAGCCAGGAATTCCAAAATAAGCCCCTGCTTTGAGGCCACTGGGAGCAACATCCAAGGAATTGGGGAGCAACATGATGCTCACAAGACACTGGTTGGGGATCACTGTTTTAGAATATATAGAGCATGATGACTAGAATGAAACTGATGTGTAGTATATGATACCTAGAATGCACCTGGTAGTATCATTAAAATGTGTAGGATATGATAAATACAACGCACTGTATATTATCATTAGAATACATAGTATATCATGGCTATAATGCACCAGACTGTAATGTTAGTAGGTGAAGGATATAATGGCTAGAATGCACTATAATGCAGCAAATACAGTATGTAATAAGGATATGTAGAGTATAATGACTAGCATGCACCTGTTATTGTCATTATAATGCGTGGAATATAATGGCTAGAATGAACCTGATAGTATTCTTAAAATGCAAGGCTATTCCGGCTTCAATAAAGCTGATCCTGGGGTTAATAGGTACATGGCAATGGGTGGCATAGATTAAAGAAACAACCCTTTTACATGCAAAAGGGTAAAGGTAAACAGTGACTCCATTAATAGACTGGGGAAAGTTTAGTGCAAAGCTGATTATAAAGAAACCAATTTCTATATATATATATATAGTTTCCTCTCAAGTCGTCTTCGGCAAATTGCACCACCGCGTATGCCATCCCACTGGCGATTTACATTCTAGCCGATGGGATGGCATTTCAGGGAGATTAATCGCCCGCGACCAGCTACTAGTGTCTGGTTATTGCTAAACTTAAACTATCACCTCCCAAACACAGCTGGCCTGTACATCACCTTAAAGGAGACATATCCTATAAAAATTATGAATGTACCAGAGAATTATACTCCTCTAGATATAGAAGGATTGTGCTAAAAAAGTTGTGTTTTGGACTGATTTATTGAGAAATTCCCCCCCCAAAACCCCACTAGCCCCGCCCATCTGTTCCACTTCCTGCTGGCTGAATTCTCTGGATGAGCTGGGGAGCCGGCGGCCCTCCGTACCCTGCACTGTAGGATAGGAACCAATCAGCAGCTAGGCTGACCTGATAGGGAACTGAAGCCTGTCTTTGCTTGTGTGAGTGCAGGGCTGTGATTGGCTATCCCCCTCCTACTGTGCTTCTGGCAGGGACCGTTAGAACTCGCCCACTCTCCATTTCAAACTCGGACAGAGAATTGATAGGATCTCTAGGGAGCTCCAATAAAGGGGCCATTTTTACAGATAGGATTAATTAGCCCAAAGGGAAACCAGCACCGTATAGTATTCATAATTGCCTACAAAATTAGGGTTTTCCCATTTATCCGATATGTCTCCTTTAAGGGGCTGCATTGGGGCAACATGGAAATAAAGTGCTACTGTCCCTAAAGTCGCCACCTGGTCCCACTATCCCGCAGTTACTAATCATATTAGGATTGCTAAAAAGAATGAAATAGCACTAATGTCCCCAAACACTTTAGAGCCGGTGAAACACAAAGATTTGTGGGTGAGGGACGGCTTTGTGTAGCAGCACAAGGGGACAAGTGACAGCAAGATTAATGAGGGTGCCTGCAGCACCCAGGGGTGCAACATCAGAACAAGGCATTTGATGTGGGGGTAAGGTTAATCCAGTGCTAATGCAGGACAATTCCTTGTACTTGGAGCCCATCTTTCCTTTGTATGACGTCCATTCTCATTCTCTGCATGTCAGCCCCATTGGCACCTTGATTTAATCACCCCCTGGGGAATGAACGTGTAGCCACAAAGCTGCCACCAACACAAGGACCCATTTCGGTTCGCTTTCCTAGTGATCCGTTTGTTTACTCGGGAATGATAAGGAAGGTTATGTGAGGTAGCCCTGCAACGTGGGAATCGCTGCACACCGAGGCACAAAGGGAGGCAGGGAGAGCCGTACCAATGTGACCGTAACACACGTACAGCCAGAAAGCCTCAAAGTGAAGATCCACCTGCTCTCCGGGACCTACAACATTAAGGGGACAATGAAAGGGTTAACTGAATACAAGCCCTTTGTTTTGCCCACAACACCCATGGCGAAAACGGCGTCTCGCTGCCCGTCTCTGTCACGTGTGCAGCAGCCGCCACTCTAGGCGCCTATTCCATCACTGCTCTTCTTTTATCGCTCGCTTCCCTCATCAGCGCCAAAACGAGCAGATCCACACACCGCCAACCCTCCCTCTGAAATTTGCTTCATCCCTCCAACAACAACCACGGAACCCCGCCTCTAGTTGACGCAATTCAACCAATCAACACTCGGCCCCGGCAGCTACTCCATAACCCGCCTTGTATATGACCTACTCTATCCTCAGCCACGCCCCTCTCGTATCCAAAGTCGTGTGCCGTGAACTAAAGCCACGCCCCGGTTGTGCCCACCACGTGACACGAACATAACATCTCCGCCCACTCAGCAGCCTGTTCTATTCACCCCCTCCCGCTGTAGTTTGCGCTGTTCCATCCTCCTTTTACGCCACCTGCCTCGCTGTTCCGTGCATCGCTCCCTTCGCCCCCCGCGCTCTTCCCAGCTTCGGACCCCCTCCCCGGGTTTCACTTTTCAAGATGGCCGCCGCATCAGCTCGGGGTGTCTCCGCGCTCCGCCGCTGCTGCCTGCTGGGGCTCCCGGTAAGAGACGGTCTATTTTTTCACCCCTTTCTCTTTCTTGCTTTTTCTCGCTGTCTCCCCGCAGACATGGGAGTCGCTTTTTAGTCGTTGAGTGCCGCCTCTGACCGCTCCCAGACCTCTCGGCAGGCCCCGGCCTGCGGCCTACGTCGTCTGAGCGAGCCGGGGACTCGCGTATTTCTTTACCCAGGCAAGGCCGCCGGTGTCCCAAATACAGCAAGTAGAGGACATAGTTGCATTTTATCACTGTACTGCCTTCAGCAATGATAATGAGCATCTCTCTACACTGACTCTGTTACCATAGTACTGTGAAATGGACCTGTATATCTCTATGCAGTGGTAATGTCCAAACTGGGTTGTACAATAATACTGAGTATATCTACACATTGATAATGACCAGGCTGCTCTATATAATAATGCTGAGTATCTCTATACGCTGATAATTACCAGGCTGCTCTGTATAATGATGCTGAGTATCTCTATACGCTGATAATGACCAGGCTGCTCTGTATAATGATGCTGGGTATCTCTATACGCTGATAATGACCGGGCTGCTCTGTATAATGATGCTGAGTATCTCTATACGCTGATAATGACCAGGCTGCTCTGTATAATGATGCTGGGTATCTCTATACGCTGATAATGACCAGGCTGCTCTGTATAATGATGCTGAGTATCTCTATACGCTGATAATGACCAGGTTGCTCTGTATAATGATGCTGAGTATCTCTATACACTGATAATGACCGGGCTGCTCTGTATAATGATGCTGAGTATCTCTATACACTGATAATGACCAGGCTGCTTTGTATAATGATGCTGAGTATCTCTATACGCTGATAATGACCAGGCTGCTCTGTATAATGATGCTGAGTATCTCTATACGCTGATAATGACCAGGCTGCTCTGTATAATGATGCTGGGTATCTCTATACGCTGATAATGACCGGGCTGCTCTGTATAATGATGCTGAGTATCTCTATACGCTGATAATGACCAGGTTGCTCTGTATAATGATGCTGAGTATCTCTATACGCTGATAATGACCAGGTTGCTCTGTATAATGATGCTGAGTATCTCTATACACTGATAATGACCGGGCTGCTCTGTATAATGATGCTGAGTATCTCTATACACTGATAATGACCAGGCTGCTTTGTATAATGATGCTGAGTATCTCTATACGCTGATAATGACCAGGGCTGTGCTGTATAATGATGCTGAGTATAAATATACAGTTGAAATGAACAGGTTGCATTATATGGTGATGCCAAGTATAATTATGCAGTAGAACAAATGGGCTACACCAGAAAATGACATGAAGTACCTTTATATGCTAAAAATGACCAGGCTGCTCTGTATAACGATGCTGAGTATCTCTATACACTGATAATGACCAGGCTGCTCTGTATAATGATGCTGAGTATCTCTATACACTGATAATGACCGGGCTGCTCTGTATAATGATGCTGAGTATCTCTATACACTGATAATGACCAGGCTGCTCTGTATAACGATGCTGAGTATCTCTATACACTGATAATGCCTGAGCTGTGCTGTATAGTAATGCTGAGTATCTCTATACACTGATAATGACCAGGCTGCTCTGTATAATGATGCTGAGTATCTCTATACACTGATAATGACCAGGCTGCTCTGTATAATTATGCTGAGTATCTCTATACACTGATAATGACTAAGCTGTGCTGTATAGTAATGCTGAGTATCTCTCTACATCGATAATCCGTTTATAAGTGTACAGTGACAATGACCAGGCTGCTTATTAGTAACAGTAATGTCAATTTGTGTTGTCTCTTCATAAAAAAACATAGCATTGTATTTTAATGCTGTATGTGTGAATATATATACATATATACACACAGACGCACAAGCACTGGTTTATGGTAGGCTTCCGGCTACACCCCTGTGCTGTCGATGAACCTGCTGCTCTGTGTTATGTGGCTTATAAAAAAACATGCTAAATTATTGCTTGGTTGTCACGTGCTACAATAAACTCGTACTGGAAACTATATTTGTAAAATGCTTTATGCCACCTGTTGTATTTGCCTTTGTAAACATTGCATTGTCTCCTCTCACTTTTGGCCTTTCATTGACACCAGTGATAAGTGTGCCTGTCATTGATACCTGGCATGGGTAAGATATAAGCATTTCTCCCTCTGTTGAATGTGAAATGATATAAAGGTTTGATAGGCTCATTATAAATATTGTGCCCATTGGGTATACTTAGTGTATGGTGCTCGTATTTATCCATTTGACATTTTTCTTGTTTTATTCCAGGTGTGAGCGTACCCTTGCTGTAATTGTCACCTGTCTTGGGAGACCATTTGGCTGCACGTTTCTACCATTCTTTTGACTGACCACGTATTTGGCATTTGGAGAGGCAGTGGATACAGGGGACTGTTGTATGCTATGTTGAGTAAGCCTCCGGGCAGTGCCAGCCTCCTTTCCTCCCTCCAGGACCAGGGCTAAACCTCTATGGATATACAGCCACCATGGTAAAACTGGCAAACCCCTTGTACACGCAATGGATCCTGGAGGCCATCAGGAAGGTGAAGAAACAGAAGCAGCGTCCGTCAGAGGAGCGGCTCTGCAATGCCGTGTCAACTTCTCATGGCCTTGACCGCCACACTGTACTGGAGCAGTTGGAACTGAGTGTTAAAGATGGAACAGTTCTCAAGGTCACAAACAAGGGGCAGAACTCTTACAAGGACCCCGATAATCCAGGTCGCTTGGCTTTGCCAAAGGCCACAAAGAACCAAGGACGGCCAGAGGGTTTAGACTGGCACCGGCTTTTGAAGCGGGCACTTGAGAGCCTAGAAGAACCGGGTGGCTCTTCACTGAAAAGTATTGAGCGTTTCTTGAGAAGTCAGCGGGATGTGAGTGCATCCTTTGGGGGAAATACTGGCGCATCATCCGCTTTTCACCAGCAGCTACGGCTTGCAGTGAAACGGGCGCTTGCTCATGGGAGAATTAATAAGGAAGGATCCTTGTATCAGCTTAATGCCAAGTTGGCAGAAGGAAAACAGGGGTGGGAGTCACTAGCCTCACTGCCACCTGTGTGCCTGTTACCCCATGAGAAGGACAAGGTAAGTGAACTGTTACTCGAAGGGACCCAAAACTTCATCTTTATATTTAAATTGGCATGTTGTAGGATTCACAGAGAAACCTGCTCAAAAATACAAGTAAGGAGATTTCCTGATACATTTTGTGATGTAATGCCACCCAATCTGCTCTTTGCTACACACTCCAGGAGGATTTTGTTATGAGGCAGAGCAAAATGCAGCATTGTCATGTAAATGTTTCCCAAGTGTTTTAAACAATCTTAAAGATCAGTCAATGGCTTCATTTTGCCCCTTTTAACATAAAAAAATAATTCTGGAGCAACCACTACATGTGTTTTGTTTGGGGACAACTACTAATAATACCAATAATATTGCATGATTAATGGCATGTGTATGGTGGCCCACTGATCCTATATCCATGTACTGTGGATGTCGGTGGGATTGGCCAGGTTTGAAAACCTTATCTGCAGACTCACTATGTCGGCCAGTTCATAGTGCATCTGCAGGTGAAGAAGTAAAGAGGAGCTGCAGAAGGGCAACCATACAGGGTATGGCCTTAGTACATTCTCCATCCATTTGGCCCATGGGCTGATTGGTCAGAAAGTGTACCTGGGCAGCCTGTGTATGGCAGACTTAAATTTTACTTTCTGATTTGATGTGACCGAAAGCTGTGCATGAACAGATCCCATGTGACTGTCACCTGTTATAACATTGTGTTTACCGATATCATGTGTAACATGACTCACTCAGGCCTTTTCATTATAAAACGCAATGCACTAAAGTAGTAAGAAATACAACAACAAATTACCTCCTAATGTAAAATATACAAATTTTATACAGGTCACAGGTCTGAGATGACTTCTAGTATCCTGGTATTTTAAAACAGGGAAGCATATCTCTTTTTTTTTTTTTTATATACAATACACACGTTTTGGAGAGTCACATGACCCAAATTATATCACTAAGCAATCTTCATACCCAATGTCACTAAGCACCTGATTTATGTTAGAGTAAATTCATGGTCCTTGTATATAATAAAGGTGCTTGATTGAAATTGCCCTACCTGTATGAAAGTAGGTGTATGTGTTTATAAGGTCATGAATCTCCACTGTGACTTCTGAAATCTTATTTTATGTGTAGCACATTTTAGATTCTTGGCTACTTTTTAAAGTAGCAACAGTCTGCTGGGACCAGCTAATCAAACTGAATGACCAGTGGCCAATATTGTTGGTCACTCAAACCTAAAAACTGTATGGAAGCCACACTCTGAAGTGACTTGATCCGTTATCTGTGAGGCTGATTGGTTCATTCCACTTTTGTGGCCATATTACATTACCACCTGAGCAATCTGATAGGCCAACATTTGCATTGTGTTTACTAGCTGGTAGTAACTGATGCAAGTTCTTGTTTGGCAGAGGTGGGTGAGTTGCATGATGCCTAGCACTAATATCTCATGGTATTTTGTTTTAAGGGGTCTTTGCTCAAGCCCACCTATGTTCCAGTGCCTCATAGTGTGTTAATGTCAAGAGTTTACCAACTGTTTTTGATCCTGAATATAAATATTGAAGTAATTAGTAAGGCATGGTGTGTGTATGTTTGTATTGAGCCTTCAAACTTTGTTGTTGTTGATGTTGTTGTGGCAACACTGTATTTAGCAGCATTGCACAAACCAGGGGTAACAAAACAAATGAACATTGCAGCAGTGTATTGGAAACCAAATCTAGTGGCTAGAGCTTGGTTTTTAAGAGGCGAGTGTGCTTGGCATTATTATGTTTTCCTTTGAATTTGTTTTTGCGACCTTGTACGAGCTGCCATAGCGCTTGTCACAGATATTTAAAATAGTACCAACACCTTTTGTCAGCTTGTGTGTTGTTTATGCCTGTGTCATGGACAAGCTTTCTAAACTTACACATGTAAAAAAAAGAGTTTTCTTCACACTGTGTGCAAGCTGTATACAAATAAAGGGGTACCTGAACCAGTTCTTGGTCAGAGTTCTTTTGCGTGTTCCAACCTGGTTTCTTATTGCTAGAAAGGGCCATCCGCAGGAACACTTTGATGTTGGACTGATTGAGAGTAACATTATATAACCTGTCCTTATGTAACTTCTCTATTTACTCACCACTCCCTTAGCTTACCTTTCCTGCATGGGAAGGAAATAGCAGGCCTGGGATTGTACTCTGGGCAAGATGGAATATTTCAACATTGAGTTTTCAGTGTTCCCTTTGCTTGGATCTAGGACTCCTCATACTCCTGTGCTTCACTATGCTTGGTACTGGCTGCTACAGCTGCTGGTTTGGAGCCCGTTTAGTGGTTTCTCTCTTATCCAGTAGTATATAATAAAGGCATTCTACCATACTATACAATATACAGAAAAGCCAGTCATTTCTGCAGCCCATTAGTGCAGTTAATGAGAACAAGGGCGAGTCTTGGGTTGCAGCTGGGTTTTCCTTTTTAATATATAAATTATGTTTTCAGGTGCTGCTCTCAATCTGTTATTGCACTTTTTAATGTATGTCTTCATGTCTCTCAGCTTTTAGCCTTTCAGATGGGATCCAAAGCTTTCTATTGTGCCATATGGCTTAACACTGACTCTGAGTGGTAACTAATGAACCTATCCTATGTCATAACTTGTTTATTTCTTGCACTGCCGTAAAGTGGCACTGACAGCAGCTAGTAAATGGCTACAAATTGGGACACTTTTCATTCTGCAGAATTGCACTAACAAAGGAATGAAAAAGGGGCCTTTCTTCCTGCCTGTTTATTTGCCTTGCAAATTCCTCCTATCTCATTTGAGTTGTTCTTCATAGAATTTGCATTTAGTATTTTTGTATTTGAAGTGCCCCTTTATAGTGGAAATCTAAAGCATGGCTCTGCTCAAAAGAGCTAACAATCCAGAGGAGTTGGGATATTGAAGTCATACTATGTGCAAGTTCAGCTGCTGTAGGTAGGTATAGAGAAAGGTAAGGGTTTCTATTGCCCCTTCTACTGTATTTGGGCAGAGAGCTCTGAATTGGACTGCGGCTCTGCCTGTAGGATTTATGCTTGTGGTACAGAAGGTTTTAGCCCATTCCACGCTACTTTCACCTTTGGAACCATAATATCGGCAACAATAAGCAATGGAGAATTTGCTGCTAGCCTGGTTTTTCATCGTATAAAAACCTCTCTTTTTATAGTTTTACCCCAGCTGTTCCTGATTAAAGCCCTTCTGTGCCATTGGTTATTTACGGAGCTGAAATGTGAGTCCGGCTAGGTGTTCTGCCCAGTTTGGCAGCGCTGCAAGGTACTCACGGAAACCCTGCATATTTCATACGTTGGTGCTCCAGCGCCTGCCTTTCAGACCTCTAATTTAGGAAAGGTTGGGGTTTCCGTTATCGAGTGTTCATGTGCTAAACAGCTGCACCAGTTCTTCTATGGAAATTGCCTTATTCCTCATCTGTATTGTCAGATGCTTTCATCCATAGATGGGAACGCTCGTGCCCAAATCATGGCTAAACAGCAGAATATTGTGCCCGTGCAACCAAAGTGGCATCACTGTACTGAGACTTCTCCAGATGGTTGATTTAATCCTTCAGTGGCCATGCAAATAAGTCTGCCGAGACGCTTATGTCCCTGGGTAACTGCAATTAACCACTGATAGGATGTGCCAGCCGCAGCCCTTTTCCTTGTTGGCAGTGCCCTGTGCGTTAGGCTATAACTGTTTGAAAATGAATCGGTTGAAAATTGCTGTTTGGAAAGTGGGCCACCCCTTTAAGAGATTGTCTGCTTGGCGCTGAGTTTGCTAGTTCTGATGCTGATCCCAGGTGTGGTCCAAGTAAGTGACAGGTTACCTGCTCCATATTGGAACATATAGCAAGCTACTTGCCCATCTCTCCAATTCACATGGGCTTGCACTGATAGGTATATGCTACACAAGTATAGCCTCTTGCTATGGGGAACTATGCAGGGCAAGTATAGCCTCTTGCTATGGGGAACTATGCAGGGCAAGTATAGCCTCTTGTTATGGGGAACTAGGCAGGGCAAGTATAGCCTCTTGTTATGGGGAACTAGGCAGGGCAAGTATAGCCTCTTGCTATGGGGAACTAGGCAGGGCAGGTTTTGTTTGTGTGCCAGGCTAATCCTTTGCTTGGCCATATGATTGTCTGAGTGTCTCAGCAGGGCAGGAGCAATTAGGTGCCTTGTCTTTATTGAGCAATGTAGCGCTCTGTAGGTTTTATGTTCTCTATTAGGCTCCTTGCGTCTGTTACTGAGGCATTTGCTTGGGTCTCAGCTGTTGTCAGTGGGGTTTTTTCGATTTTGTATGAATTCTGGTAACATTGCAGCTCAGTGTCCCAGACAGGCTGTTTAGCTTTGTGCCCAAATAGAAGGAAATACCTTTTGTAGTTATTTTCTTGTGGTGTAATAATCTGCATTACAGTGACTGGCCAAGCACAGGCTGTAACATATGATGATTTTCTAAGAAAAAGTGTTATAACACTAGGGAAATTGTCCATGGTTAGGCTTAGCATACCCCCCCCCAAAAAAAATAAATAATGGTAGTTGCTTCCCATTGTGGAGTCCTTTAAAAGTCATAGTGGGATGGCTGATGCCCGCTAATCCGCAATGTAAAACACATGCAGTGTGTAGGGGCACAGTCTGATAAGAGAAGCTTTGGGGGAAACCTCTAGGACAGCTGGAAGCGAGAAGCCTATGTGAGATCCCTTATAGCCACCACTAAATTACATCATCATCTTTTTTTTTTTTTTTGCATCCTGGCCCTCAAATGTCATATAGTGCCCATTGCATGGAAAGACATGGATAGAAATGGCTGTATGTGAATGTTGTAGGGCTGGAGTACCTCTTTGGGGGTACAGTAAGCCCTTCCCATAGGGTGCTTCATGCCTAATCCATCTTCAGCCTTCAGTTTCCTTTCCTTTAAATGAAAGGGCAAGTGGCACACTCAGTTATGCAGAAGTCTCTCTGCTTTTGGCATGACATGGAAATTATTTTCCCTTTTGGAAACGGAGCAAAGGGAACAACATTGCTAAGAGTTTTAGAGGAGTCATAACATAATCCATGATGTAACAACTGCCTGTTATAAATATCACTGTAAATAGACTCTTCTATTAATAACGCTTTGTAATATTTATTTAAAGTGTAGTATTTTCCTCTCTGCCAGGGTACAAATAGCCCAGACTGTATCGCGTGTGCCTTGCTTTATATAGTTACGGAAGTGCCAGATCTGCGAATGTCGGCACCATACCCTTTCCTAATATCTGGAGGGAGGAAAGGTGGCCCTTAGAAGCCAAACTGTGTGTATGGCATGGATGGTATACCCCTCCCCTTTGCTTCTATATATTGATGAATGTGAGCAGGAGCTGGCATATTGATAAGGTATGCCCCATAGAAACATTTTTGACTACAAAATGACAGATTTGTGAGGATCCTTTGATTATTATGTTGTGTACTCTCTCAGCTTTAATGCATTTGGGCCTGAATGGCATGATGAAGCTGCCAGTATTCACACAGTGGCTAACTGGGGTTATATGTGCTGAGTATGCTTCTGTGCCACGGGCACCAGTGCCAGCTTGCCTTCTGTTGCACTTCTGGTGAATGTGCAGTGATTCTGAGCTCTTAGTCTCCCACCCACAGAGTTATACCCTGGCAACGCAGTGATTTAGATTACTAACACTTGCCCATATATTGCAAATACACGTAGTGATGCTTTTATATGGCACAAAACTGGGCAGCCCCTCTGTTGTATGTATTCCTGGACTATCTGCATCATTTTTGCAATGACTGATATTAAATGAAAGTAAAGATCCTTTTTCTATAATAGTAAAGGTCTTGTGAGTCATTGAAACAACAGGGAACTGCTGGAAAGAATTGCAGTGCCCATTAATGTCAGGCTTTGTGTATAGGGCATATCAGATGGCTGCTGTTACATAGCAGGTAGGCTGACTGACTCGGTGGGCATCAGGAACTCTGCTGTTGGGTACATTATTATTATGCAAGTACTGGAGAAGAATAACAAGCGGCCCACTGCAACGGAGTCTCCTTTCCCAACGGAAGAGGCAACTGCTCTTGGCTTCCCATGCAAGGCTGTTCGGAAACACAGGGCATTGCTCTGAGAGATTAGTACGTTACCAAGGCAAAATCTTGTGCCTAAGCAAAGCATGAAAAGGGAAGTATATGTAGGAGCAATGTCCCCAACAGATAACAAAGCATTGGGGCTACCAGCTGGACCTTCAGAATTTCTCCCTCCCTCCCCTGTGCCCCATTTCTGTATATCCATAGTGTTAATCCGTACCTGGTTTTCTACTGGCTTCTCTTTAAATCCTCTATGCCTGGTGTGTTTATAGGGGGTCAAAGGGAGAGAGCGTGAGAAACCCTTCAAGTTCCACCCCTCCTGTCTGACGAGGCCACAAGGAGATACTGTAGCTGCTAAAGGCCAGGAGGTAGCATCATAAAATGCTCTGGGAGAGCTTTGGCCTGAAGCTCAGTGCAAGAGCAGCACCTCTTCATGACTCTGGTAGTGCTGCTGTTGTCCATAGAGCAACATTGGGAGATGTATGGAGATACACACACCAAACTGGCCACAGTTATAAAGGACTTGTACCTTCTTCCTGCAGATTATATTGGCTGCTGAATGTTACTTAATGTTAAATTGCTCAGATTGCTCTTCTGAGCACTTTTGCAATTTACATATGTTTTTTTAAGTTTTCATAATATTAGCATATACGATGAATATGTTACCGGATCACCTCCTGCAGTTCGGGTTGGCTGTTCAGCTGGACAGCCAGCCAGAAGCTTAAAGGAACAGTAACACCAAAAAATGAAAGAGCTTTAAAGTAATAAAAATATAATACACTGTTGCCCTGCACTGGTAAAACTGGTGTGTTTGCTACAGTAACACTACTATAATTTATATAATAAGCTGCTGTGTAGCCCCGGGGGCAGCCATTCAAGCTGGAAAAAAGGAGAAAAGGCACAGGTTACATAACAGATAAGCTCTGTAGAATACAATAGTGTTTTATCTGTTATCTGCTATGTGCCTGTGCCTTTTCTCCTTTGAATGGCTGCCTCCTTGGCTACATAGAAACTTATCTATATAAATTATAGTAGACTTTCTGAAGTAAACACACAACTTTTACCAGTGCAGGGCAGCAGCACATTATATTTTAGTTACTTTTATACACTTTCATTTTTTGGTGTTACTGTTCCTTTAAGTTACTGATGCAGGAGGTGCCTCCTGATGCTCCTCTGTTCAGTTCTATTGCCCCTGTCACAGTGAATTATATTGAACAGAAGGGGCTCATCCTGTTACAAATTCAAAGAACACTGTGAGCCATTTAACATCTATTTAAGTTTGGGTGGGTATATGTCTCCTTGTAGTTTCCTCACCAAACCCATTCTGCTTGTGCAAGGTGGCTACCATGTCGCCTTCAGTGTTCCTATGTGCCACCAAACGGCAGTTTTAGGTGATGAAAAGTAATTCCTGGGTGTGAGAACTGGAATGGTTCCTGTTTTGGCAAGCACAGTGATACAAGTTTGTTGCCTTGGGCTAGCTTGGAGTGCTCTCTAGATGCTACGTGCCAGAGCCAGCTCCCTTATTTGAGTGGCCCCATTCACTGCATGGGAAGTAGGGTTCACTGGATCTGGATACTTGGCTGAATTCTGAACCCAACTGGAACTTCATTGCATATGCAAGTAGGATTACAATGTGCGTATAGCTTTGAGACCATGGGCTGATAGAAGTATTTTCATTGTATTTCTGCTTAGTTCCGAGAAAGCAAACTGCCCTCCCATGGGTATCAGGACACAGTCCCACACCCCTAAGTGGCCATATGTCAGGCTGAAAATATCTGTTGGTCACTATAATATTTGGTGCGTTTCCCCCTTAATGCTGTCAATCCATTTCAGTAGGTGCTGGCTTTGAACAAAAGACCTGGGGCTGCAACAGAAATGACCTGTTGGGGCTTGTGGAGCTGGAAAAAATGTGGGCAAGCCAGAAGTGCTGGTGGCTAGCAGTTGCCAATTTCCCTCTCACTACAGGATGTGTGTGTGTATAAGTGTGGTGTCTATAGGCCGGGTTTCTGGCACATGATAAACAAGTGGCTCATGTTGCTGAAGCCCTGGCTCAGGTTCCCAGATCCTCTCTCTGCAGATGGACGACATCTGCTCCGAACAGTGATACTTAACCAGGCAAATGGGAGGGGGAATTGGGAGCCCCGGCCAAGCTTTAACCTCTCCGCTCCTGCTAGGGGTCCCGGCGGCATCCATTCTGTGTGTCTGTATACAAAGCGATGCAGTGGCTCACAGTCTGTATATTAGTCTCTCCTTAGCCTCCCTTGCCCTTCTGCTCAGTGCCCTGTTCCTGGGAGCCGTGCCAGTTAGCGGATGGGGCTTCCTGTAGGAGTACGTGCCAGTGTATTCTAGGAAGGAAGCTAGATTTAGTACTACCTGTTCTAATAAGGCTTGGGACATTGGAGCCTCTCTTGGCCATTTTCCCTACTAGGAATTACACAGTCCCTTTCAATGTAAGTGAGTTTGTGGCATTTACTTCAGCTTTTTAGGAGCAGGTCAAAGCCCATACAGTAACTAATTCATTACAGAAGAGCTGTATAAAAAGGATTGTTACCCCATTATAGTGTGGTGCGTAATAAGACTATTGGGGGTTATAGTTTGCCCAGGAGCAGTAACCCATAGCAACCAATTAGCAGGTAGAATTTACTGGTCCCCTCTTTTAAAAGCAAAATCTTACGGATTACTATGGGTTACTGCTACTGGGCAAACTTAAGTGACTTTTATGACATATGGGATATATCTTATATACACTGCTGTAATCTCTTTGCAGGGTGCTTGGATGAGAGAGGGGGTTCATTATCTGTTCAACTCCAGTGGGCAGTGGTCATTGGTGGTTCCCTGTGCTGATCTCTGAATCCATTTCTTGTGTGTTTTATGCTTAAATCGCATGTTTCAAAAGGAATAGGCTATCCATAATGTTAATTGTCATGTCATTACGGGTCATGTACTTATTGTAATGTATTGGCTGGGGTCCTTGGTGTCCTGGCTTAATATAAGATATGCATAACCAAGAAATATATCCTTATTAATGGGGCATAGCAGTGGTGTTGTTTCTAACTGGTGCTTATTGCCAAGTCAGCTGTTCACATGACTCATTAAAACCTCTATATTACAAGTATAAAGTACCTACTACTTTAAATTATATGCATATTAGAGGTCACAATGGAGTCCCATGAGCTGCATTAAACCACTTGGCAAGCAGTTTTGTGCCTTTATATAGTCATTGACCTCTGATAGGAATACAGTGGTGTGAAACACTATTTGCCCCCTTCCTGATTTTTTATTCTTTTGCATGTTTGTCACACAATGTTTCCGATCATCAAACACATTTAACTATTAGTCAAAGATAACACAAGTAAACACAAAATGCAGTTTTTAAATGAGGGTTTTTATTATTTAGGGAGAAAAAAAATCCAAACCTACATGGCCCTGTGTGAAAAAGTAATTGCCCCCTGAACCTAATAACTGGTTGGGCCACCCTTAGCAGCAATAACTGCAATCAAGCGTTTGCGATAACTTGCAACGAGTCTCTTACAGCGCTCTGGAGGAATTTTGGCCCACTCATCTTTGCAGAATTGTTGTAATTCAGCTTTATTTGAGGGTTTTCTAGCATGAACCGCCTTTTTAAGGTCATGCCACGACATCTCAATAGGATTCAGGTCAGGACTTTGACTAGGCCACTCCAAAGTCTTCATTTTGTTTTTCTTCAGCCATTCAGAGGTGGATTTGCTGGTGTGTTTTGGGTCATTGTCCTGCTGCAGCACCCAAGATCGCTTCAGCTTGAGTTGACGAACAGATGGCCGGACATTCTCCTTCAGGATTTTTTGGTAGACAGTAGAATTCATGGTTCCATCTATCACAGCAAGCCTTCCAGGTCCTGAAGCAGCAAAACAACCCCAGACCATCACACTACCACCACCATATTTTACTGTTGGTATGATGTTCTTTTTCTGAAATGCTGTGTTACTTTTACGCCAGATGTAACAGGACACGCACCTTCTAAAAGTTCAACTTTTGTCTCGTCGGTCCACAAGGTATTTTCCCAAAAGTCTTGGCAATCATTGAGATGTTTTTTAGCAAAATTGAGACGAGCCATAATGTTCTTTTTGCTTAAAAGTGGTTTGCGCCTTGGAAATCTGCCATGCAAGCAGTTTTTGCCCAGTCTCTTTCTTATGGTGGAGTCGTGAACACTGACCTTAATTGAGGCAAGTGAGGCCTGCAGTTCTTTAGATGTTGTCCTGGGGTCTTTTGTGGCCTCTCGGATGAGTTGTCTCTGCGCTCTTGGGGTAATTTTGGTCGGCCGGCCACTCCTGGGAAGGTTCACCACTGTTCCATGTTTTTGCCATTTGTGGATAATGGCTCTCACTGTGGTTCGCTGGAGTCCCAAAGCTTTAGAAATGGCTTTATAACCTTTACCAGACTGATAGATCTCAATTACTTTTGTTCTCATTTGTTCCTGAATTTCTTTGGATCTTGGCATGATGTCTAGCTTTTGAGGTGCTTTTGGTCTACTTCTCTGTGTCAGGTAGCTCCTATTTAAGTGATTTCTTGATTGAAACAGGTGTGGCAGTAATCAGGCCTGGGGGTGACTACAGAAAAAAAACTCAGGTGTGATAAACCACAGTTAAGTTATTTTTTAACAAGGGGGGCAATCACTTTTTCACACAGGGCCATGTAGATTTGGAGTTTTTTTTTCTCCCTTAATAACGTAAACCTTCATTTAAAAACTGCATTTTGTGTTCAATTATGTTATCTTTGACTAATAGTTAACGGTTTTTGATGAGCAGAAACATTTAAGTGTGACAAACATGCAAAAGAATAAGAAATCAGGAAGGGGGCAAATAGTTTTTCACACCACTGTATATTATTCCCTAAAGTATGTATAGACAGTGATACATATATACTTCAATACTTCAGCCCATGCCATGGGTAGAGAGCAACATGTTTTTAGGATAGCATTGGTGCAAAAAGCTCTATTGTACTCATAATGCCTTGCAGTGTATTTCTGAGCACTTTGTTTGCTTGCTGTCTCTCTAATGTCATCTTTTCTGCCCCACAGCCGGTTGCCGAACCCATTCCTATATGCAGTTTTTGTCTGGGAACGAAAGAGTCAAACCGAGAAAAGAAACCAGAAGAGCTTATATCATGCGCAGACTGTGGGAACAGCGGTAAGTAAAGAGCCCCGGTTTGTTATGTACACACAGTTTGTTCCCCTCTGTCAAACGGGTAAAACCTTGGTACTGTGTAAGTGCTGTGATGCTTAGCATATTGACAGCAATAATCCAGAATGGCAGGGTGGTGTAATCCAGTATCACCTGACCGCCAATATATTACAAGTGTTACTGTATTCAGGAAAATAGGATGTTTCAGAAAAGACAGCACTTATACCCCCCTCACCCAGGCCACCTACAGGGTTGAGGAATTCTTTATTCAAACAGGGAGTTGCCAACAAGTGCCTGGTGACATAGAGCCTCTTCAGTACTTGCTGGGGGCATTTTCTATGTAAACAAGAGCACACTTTCACTGTTATGCCTGTAGTTAGGGTCATTTCATTGGAAGGATGACATGGGAGAACCCTTTGTGGCTCAGGCACACTGCATAATTAATACAGGAAGAACACCGGGAAGTGCTGCTAGGTAGAACTGACATCCCTTTTCAGGGGTATGTGGGTAAAGGCGTTGCAAGGGGATCTAGAGAGATCCAGTTAGAGCTTTCTAATTCCTTTTCTTTGAGAATTGAAAAAATTAGGGAAAACAAAACCAAATTCTTTACAGATAAAACTCTGACATACTTTATTTCCCGGCTGCAGAAATAATAATATGGTGGCTGGTTAGTCTCCTCCTCTCTCCACATGGTGGCGCTGAAGCATTGCTTAAACAAGATACAGGCATTGGGACTATTAAAGGAACAGTAACACCAAAAAATGAAAGAGCTTTAAAGTAATAAAAATATAATGTACTGTTGCCCTGCACTGGTAAAACTGGTGTGTTTGCTACAGTAACTCTACAATATTTTATATAATAAGCTGCTGTGTAGCCACGGGGGCAGCCATTCAAGCTGGAAAAAAGGAGAAAAGGCACAGGTTACATTGCAGATAACAGATAAGCTCTGTAGAATACAATTGTGTTTTATCTGTTATCTGCTATGTGCCTGTGCCTTTTCTCCTTTGAATGGCTGCCCCCATGGCTACATAGCAGCTTATTTATATAAATTATAGTAGACTTTCTGAAATAAACACACAACTTTTACCAGTGCAGGGCAGCAGCACATTATATTTTAGTTACTTTTATACACTTTCATTTTTTGGTGTTACTGTTCCTTTAAAGAACAATGTCTGAGTGATATCCAGTTAAGGTGGCGATACACTGGCAGATTTTAGCTGCTGATTTGAGTACTTTAGACTGTCTCGGCAATCTGGCCTAAAAATGTATTTGGGGACCACGTCGGCTTGTTGATGCGGTGCCTGATCTGACAGCACCTATGCCCGTCGTTTATTGAACATTTGGCCCTACCTTTAGGTAGCCATATTGAGAGACTATCCGCTTGCTTAGTGACTGCGCTAAACGAGCGAATCATTTATGGCCACCTTTAATCTCTGGCAAATGCTGGATCATCAACAAATGGGTAAATGTAGTTAATATGTCTGTGCTATTAATTGTATATGTGCATCTTATACACTTATCCCTCTTATACCCTCTGGTATTCTGTACCAGACAGACCTGCAATTTCGTCAACAAAAATTCCAGCATATGAAAGTTGCCCTGTTGACATGGGCATGGTTATTGAAAAATTACCATTTTCTAAACAATTCTTCCAAAAAGAATTTGCGATAAACTTAAGCAGTATATTTCTGAGCATTTGGCTTCTCCACGCTTTGATGTAAATGCCCCAGTGGCATAGCTATCGGGGTCCCTAACTATAGGGACACACACATGGTTGTTGGAGATTATGATGATTATAACATTGGCAGAAAACACAAGGCTAAAAAAGGTGGTTTCCTACTGTGAGCCGATTGTCCCCCCATGCAACATCACTGATAATGTTTTACTCCACTTTTTACACAGCATGATAAATATACCCTCTAGTGTGCCAGTCACATTAATTACTGTAAACAGGATGGACTAATACCCTTTCTCTATCCCTGTTTATTTGTATATAGTGCTAGCTGTGCACTCAGTGCTGTACAGTAATAAAACAAAAAGGGATCAATACAAGAGAAAAAACACATGCAATATGCACTTACGTTCATGCTCAAGTGCTAGTATTATAGACGAGAGAGGAGGTCCCTGCTCAGATTTGTTTGCCACAGCCATACCTTTACACTATACCAGTGAGCTGGACACGACTGATATCACTTCATCAGGAAGTATATACATACATATATTTTGACACCTAACATATTTCAAGATTAATTTCTGGTGAGCTGTGGTGCTGCCCTAAAGGTCTTTACTGCACAAAGCGAAAGAGGGATCGTAATGGGCATGATAGGCATGCGAATAAATAGAGAGAAGTAGCAATGAGAAATGCAAAGCACCATTCCATTACTGGTTCTACATTGGAGGGATGTGCAAGGTACTAAACCCCTGCAGTTGTGCTTCTATTGCTGATGAATTGACTTTAATTGTTGTTGTACAGGTCACCCGTCCTGTTTAAAATTTTCTCCCGAGCTGACCGTGCGTGTGAAGGCTCTTCGATGGCAGTGCATTGAATGCAAAACCTGCAGCTCATGCCGAGACCAGGGAAAAAATGCAGTGAGTATGCCCAGTGCCATAGCTCCTTTATGTTATGAACCACACTCTGGTAGTGATAACCTGTGCTTATGCACTATAACTAATACCAAACTGCACCTCTCATGTCTTGGGTTTCTGCCACAGAATGGAAGTGTGAGCCACTTGGCACACTGACACGCATTCTGCTTTTGTGTCTTTCAGGATAACATGTTGTTTTGCGACTCCTGTGACCGTGGGTTTCATATGGAGTGCTGTGAGCCCCCTCTCACAAGGATGCCGAAAGGTAAGGGCTCTGTTCCTACTCTGTACTGTGACTTTGCACTTGCCTCCATTTCTCTGTCCAGTGCTATCATTTCTGCATGGTCTTTCCTCCCAGTGTTTCTTAAATGCCTGCTTTAATTCTCATTGCACAGGCATGTGGATATGTCAGATTTGCCGGCCTCGGAAAAAAGGTCGGAAGTTGCTACACAAAAAGGCTGCACAAATTCGACGACGTTACACTAACCCCATCGGGCGTCCAAAGAACCGCTTAAAGAAGCAGAGTTCAACGTGAGTGCCTCACCTTGCCATACATACATACATACATACATACATACATACATACATACATACATACATACATACATACATGTTGTGCCTTTAACAGATAGGGTTTCTAACCACAACTAGCCCTAACACATGCAAAATCTGAGTTTTCTTGGTTGGCACAAAGCTCCTGGACACACAATGAAAGTCAACAAAAGCTCCAGGGCCTGTTGGAATGCATTTATGATTCCTCAGAGAATGTTGCATTTACTGTTCCAACTGTTAGCCCCCTTATTGTAGCAGTAGACTTGGGAAAAGCCATGTAATCCCACTATTGAGAAGAAGAAGATATGATCATTGCCTGGAAACAAAATTTGTAAAGTTAATGTAAAAAGGTTTGCAACAGGTCTGCTAACCCTAAGCATCCAGTCAGATATTTGCAGTTGTAGAGGAGCTGCAAAGCATACATGTCCTCAGCCTTAGCATGTTGCCCTATTTATCTTACACAGGACAAACCCTTCGTTTGGTAAAGGCAGAGGAGCACCTGGTCGAGGCAGGAAGCGCAAACTTTCCATGTGCTCGACGTCCTCTGACGATGATAGAAGCTCCGACGACCACAGAGGCTGCGGCACATCCGTTCCCTTCAATAAGAAGACAAAGGGCCTTATTGATGGCTTAACAAAGTTTTTCACTCCATCACCTGATGGACGAAAAGCACGGGCAGAAGCGCTGGACTATTCCTTGCAACGTTCACGGAAGAGGGGGCCCCGCAAATCCGGGCAGGCAGATTGGGGTGAGAAAAAGTTAGCCAGAACATATAAACTGTTACAGCCACTATACAGTAACTCCATGCATGTATAGACAAACACCCTGCATCTACAAGCACACAGGCATAAAGTAAGTATCAATGGGATAGAGGTTAGCGAGTACACCTGACAAAGGCAGCACACTACATAAATTGCAATTGGTCAAGATGGAGTCATAAACTACAGGCACCATAGTGGGTATGGCAACAGGAGTAACCAAAGCACTGTGGCAGTTGGAAGGGTTTTGATGAATGAGGATCTGCTTGGTAATTGGCATCGCATTCCTTTGATGTGTGCTCTGACCGATGCACGCTACAGAATTTGTAGGATTTTGTTTGCTTCATATATAGAAAAGACACAAAAGCATACGTGCCTTTTAGAAGCATTGCTAGCACATCCACCTTCAACTATTGTCTTTCTTCACCCCCAGACAATCAGGAAGGCTGGGACTGCAAGCTGGATGGGGAAGATCATCCAGGAATGATATCAGAAAAGGAAATTGCGCTCTTCCAGGATATCCAGGAGCAGGCACTGCAGGTAAAGACCCCCCCCCCCAAATGTGGTTTGTTGTAAGAAAGTTAAGAAATCAAAGTTGGAAAGCAGTTATTTAGTGTGCTCCTGTCAGGGATACAGTATGTTCTGATATGGACAATCTATATTCGTTTAATAAGTAAGTCTTCGTTTTGTATCCTTGGCCACTTTTGTGGCACTCTGGGTTCATTCCAGCATCCCTGCAGCTGCTACCAGCTGTGCTTTTACCCAAAGGGAATTAAGTGCTTCTGTCACCTAGGCACAGGATGGAGGAGGAGGAATAAGGGAGGGTAGAGCCCAGGGGAGCAAGATGAAACAAACAAGAGAGACGATCGGAGGGAGAAAAGAGTGGGGGGTGGGCGGGAGATCCTGTACCTCAGTGTGCTCCCCACCCTGTTCAGAGGTCTTGGCATCATGTGCAAACAGCTCTATTGGAGTCCTGGGACCACTCTTACCCTTGGAATTCAATTAGAAGAAGGTTTTGGAAAAGAGAGCAAGAGCCAGCCACATTTCCGTCAGGTTAGTCACATCGTAATTCACAGCTTAATATCCACATCACAGTGTATCCAGTTAAAGGGCAAATAACCACTTTCTTGTGGTGCTGGCCCAAAGGAATTATGTTAAGGGCTTTAGTTAAACCCAGAAACCCCTATGAATTAGGCAGGTGGGCAGCAATTTAGCCAGTGTCAGCCCTATCGGCATGTGATTTACATCAGGCCAGTTATATATAATAAACAACTTGCTATTGCTCGAGGAATATCCATGGCAGAAAACTAACTTGTACAGTAAAACTCAGCTCAAGGCAGGGGGAGCCTCACAGTTTAAGACCGTTATTGGACTATAGTATGCTATACATTTATATACAGTACAGCAAGTGTAATGTTAGTGCATTTCCCTTTTTCCCTAGATACAGTACTGTGTGCTGTGATCATCAATACAACAGTAATCTCTCTTAACCTTACTCTTATTAAAAGAATAGCCCCTTTTACTAAAGGGGAATTATAAGCAGTAACTCATCCGTACAGTGCAAGCAACTATATATCAGGCAAGGCTGTGCTGCACATTATGACAGGCTTTATAGCAGTGACTAATAGCTGATACATAGCATCGCAAATCTAAGTGACAGCCACTGGATCCTGGTTCCTAGGAAAGTAGCCAGATATACAGCATTGTGTTCCCCCCTACCCCCTTTTTAGATGTAATTTTCATTATTCACACAATTCCTGTTCCCACCATTTCTTCCATTTCCTCCATTCAAGCTCAGGTCTGGTCAGCCACAATGGCAAAACCTGTATGGCTGTTATTATCCTTTGTATGTAACCACTCTAATGATGGTCTGTTCCACATTCTGTACTTAATTTGCTTAAAAAACACAGTTTCAGACAGAAGGTATGGCCAGCGCTCCCTAGGTAAGCCTCCTGGCCTGCTGAGCTTCAGCTCAGCCACAATCATTCATTACACCAAATAGTTATCTGATATTTCAGTGGTTAGAGGATGATCCATTGTTGAGTGGTCTGGCCCTGCTAGTATCATTCATGGCAGTGATCCCCAACCAGTGGTTCGTGAGCAACATGTTGCATGAACCAGTCCCTTGGATGTTGCCCCTCGTGGCTTTAAAGTAGGTGCCCATTTTTGAAATACTGACTTGGAGGCAAGTTTAAGTTGTGTAAAGCCAAACCGAGCCTTCTATTGGCTGCCAGTCCCCATAGGGGCAACAAATGGCCAATTATAGCTCTTATTTGCACCCCCAGTAACTTTTTCCATGCTTGTGTTGCTCCCCAACACTTTTTCCATTTGAATGTTGCTTAAGGGTATAACAGGTTGGGGATCTCTGATTTATGGGGATCCAGTGTGGGAAAGGGCAGTTAAAGCATTCTGAGCATTTAGGGCAATGAAGCAGTGTCTGAGTGATTGGTCCTGCTGCTGCCAGTGTGTCTATGTACAGATTCAGTCAACATAAACAAAAATCTTCAGCACACCACTTACATACATGTTCTCAGAGGGTGCTTGACTTCCACAGCCACTCCCAAGGCTTTTTTCCATGTATCTCTGCAAAAGGGAAGAAGCACTCCAGTGTGTCGGCAATGCCTTTAAATCATTTATTTGCAGAAATGGACAAACACTGCACCTGAAGAAGGGGTCACCCCCGAAAGCTTGTGCTGTTTGTCCATTTCTGCAAATAAATGATTTAAAGGCATTGCCGACACACTGGAGTGCTTCTTCCCTTTTGCAAAGATATATGTACAGATTCAGCCCCAGATCTTTGCTTTCTTGTCATACCCTTTATCATCTCTTTATCATTCAATAATCTCTTGATAACAAGACAACTGGGCATGGACAGCGGCAGCAGCTGACTAATATATAAGGCCAGGCAAAGTAAGAGCAAAAGCAGCAGCCATGGCTTGCTCAGGAGCTGGGAATTCTGATGCTATATAATTGTTTGTGTCCTGCCCTGAGTGACTTATATCTTATCCCTTTCTCTGTTCCTCCCATTCTGTGTTCCTTTGCAGAAGGTTGGAGTTTGTGGCCCCCCTGACCCGCAGGTGCGTTGCCCATCTGTCATCGAGTTTGGTAAATACGAGATCCAGACCTGGTATTCCTCTCCATATCCACAGGAGTACACAAGGTAAGAGCAAAAATTGGCAGCATGACTTGAACGTTAACCTTATTTAGCCATAAACATCAGCACAGGAGTTTTGTGCATGAAACAGCTCAGCCTTTGTTATGAATGTTATTTTCATTGCCAAAAGAGACTGAAGTCTCTGTTGAGAAAAGTATAAAGAGTATAAAACAATCATGTTTACAGGCATCTATTTCTCTAAGGCTGGTAGCAAATGTGGCTTATAGTCCAACAGCATTATTCTAGCTGGCAGTTAAGCACCCAAAACTGCCCATGCCGCCTGGAACAGGCAGAAATTTGCTTATGAGCAGCCGTAAGCTGTGGTTTCTATTATAGCAAGTGACAGAAAGCATGGGCAGATAAGGGTGCTTCTCTATGATGTTGGTATATGTGGTTTCTGTATGTGAGTGGATAGATAGGTCAGTGTGGGTCTGTATGTGAGTGGATAGATAGGTCAGTGGGGGTCTGTATGTGAGGGGATAGATAGGTCAGTGGGGGTCTGTATGTGAGGGGATAGATAGGTCAGTGGGGGTCTGTATGTGAGGGGATAGATAGGTCAGTGGGGGTCTGTATGTGAGTGGATAGATAGGACAGTGTGGGTCTGTATATGAGTGGATAGATAGGTCAGTATGGGTCTGTATGTGAGTGGATAGATAGGTCAGTATGGGTCTGTATGTGAGTGTATAGATAGGTCAGTGTGGGTCTGTATGTGAGGGGATAGATAGGTCAGTATGGGTCTGTATGTGAGTGGATAGATAGGTCAGTGTGGGTCTGTAGGTGAGTGGATAGATAGGTCAGTGTGGGTCTGTAGGTGAGTGGATAGATAGGTCAGTGTGGGTCTGTAGGTGAGTGGATAGATAGGTCAGTGTGGGTCTGTAGGTGAGTGGATAGATAGGTCAGTGTGGGTCTGTAGGTGAGTGGATAGATAGGTCAGTGTGGGTCTGTATGTGAGTGGATAGATAGGTCAGTGTGGGTCTGTATGTGAGTGGATAGATAGGTCAGTGTGGGTCTGTATGTGAGTGGATAGATAGTATCGGTTATTGATTGCTTTATATGTTACTCTGTATGTCCAATGTATGTAACCCACTTATTGTACAGCGCTGCGGAATATGTTGGCGCTTTATAAATAAATGTTAATATAATCTAATAGGTCAGTATGGGTTTGTGTATGTGAGTGGATAGATAGGTCAGTGGATAGATAGGTCAGTGTGGGTCTGTATGTGAGTGGATAGGTCAGTATGGGTTTGTCTGTGCTGGGTTTATTTGGAAGGGTTGAAATTGATGGACTCTTGTCTTTTTTTAACCCTATGTAACTATGTAGAATGTGCCCTATATTTCTTCAGCCCAATAACAGCAGCAAGATTTCAAGTATAGGTCTGGTTATTGCTCATAAACATGTGATGCCTTGATACTAAAGGCCCTATAGCATTGGGGGCCAGATTGACATGTTTTATGAGTCCAGTCTGCAAGAAAATCTGGGATAAACACAGAACTATGTATCTGCCACCTGCTGCAGTATAGCCCAGGCCTGGCTCACCCATGCACGTCCGTCCTGCTGCAGTGACACAATCGATTCACTCATGAATAGCCTATCCTGCTTGCGTCTATCTGCAGAGTAACACTGGTCCAATATTTTTTCCTCTTACTGCAGTGTCATTGTGACCCCCCCCCCCCCCCCCCCCACCGTCATATTAACCTGGCAACAGAAATCCCATATACCTGTGTCTGTCTTTGGTTTTCCCATATACATCCATATAATATTCAGTGTAATTATTGCACAAAGAAGCTATTTATCTTCCATGTAATGTAGTCTGATATATGGCAGTGGTACATTGTGCAGGGATATGGTAGCCTATTGCTGTGTTGTAAGCAGCGAGTGAATCCAACCTTATGTTTCCATCCTCTGCAGGCTTCCCAAGCTGTACTTGTGTGAGTTCTGTCTCCGATACATGAAAAGCCGCACAATGCTTCAGCAGCACACGAAGAAATGCAATTGGTTCCACCCACCTGCCAATGAGATTTACCGCAAGGACAACCTTTCCGTCTTTGAGGTACGTAGGTCACAGTGACAGTAGCGGCGCCACAGGAGCGCACACGGCTGTACCAATGTGTTACACTCCTGAGTGCTATCTGTTTCCCTGGCCCTCTTCCCTGTTCTTTTGCCAGTGATGCACAAAGTTTTCATGTAAGCGTTTCCTTGTGCATCTTGTACTTCATTGTTCTTTCTAGGACTTCTCTGTCCCGAGTGTCTGTGTCGGCACCAGCTTTCTTTCTGCTTGTCTTTGCATTTTGTCCGAAGCTCTTGTGTTTGCTGCTTCAGTCCTTCCTTTGTTCCGGGCTTTAATCATCCGCTTCCAGTACCTCACTGCATTGTTCTCTGGGCTTTGTTTGCTTCCTTTTATTCATCCTCCGTTTGGTACTGTGTCACCTTTATGCCAAAGCCACAAATGGGCAGAAATAAGGTGCGGGGGGGGGGGGGGGGAGAAAGAGGTGAAACTGCTCAGTATTGGATTATATGTTCCTATTAACATTTCTTTAGGTGGATGGAAAGGTGAGCACCATCTACTGCCAAAACCTCTGCCTTCTGGCCAAGCTCTTCCTCGACCACAAGACCCTCTATTATGACGTGGAGCCCTTTCTCTTCTATGTGCTGACCCAGAATGACTCGAAAGGCTGCCATCTTGTTGGATATTTCTCCAAGGTGAGGGAAAGGGGCTGTTTGCTGTGCACCTGTGTTTTTCTCACTAAGGAAGAACGTCCCCTGATTCAGCTTCTTCCCAAAGTAGGTTACGCGTAGTTCCAGCTACCTTCAAAGCCAGATGGCAAGCAAATGGATGAATAATGAGGAGCCCTGATACGATAGTGCTGTGGCAGTGTTCTTAAAGGGACCCCCTCACTTTAATTTTTCAAATTTTTTTTTTTTTTTTTTTTATGTTAATAGTTGATTGTATTCATATATGTTTAAAGGGGTGGTTCACCTTCAGATTAACTTTTATTATGTTATAAAATGGACAGTTCTTATCAACTTTTCAACTGTTCTTTATTTTTTAGTTAAATTATTTGCCACCTTCTAACCATTTTCAGCTTTCAAATTCCCAATGGCCCATAACATATAGCAACAGAGATAACACCCTGTTAAAATCCATGGAAAATGGCATTGTTGCAAAAGCTCTAGATAAGAAAATCAGCCTTCCCAGCACTCTTATCTCTCTCATCTAGATAATCAGCAATGCCCGGGAGATGGCTGCTTCAATAGGCTCCTTCGATTCTGGTTGTTTGGTGACCCTAGCATTTAGTAGCAAAGGTTCCACGTGCCAGGTTTCTGCGCTGCTAAGGAATGCAGGGTGGCGTGTCAGTGCCAGCAGTCGGAGATGACCCTGCTCTAATTGTACGGCAGATTCCAAGTCTATAGAATGACATGCCAGAAGCTCTACATCAGAGGCTTCCACGGGGTTCTAATGACTTGGTGAATGCAGAAAGCTGTGTCCTAGAGAATATGAAAGGCTTTAGGGCTCTTTAGTCAGGCTTCAGAATTCTAAATAAGGCTGGTTCCCAGGAGTTCTCTCTTTGTGGCTATAGCAGCATGAAGCTCATCTTTCATCCTTATAATCAGCAGTGAGCTGCAAGCTTCAGAGGGTTCGTGCCAGTGCTGATGACACCGGCCTGTAATCACCCGTCTGAAATCCCAGCGTAAAAATGTCTCTCATCTCCCACCCAAAAGTGACATTTTGTGGACTAATAGGGAATTTTGTTGCAATGCCTACATTCTGCACCCCATACGCAGCTGTGTTGCATGCAAGCAGTGGTCCATTACAGATCCATACAAGTCCATTACAAACTCCATGGATATACACTTAATTACAAATGCAGATTATTGTGCTCATGGTAAGTCGTAATGCAAGCAAGGGCTGGCCAATAGGCAAATGCAAGGTTAAAGAGAAATTGTACAACTGTGATTGGCATAAAATCCTCAGACTGCGCCCTCTGGTGGCCAGACTTGCTTAAACGTGCAAGAATTAGGTCCATTTCTTAGAGGGCCACAGAGTGCTCTTCCTGTTTAAGGTTGCTAGGGCAACTACCTTGTTTAAAATCTTGGTTGCTGATGAAAAAAAATGGAAAAACTTGAAACCCACAGCACAATATGCAGATCAGTTGCAGAGTCTATTGTGATACATATATAAAGGTGAATATTGCCTTTAAGAATGAGCAGCTTCTGCTTCAGCACCCTACTATGAGAAACCCTCCTACCCCCCTCCTCCTATAAAATAAAGCCTTCCCCACTAACCCGTTTATCCGGTCCATAGAAGCCATGTATGTGATTCTTGTATAATACTGGGCCTGATCCACGCTCTGATGCATCTTTGTGTTTCCCTTCCATCCCCAGGAGAAGCACTGCCAGCAGAAGTACAACGTGTCCTGCATCATGATTCTTCCACAGTACCAGAGAAAAGGATACGGCCGCTTCCTTATAGACTTCAGTAAGTAAGGGGGGGGAGGGGACATACTTGTTAACACTATATGGGAGCTGTTTGCTTAGATGTATTCCACTGCTTTAGAAGCGCTTTATGCAAACGTTACTCTCCATATGTCCCCTTCATTGACATCCAGGACTGGTTTCATAGAGTGTCTAGAAGTGCAGACATTCTCTCCAAATATTACCTGGCTTTTAGGCTGGATCCCTATCCAAGGCACTGTGCCCCGCTGGGGGAGAGCCCAAGCTCCCTGCATTACTGAAGGCATCGGCTTCTTACTGATGTATGATCCAATGTATAGTAATGCACAACACCTTTGCTATTTCCTCCTAGGTTACCTACTTTCTAAACGAGAGGGGCAAGCAGGATCCCCAGAAAAGCCACTTTCCGATCTGGGTCGGCTCTCTTACATGGCGTACTGGAAAAGTGTGGTACTTGAGTGTTTACATCACAACCGAGAGCACCAGCTAAGCATCAAAAGGCTCACCAAGCTGACTGGTATCTGCCCCCAGGACATTGCGGCCACGTTGCACCAACTACGTATGCTGGAACTTCGTGGAGACCGGTGAGCTCCTGCTGCTGCTGTTATACTTATTTGGGGCTTCCTTGTTGCTTCTTTTTCTTTAAATTCACTGGGGAATGTAATCCCCCACCCCTTACCAATGCGTTATATGCTTATCTGTTTGTCCTCTTCTTCGTACAGCGTTGTGTTGGTTCGTCGGGAACAACAAATTCAGACACACATGAGTCGTTTGCAGGCCCGGCCGCGGGAAGTAGAGGTGGATCCAGAAGCTTTGAGATGGACACCTGTTATTGTCACCAACTCTGTGGTCTCGGATGAAGAGGAAGCGGAATCTGAAGAAGAAGAGGATGAGGAGGAGGAGGAGGATGAAGAACAAAGAAGTCCTCTGAAAGACAACAGTGTGAGTATGGCAGACTGTGTAACCATACTGCTAGCCTGCTCTTCTGTTCTTAGTCTTGTTCAGTCACTTACCTGCTATACATTGAATGATGTGATATGAACGAAATCACTGATTTAGGCTCTGAGCTGGGCCTTCCCTTGGTAGCCATAGTCTAGCTCGGGGATCCCCAAACTTTATACATGTGAGCCACATTTAAATGGAAAAAGTGTTTGGGAGCAACACAAGCATTAAAAATGTACCTGGGGGTGCCAATGAGCTATAATTGCCTACTTATTAGCCCCTGTGTGGACTAGCAGCCTACAGAAGGCTCTTTTTGACATTATATTTGGTTTTTATGCAACCAAAACTTACCAGAAGTTCAAAAATAAGTAGATGCTTTGAGGCCACGGGGAGCAACATCCAAGGGGTTGGGAAGCAACATGCTATTCATGAGCCACTGGTTGGGGATCACTGGTCTAGCTCATACTTATTTTAAATAAACATACTTACCTTACAGTTTAATGTTAATGGGGAGGGAAGTAAAGTTTTATGTGTACAAATCAGAAACCTGGTTGTGTGAAATGAATAATGATAAAGCTGGAAACATTGCGGTTAATTATCTCCCTCCCTCCCTCCTTAGCAACAGGTTTTGAGAAGCATCTCAAGAGAGTTTGAAAGAGAAACCTGTCCTGTTTTGGAAAAGGAGAAGAGCCCACCTACGCTCCGTCCTTCCTCCCCAAACTCTCGTTTTCCGAACCCACGCCAATTGCAGGATTTGCTTCGGGATAGCTTGCCTGCCAATAGTCAGCCTCCCGGAAGAGGCCGAAGAGGGAGACGTGGGCGGCGGGGTAGAGGCTTTGGGTCTTCCAGTCGTGCTGCGGACCTTTTAAGACTGCTTGCCAGGGAACCCCCAGGGCCCCCTAGGCGAAATGGGGAGAGGGGCCGCTCTGGATCACGAAGGGGCAGGCTGAAGAGACTGGCTGATCCCATGCTCCGTAGAGACTTCTTAGAGCAACAGGAAAGGCTGGCTCAGCGCTTCGAAAGCGAACATCCACAGCTAAGGCGCTTCAGTGAAAGCAGTGAAGAGGAAGATGAAGATGAAGAAGAGGAGAATCACAGCCTGCGCTCTGATTCCCCACCCATCCTAACCAAGCCCACTCTCAAACGCAAGGTGGGACTTATTATGAAACCAAGAATTATGGCTAGAGTATAAATGTTTCTAATGGAAATATATCATTCATAATTAGGACTTAGCTTTCTAATTAAGGAAGATAAAGTAGGGGGGTGTACCGTTTTTAGTGCATTCCCTATTTTTATGTAGTGTTAAATTGTGTTTTTTACTCTCATTACGAATACATTTCCACAACTGTGATTTGGAAGTGACCTCACTGATGCAGTGCCATTAATGTGAATACAGCATTATAGTGTGTACCCAAAAGTCTGTGCAAACACACTCGGGCTCATTTAGCAGCACTGGGCAGTAACCCATAGCAACATATTAGTGATTGCTTTTTTCATCCAGTTGCAGGTTGAAAAGTTATTGCAACAATTTGATTGGTCCCCTCTGGTTACTGCTCATGGGGAAAATTTGCCCTGTGTTGATAAATGTCCCCACAGTGTGTAGCTGCTGAGGTGCCAGGCACCAGCATTGCCATGGTTCTGGTTCCAAGGCTGGCATACATGCTCAATGTATGTATAATACAGTTCTGTCTGGACCTTATGCTCATTTTGGGGGAATTTCCCATAATTCTGAAGTGCAGATAACCTAAAATATTCACAACTGCCCTTTTTGACCTGCCCATTTCATTGTTTTACTATTTGCTATGTACATAGGTCCTATGGGTCCCAGCATGGCATCATATAAGGATGCAGCCCTAATAGCTTACCTTAAACTTATTGCTAAGTCCGTACTCCTCACAAGACTGACAGCCCATTCTCTCCTTTGTGTCAGAAGCCCGGAGCACACAGAAGACGTCGCGTCCGAAGGCGTAAGCACCACCACAACAGCAGCGTAGTGACAGAGACTATTTCTGAGACTACCCAGGTTCTAGATGAGCCCTTCGATGACTCTGACTCGGAGCGTCAAATGCCAAGACTAGAGCCCGAAGAGGAGGGCAGTGGCCGTGATACTCCTTTCTCTCCCAGCTACTTCCCTTACCTCACTCCATACCCCCTGCTGAGGCATAACCGACCACTGGGCAAGAGCAGATCAAACACAGAGCAAGCCCAGGGTAAGTGTGGGTTTCGGGGAAGTAGGTTAAACGCTCATAAATCTGTATGATCCTGCTGCTGTAAAACCGTTCTCCTCTGACTGCTTGTTTTATTTGTCATTTTAGGGTCGGCAGTACAGCCTACTGTCTCTAGCATGCGTTCCACAGAGGGGTCGGCCTCCTTACCAGATTCCTGTAATCCTGCACCTGTCAAGAAGAAGGGGTGGCCTAAGGGTAAAAGCAGAAAACCTCTGCATTGGAAGAAACGTCCAGGACGGAAACCAGGTTTCAAATTAAATCGTGAGCCTCCACCACCAGTTCCCACTAGTCCTCCTCCTGCTAGGCCTGGGCGAAAGTCAAGAACCCGAGAGGAAGAGGAGGAGGAGGAGGAGGAAGAAGAAGAGCCTACCAGAGAAGAATCTCCAGAAAGAAAAGAGCCAGAGAAGGAAATTGTAGAAACTGTAACTGAAAAAGCTGCAGAAGAAGAACCTACCAATACTGTTGTGCAGCCGTCCTCTCCATCTGAGAGCAGTAGCTGTAGCGAAAGCTCATCCCGGGAGGTTGAAAATCACCCAGCGTCACCAGAAATGCCGGTGCAAACTGGGGAAGAACCTCAGGCTGTTACTGAAGAGGCTGAGCAAGAAGAAGAGGAGAGAACACCAGAGGAAAAGCCTGAAACAACAACTGTATCCAATCAGCAGGAAGATCAAGATGCAGATGATGAAGATGAGGGTGCAAAGGAGGCTGAGGAAGGGGAGGAATTAGAGCCAGAACTTGTACCCGAAGAGCCAGCACCACAGGAGCCTTGTGTAGTCAGTAGCAGCGAAGAAGACGACAAAGGGGATGGTGCACAGGAGGCAACAGAAGGGCCTGATCCTCCTTCCTGCTTAGAAGAGGCGGAGGAATGCCAAGAGAAAGTGGAAGAGGAGCAGAAAGAGGAAGAGGAGGAAGCAGAGGAGGTAATACCCCACACTGAGCTAGACCTGGAGACTGTGCAAGCTGTGCAGTCACTGACCCAGGAGGAGAGCAGTGAGCGTGATGATGGGACATATGGGGACTGTGAGGACGAGACGCTGACAGCATGTCAGACTTTGCAAAGTTTCACTCAGGCAGAGGAAGACCCCCAGCTAAGTTTATCTGAGGAGTGCCATCCTTCTGCCCACGACAGCCCTATATCCTCTGTCCACTCCCACCCCAGCCAGTCAGTGAGGTCAGCAAGCAGCCCAAGTGTTCCCCAAACTATGGAGAATAATGGAACTGGTGTGTACCCACAGATTAGCCCTGATGCAGGATCCCTCTCCGCTCCTTCTATACAGAACTTAGAGACCACCAGCCCCATGATGGATGTTCCTTCAGTGTCCGACCACTCTCAGCAGGTGGTGGACAGCGGTTTCAGTGACCTTGGTAGCATTGAGAGCACTACAGAGAACTATGAGAACCCCAGCAGTTATGACTCAAGCATGGGGGGTGGCAGCATTTCCTCGCAGAGCAGCTGTTCATATGCTAGCAACAGCAACGCTAATGGAGGAGGGGGCCTGCCATCCACGGCTAGCATGGCACAAAATGGGTGTGCCGTAAATCAGCAGATGGCTAGCATGGCAAGCATGTTACAGCCATCCCAAGCTTGCAGCATTAAGTCACCCCAGAGCTGTGCCTCGGAGCGACCCCCCAGCAGCAGTAACAATAACCAGCCACCACCCCCTCCTCCTCCCCCTCCACCATTGCCTCCACAACAGCCCCAGCCACCGCCCCAACAGCAGCAGCCCCCAATGTCACAGTGCAGCATGAACAACAGTTTTGGTCCCTCGCCAATGATCATGGAGATACCAGACCAGAGCAATGGCAGCAACCTCAGCATCTATCCAGGGGATTTTGGGGCGGGTGGTTACACCCAGCCTTCTGCCACCTTTAGCCTGGCAAAACTGCAGCAGCTCACCAACACTATCATGGACCCTCATGCTATGCCTTACAGCCATGCTCCGGCAGTCACCTCCTATGCAAACAGCGTGTCCCTTTCCAACGCGGGCCTTCCCCAACTCACCTCCTCCCACCCTCTAACTGGGGCACCCCAAGCACAAGCCACCATGACCCCCCCTCCTACCATGAACCTCCTTCAGTGCAACATGTCGGCGGGCAATCTCGGCATTCCACATAGCCAGCGTATTCAAAGCCAGATGCCTGTCAAGGGGCACATCTCCATCCGCTCCAAATCTGCCCCGCTTCCTGCTGCACCATCCCCTCACCAGCAGCAACTGTACGGACGCAGCACACCAGGCATGCAGTCGTCCGCCAGAGCACTCTCCGTCCAGCGGAGCATGAACATGGGCGTCAACCTCATGCCCACCTCCCCGTACAATGTTAACACCATGAACCCGCTCAATGCTATGGGCAGCTACCGCATGTCCCAGCCCATGGTCAACAGCTCCTATCATAGCAACGCAGCCTATATGAACCAGACGTCACAGTATCCCATGCAGGTTGGCATGGGCATGATGGGTGCCCAGGCCTACACCCAGCAACCTATGCAGCCGAATCCCCATGGAAATATGATGTACACACCTCCTCCGCACCACTCCTACATGAATTCCCCTGCAGTCCCCAAACAAACTCTAAACTCCCCCTATATGAGGAGATGAGGGGGCACCGGTGCCACCCAAAAGCGAGCCCGCCTGCCACTTACGTTCTCTTGCAGACTATAAATAAGGCCTTTTATACTGACAGGACTTTTATCCCCTCTCCCCTATATCCCTTGCTGTAGATTTAATATTATATGTTTTTTTTATTGTTATTTTATTTCCCCGTGCAAAAAAAATATAATTTTGTTGGGGTTTTCCTGATATTTTTGTTTTCTGTAGAAAGGTTCTTTTATTCACTCTGTCTCTTTCTCCAGTTTATACAAACGTTGGCGGAAAAAAATATTCCCCCCTCCCCCCCGACCCCCAGTTCCATTATTATTCTCATTTTTTTCGTTTTTTTACTATAATGGAAGCAAAAAAAGAAAAAAAATATAGCAGATATAAAAAGCAGCTCTAGCGGAAAATCGCACGGAAATAGGAAAAAAAAAAAATCTTGTTTTTAGAAATCGAGTTTAAAAGAAAATATTAAGAAAGACAAAAAAAAAAAAAAAAAAATATCTAACCCTGTAGCCTTATTGAGTCGCTGGCTGTAACCCAGCCGCGGCGAGCGTATATTTTCAACGTGCGTCCGCTCTTACTTCACGAATTGTGATATCCAAGTTGGGGGTGCTGAAGTGAAGAGATGTTTCCAAAGCCCAAAGGATGGGTAGAAGGGCATAATAACTGCCCTCCTTTATGGTTCAGTCCTGTCGCTGTATATCTCACACATTCTGGGGATACATGAAACGCGTAGGGGGCGGGGTCTGAGATACCCAGCTGCTTAGGCACGTGTGGCGCTCACTAGCAGGGTGCAGCTGCATCGTTTTTGGACGTGTTGAATAATCAAAAGGAATCTCTTTACGATTTCACCGTACGAAAACAATGCAGGGAGACATACTCAGTCCTGCTATTGAACGTTGCATGTTTTTGGGGACTGGGAGCTCCTTCTCCTTTACTGCCCCTCTGTCCCACTGTACAAGGGGGTAGTACTCATATCTCATTGTAAGAAGAAGCACTTATTCCCTACACAATGGCATTTTAGGAAGGACAGATCATGTATTCTCGGTCTTCCCCCCCCCCCCCCCCCAGTTCTGTTTGTTTGACCATCTTCTACTTCCTGCTTGATCATGTTTAAAGGACCAGTAACACCAAAAATGAAAATGATTAATTTGACCCGACATGCAGTTTTTCTATTCTGTATAATTATCAGCTCTTCTGTATGTGTGTGTATATATATATATATATATATATATATATATATATATATATATATATATATATATAATCAGCTCTTTCAGACCTTTTTTTTTTTTTTTTTTTTTTGTGTTCTCCGGACAAAGTCACCATGTTTTCAGTGAAAGTTTTAATTATGAATATTCAGAAACTGGCCCCAAAAGCCCTACCAGGAAATGTACATGTATTTTCTCACTTTCCAGTCAAGTAATTATGGGGCATTTTCATTGGCTGGTGTTACTGGCCTTTTCCATTTTTACTAATCTGGTTCCATTTTGTTCAAGCATTCCCTGCTAGGTGTGTGTGTTACCTGTGTGTGTGTATATTCACATGTTGCCATTCACACCTCTGTGTTCCATACGGAGAGTGGCGGCGAACCGAGGCTAAAGGCTAGCGGATTCATTGTATTCTCAATGTTTTGCCTTAAGAACAAGATGCGGTTTGTGGTATACAAGCTCTAAAATGGTTAAAACATTGACAGTGCCTTAAAACTGTTCTTCAGCCAGCGGTTTTATGCTGCCACTTTCTGTATTTGCACGTAGATCATTGCTTCTCGTTGCTCAGGCAGTGAGGCTTTTAGCTCTGCGGGTGTGTGCCTCGTTTATTCATGTGTATTTGGGGGCGGCCACTCTACCTTGTTCCATGGCTTGTGACTTCTGGAAACCACATTGAAAGCACTTTCTGGTACAGTATCTAGCACACTTCTAGAACTAGGACTGACGGGATGCTGTAAGCTCATCAGCCTAAAACAAATGAAGCCAAGTGAGGCGGCTTGGGGGGGGGGGACTTTTCTGTTAGACATTGGTCTCCAGGGTTGGCAGCAGCTGCACAAAATTATATTGTACGGCAGACATGGTCTCTACAAAGGCAAGGGCCGACCCCTTCACATAAACAACTTGGGCAGCTAGCACAGAGCCATTTGTGCACCAACAATACTATTATTGGACTCTGCACACACCCGCAGAATGAAACGCCCGCCTACCCTATTCCCCATCACATTTCATGAACTATTCCCCCTCCCCCCTCGTCATTCTGTTAAAGTACTATTTTTGATAGTATGTGTATAGAAGCATTTTCTGTATGTTTGTATATGCGTCATCCCTATGTATTATATAGGAACAGCCATTTGACTTTTCCTAGAAATTGCCATTTATTCCCCCATACAGACGTGCACATATGGGTGCAGAATCATTTCCCTGCATGGCTTCGTTGCAAGGGGATGCATTAGGTGTTTCTGACTGGCTGTCATGCCCAGTTACAGCCACTCCCCCATTATTCTGGGCGTGGTTATGCACACACACACACACACACACACTGTCACTATTACTTTTCCTTACGGCCTTTTGCAGTGCATATTCAGACTGAGGAGGGCAGTTGATGGGTCCTTTATATAATGTGTATGCAAATTCACCTCTCTTCTCTCCCGCCCCCTCCTATGGTTTTAATAATGGCAATTAATATTTTAAAACGGTTTTACTCTCCACCACATCTTGTAATTTTGCAAAGGCTTTTTTTCCTCTTCTCTCTCTCTTCTTCCTCCGGCCTTTTCTTGACGCTGTGGGGTTCTAATCCCTGTCTGGTTTGTATGTAATAAAACTTTCACCCCCCCCCCCCCAGTCCCTCTCCCACTCCTCCTTTCTAGTAAGTGCTTTCAGAAAAAAAAAAAACTGTACATTTTAACGTTAAAAAAAAAAATAAATTATGTTGAGACATTTTGGATATATTTTGCCATGTGTGACTTTATTGAATGTGACCTGTATGTAGCAAGGTTTGGTGGAGAATGCGGGATTCGGCTACAATTTATGGATTTCATGTATCCCCCTGATTTTAATATATAATGCCTGAAATTACGTTTCTTTTTTTCAACGTAATTTTTGCTTCTCAGTTTTGAATAGAGGAAACTAGAGCAGGGAAAGGGAGCCGGGGGTTTGGATAACAGAACCAGAATCCTGTTCTTGAACTTTGTGGGAACTTCTGGGAGACGTTACATAACAGAGAAACTGTTATCTGCCATTATATTTTAGAAACTCGTTTCTTATATTGCATGGAAATATACACCTTGTAATATGCGGTGTATTACACTATCGCTAGGGATGTGTGGGCCGGCCAGAAACTTGTGAGACCTGTGTGTAGGTGGGTTTGAGTAAACACTGGGACACAATGGGTCGTCTTAGGGTTGGACACAGGTTGACTTTTTTTCAATCCACAAATTACTAGTCCCCCCCCCCCCCCCCCCCCCCGAGTGATAAAAATCCTCTAACTTCACACATTGTCATCTTGTCTCTTATCCCAGGGATCCCTAGAGTACAATGAGGGCTACCCCTACTGCTCATGCAGGCCACAGGAACAAGAGAAGCTGGCACCCAGTAGAATAGAATACCCTTCGCTGGTGTGATGGTCTGAGGATAGAAATTATAGTCACTGGGGAGTGCTGAAGCCTTTACTTGGCCTGTTGTTTGCTTCAGATGTCTATGCCTAAAATATATCTTGCTCTGTAACCGGCAGCCATATAGTTACAGTCCCTTTCCATGTTAGCCAAGCATGTCTTCCCTTCCCAGCTCTAGCCAATTGGCTGCGTAATAAGATTGTTTCATTGATAGAAGCCTGGCCGGCCGTCTCTATCCCTGCTAAACATATCTACTGATTCACATCTTGCTTGTAGCTTGTGAGTCACGTTATAGAATTCTATTGACCCCGGCGCTGCAGTGCTGTTCATCATTTCCCATGTAGTAAGATGGGAATTTGATTTACTCCATGTTAACCTCTGTATTGTAGAAGGATCCCAGTGGGGCTGATAGAGACCTCCAGAGATTTTTATCTGGTTGATACGCCGCTAGTTAGACAAACTGGCCCTACAGCATTGATTTCCCAACCTGCTTTTTTGCTTTACTGAACAAAAAAAGACTCGACTATTTCCTAAATGGAGATTTCACCCATTTACAGCTTTACTGGTTCAGTTGCCAGACTATAATGGGCTATTGGCTCATTGCACAATCCCTGTGTGATCTGCCTGATAAGGCTGCAGGCCAAGTGGTTATAGTAGATGTGATCTTGTACTGATTGACCATAGACTGTCAAAGTGATTGTGTGTGGTTCATTACTTCCAGGTCACCTGACTTCTGTCCAGTTATGTCGCCTTGACGTATCATGCTGGGAGGTTTTGGTAGTCTAAATTCCAGTTATGTAAGGGGTAGACACAAACATTACAATTGGGTCATTCTGATGCAGATAAAAAAACAACATCATGTCTATGGGCATGTTGTATGGGCAACTTTGTCCAGGATACACATAAGTGGACTAAACTTGCCCCTATTAAATAAAACTCAGTACTTGTGGAAGTGAATATTACAGTGACCGGTTGGCTAATCCTATGGCTGATGCCCACAGAGCGAGTGGAAAACAGAAGGTAGGCAAAGGCCTTTGCACTGATGATTACTATTGTTGCTGGTTGAAAGGCATTTTGGAGCGGTTAGTTGCCCCCAATAGCAGAGATTTATCAATGTAGGTGCCTAATGCTCCGTGGGATGTCAGCCTGAAGGGTGAGCTTAAGGGATAAAGCCTATTTGCTGTCCCACATACTCCTGTGTGCCCCACTTGGAGGTCACTTAGGGTCAGAGCAATGGAGTAACTGCTCTGAGCCCCCCCCCCCCCTGCTGAAAAAATCTTCAAAGGGCCCAGCGCAGAGTAGCAAACTTACCAAGGCCCTCTCACCTCTAACGCGCCACTTTCCTACCTCTGAGCTGGAGTGGGGATTTATATGTAAAATGGAAGAAGCAGATCCCTCAGTCCAGGTCCAGGCCCCCCTGGCCCCTCCGCAACCACGGTGTCTGATTCCTCTATTGTTACACCGCTGAGCGTTAGGGTCAACACTTATTTGCTGCCCCAGATATTCCTGTGGCTGAATGGCAGTTAAAGCATTTTTTGTTATGAGCTAAGGGGCTGCTGACTGTCAGATTTTAAAAAGAGATACGTCTACTAGCAAAGGTGAGAGCAGTAATGGTTGAAGCAGGAATGCATTATGGGTGCATGAGGGGGAGGAAGCTCGCTGGGACATTATTTTCATCTAGCAATAAATCACCAGACCCATTGTAAGGTAATGCAAGTGCTTCTGTAATTGTATTAGTGATGCTTTTCCTATAACCTACTGTATTTCAATTAGGCCAACCAGGCTGTACTCTTCCAACAGTCCTACACTAACCATTCATTTCAGCTGGAATCTTGCACTACAAGACCACCTAAAGATTTACCAACTGGGGCCTTTATCTCCCCAAGCCATAGACGTGCCATGGTCCTTTGCCGTTGTGATTGTCCCAGTGCGTTGGTACCGTAGGCTCATTAATGAGTATGGTAATCGCAGGCTGCTTTGTCTCTTTAGTTGCTTAATTTATATGCACGCTGAGTCCTCCAGTCGGCAAGCTCTCTGGGGAACGGCTATCTGCAGCCATTAGCTGCTACTGGGCTTGTTTTCGTAGTAGGACAATGAAGGGTCTTAAGTGTCTCCCAGGCAGACAAGCAAGTTGTTTGCTCCCTTTTTGTTCACAATCCGCATTTGTAAATCTTAATTGTCAGGAGAACTTGCTGTTGGGTTCAGTATTTCTTGGGGGGGAAAAGGAAGCTGATGGGTCATATTCATGGTCATAGCAACATTTTTCAAATATTGGCCCGGGAAATGTTGTACTTGATGGTGGTGAGCAGCTCACCCCTTGCTCTGACTCTAGAAAAATGAGTTGTACCCACAGTTGGCAGTGGTGCCATGTCCCAACCTATGGCATACCTCAACCAGAACAGCCGTACAGAACTTGCAGCTTGTGTTACTTGCAGGTTTAGAACTAGACTTGAGGCCAGTGTAGGAGTTTCCTAGGGCCCCAATGGAAGCTGATGCCTGGGCCCATTCTCACAGCCATTAGATATAGATAGTGCCACTTGGCATTGGTTTTTATAAAGGCCCAACCCTGGAAATGGGAATTTTCCTACAATGTGGCCACTAGGAGATCCTCTGGAAGGCTAGTCTGTCACTGCGTGAGACTTTAGTCTTACTTGGAGTTGCAGTGTTTGTTGAGTGGTAATGAAAACCCCATTATTAGTGGAAGCCTATAGAAGAAGTGTTTGCCTAATTAGTATTTTTTTTGGAGAATGTAATAATTATTATTCTTATTATCAGTCAGAAGCATAACCCCACGCCATCACCTTGACGCCATTATTCACAGTAGCAACCTAAGTAGATGATAGCTCCTCCTTTCTGTTTCACTGCTTAGAAATGCTTCCTTGCACACTACTCCATTATCACAAGAACTTTCAGTCCCAACATTAATTGCCAAGTCTACATTTATTACCCCAAGACTAGTACCCAGCTGTCAGATTTGGGCCACTGCTACTCCTTTCTGCCAGAAAGTGTTGCCCTGTTCCTTGGGGCGACTGTCTGGTTTTACAGTTACAGTCATAGGATTAGGTAAGACAACAGCAGAGGAAGAGGAGGTAAGAAGGGGGTAATGTAATAAACTTCACAAAGTTGCACCAGGTCTAGGAACCCATATCAGCCAATCGTATGTTTTCCCTCAAGAAGGTGATCAATGTCTATAACCTGCTGATCGGTTGCTATCGGCTATTGGGCCAGGGTGCGAGCTTTTAACTTTGATTGCATTATCCATATTGTATGTGGCGGTCACAGAAACCTGATTGGAAGAAGAGTACAAGGAAAATGGATGAAGCAGCAAGAACAGACCAATCAGAAGCAGCCAGCAGGCCTTGTCCAAGACCAAAATTGCTAGACAGAGACTCTAGAGACTCCAGAGACTGCAAATCTTCCTAGAGACAATGTTCCTGTCAATTCCAGTGATACAAGACCTAATGAATCCTCGTCAATGAATGTCCAATATTCTCGCAAAAGTGCTGAGCTCAGCCAACAGGCAACAAGCATTACATTGCCGTACTGATGGGCCGATGGCTATTTGTGACGACAGCTGCAGTTATGGGTCCTACACCAACGTACAGACAGAAAGCATTCCTGGCACAGGCCAGACCACCAGTGGTTTTCGTTAGGTGCTTATTTGCATATGGGAGGAGTGAGTGATTAACTTTTCCTGGATATAATGGCCTAAATGTTGCTGCTCTTGGGCACAGCACCGTTACATTTATAACTCTATCTTATAGAGAAGCCCTCGCAGTAAGTAGAGGGAGGGGTCAATGGTGGCTGAAGTCTCAACACACGCAGTGTTTGAACCAATGAAGGGCACTGGTGGTACTTGTACATAGGATATGTATTTATAGTTTATGTATGTGAGTGTATAGATTGGTAGGTGTGGGTTAGGTGTGCTGGGTTTACTTGGATGGGTTGAACTTGATGGGCACTGGTCTTTTTTCAGCCCTATGTAACTAACTATGTAACTATGATATTTCAGGTGTCAGTTGTTCTAGGTGTCATCAGTGTAGCTTTAATTCACACCACAAACAATTATCTGCCTTTTGCACATTGCCTCCGCCATGTTGTTTGTTCCTTTGTAGCTGCAGTCACTTTTTCTGTCCAGCAGATGGAGCTTCTGCTCAGAGTGCAGTTCTTTCTCTGAGTGACAACTTGTCTTCCTTGGATAGCTGCAAGAATAAGGATCTTCCAGATGACAGTTGGCAGGGTTTGGGGTGGATCAGGTGAAAAATTGGTTTGAGTATGGAATGGCCTAAAGTGTCAGTATTTAAGTTAGGCATGTCGGAGGGCAAGTCCTTATGGGGTTCAGCATGCAAACCAGCGCTTAGGTTTTCTTTAAAAAGTACATTGATAAATACATATCCATGGGGTAAACTGACGTTGTGGTGCCTCATTTGTTAGTATAAATAAGACTGTAAGGCATATCACCCCTTATTTGTACCGATATGGCCAACAAAACAACAGAAACACCGGTTATACCTGAGCTGTGTGTATTGGACCATTCCTCACAAAGCTTCCAGTTCTTTTGGGAACGAGGGAGGTAGGAATCAGTTTGTGCCCATTGAGCTGCTCTTTATTCTCTTATAAAGCAACGTTCCCCAACTCATTTATCCGCTCCTCACATAGAGTCACGACTTGGCACTCTCCTTGGATTTCCTTCCATGTTCTATCAGACTTAAAGGAGAACTAAAGCCTAACTGAAGAAGTAGGTTGTACATTATGTTTGGGCCCCTGTACCAGCCCAAGGCACCCACAGAACTTTAGCAGGGAAGGTCTGTGCCCCCAAAGATGCCCCAGTAGCCCCCCATCTTATTTTCTGCTGATTCCCTGCCCATACTCTGTGCTGCTGATAATTTTCTGAGGAAACCATTCCATACTACATATGTACTATGGCAAACAGTGGGATAAATGTTTATAAATGCCAGAACTGGCTCATTATCTCAATAATCATATGGTATTGGCTGATATTTCTGCTCATCTCCCTTAGCATTCCCTCACTAATCCCCCCAATGTAATGAAAGGCACTAAGTTTATGCAAGAGCAGTAACCCATAGCAACCAATAAAATGTTTGCTTTTAAACAGATGGCCAGTAAATTCTGCCTGCTGATTGGTTGCCATGGGTTACTGCTCCTGGGCAAACTTAATGTCTTTTAATACATAACCCCCCTCACTAATTTCTTAGTTGATACTCAATGGCACATCTCTTACTTTGCTCACTCCTGATCTTGTGCAACCTCACACCTTGAGTCTTATACCCCCTTCCACTAATGACCTGTTATCCCACAGCCCCAGTCCCTTCCCAGAGGCTATTATCCCCCCACTGCTACTATAGGCACCATCTCTCCCTACTATACCTGCTATCCCACAGCCACAGTCCCTTCCCAGAGGCTATTATCCCCCCACTGCTACTATAGGCACCATCTCTCCCTACTATACCTGCTATCCCACAGCCCCAGTCCCTTCCCAGAGGCTATTATCCCCCCACTGCTACTATAGGCACCATCTCTCCCTACTATACCTGCTATCCCACAGCCACAGTCCCTCCCCAGAGGCTATTATCCCCACTGCTACTATAGGCACCATCTCTCCCTACTATACCTGCTATCCCACAGCCCCAGTCCCTTCCCAGAGGCTATTATCCCCCCCACTACTACTATAGGCACCATCTCTCCCTACTATACCTGCTATCCCACAGCCACAGTCCCTTCCCAGAGGCTATTATCCCCCCCACTACTACTATAGGCACCATCTCTCCCTACTATACCTGCTATCCCACAGCCACAGTCCCTTCCCAGAGGCTATTATCCCCCCCACTACTACTATAGGCACCATCTCTCCCTACTATACCTGCTATCCCACAGCCCCAGTCCCTTCCCAGAGGCTATTATCCCCCCCACTGCTACTATAGGCACCATCTCTCCCTACTATACCTGCTATCCCACAGCCCCAGTCCCTTCCCAGAGGCTATTATCCCCCCACTGCTACTATAGGCACCATCTCTCCCTACTATACCTGCTATCCCACAGCCACAGTCCCTTTCCAGAGGCTATTATCCCCCCACTGCTACTATAGGCACCATCTCTCCCTACTATACCTGCTATCCCACAGCCCCAGTCCCTTCCCAGAGGCTATTATCCCACTGCTACTATAGGCACCATCTCTCCCTACTATACCTGCTATCCCACAGCCCCAGTCCCTTCCCAGAGGCTATTATCCCCCCACTGCTACTATAGGCACCATCTCTCCCTACTATACCTGCTATCCCACAGCCCCAGTCCCTTCCCAGAGGCTATTATCCCACTGCTACTATAGGCACCATCTCTCCCTACTATACCTGCTATCCCACAGCCACAGTCCCTTCCCAGAGGGTATTATCCCCCCACTGCTACTATAGGCACCATCTCTCCCTACTATACCTGCTATCCCACAGCCACAGTCCCTTCCCAGAGGCTATTATCCCACTGCTACTATAGGCACCATCTCTCCCTACTATACCTGCTATCCCACAGCCACAGTCCCTTCCCAGAGGGTATTATCCCCCCACTGCTACTATAGGCACCATCTCTCCCTACTATACCTGCTATCCCACAGCCCCAGTCCCTTCCCAGAGGCTATTATCCCCCCACTGCTACTATAGGCACCATCTCTCCCTACTATACCTGCTATCCCACAGCCACAGTCCCTTCCCAGAGGCTATTATCCCCCACTGCTACTATAGGCACCATCTCTCCCTACTATACCTGCTATCCCACAGCCCCAGTCCCTTCCCAGAGGCTATTATCCCCCCACTGCTACTATAGGCACCATCTCTCCCTACTATACCTGCTATCCCACAGCCCCAGTCCCTTCCCAGAGGCTATTATCCCACTGCTACTATAGGCACCATCTCTCCCTACTATACCTGCTATCCCACAGCCACATCCCTTCCCAGAGGCTATTATCCCCCCACTGCTACTATAGGCACCATCTCTCCCTACTATACCTGCTATCCCACAGCCCCAGTCCCTTCCCAGAGGCTATTATCCCCCCACTGCTACTATAGGCACCATCTCTCCCTACTATACCTGCTATCCCACAGCCCCAGTCCCTTCCCAGAGGCTATTATCCCACTGCTACTATAGGCACCATCTCTCCCTACTATACCTGAATGTTGCAGTTCTGTTTCTGTTATATACTTAGTATTTCATCTGCTCATCGTTTGACAATAATATAGGGTTTCTATAATGCCTTTCTGATGCACAGTTAATAATAGTGCCCTGCAATAAATCCACTGACTGTAAAAGTGATAGGTAATGTAAAAGATGATCTTTAATATTAGCGGTTGCTTAAGCCAAATGATTTTCTGATGATGCTTTCGCTGTAACCTGCTGCATTTTTTATTAGGCTAATCAGGCTCTTTTCCTCAAACCTGTTCTATATTAGGAACAGCCTTCTATACAGAGTTATTTCCCAGAATGCCTTCCGTCCCCTGTAAGCAGCATATGGATCTTCCACGTGGATCCAATGCTTGGCGTAAACATCTGGAAGTCTGGAAAGCGATTTCCTGAAATATTCCTTGCTCTTAATAAAGGAAGCTATAGTTAAAGTTCAGATAAATGTTATTAGAATTATAAGTTGCTAAGATTGGTGCAGAGCACCATGTACACAATGGGTTTGTTGTTACTAGCACTAGTTGGGCCTACTGTGTGGATCCAGTGCCTTAGCATGTGTGACCCCCACTGCTGCTTGATGTGGCGCTGGTTAAATACATTAAAAAGCCCAAGTCAGGTACAAATTGTGCCTATATGCAATAAGGGTCACATATTTTTGCCCATATATCATCCAGCGCAAGTTTGCCAGATCATCTTTTACAGAAATCAAGGCAAATGATGCCAATTATTTGCACTTTCCACTCCTATTGTGGAAAGTGCAAATAATTTGATGAATCCCGGAAGACTACCCACATATGTATAGATCCACTCATTTCTTGAGATCACCTGACCCCATCATTCGGGCCAGATTCATCCTCTCCTGCCAGGAGTCTATACTTTAGGAATCACACACCCCTAGGCCAGATGGGCCCATCCCTAACTCCTCACGTTCTCTGCAATCCCCCTGGTTGCTGTACATTCCCAGGTTTCTGATCATCGGGTCGAGAGTTCTGGTGATTGGTACATGGGAGATATAAAGACCTATGAATTTTCCTTTGTCTCTCCCGTTCTCCTAAACGTCACAGAATGACACCCCTAAAGTCCGGCCATTTTAGGCTAGGACGTTTTGGCCTTTCCACAAATTATACCTTGATGCCCTTGCTGCTGCTGGCCTGCATAGCTTGCTGCATCCAAGTATCATGTACGTTATTATGTACTCTGGGCACTCTCCTATCAAGGATTCAGATATTATAGTCCAATTAAGGGTATTTTTTTAACCAAACAGAACAGGTGGACCTGTCACTATTGCTCCTGTTGAATTTGGAATTGGAATTAGCATGAGTGTAGGGCACAACAGGCTTCCAGCCCCACTTTGTGTTGGATGCCATTATGGAGCGAAGCAGGTGGTGGCTTTTTCTGGTTATTCCTTTTATGGCATCAGGTTTCAGACTCTTGTCCTTGGGAGTCTGCTTACGGCACAATACAGTTTTTTTCCTGATGAAATTCATTGCTTCTTCAAAGGGAAATGAACAAAAGGAGGCAGCTAGCATGCATGATGTGCTTCCCAGCAAGGCACGTCTGGCAGACACATGGAACTGTCTGGTACAGGGGGAAATATACAGAATAACAGAGCAGACAGGAGACCAAGGAGCTGCAGGGCCCATTGGGCCCCTGTGCAGGGAACAGATTAAGGTCTGGAACACGGTTGCTGAAAACAAATTGGCCCAAAGGCCCAGTAACTTCATGCCAATAAGGCAACTAATGGTGTTCATGGAGTGCATAAGGCTTCCCCTCACTGGCTTTGCACATTTAGTGTTTCCTCACTTATCAACAAAGAGTAATTGCACTTGAGTCTAAATTGTGCCTCTTCTTTGGCATCTTCAGCCGTTCTACTGAGTTCTACTAAACCTGTATAGAACAAGAAATGATTCCGCTGCCCCCACCAAAAGCAACCATAAGCGTTTAAGCAATTTAACAGCCAAAGAAAGGGCTCATAATATAAACATATGGGCAAGTTAGAATGTTGCTGTGCTCTGTGTGCCTCCCTTCTTTCCTCCCTTCTTCCTGCTCGGCTACTAAACACATCCCAAGCAATGGCTACTCCCCAACATGAGTAAAGAGATCAGCGTTATGGACAAAATCTACTCTTTGGGCTGCTACATTCTATCTGAGGAAAAGCACAGAAGAAACGCCAGGGTTGGGTCATGGATGAATTGGTGTCTAAAATGGGAGGTGGAGCATCTCTGGCACCAAACAATTAGCACATTACAATAAAGAAATGGTTTAATATGTATATGCAAGGAGTTTGTATATTCCTCCCTGCCCGCAGGTTTCCTATAACATTAGAGGCAGGTTAATTGGCTCCTGATAAAATGGCCCCTAGTGTGTGTGACTGTGATAAGGACCTTAGATTGTAAGCTCCACTGGGCAGGGAATCTCCAGGCTACAAATTAATGGCACCTGGTGTGCAAACATATAGTGGTCAGACCTCTTCTAATTATCATAAGGATTTCCACAATGTTCCATAAAAATACACTCAGGGTCAACACAGGGCAGGGTGCCATCCGCCATGTTTCTTGCACTCTGGGTTCTACCCTCCACATTAAAGACTTGTCCACAATGGAACAGAGAGACCTACATTCTATCCCCAATAATAGGGTTTCCAGCGTTTTCTAAAAATTATACCGGCTGGGGTTGGGGGTGCCCACAAGGGGGCATGTCATGCCATTAATGGGCAGAGCTATGATGTCATGGGGCAGAGTCATGATGTCCAGTGGGCAGAGTCTTGTTGGGAAGGATGGATCGGCTGCATATTTGGTGAGCATTGGAACTAGGGAAGGGGGAAAGGGGTGGATAAGGTGGACCAGGGCAGATTGAGTAGTTATTCAAGCAGGGCCTGCACAAGTTATTTGTATGGGGCCCCCTATGACCACAAGCACAAGCCCCCATAGACAATGCCTCCAATAGTAAGTGCCCCCAATTGCCCCCATAGATTGATTGAACTATCCGGGACAGCGGGATGCGCTATAAAAACCGGCGAGACAGTGTTGGGGGGGTATGTTATAATATATAAAATGTTTTTTTTTTTGGAGCAGCTGGGATGGTGCCCCCCTGGGAGTTGGTGCCCTATGCAGACTGAGTACTCTGCTTATAGGGAGTGGCGGCCCTGTCTATAATAAGCAGTTCATATCAATAGTTCCATTGATTAATGTACTAATAAGCCATTCAGTTCATTGGGGGTCAGTGGAGTTTTCCCTAAGTTTAACCCCTTCCCACCTTTTGCTTGATACACAAGTTTCTAGGCAAGTTACATATAAGCAGTTACTATATCCAGCTGCCCGAAATGAACAGCAGGTGGTGCTGTGTTTCAATTCATAAAATAAATACTAGTATAAAACTAGGTAATATCTTGAAAACTAGAAAAAAATATTGCGAATGTAAACTGCAAAAGTGCTTAGAAGCTCTGAGGAATTTTACATGCACTTCATGAGGCTTTATATTTCCTAAAACATAATGTATTCTTGTTTATAGTAGGGGGGAGCAGGAGAAACCATTTTCCTCTGTTGAAATAAAGTGCTAGCCTCCTGCCCCAGATGGAAACGGTGCTGAAGGAAATACGTTTTTTTCCCAGTATTCAGTATAATTCCCTATTCTGAATTATTTCATATCTCTAATGTTTTGGCAGCTTTGGATGTCTGAGTTTAAGGAACATTATAAACATAAGAGAAACATTAACACTTTAGGTTCAATCGTGTCCTAAAAGGTTAAACAGAAACTGTTCCATCCCAGGGGGGCGGCTAACTTGCCCTTTCTCTCAGCACATCCCATTGACTGCAACACTCAATAAGCTTTTAGACTGACGCAGACCCCGGCACGCAGGCAATTTCCCCTCTGTTTGTGAGAGAGAGAATGAGGTTATATAATGTATGCGGCAATACAGATTGGGAGATTGGTATGTTCCTATCTCTGGGGTGGGTTAGCTAAGCAGCGCATCAACTGAGCATCTAATACTTATTCCTATTGAATACTGGGATTGGAGGGGAGGGCCGGGCACCGCACAAGATTTACATACTGTAAGCAGTTTTAGAACACGATGTGAAAATCCAATTTTTTGGACAGATTTGCAGCCATTAAATGAGGGACTTGTCTCTGGGGATGTGACCACTGACCTTGATCACCTCATTGAGCAAATCTACTAACATTACAGTTTGAGTTATAGCACAAGGGACTGACCAGTGTTTGTTCATCTACATGCAGGGCTAATTTGTTATACTGGTTTGAAGCCAGAAGCTACCTTAGGCATGGGCCCCTGATGTGTCACTGCATGGGCCCCTAATGTGTCACTGCATGGCGCCTGATATTGCAGCACGGGCCCCTGGTATCGCTGCATGGCCCCTGGTATCGCTGCATTGGCGTCTCATGTGTCACTGCATGGCCCCTGGTAATGCTGCATGGGCCCCTGATGTGTCACTGCACGGCCCCTGGTGTCACTGCATGGTGCCTGATATCGCAGCACGGGCCCCTGGTGTCACTGCATGGTGCCTGATATCGCAGCATGGGCCCCTGGTGTCACTGCATGGTGCCTGATATCGCAGCACGGGCCCCTGGTGTCACTGCATGGTGCCTGATATCGCAGCACGGGCCCCTGGTGTCACTGTAGTGGAGTCCTGCACAGGTGCTTACTGCATGCGTGGCTGCGCTATATTAATAATATCTAGTCCCACACATGTATGCCCTTGCAAGTACAGTCTTTTATAAATGCTAAAGACTAAATTCAGTTTCCATTTAATTCCTATTCACTAAATCCTTGTATGGAATCTGCAGTTCCACTTATAGTAAAGATTCCGTACTTACTGAATCCCTCACATTGTGTTTCTGTTCCTAAGGATAAACACACCATGGGCACTAATATCACATTCACAGTACTGTCTGTGCCCCCCTCCAGGTCATTAATAAACAAGTTAAAAAGCAAAGGACCAAGGACTGACCCCTGCGGTACCCACTAACCACACTGGCCCAATTAGAAAATGTTCCATTTACCACCACTCTTTGTAATCTATCCTTCAGCCAGTTCTCTATCCAATTACAAATATTATGTTCTAGGCCAATATTCCTCAATTTGATCATTAACCTTCTGTGAGGTACTGTATCAAACGCTTTAGCAAAGTCCAAGTAGATCCCATCCACTGCCATTCCAGCATCGAGGTTCCTACTCACCTCCTCATAAGACAATTAAATTAGTCTGGCAAGATCTGTTACGCATAAAACCATGCTGGCACAAACTAATATCAAAGTGCAAGGGGCCCTCCCCTGGGGGAGATTTTAAAATCAGAGCTAGGGGTTCCTAGAGGATACCAAAGTTCCTAACTCAGGGATCCCCAACCTGTGAGCCACATTTAAATGGAAAAAGTGTTGGGGAGCAACTGGGAGTGCCACTTAGAGCTATAATTGGCTATTTAATAGCCCCTATGTGGACTGGCAGCCTACAAAAGGCTCTGTTTGGCATTATGCTGGGTTTTTATGCAACTAAAACTTGCCTCCTTACCAGAAATTCAATAATAAGCACCTGCTTTGGGGCCACTGGGAGCAACATCCAAGGGGTTGGTGAGCAGCATGTTGCTCACGAGCCACTGGTTAGGGGATCAATGTCCTAAAGCATGCCAAATAAGAGCTATAATTGGCTATTTGGGAGTCCCTATGAGGACTGGCAGGATACAGGAGGCTCTGTTTGGCAGTACAACTGTTTTTTATCCAACCAAAACTTGCCTCCAAGCCGAGAATTCAAATATAAGCAGCTGCTTTGAGGCCACTGGAAGCAACATCAGGATCCCATGGCTTTCTATAAGTCCCCTATAGCTGCGCTCCGCTGCATCCATCCCACCTCCTCTGACGAATGACATGCAAATGCCCCAACTGACCAATAAACTCTGAAACTACCCCCACCTTCTAGCTGGTGGTAATTATAATGCACCCTCTGCAGTCTGTGTCAATAGGTGCATCAGGTTTGTACCCAGTGAATAATAAACATTAATGTGTCCGACGTGTCAAAATTCCCATCTGCAGGGAACGTATTGGACGCAATTGTGGAGGGCACAACTCAGCACATGCCCGTAATAATGCTGAATCAGGCCCGGACTGGCAATCTGTGGGTTCAGGCAAATGCCAGAGGGGCTGCTGTAAGATGCCATAGACAGTTACTATTTATTGGGCTGGTGGGGGGGGCTGTTTGGGCCTCTGTGTACTTGAAATGCCAGGGCCTATTTTAAACCCCAGTCTGGACCAGTATTGAATTACAGGGAAAAAAGGTGCATTGTGGGCAAGAATAGTGGCATATTCTATCTGAAAATGCGCTATACACTACGTCCATAAGTGAGACTTTAATATGTACATAAACCAGGGGTCCGGACCATTTGAAAGCACATGCCGACCAGATGTAATATCCCCAGAGGTACATGGAGATGCAATCAAGGCTCATTGAAAAACAAACCTTAAAAGTACGGGATATCATGAAAATTAGGTTCTTCTTATAGAATTCGAATCAGTGTGTGTGGGGGATTAGATTGAGAAATGGAAGTAAATGTATATCTAGTAAATAACCCCTCCTGTAAATAATAGCAATATTAGAAGCAAGAAGTTCTATTAAAATATGAAGATACTAGGCCAAAGGCCAAGCGCCATTACACAGGGGCAGAACCTGTAGCAGCATCAGCTCCTGCACAATCCTAATGTACAGAATAGTGTTTATATCTATTAACTGCAGGCAAACAGGCCCATAACTGCGCACAAGTGAATAAGCCCCTGGCACAGAAAGGCAAAGATAAACCTGATAGTATACATGGTGACTTTTTTGTCTTATTGTCATTACAATGCCATAGGTGTAGATATAGTATAGATGTACAACCCGTTATCCAGAAAGCTCCAAATTACGGAAAGGCCATCACCCATAGTCTCCATTACCAGCAAATAGTTCTTATTTTTAAAACGTATTTCCTTTTTCTCTGTAATAATAAAACAGTACATTCTGCTTGATCACAACTAAGATATAATTACCCCTTTTTGGGGGCAGAACAGCCCTATTGGGTTTATTTAATGGTTAAATGATTCCCTTTTCTCTGTAATAATAAAACAGTACCTGTACTTGATCCCAACTAAGATATAATTACCCCTTATTGGGGGCAGAACAGCCCTATTGGGTTTATTTAATGGTTAAATGATTCCCTTTTCTCTGTAATAATAAAACAGTACCTTGTACTTGATCCCAACTAAGATATAATTACCCCTTATTGGAGGCAAAACAATGCTTAATTTAGATGAAGCAAGGGTTTACATATGAGCTGTTTTATGTGATACATTACTATTAATTTTATTCTGGAACCAACAAATGTATTTTTAGCTGTAATATTGGTGTGTAGGCGCCATCTCAGTGCATTGTGCCTGAGTCTGAGCTTTCAGAAGGAGCCAGCGCTACACATTAGAACTGCTTTCAGGTAACCTATTGTTTCTCCTACTCCCTTGTAACTGGAGGAGTCCCAAGCCGGACTTCCTTACTATTGAGTACTATTCTGATACCTACTGGGAGCTGCTATCTTGCTCCCTTCCCATTGTTCTGCTGATCGGCTGCTGGGAGGGGGGGGGGGGGGGGAAATCACTCCAACTTGCAGCGCAGCAGTAAAGTGTGACTGAAGTTTATCAGAGCACAGGTCACATGGCTGTGGCACCCTGGGAAATGAAACATATGGCTAGCCACATGTGACATTTCAAAATTAAATATAAAAGAATTATGGCGGTTTTAAAAAACAGATTACAATGCAGGATTCTGCTGGAGAAACTCTATTAACTGATGGGTTCTGAAAAAAACATGTTTTCCCATGACAGTATTCCTAAGGTATGGAGATCCAAATTAGGGAAAGACCCTTTTACCTGGAAAACCCCAGGTCCTAGGACACATAAAGAAGACAATGGGAGCTGTTTTGTTGAAATACACAGACAAACAATCCCTGTTTTGCGTAAAGGGGAGGGCATAGCAAGGGGTTAACCCCCATTACATATTTGTATCCAGTTAAGAGTGATACATAAATATGTTTGTCATAACAGAAATGATTGATAACACAAATGTGTTAAATGATAATTATATTGCACAAGTTTGATGTGTTATGAAACACATAAAAATATAAAAAAGGGGAGGGCATTGCTTGGTAGTCCTATGTTTATTGATAAGAGCCATGTAAGGACTTAAGGCCCCCATACACGGGCCGATTATAGCTGCCGATATTGGTCCCTTGGACAGATTTGGCAGCTTATCGGCCCGTTTATGGGCAGAACCGAGGGGCCTGGCCGACCGATATCTGGCCTGAAATTGGGCAGATATCAATCGAGCAGGTTAGAAAATCCAGTCGGATCGGGTACCACAATGGCTCGTTGATGCGGTCCCCGAACCGACTGCCCCATGGCCGCAAATGTAATTTGATGGTTTGGCCCCAGGGCCAATGATCGAATTTGCCTACATGCCTCCCCGATATCTCCCACCTGTAGGTGGGGACATCGCCAAGCGAGTGGATCTGTCCATGTATGGCCAGCCTTAGGTTCAAACTGTACCCAGGTGTAAGGACATCAAGGCTTCAGCAAAAAGTCTATTTAACAGTCCCAATAAGGGTGAAGACACACGGAGCTACTAGTAGCAGCTACTTTTTCACAGCTACTAAAAGCCAGAAAATACACTGCCATAGACAATACTGAGAATTGCCTCTGCTAAAACACATGTAGAGACAGTTATCATTAGATGATCAGCATTGTATATTTTAGTAGCCATGGCAAGTAGCTGCTACTAGTAGCTCCGTGTGTCTTCACCCTAAATGACTGCAGAAAGGCGAGTTCCAAGGCAAATTGCTTACTCCTCCCCCACTCAGACAACACAAGGGAAAGGGCAAAAACTGGGAAATCTCTGTGAGTTTATTAGGCGCTACATCATCCATAAGCGCTTGGCCCTTTTAGCAGATAGGATTGGCCACTTTTGTGACAGGGAACCTCAAGTACGAAACATACAAAGCTCTACGACCCCTTAGTATCGGCCTCATTGACTGCAATCAATGGAAAGCAGCATAAGGATCAATATCTTCCTGGGATGCAGAATCCCGGACCTGTGTGATACATCTGTGTCTTCAATTGGGTCAACGAGAAAACTGCTTCCATAAGGAGAAGCCATCTCTCCAAGGATCCCGCGGCCCAATGTTTATATTTTCAGCAGTGAATATTCTGCATATACAGTATCTGAGGATGTTAGGGAATGGATTTTTACACAGGACCGGCTCATATTTCTCTTTAAATATTTTAGCAATAGGTTCCCGTTAAAAATGCCTGCTGTATTGGATTTGACTCTAAAGTGCCGCGGCAGGGCAGAGTAGTCTGCACAGGATAACAAATACATTGTAATAAATATTTATTTGTGCAGCAAAGTTGTTAGAGGGATACTGGCCGCTTATCAAAATGGGCTTTGTTTTCAGCTTCGGGCCTAATGGAGAGAGAGTGAAGATGGCTAATTATATCCAGCGGCTAACCACATACCGCTAATATATATTGCTCTGGCTTCGAGTAAATTACGCAGCACCAGATTTAGAAATAACAAAGCGGCAGGACTTGCTGGAAATGGGTTGTACATGGCGCACCAGCGACTGGTCTGGGCATTACGGAGCGGCAACAGTGTCCACGTACTGCATTCTGCTCAGTGTCGGTTCTAAGGAATACGGGTCCGTAAGGGAATAGTGGGACAGACAGGCACACAACCAGTCCCGCCAATGGCATTTCTGAGCAAATTGTATGACTGCACCACAGTGGGTGATTCAAGGTATAATGCCAGGTTGGCCATTGATCCTCATCAACTGATGCAACATAGCACCTATATGCACAACATTGCATTTCTTTAACACAAAAAGCCATGTACATTAGACATTGGGCCTTCTTAGGCAACTGATGACACTGTGTTCTAGAATCTTAATGCAAGAGGTCTTAAATACTCCTTAGGGCAATGGCAAACACAGCACTCCCAAGCATTTTTGTTGCCAGAACGTTAAGTAGCTCTGCACAGAATCACTTTCCATTTATTTCAGTGGCAATCACCTGATCCCATGCAGTGCACAGGCAATTGGTTATGGGAAATCTGGAATTCAGCACTTTCAAATGACAATCACGATTAGGTATGATATCTGGGAAAGGACTGTGGCTGTGGGATAGCAGGTATAGTAGGGAGAGATGGTGCATATAGTAGCAGTGGGATAATAGCCTCTGGGAAGGGACTGTGGCTGTGGGATAGCAGGTATAGTAGGGAGAGATGGTGCCTATAGTAGCAGTGGGAGGGATAATAGCCTCTGGGAAGGGACTGGGGCTGTGGGATAGCAGGTATAGTAGGGAGAGATGGTGCCTATAGTAGCAGTGGGGGATAATAGCCTCTGGGAAGGGACTGTGGCTGTGGGATAGCAGGTATAGTAGGGAGAGATGGTGCCTATAGTAGCAGTGGGGGATAATAGCCTCTGGGAAGGGACTGTGGCTGTGGGATAGCAGGTATAGTAGGGAGAGATGGTGCCTATAGTAGCAGTGGGGGATAATAGCCTCTGGGAAGGGACTGGGGCTGTGGGATAGCAGGTATAGTAGGGAGAGATGGTGCCTATAGTAGCAGTGGGGGATAATAGCCTCTGGGAAGGGACTGGGGCTGTGGGATAGCAGGTATAGTAGGGAGAGATGGTGCCTATAGTAGCAGTGGGATAATAGCCTCTGGGAAGGGACTGGGGCTGTGGGATAGCAGGTATAGTAGGGAGAGATGGTGCCTATAGTAGCAGTGGGATAATAGCCTCTGGGAAGGGACTGGGGCTGTGGGATAGCAGGTATAGTAGGGAGGGATGGTGCCTATAGTAGCAGTGGGGGGATAATAGCCTCTGGGAAGGGACTGGGGCTGTGGGATGGCAGGTATAGTAGGGAGAGATGGTGCCTATAGTAGCAGTGGGGGATAATAGCCTCTGGGAAGGGACTGGGGCTGTGGGATAGCAGGTATAGTAGGGAGAGATGGTGCCTATAGTAGCAGTGGGGGATAATAGCCTCTGGGAAGGGACTGGGGCTGTGGGATAGCAGGTATAGTAGGGAGAGATGGTGCCTATAGTAGCAGTGGGATAATAGCCTCTGGGAAGGGACTGGGGCTGTGGGATGGCAGGTATAGTAGGGAGAGATGGTGCCTATAGTAGCAGTGGGATAATAGCCTCTGGGAAGGGACTGGGGCTGTGGGATAGCAGGTATAGTAGGGAGGGATGGTGCCTATAGTAGCAGTGGGGGGATAATAGCCTCTGGGAAGGGACTGGGGCTGTGGGATAGCAGGTATAGTAGGGAGAGATGGTGCCTATAGTAGCAGTGGGGGGATAATAGCCTCTGGGAAGGGACTGTGGCTGTGGGATAGCAGGTATAGTAGGGAGAGATGGTGCCTATAGTAGCAGTGGGATAGATCAGTGCTGTCAAACTTCTGTGGTACCGAGGGCCAGAATTTTTCCAGCCTACATGGTGGAGGGCCGATAATGGAAGCCAGTTTTAGCCACTTCCCCTTTTAAAACCACACCTGCGTTATCACATTACCATACCCATATTAACAGTGGTAGTACAGCAAAAACCTGCCATACTCTGCCTGCCCTATGCTGCCTGTGTGTGCCATACTCTGCCCTCCCTACCTTGCCTGTGTTTTCCATACTGTGTCTGCCCTATGCTGCCTGTGTATGCTATACTCTGCCTGCCCTATGCTGCCTGTGTGTGCCATACTCTGCCCTCCCTACCCTGCCTGTGTGTGCCATACTTTGCCTGCCATATGCTGCCTGTGTGTGCCATACTCTGCCTGCCCTATGCTGCCTGTGTGTGCCATACTCTGCCTGCCATATGCTGCCTGTGTGTGACATACTCTGCCTGCCCTATGCTGCCTGTGTGTGCCATACTCTGTCTGTGCTATGCTGCCTGTGTGTGCCATACTTTGCCTGCCCTATGCTGTGTGTGTAGCATACTCTGCCTGCCCTACCCTGCCTGTGTGTGCCATACTTTGTCTGCACTCTACCGCCAGTGTGTGCCATACTCTACCTGCCCTATGCTGCCTGTGTGTGCCATACTCTGCCTGTGTGCACCATACTCTGCCTGCCCTACCCTGCCTGTGTGTGCCATACTCTGCCTGCCCTATACTACCTGTGTGTGCCATACTCTGCCTTCCCTGTGCTGCCTGTGTGTGCCATACTTTGCCTGCACTCTACCGCCAGTGTGTGCCATACTCTACCTGCCCTATGCTGCCTGTGTGTGCAATACTCTGCCTGTGTGCGCCATACTCTGCCTTCCCTACCCTGCCTGGGTGTGCCATACTCTGCCTGCCCTATACTGCCTGTGTGCTCCATACTCTGCCTTCCCTATGCTGCCTGTGTGTGCCATACTCTGCCTTCCCTATGCTGCCTGTGTGTGCCATACTCTGCCTTCCCTATGCTGCCTGTGTGTGCCATACTCTGCCTGCCCCATGCTGCCTGTGTGTGCCCTACTCTGCCTTCCCTATGCTGCCTGTGTGTGCCATACTCTGCCTTCCCTATGCTGCCTGTGTGTGCCATACTCTGCCTTCCCTATGCTGCCTGTGTGTGCCATACTCTGCCTGCCCTATACTGCCTGTGTGTTCCATACTCTGCCTTCCCTATGCTGCCTGTGTGTGCCATACTCTGCCTGCCCTATACTGCCTGTGTTTATGGCACACATAGGCATCATAGGGCAGGCAGAGTATGGCACACACAGGCAGTATACAGTGACACAATGCTGGCACTGCTCCTACAGTCTGCACAATAACTATATATTAAAAAACGTTTTACTTGCAGTACCACCTCAGTATATGTTCTTTTGATAGTGTGTATGGTTTATTTGTGGGTTTCTACTGCTTCTACAGGTGTGAACAGGTTAACAATGTGGGTGATTACAGCCTGAGCCTGAGGTGTGAACACTGCAGGGGGTGAACAATGCAGGGATTAGAAAGTGTGAACAACACAGGGGATTACATATTTAAACAATACAGGGGGATTACAGCCTGAATCTGAGGTGAGAACCAGTTAATCTCAGTACTGATACCATTTAAAGCTTCCACAAAGGTAAGCCATCAAAGCAGCCAGACAGGTGGGGGGCCACACAGAGGGGCGGGCTGCCAGTTGCACAGCACTGGGGTAGATAATAGTAAGTGTATAGAGCGTCTGACTCTGGGTTCCTTGCTCCCCGTCTCTCTCTGAGAGATGATTCACTGTTTATCAATTCCCCGCCCGGCGGTTCTGCATTGATAGCGCCTGCATTGCTGGGTATGTTTGGCTGCTGGATATTTTCCTTGCGTACAGAATGATATTTAATGTTTGAATTTGTTTATAGGAGACTGGAGCTTTCTATGGAACAAGTTATAAGTCCTGAATTTCCCTCTGTGCCACATAGTAGGGTACAGGTGCTATAGAACTGTCTGTGTATTTCGTCATACCCAGGTAAAAACATACCCCATCAGTGCCAAACTCCCAAATAAAGGGGTTAATCCCAGCAGTGCCTCCCGTGTAATGTTTGTCCTGAGACTCGGTGTCTGCAGAGGATCTGCCGGGTCAGCACCCTTGGGCTCATGCATTATTTAGGGTTCTGGGCTCTGAGCGTTAGGGGGAGGGAGCAGAATTACGTGGGTAGAGGACGGGGAAGTGAAGGGGTGAATCTATAGAGTGCTGAGCTGGTGAAATTTATGGCATAGCAATAAATCTTTCTGCCTTGGGTCTATTTTATGCGGCTAAATATTTATATCAGTTCATATATTTTTTTTATACTTCTTATTTCTTTCCAATTGTATAAATATGAGATATTTGTGTATCTCCAGGAATGACAGCTTTCTGCCTTGGTGTCACCTTCGCAGAAGTCCTGACGCTGGCACCCATGTAACATCCCCAGAGCATGACCTCTTACTTACCAACTAGATTTCCCTGTGTATGTGCCAGATATATGGGAAACTCACACCTTGCCAGTCACTTCCCTTCCAATCGCTCTGTTCTGTCAATACCTTTTAGAAGCCAACCTTTGAGGCCCAGCGTGCATCCATCCATTTGTGTCTGGCCTGGCCATACAATGAGCTGATAACTCAGGCCCAGTTGGTCTGTGTATGGGGCAAGCCCCTGGGGTTTATAATAGGCCCTGGCATCTCAAGTACCCAGAAGCCCAAACAGCCCCCCAGCCCAATAAATAGTGACTGTCTATGGCTTCTTACAGCAGCCCCCTGGCATTTGCCAGAATGCATAGAGTGTCAGTTCGGGCTTTTTCTTTGGCCTGTCTGACCATGAGTTGGAGTATATGTAGTCCTGTGGCTTCCATATTAATATACTTGTTAGCCCAGGGGCTAAGCAGTTTACGCACAATATAATTGTTTCTCAAATAGCTGACTCTGTTCCATATGTCATGATACTATTGTTGCCCAGTTATTCTTATATTTTTGTCTCACCGATACCCACACTTTCTCCCTTAGACTCATTCAATCAGAAGTCTATCTTTAAAGGAGAACTAAAGCTCAGCTTAGTCTAGAGCAGGGATCCCCAACCTTTCTTACTCGTGAGCCACAGTCAAATGTAAAAAGACTTGGAGAGCAACACAAGCACCATAAAAGTTCATGGAGGTGCCAAATAAGGGCTGTGATTGGCTATTAGGGGCCTCTATGCACCCTATCAGCTTACAGGGGCTTTATTTGGTACTAAATCTTGTTTTTATTCAACCAAAACTTGCCCCCAAGTCAGGAATTCAAAAATAACTACCTGGTTTGGGGGCACTGAGAGCAACATCCAAGGGGTTGGTGAGTAACATGTTGCCCCCGAGTCACTGGTTGGGGATCAATGGTCTAGATATTCTACACCTTTTGTTTTTGGCATAAGTACCAGCCAAGATCCAGTGCAGCCCTACAACAGAGAAGATCTGTGCCTTGAGGATGCCCCCAGTAGCCCTCTATGTTCATTATTCTCTGGGCTGCTAATTTCTACCTGAGCTTAGGGAGCGATGCACAATATACAGCATTGACACAATATAACATTTATATTACAAGGCTGATCAGTAATTTTAGACTCACATTACATAGGAACCAATTTGTTTTGTATCTGAATGGACTCATAATTAGCTAATCCTGCTAATTTTATGGTAATTGCCAACAACCCCTAAGCTTAGCTTCTCAACAACAGCCCAGAGCTCACTGAGCATGTGCAGTGCCGCTGACACTCAAATGAGAGCCTAACAAGTTTGAAGGCCTGTTATACGGCTAAAACAGTAAGATTAGAATATAAAATACATCATTTGTAGCCAAATACTTTCTTAGGCTTCAGTTATCTTTTAAAGGGAAAGTTAACATCTCATTGTAACTCTCCAGACCTATTTATCACGTTGCTACTGTCAGCAATTCTAGCAACCAGACAAAGGTTTTGATAAGCAGCAAAACAACAGTAAATGTCTACTAAAGTTTTATTTCTGGTTGATAGAATCACTCACACTGGCAAGGAGAGGAAATATGGGACATTCTACCAAAAAAAATAGTGAGAACATAGAGTATTATTTACCTACATAATTAAATGTGTTAATGTGGCATCTGTTCGGCCTGAGGGGAACAAGCTGTACAAAATAAATACAAAATAAGTCATTTTAGTACAAAACATTCCTTATAAACATCCTGCTCCTACTTTAACGTTACCCTCCTCAAAATAACCCTAAATACTCGCGGCCCTGCCAGTTTTGTCACAATTCCATACCCTGCGCTGGTTCCAGTTCCATATTCTCCTGGGCAGAATGATCTTGTACAAACAACCAAACATATTCTTTACTGCTTTATCTGAATGTTCTTCCCTGTATTTCATTCACATAGAGGAGAAGATTGACAGACTTATGTTTAATTGCTATGAAGACTCCTTGGAGGCCTGTGGTTAGTCCCCTGGCTAACTTAGATCAGCTCTGTGGGCGGGGCATAATTATAGAGGAAGCAAATGCTGCGACTGCTTGAGGTCCTATGAGGTTTGGGGGCCCTGGGGGGGGCACTGACTGATTCAATATATGTATGTGAAAAATTCTTATTTGTAAAGTTTATGGGGGTTCCTGAAATGCTGTAGTTATGCCACTGTCTGGGGGACAGGGAGACTACACCTGAAACATGGAAAGTGCTGTATAATAATAATAATATTAAACAGACCATAAAAGCAAGAAGATGCCAGCTTGGGGCTGGGAAAGGCCGTGGGTTGGTTCCTTAGTGCTTCTGCCATGTATCTAACCAATCAGTCACAGTAACGCCAGCCCTACCCTTCTCACTCCAGTAGTTCAGGTCCGGCTCTACATACCCACACAGCTTCCTATATCACTCCTCTGTTGCACAGAACGTCCAAAATACAACTCTTTCTTGTCCATCCAATAACATTCTCACACACTCCCCTTACAGGAAGAAGTTGCCCTCATCTGCCCTGGCATTCATCTCCTATACGCTCTGTGCTCAGTACCACATCCCTCACTGCGCTGACTCCTAATTTTATCCACCCCTGTGTGTCTCATACCTTCTTCTCCGTTTAGATTGTAAGCTCAATTGAGCAGGACCCTCTTTACCTCCTGTATCAGTATTTGCTTATTGAATATATATATTCTTCTATTGTACAGTACTGTGGAAAATGTTGGCTCATATATATATATGCATCATAATAATAATCATTAGGGAAATATGAGCACATATATTGTTTTATACACAAAACATGATGTTCCAGAATGTATGGGAAAAAGGAAAAACTTCAGATTTCCCTATACTGATAATGAGATGTTGCCTGAAGACAGTGGGGAGTGTGTTGAGGAAGAAGAAGCAATATGTAAGGCATGGATTTAGAAGAAGAGTGGCTCATAGACATAGATGCTGTATGAGGGGGTGCGAGGCAAACTGGGACTGCTACTCCAGGGGCCCCACATCCCCTCTGGGGCCCTCACCGCCTGACCTCCCCCCCCTACACATGCACCTTATACTTTCTTTTGCTGTGATTGGGGGAGGTGGGCAGCAGGGGAGAGACAGGGGGAGGGCAGGTGGGGATCGGGTCTGGGTTGGTGGGGCCCACCATGTTTTTAACTGGTGTGCTGGCCCAGTCCAACCCTGATGACTATAAAGAGAGGTAAGGCACAAACAATAGGTATGGTAGCATGGTACACACAGGCTTCATAAGGCAGGCAGAGTATGGCACACACAGGCAGGGTAGGGCAGGCAGAGTATGGCACACACAGGCAGCATAGGGAAGGCAGAGTATTGTACACACAGGCAGCAAAGGGCAGGCAAAGTATGGTACACAAAGGCAGCATAGGGCAGGCAGAGTATGGTACACAAAGGCAGCATAGGGCAGGCAGAGTATGGCACACACAGGCAGGGTAGGGCAGGCAGAGTATTGCACACACAGGCAGCATAGGGCTGGCAGAGTATGGCACACACAGGCAGGGTAGGGAGGGCAGGCAGAGTTTGGTACACACAGGCAGGGTAGGGCAGGCAGAGTATGGCACACACAGGCAGGGTAGTGCAGGCAGAGTATGGCACACACAGGCAGCATAGGGCAGGCAAAGTATGGCACACACAGGCAGGGTAGGGCAGGCAGAGTATGGCACACACAGGCAGGGTAGGGCAGGCAAAGTATGGCACACACAGGCAGGATAGGACAGAGTATGGCACACACAGGCAGCATAGGGCAGACAGAGCATGGCACACACAGGCAGCATAGGGCAGGCAGAGTATGGCACACACAGGCAGCATAGGACAGGCAGAGTATGGCACACACAGGCAGCATAGGGCAGGCAGAGTATGGCACACACAGGCAGCATAGGGCAGACAGAGCATGGCACACAGGCAGCATAGGGCAGGCAGAATATGGCACATACAGGCAGTATAGAACTGAAGTGTGAACAATAGTGGGCCTTACAAGTGTGAACAATACAGGAGCTTACAGCCTGAATCTGAGGTGTTAACAATGGAGGGGGCCAGTTAATCTCAGTACTGATACCATTTAAAGCTTACACAAAGGTAAGCAGTCACAGCAATCAGACAGGTGGGGGGCCACACAGAGGGGGTCCAAGGGCTGACAGATGGATGGCACTGGCCTACAGTGTCAATCGCAGAAGACAGATCGAGATCGAGTCTCTAGCCATCAGCAGTTCATTCAGTATACGGACCAGTGCTGTTTCTGTACTGTGTTTTCTGTACTGTGTTTGAGACTGGTCTGCAGTTGGCCAGGTTCTCTGGGTCCAGAGAGATTTTTTCAGTAAAGGCTTGATAATCACTTCCTTAAGTTTTTCTGGTTGCCTGTTTCCAGTTATGGACTGTTGGGGAAATGCGGTCCATATTTGCTAGGGCCTGGATCATCATCACAAGTGGTTGGACAGAGGACAGAGGGGATTTTCACTATTTTATGCTCATCAGTATTACTGAATGTTGATCATGTCTCTGGGAATTTGGCATCTACCATGCTGGGACCTGGGAGGGGTACAGGGGTTTCAGATTTAATTCCAGCTGAGATCGAAATCACCTTGCCAGCAAAGAGCAAACTCCTCGCACATCTCCTGTGAATCTGACTAGTGAAACAATTTACAGGGTCTGTTGTCCCTGAGGTTTGTTAATCGGCTGCCTTCTGCTACATTGTTTCAGGAGTCGAAACCAGAAGTGCAGAGAACATAAACAGACATATTTGACTTCCAATAGCAATTACATTCCAAGTTTTTTTTAAACCAATGAAAATGTATGATAATAAGACATGAAAGGTGTTTGCACATAGGCATTATAGCAGCTGAGATGGGTTAGCGATACTAGTGATCAGCTGCAGGCTGTACCGGAGCAGAGATAGTTAAGAAGCAGCAGAGCAAGGCAGAGCGTGTCAGTAAGTGCATTAAGACTATGAGGATGCAGCTGAATGAATGAATTAAATGCAGCGGCTGAATAAAAGGGTTTAAAGATCTCGCAGGGTTTGCAGTGTGCTAGTTCCAATAATAGCCTTCCCCTGTACAAGTGCTTACTATAGGCGCTGTCATCATCCTGCCAGAGATGTGTCCTGATAGCACCCCGTACAGGTGAACTAAAACTCTCTGCTTTTAGATTAGGTGTCTGTGCATCCCAGGTAATGACCGTTTATCGGTAGTGGGGTTATTTATAGACATACTGGGGCAATAAAATCCACGTGCGTGTCCTTCTGTTTAACATAACCCCATGTAGGGTACATGTGGCCGAATATGCCTTTAGGGACCTTAGATTGTAATCTCCATTGGACAGGGACTGATGGGAATGTGAAAGGGACCTTAGATTGTAAGCTCACTGGGGCAGGGACTGATGGGAATGTGATAGGGACCTTAGATTGTAAGCTCACTGGGGCAGGGGCTGATGGGAATGTGATAGGGACCTTAGATTGTAAGCACCATTGGACAGGGACTGATGGGAATGTGAAAGGGACCTTAGATTGTAAGCTCCACTACACAGGGACTGATAGGAATATGAAAGGGACCACAGACAGGGCTCCTGATATAAATGACCCTAGCGTGTGTGTGACTGTGAAAGGGACCTCAGCCTGTAAGCTCCATTGGACAGGGACTGATAGGAATGTGATAGGGACCTTAGATTGTAAGCTCCATTGGACAGGGACTGATAGGAATGTGATAGGGACCTTAGATTGTAAGCTCCATTGCACAGGAACTGATAGGAATGTAATAGGGACCTTAGATTGTAAGCTCCACTGGGGCAGGGACTGATGGGAATGTGATAGGGACCTTAGATTGTAAGCTCCATTGGGCAGGGACTGATGGGAATGTAATAGGGTCCTTAGATTGTAAGCTCCACTGGACAGGGACTGATGGGAATGTGAAAGGGACCTTAGATTGTAAGCTCCATTGGGCAGGGACTGATGGGAATGTGAAAGGGACCTTAGACTGTAAGCTCCATTTACAGGGACTGATAGGAATGTGAAAGGGACCTTAGATTGTAAGCTCCATTGGACAGGGACTGATAGGAATGTGATAGGGACCTTAGATTGTAAGCTCCATTTACAGGGATTGATAAGAATGTGATAGGGACTTTAGATTGTAAGCTCCACTGGGACATCGACTGATGGGAATGAGGTACAATCTCTGTATAGCGCTGCAGAATACACTGGCACTATATAAATGAAGAATAGGAAGAATCCATAACATTAGCTTGTTTTGGTGATACCGCACTCTGACGCAAGCACAGTCGGAATGATTTATAAAGGAATAAGCACAAATATAAACATTCCTTTAGTATCAGCCCATGAAGGCACAGAGACCCATGGGAAGGCAGACACTGATTTATATTCCGACACACTGCACTGGCCAGCAGCAGACACACTATCACAGATATACAAATGAATGCAGAGATAATAATGGCACGGAGACAGTGAGAGGCACAGGCAAGTGCCCAGAGAGCGAGCTTCCCAGCTGGAGCAAGTAAGCGGAGAGATGCATCTCCCATCCTGATGCTCTGAGGGAGGGGAGAGAGGGGAAGCTGGGAGGGAGAGTGTGCAGGAAGGTGAGCAGGATGCAGGAGGAGGAAGCACAGTGCCTGCATCAGCAACACTGCAGTGAGAGGGGACAGCACGCAGGCTGAATGATGCTCTGCTACCACAGCCAAGGCACATAGAGAGGCAAGAAAGGAGGTAGGCACTGGCCAACAAACGCTCTGTACCCAGGCAAGAATAATGGGAACAAGGGGAAATGGAAGAGGAAGGCTATGCAATCAGAGCTGCATCTTGCAGGAGAGACAGGGATGTGATGGAAATGGTACCCCGGGGGCAGTGTGAGTGAGGGGCTTGGGGGGGTACCGGCAAACAGAGGTATGTATGTACTGGCCATTCTGCCCTGCAGCTCCTGTGATGGGGAAGATGGGGGATAAGAGGCAGGGAGACAGAGTACGTGTTGGCCATATCTCTCTGCAGGGAAAGAGCTGGAAAGGGGTTTGTCAGAATGGGAGAGCGGCTGAGCAAGAGAGGAGGGAGATGGACAGTGGGAGATTTGCTATGGGGAGAATGGCAGGGGGCAAGTGATGTTTGCTGGTGGAGAGGGGGTTGAAGGAGATTAAAAATGCAAGGGGTTGGAGATATGGGGGTGATATGGGGAAGAAGAGGGTAACGGGGTATATTACAAGCTTCTGCGGGTAAAGGGAAAGATGATATATATACTCATGTATATGAATGGGCAGGAGTCAGCACAGGCGGTACAGAGGCACTGCAGTCATGTTGTGTTACAGAGATGTTTGTGTCCCAACACAAGAGACAGTGTCTGTGCCACAGGCCAGAGTGTGTGCGTGATGTAATGGGCATGGACTGGCCATTCTCCCTCTATACCTTTCTATTATTGATGGGGCTGATACATTCTCGGAAATGCCTGGCTCCCCGTGCCCACTGCTTCAGTTAAGCCAGGGATATTCTATTCCTACCCTTTGTCCCACACACTGTTTGTACCGCTGGGTGGGTTGATTAGCGGTGTCTCCTCGCAGTTTAAAGGCATTAAGGTGTGTGTGTGTCACAGTTGTGATGGATGTGCGATTCCCAGAGTACAAAGGCTACCAGTGCCACAGAGTGGTAGATATGGCTGCCACTATCAAATGCCATCAAGTACCTTCATTGCCCTGTACAAACTACAGCTTCCCCTGGCTGCAGGAGGATGCTGGGAGCTGTAGTTCAGACACAGTAGTAGTTAAGTCCAAAAATGAGCTGACACAGACAGATGTACTGGTGAGCATATGCTGAGTACATAGGGGGTTCCCTATGGGGTGGAGAATAATGTGATAGATGCACAGTGCGACCATGGCTGCACCAAAACACAGAACTTTGCCCAGGCAACACAGTCTCTTGTTTATACCAATAGTGGGTTTGTGTCTGTTATAAGATGTTTGTACATTGGAGTTAGTGTGTCTGCCAAACTGTGCTACAGAAGGGCATTGCTGCATTTATGTGAATGTGTGGGCTGTTTGTCAAGCAGATGGCATTGTGTGTGTGTGGCACATAGCTATCTCCCATATTCCTCCCTCTGTGCTACACACAATACACATATAGGGCAATGTCAAACTTGCAGTGGGCAATAACTCCCGGCAGCCAGTGGCTAGCTGAGAATGCTGGGTAATGGCAGCTCACAAGACAAAGAGAGCTGAGCCTGTATAATTACACATATTAGATGTCACATGGTATAACTAGAGTCACACTTAAGCCACCCCTGTGACTTTTTTTAAACTGGCCTTTGCTCTTTAAGCCGTTGTGTCTCCTGTGGGACCCTTGCTCCCCTGCACCCCCAGTAGTAACCCCACTGCATAAGGATCATAAGTCAAGATCACTTTACTCAAAGGTGTCATAATATTATTATATCTCAAAGCAGGGGGTAGAGTTCTTTAATAATCAATATTCTGGTAGAACTCTGACATCACTAAGCACTTACTGTAACTAATGATGTCACTAAGCACTGTTTATATAGTAAATATGAGGATATTATAAGTCACTGAGGAGTTCAATGACCATGTAACAGCACGAGGCGGAAGGCTAATATGAAGATATATATTTTATAATGCACACGTTTTAGTGAGTCATGTGACAGAAATGACAACACTGATGACATCACTAAGCGCAGTTTATAAGGGTATCATTTACAGGATATGCATGGCTCTTGTGTATTATAAGGATATATCCATATTATTGACATGTACATACATTTAAACTATGAATCTATATCACTTGTTTCAGTGTGTGCATATTTTGAGTCTGGGTCAGGGGCACTGACATTGCGGTGCAGGTTGGCACACACAGGTGCTGGTAGGTAGATGTGCAGGCAATTTGTTTTATTTGTATTAATGGTGAATAGTTTACATTACATTAGTTTACATGTGAAAAGTCCATTCATAAAATTCAGCTCATAATGAACTATTTTGCCTCTTGCAGGGTGAGCAGCCCTAGGGACGGATGCTTAAATACAAGCTGTGCCACATACAACTGAGTCAGGAGAACTGTATGTATCTTGGCCTTTTTGGCCCAACGTGCAAGCTTGAAGCTGTGTGTGTGGCACGACCCCCGGAGCTGTACAGGGCACCCCTTGAGGAGTGAGGGAGGCTCAGGATGGCACAGGCTGCCAAGCAACTAAAGAAGATCAAGGATGTGGAGGCACAGGCACTGCAGGAACAGAAAGAAAAAGAGGAATCGGATCGCAAAAGAAGGAGCCGCTCCCGGGACCGCAAGAAAAAGGTAATTCTTTCAATGTTATACTCAGTAGCACAGGAATATCTGTAGGGCCACAGGGGAAAAGTGGCTAGGCCTGTATGCCCGAAATATTATGGCAGCTGAAAGACTGGCAGCAGGAGCCACAACCTGCCCTGTCCGATGCCAGTTATTGCCACACAGTTCCCATAATCCTCAGGGAAACCCTGGGCATTCATATTGAGCAAGAGCTGAGGAAGGACGGAGTGCTTGGCAACGTTTCCACCAGATGCACTTCAGTCAAACATTCAGCCGGGCCTTGCTATTAACAGAAGTGACGCTGGGCTCGGACATGGCTCTCTGCCAGCCCCAGATCTGTGCCCAGCAGAGCATCCCTAGTAATGCCAGCTCTACAGTCCCTGCATGTAAACTGGTGACAGCTGAGTCGCACAGTAACAGGAGGAGGGGGGCACAATATAAATACCTTCATATGGGAATTCAGTTACAATAAATGATATCCAGTCCAGTCCACTTCATATTCTCAGGCTTTGTTTTCATTCAACAAATGTTGTAAAAGGAATTGTTCACCTTTGAATTAACTTTTAATAGGAATACAGACATTGATAATCAGAGACAATTTGCAATTGGTCTTCATTCTTTAAGGGTTTTCAGTTATTTAGCTTTTTTGTTCGGTGTCCAGGCTACAATTTGTAGCCTCACAGAGTAACAGTTTGTAGCTCCCAGGGTCACTGACCCCCATTTAAAAGCTGGAAAGAAAGGCAAATAATGAAACCAATAACAAATAAATAATAAAAGCCAATTGCAAAGTTGCTGGAATGTGGCATTTAAGGACACTGCCCCAAATGATGGCTCCAGCATTAGCTCTAGTCACAGCCAATGTGCTTAATGACTAAAATACAGATTTTGTTTACTGGAGGACCCTCTTGTGGGCTGTTATCTCTATCATAATATATAATTGCCCTAAGGGGGGGCTGCGTTTTCACTTGGGGTACCGCTTTGTATATTTGCTTTCATAACAGCTTGTAACCTACGTCTTGTTTATTATCGCAAGGTGCCATTCAGGTGATAGCGAGGGATATCCGACCTCCGAGGTGTCTGTATCTTGCCTTTCTGATGACTAAGGTGGAACTCACACCTAAAAATAGTACCTGGCCAATGTGAGAGGCAGGGCCCCCAGACTGGGAGGAAGTGCTGCCGTGGCCATTTTAGCAGCCCTGTACCTTGCTAACTGCCTGCCTCGGTGTCAGGTTAAGGTTAAAAGGAACCCAGTGTGGCAGTGAGAAGACTTTGTGATAGCAACAAAGGGTTGGAGTAAGAAATATAATTCCAGAGCAGGTAGAAATCAGTACTGATCATTTCAGCTGACATGTACCCTGACACCCCAGCGGAATGCGTTGAGCCTCAATCCTCGCCTTGTAGCCTCTGTTCCACTGTGTAATTATTTGGGCTCATTCGGCTTCTTTTACTGCTGTGTCTTGTGCTGATGTGACTGAATTTTAAAGGGTTAGGAGCGATATACTATAAATATCAGGAATAATTATGTGTTCTGCAGTTTTTCCCTCTTTCATTCAAGGGGAGGACTGCATTCTGCAAACTGTATATTTTTACTTGGTTTCAATACTGTAGACCCTACACATATTGCTCAAACTCTGTAACGTCTTCTGAATCTACAGAAAGAATGAACATCATTTTTTTATATAAATAACATTAACTCTGGCTTCTTGGGTTTGTTTCCTAATAAGCATTACCAAGATACCTAGAACTTTTCCAGGGGGCCCCTCCTGGTAACATTAGTCAGTGGTCACTCCCCATTTCTGTAGGAGGGCAGAGATGAGAAATAAAGTGCAGCTGAGGGAATGGAATGGGAATAGAATTGGAAGATAAAGAAGAAAGGATTGAAAGGCTTCCCAGTTTGACACTGTTGAGATTTCTGCCCAGGTATGGCCCAGGTGATGAGTCCCTATGGAAAGCCAGTCATACTGTACACAAAAAGGGCATCGAGTCTGGCTAGCTTGGCTAATGAGTTGGCCTTTGGGACAAATCAGGCTGTTTGGGTTGTTCAGACGTATGCACAATGATCTGTAGTAGCTCAGAAAAAAAGGGTGTTTCTCCCTAATAAAATTAGCAAGTGTATGAGCCCCCACTCAGGCATCAATTATGGTGTTAGAATACAGCTAAGGGTAACTGTATAAATATACCCATGAATGGATGTGGGACAGGGGAAGACTGATGATTTTGGCATCCTTGCACGACAGTTTGAAAACCTTTTCATACAGTTATATATGAACAGTTATTCATATCTATATGAATATTTATATGTATGTCCAGTTTAGTATTATGCTCTATATGTGTAATTCTGTTAGATATAGTTGTTATGTTATTTAATATAAAACACAGGATTGGGTCTTCTAAGTTCAGTAAATTTTATCATGGGAATTTTCCTGCTGTAACAGAAATAGACAAGGGGTATTGGCATCCTAGTAGGATATTGTTAGACTTTGCTACATGACATGTTCTTCCAGTAGTCTATGTGTGTAGTAACAACTACTACATACAAGGTGGCATTTGGTATTAGTATGGAGAAGGAATATGAAGGCCTCAGGACCCTTCAACATTGGGTCACATAAGATAATAGGCCCGGCAATCTTATTTATGTGCCAAATGGACAACTGTATTTTATTTGATGTATTCCATTGATGCCTGAAGGATTAAAGACTCTTCCTTGAGGAAACTCATGTTTATTAGTGGATTATGAGGGTTCCCAGAGAGTACCCTCCCTTCATCTGGCAAGCTTCCGGAATATCTAAAATATGAATTCATAATAATTTATTACACACGGAGTGATCATTTTTGGCCACTACAGACTCAGCAGTTTGTGTTGGTGAGAAACAGTCTATGCGCATTCGTAGGATTAGGTTTATATGGGAAGCATGTCATTCGCCGTGCCCTGGGCTAAGGGTACAATTGGCTCATTGCAGTTACCAATAGCAACCAATTAGCATTTAGCTTTAATCAGCCTGCTGCAGGTAGAATACTGAAAGCAAACAGCTGATTGGTTTCTATGTGTGTTGGTTTATAAGGCGGGTTTGCCTAGTTTTAGTAAATGAGCCCTGATCACATACTGTACATCTGCTCTTAGACATTCATGGAAATCTATCATTCTATTCCTGTAACAGGTGTTTCCCTGGGGTCTCAAATGTCCTTACTGACCTGTATTCTATGTGATGCAGAACAACTTGCTGTTCCATCCCTCCTTACCTCCTCCCAGAGTAATCCTATATTATTGTGTTTCCTACCCTAGGGGTCGGCCCTCAGAACTGGCTCCCCATGCTGTTTAGGGGGGGTCCCCATGATTACCTTAAATACAGTCATATGCAGTTTTGCAATAGACTATAGTTCCAGATTTTGGGTCCCATTCAAAAACAGGTTAGGAACCCTGCAGCACTGTAATAATTCCTTGACAAGAAGCCAGAGAGACATGAATCCATGTGACTTGATTGTTCCGACCAAAGGCCAGTCCATTTATCTGATGATAAAATCCCCTTCCCTAATCTTACACCCAGCGGCTGCCGTTCAAAGGACGTTTGTTTCAGAATATCTTGACAAATTAGCTCAGGGATAGAGAACAAATGGCCACATACGCAGAAGCCATAGTGTGCTGATCCAACCAGTCACCGCAGGGGAGATACATCAGATCACTACATGGAAGAGCAACCCTCATTTAATTCCTCTAAGAAAATGATTATCTTCCCATTATACAGTTAATTACAATTTTTCAATGGCTTTAAGGTTATTTGTCCCTTTCTGCACTGCTGGTTCGTTCTCTTGACATCCTTGGTGACATTATAGGTCTGATAATCTGCTACTTTGTTTCAAAAGTCAGAACCAGCAGAGTGGAGAACAGAAAGGGACAGACGCATACTTTTTTCCATTGCAGATACATTTATATGTAACTTTAAAACCAATAAACATTTGTATCATGGAAAATTGCTTAGAACTATAGTTGCTTTTATTAAGGAAACGTTTAGGCTAGGGTTTATATGCTCTTTAAAGCAGCATTGCTCAAACTGAGTCGGTGATGGGTAAGGTATAGGCACTGGCTATGAGAAGCATGTGGTTTATGGGTACATGGACTTGTGTACATACATTATGGTCTCTGGACTGGAGAGAAAATGTTGTTGCCCTTCTACCAGCCAAAATCCAGAGCTTGTTACCCAAAACATTGAGACAACATCCCCCCCTACAATGACAGGTCTATTCATGCCAACAATTTGGGGCATTTGAGGCATGGCCTTAGTATGGGGGAAAATGAGCTGCAAGCACAGAGCTGATCTCATAGCTAACTGCCAGAAAATCATTCAAGGTCAGTCAGAGCACCTCTCTGATAATGTTGTGCCCGCCAGCATATTTAATGTGATTGAGATGCACAGATTAGAGCCATGGATCCTGGCACACCCAGCCATGAGCTAGGGAGGAAGGAAGGATGCTATGTTGGGAGGGAGTGGGTTCTACAGCAACACAGGGGCTGGATATTTAATATCTGACCCATCACCTGAACCCAAAATACTGTAGGGATCATTATTTACTGTGGGGAGGTGCATGCTGTACTCTGTGGGGAGGGTTAGATTATGTGTCTCTTGTACTTAGCACCTGTCCTACGACTCAACTACTGGTCCTGGTGTGTGCCTTGCACCTACAGAGATTCATGAAGGAATAATGAATAGACCTGGGTATTTCAAGTACCCAGAGGCCCAAACAGCCCCCCAGCTCAAAAACAAGTGACTGTCTATGGCATCTTACAGCAGCCCCTCTGGCATTTGCCAGAACCCACAGATTCCCAGTCCGGGCCTGCATGTATGCGGACACCCCTGGGTTGTCTATATTCATGCCCCTCCCATGACAGGGGCAAACTGCACCTACCAGTGCATAATTATCTGCTCACTTATGAAAGGGTGCAACGTGTACCCTTTGTTCTTGCCCACAATGCACTGTGCACCCCCCTTCTCTTGTAGCATGTATTGCTGTTAATGGCAAATATTTGCACCTCTGAAACAAGGTCCATTGTGGGCAAAAAAACTTTTGATTTGTGCCAATTTGCACTTAGTACCTTTCCAACCTTTCATTTATGAGTCTTTTAGGTTTCCAGTCAACACCCGCCAATAATAGTTAATAGTAATAGTTAAATGGTAATTTATAAATCTCCAGAACCCCTGTAACCCTGATAGGTCCAGACTGGGACACAAAATAGGCCCTGGCACCTCAAGTACACAGAGGCCCAAACAGCCCCCCCACAAGCCCAATAAATAGTGACTGTCTATGGCACCTTACAGCAGCCCCTCTGGCATTTGCCAGAACCCACAGATTGCCAGTCTGAGCCTGGAGTGGGATTCAAAATGGCCCTGGCATTTCAAGTACACAGAGGACCAAACAGCCCCCACCAGCTCAATAAATAGTGAGTGTCTATGGCATCTAACAGCAGCCCCTCTGGCATTTGCCAGAATACACAGATTGCCAGTCTGGGCCTGTTGGAGTGTTAGCATTTGAGAAGCTGCACAGCTGGCACTATGGTCTTCTACTTACTATGGGAGTCAAATGGTTAAAAGATGTTGTGTTTTACATTTTGGTTTCCTATTTATTTTTAACTCGTCTGCTAATTGCTGTCTGAGGATTGGCGGTTGTGAAACGAGTCCTTATAGCCCAGCATAGTTTTGTAGTAATGGCTGGAGCCTTTAGCATTTCAACCTATTGTCCGACCTTGGGCAAGTGTCTGTGTGTGGTTAAATGCAGTACATTAGGTGGGAGAAGCTGTTTTTCCTTACAGCAGATGTTCCCATAGTATCATTATGCTGATGTATATCAGGGAAGGTGTTGTGTTGTGTGTAAATGATTCAGATATGTGTTAAGCTGGCCATACACGCCGCGATCTGACACCATTCAGGGCTGAATCGGCAGGTAAGGAGGTAGAAACAATAGGATTTCTACCTTCTGCCGATTCAGCGCTGAAGGTAGATTTTGGTCAGGCGCCTTCTATGGCGCCCGATCAAAATTTTCAAACTGGTCCAATCGGCGAGTCGGCCGATATCAGCAGCTTCCTGCGATATCGGTCGACTCGCCGACATACCATACACGCACCGAATATCGTACGAAACAAGGTTTCGTATGATAATATCGGTGCGTGTATGGCCACCTTTATGCTGCTATGTGCCAGGGTATACACATTGGTGGCTAGCAAACACACAATGGCTTAGTGCAAACAGGGTGAAGCTGCCACTTTGTTGGCAATTACAGCTGCCTTTAGGCTTGGAATACATAGAGTGCTGAGTGTGCAGTCTCTGGCAGTTAGTGCCGTGCCCAGAAACTACAGCCATTCCATTGCATAATCTATTTTAGGTTTGATGGCTGCGCGGAACGAATGGAAAGTTGTGCGGAAACTGATCATTTGGGACCATGATTGTCTGCATGCACATTCCATGACCTGTGGGTATATCTTGTCCCCAAATCTGACCTAGTGCTATTACAGAAATAAAGCTTTCATTTCCTTTAGCTAAAGCCACAGGTATTGTTATATAAAATGATCTATTTTAAGTAGCAAGCATAGCTTCACATGAATGCCATCCCTGCTCCACTCATTTGGCGCTTCCGTGGCATTGGGATCACTATGTTCCAGAACACAGCTGGCATCAGTCAGACCCTCTAGGGGTCCCTTCTCTATTTACTAAGAGCTCCTGTAGCCCATCTCCTGCTCTTTAGCGCATCATTACTGGCTGAGTACACAGTATAGAAAGTAGGGCTTGTGGGCAACTCCTTAATTAATGTGCTAATGTATATTCTGTATAAATAAATCCCTTTTGAATAAGCATTGGGGCCCGCCAGTGCATATATAAGCCTATCCCTTTTGCATAAGCATCGGGGGCCCACCAGTGTATATATAAGCCTATCCCTTTTGCATAGGCACCAGGGCCCACCAGCGCACAAGGGCCCTTACTCACTTAGGCAGCCCATCCATTTTCTTATATAAAAAAAAATTCTATTCACACCCTGGTATTTGTAGCCTAGTTTTCTGACAACACCCCCCCCCCCCTCCCCATAACCACCACTGAGCCAAGCCTCCATTCCTCATATAGAAGTGACAGCTATGCCCAGGGGGGCCTTGCACTATATCTGCACAGGGGCCCTATGCTGACTGTGTTGACCCCCTAATTACACTGAACCCTGGTTCCTTTCGAAAAACAACAAAACCTCCTCACCATGTCCCTTTAGTGCCTGGGTACTTTATGGCTCTGTACTCAGCCCTCCTTTGGTTTCCCTATACACTCTGTCATTTATTTCATGTGTATTTACCTAGATATACAGTATACATAACTAACCCTAAATCCAAATCTCTATGTTGTATCTCTAATGTGACTAGAATCTATTAATGATAGCTCATATGGAATCTACCTGATCCTACTCATCCCTTCACTCCTGATAATATGCTCATTAACCCTGTTGTTCCAGCAGAATGCCTTGGGGTTATATTTGTCTCTTTTCCCTCTCTCTCTGTCTCTCTCTAATCACAATGCCACAGTCAAAACACAGTCTCTCACACTATTGGCATGATCCATCCCTTTCTCTCTCCAGAAGTGCTATAACACTCCCCCATGCCCTTATCCTATCCCACCTGATCCACTGTAATGGGACTCATGGAGATGAGCAATTCAGTGACAGACAAACAGATTAGCTCTCTTCCCTCTGGAGCAGATCAGAGCCATGACTGTACATTTCTGATAATCAATACAGATTGCATTAGAGAGCAAATACAGACCCCCATCTATTTTGTTTGTTGCTGCCGGTAGTCAGTGCATTTCCTTTACATTCCAGTTTAACCCCTGCTGATCTGACTGGCCCCACATACAGCAGATGCCGACTGTTGCTGTATTTTTTTTCTGCAAATCCCAAGGAATATTTACCATCTTTCCTGCAAATACTTATGGCTGGTTGAATGTAATTGTCATAATAATAGTTAGAACCTTATTTACTATTGTGGGCAAAGTGCAGAAAATATAATATGGAAAGGGGGACACAGGCTACGAGGTTTTGCTTTATGGTTCCGCTTCGCACCTTCATTCCTTCCTGTTTCAATGGAAGCAAGTGAGCGAGACTGTGAGAGTCTGCAGAGAGTGCAGGTCATTGGTGGGGGCCGGGCCTCTGAAACATTTTTGTTGTGGGGGGCACGGATAAGCCATATTAAGCTTCCTCTGCCATTTTTTAAATATCCTTTGCACCAATATTTAACCAAGTGATTGCGCTCAGTAGCCACTCTGGTTTTCTATGTTAAAATGCAAAAAAAGAGCCACGCTACACCCCCAAAATTCCAGTGTAATTACATCTGCTGAAAAAAAGACAGTACAGTATATACTTATGTGCCAGTCAGTGAATCATAGCTGAACCCACAACACCCAGCAGGAAGGTTAAAGTCTCTCAACAGTTGTACTGCTCCTACTCTGCCAGCAGTGGGCAGTCTGAGGGGTATCAGGCAATCTGTAGGTTCTGGCAAATGCCAGAGGGACTGCTGTAAGATGCCATAGACACTCATTATTTATTGGGCTTGTGGGGGGGGGGGCTGTTTGGGCCTCTGGTTACTTAAAATGCCAGGGCCTATTTTGAATCCTAGTTTGGGCCTGGGTGGGGGGGCAGAGGAGGCTGGATATGGGGTGCCCTCCAGTGGGCACCAAGTACTCCCAGTCCTACACTGAGTATAGTGCTGCCCTGTGCTTGACTTATTTATAGGGGCAATGGCAGCGGTGGCACTGGGCCAATTTGTGCACAAACTCTATTTGTATGCCAATATAATCATTAGCAACCCTCACTAGTAAATAAAGGCCCTTTTTCATGAAATTCTAAAAAATCTCTAACCATTTGAATATTGTTGCAATTAGTCTAACTTTTTCAAACTGCCTATACATTGTGCTGTTTAGCGTATGAAAGCTTGCTGATTGTGAGATTTAAGAGTCCGTTCCCTCCCTAGAGAGCCGCTCAGGCCCTGCAGCATAAAAACTTGTAAAAAAAAAAAAATTGCAGGCAGGTTTCAGGAGTCCTGGGATTCCTAGAGAGAAGGAGATGAAATCCATTTATACTAAATATACTGCAGAACGCCTCACAGATCGCCTATCCCGGCTCCTTTTGCTGTTAATGAGATTGTGTGGCATATTTTTACCTCTGGGATGATCGCCTTGGGGTATTTGCTGGTCCTGTTTCTCTGGTCCCTACTCTTTGCCGTAAAGAATTAACAAGATCTGATTGGTCTCTTCATCCTCCCCCCCATGTCCCCCATGTCCTCAACTGCATGGCTTCTTTTTGTAGGGACCCATTAAGCAGCACTGAGACTATAAACTGTAACATTCACTATTATTCTTCTGAGCTTTACAACTGTACAGCAGTAATGGAGATGGAAACCCAAACATGAAATTGCAAGAAAATATCATTCAAATCAACTTTCATTTACAATTTTCAATGGTTTAAGGTTATTTGTAAATGTTACCACAATTGAAAGCATTTTCTGCATTGGTGATTCTGACTACTGAAACAATGTAGCAGAAGCCAGCTGATTAACACACGTGTATTGGCGGGTGTGAGCTTTCTTTTCTTATGACCAGTTTAGTACAGAGTATCAGACCCATTATACAGAAAGTTCTCAATTACGGAAAAGCCATCTCTCATTCCCTTTACTCTGTAATAATAAAACAGTACCTGTACTTGATCCCAACTAAGATATAATTACCCCTTATTGGGGGCAGAACAGCCCTATTGGGTTTATTTAATGGTTAAATGATTCCCTTTTCTCAGTAATAATAAAACAGTACCTGTACTTGATCCCAACTAAGATATAATTACCCCTTATTGGGGGCAGAACAGCCCTATTGGGTTTATTTAATGGTTAAATGATTCCCTTTTCTCTGTAATAATAAAACAGTACCTTGTACTTGATCCCAACTAAGATATAATTACCCCTTATTGGGGGCAGAACAGCCCTATTGGGTTTATTTAATGGTTAAATGATTCCCTTTTCTCTGTAATAATAAAACAGTACCTGTACTTGATCCCAACTAAGATATAATTACCCCTTATTGGGGGCAGAACAGCCCTATTGGGTTTATTTAATGGTTAAATGATTCCCTTTTCTCTGTAATAATAAAACAGTACCTGTACTTGATCCCAACTAAGATATAATTAATCCTTATTGGAGGCAGAACAATCCTATTGGGTTTCATCTCTGTTTAATATTTTTTTTTTTTTGCAGACTTAAGGTATGGAGATCCATATTACAGAAAGACCCCTTATCCAGAAAACCCCAGGTCCCGAGCATTCTGGATAATGGGTCCCCTACCTGTAGCCTGTTATCCTTACACCCAAAAAAAATGATTGCTACATTTTGCTATAGAGTAGCCAACGCTGTTTATTATTCAAGGTAATGGAACACTGTCAGGGCTCCCAGCTGAGCTATTGAGTTTTGTGTGAGAGAAAAGGGGGTGCTAAGCAGCTGCTAGGGGGGATTCTAGCCAAGGGACGTCCCACAGAGTAGAGGGAAATCAGTGTTGTGACCTGGAAAGGCAACTCATAGCCGGCATTGCAATTAACATGATAATTAACTCAGTAATATCTGCCTTAGCGCTGCTGGCAAGACTACACAACTGGGCTTACCATAATCCTTACACTGTTATGCCAGGAAACTGATTGTGCCTGTGATATTGTGTTACTGTCCCTTTAAATGTACAATGTAGCTACCAATCAGTTGCTAATTGAGGTGATCGTAGAATAAGCGGAACAAAGGGCTTTAATGAGCTATGGAAACAAAACATAGATTGTTCGTGTATAGAAGCAGCCATCACGGGAAGGGATTTACTCTCTAACTCTGTATTAGGGAGTCTTTCTTATATGAAACATCTCTGCATCGCTTCAAAGCAGTGATTAGCCCAGAGCATGCCAATTAGTGCATTGGGGAGGCATTAGCATATACGCATGGCACGCGCTGATGACATCGCCCCTGGCAAGGAAAGTGATTAGGATGTAGAAATGCCAAGCTATGGGCCCGCAGAGAGAACGGGCCGAGATCTCAGGCTAGTGTCACTGTGGATGTACTGCCAATCAATAGTTCCATTTTACAGGGTTAGTTTACCTTTAAATGAACTTGTTTAACTCCCCATGCCTGCCATTGCCTATAGAAAGGCTAGAGACAATAACAGGGCCTACATAATCTCCTTACATTACACACATAGGAAACACACGTTCAGACTGGGGGCCCCCTGAGATGGGGCCAAGTCGTAGCAATTGCTGATGGTCTTCATTTTTTATTTTGTATAGATTTTGAATTATTTGCATTCCCAGCTTTCAAATGGAGGTCACTGACCCCCGGCAGCCAACAACCCATTGTTATTGTTACTTTTTATGATATACATTTCTATTCAGGCCCTCTCCTTTTCATATTCCGGTCTCTTGTTCAAACCACTGCCTGGTTGCTAGGGTAATTTACACTCTAGCAACCAGATAGGTGCTGAAATTCCAAACTGAATACCTGAACAAGAAGCTGAACAATTCAAAAATCCCAAATAATAAAAAATGAAGACCAATAACAATTGTTTTGGAATCGCTCTCCCTACATTTTGAATTATTTGCATTCCCAGCTTTCAAATGGGGGTCATTGACCCCGGCAGCCAAAAACCCATTGTTTTTGTTACTTTTTATTATTTGCCTTTCTATTCAGGCCCTCTCCTATTCATATTCCGGTCTCTTGTTCAAACCAATGCCTGGTTGCTAGGGTAATTTACACCCTAGCAACCAGATAGGTGCTGAAATTCCAAACTGATTAGCTGAACAAGAAGCTGAACAATTCAAAAACCACAAATAATAAAAAATGAAGACCAATAACAATTGTTTTGGAATCGCTCTCCCTTACATTATACTAGAAGTTCATTATAACAACCCCTTCCATTATGCATATTATAGAATCCCCATAATGAATGAAAGATTGAATGAGCGATACTAAGAGATTGGAAATCCCAGTGAAGTTAATAATTGCAGCACTTTGTATGATTGACAAAAATGCTTACGGGCAGTGGTTTCCATTGTGAGTGATACAGCATCACAGTGACACGTTTAGTGCAATACACATAATATATTCAGGCACAAACGCACGCGGGGACTTAATAAGCCGAGACACATTAAAGGGAGAAGCATACTGAGTAACTGAAGGGAATCCAACAGCACTAAAAACCTGGCTAAATGAGCAGAGTTTTATGGGGTGCAATGTGGAACCCCCACCGTATGTGGTGTAGGAAATGGTGCAAAAAGCTGTGGCAGGGTAATGCCTGTGTGATGGGCAAACTCATACAAGCGCTGCCTGCAGCTTTGCGCAGTGTATTCCCCTACAACTGGAGCCCCCTTTTAACATGTTCTCTGTAGCCATCCATATTATAATACATGCGTTAGATCCTAGCTGCAGGGAAATGGTCTCTTATGCACCGTAATTCTGCTGCCTGTCCATCTCAGTATGTACCTTGCCATGTCAGGCTTCTTACTAATGCAGGTCAGGGGTTAATGTTGGTGCTCCCTATATAAAACATACACTATAGGTGTATTGCACTACAAGTGCAATTTGCCATGTTTCTTAAACCAAAAAGATTATCTATTTGTATATAATTCACCAATGTGATAGCTCACACAGATCCACTCGCTTCTTCTCCCGATATCCCCACCTACGCGTGGACTATAATATCAGGCTAATTGGAACGACGGGTACCGCATCGCAACGAGCCCATGCGGTCCCCGATCCAACTCATTTTCAAACCCGCCTGATCGAGATCTGGCCGATTTCAGGCCAGATGTTGGTCAGGCAGGCTTGTCATTAGTGCCCATAAAGAGGACGATAAGCTGCCGAATCAGTCTAAGAGACCAATATCGGCAGCTAGAATTGGCCCGTGTATGGCCACCTTTAGACCGAGTCAGTGTTACCCCACAGTTCAATGGATGCAACATAGATTTATGTCTGTTTAGTTAACTTAAGCTGGCCATACACGCACCGATAATATCGTATGAAACCTCGTTTCGTACGATATTCGGTGCGTGTATGGCATGTTGGTGAGTCGACCGATATCGCAAGAAGCTGCTGAAATTGGTCGCCTCACTGATCGGCCAGGTTAGAAAATTTTGATCGGGCGCCATAGAAGGCGCCTGACCAAAATCTGCCGTCAGGGCTGAATCGACAAATGGAGGTAGAAATCCTATTGTTTCTACCTCCTTATCTGCTGTTTCAGCCCTGAACGGTGTGTGGCGGATCTGATGATGTTTCGTGCGAGCGATGGTCGCACGAAACATCGTCAGATCGCCACGTGTGTGGCCACCTTTAGAGTAGATGGTGCAGTTTTATCACGGATATAACAAATTGGGCCATGTCTGGGCATCACTGTGGGTGTTGCAGTGGTTTGGGGGCCTACCCAAAAGTTCCAGTTTTTTTATGTTCACTTGTTGGGAGGGATATTATTATATTATTGTTATTATTACTTACACTTGCATTATTAGAACTCTATGGGAAATGATTTGTAGACAAATGTAGAGATTTCTGGATAAAAGTTTTCTGTATAATAAATCCAAAACCTACTTTGGTTGGTTTTATTCAAGCTTTTTATAATTATTCTTATAGCTTCCACTTTGTCATATTAGCCACAAGCACATCTCTAAGCAGCACTGTGATAATAATTAAAGGGGTCATATAACCCCCTTTTCAATATAAGTGCAATGACTTGTGCTGAGCATTATTTCCTGCACTAAACTGGGCAATACCTGAAACTAAAAGTAAAATGGTGCTCTGCTTCCTGTTCTTCCAAGAACAATCGCCAGTCCACTGAGAAGTCAACAGTATAAACAACCCCCTCCTTTCCCCCTGATGAAGTTGTAGTTAACCTTTCAGATAAGGATACGGGCTTCCCTGACAAGCTCTATCATTGAATACAAAAATGGGGTATACTGCGCCTTTTAAATAAAGGGTAAAATGTAATTCTGACGCTGTGAATAAACATAGAATCCCTACCATAAGACAGGGCTTCTCATGGTTGGTAGAAAGAAAGAGAGACAAGTTGAGTGAATCTAGACCTATATCATCCCTTTCTCATGTGTCCTCCAGAATAGATTTACACTATGGCTGTTAAGTGTTTATACAGAACTGTGCAATTCTGTGGGGCACGGACCACCTTTCCACTTTTCCCCTCTAACTATTAGCACTTAATTTTGTGCATATATATATGTTTTATTGTTCCCAGTCTGTTTTATTAAATCTATTGTTTTTTTATATATGGATACATACAACTGTAAGCTGCAGTGCACACTAACGCTACTTTTCCTAATGTATTTTCTTATTTCACTTTGCCTGGCTTTTAGAAAAAAATTAAATAGACATTTTAATAATTTTAATTGCAAATCTATTATAAACATATATCAATCTAAAGGGAATTCAGAGCAGGCACCCCACGTGCCGCAGCCCATGAATGACGAGTTATTCCTATAGTATCAGCTAAGCCCTGCTTATTGGCTAATACCCCCTGTCTCTGCAAAGGTTAAATATTCACTATCTATATAAATCCTTGGAAAGGGGGCTCAGGATAAGCATTCCCTTTCTATCATTTCTGCGATCCAAAAGGGTACAAATCACATTCATTGCCCATTTCTGTCTGTGCAATGGCGAAGGGGCACAAAGATGGAACAGATGGAAGGTTTGGGGTGAGAGAGAAGTATTTCAAGCATTTACAAAATAAAGAAGCACGCCTTGGGTCCATCTAGGATTTGCCTTTCCTTCCTATAACCAAACGTGTGACCTTTTCTGAGTCTTTACCAGAAAACAGAACAACAAGAGCTGGAAAATTATATGACTGCAGCAGAATCCATCACTTCCCGGCAGTAAGTCACACAAGCAGCGCCGTCACCGCAACACAGCTTCCTGCCTGATTACTCTGTGATTTGCTGCCTTCTTATTCATGGATCCATGACATCTTATTATGAATAATATACCTTATATTTAAAGCGTGGATATGGGACCTATTCTCAGGAAGCTCATTATTCATAAAGCCCTTATATACAGGAATGGCAGTTTCCAGAGTTTCAATTAACCACACGACATTCTAAGATTTGTAATTTGTCTTCATTTTTTGTGCCTAATTGTTATCCACCCCCATAGACTGTGAGCTCTATGGGGCAGGGCCTTCTTCCTACTGTGCTTGCTGCATATCCTAGTAAGGGTATAGGATCTAATATCTGGAATACTTGGGGGTCTGGGTTTTTTTGGATAAGGCATCTTTCTGTATTTTGGATCATCATAACTTAAGTCTACTAAAAACCACTGAAACATGAAACAAACCCGATAGGATTGTTCTGCCACCAATATGGATTCTTGCAGCTTGGTTACCATTGAGCACAAGGCAGTATTTTATTATTACAGAGAAAAAGGAAATTGTTTATAAAACAGCTTTCTGGATAACAGGTTTCCATATAAGGGATGCCATAATAACAAATAATAAACATATACATTTTTTATTCTGCAATGCTCAGGTTTGGAATTTCAATGGCCATAGGCAGAGGGTGATTTCTTTTGTTTAGAGTGGGTAAAGTTGCCCATACATGCACTGGTGTACAAATATCCCTATAATCATTAATAAGTATTAAACGTTAATAGTAAACCTGCACAAGCACATTATGCACAGTGTGTGGCAGTAGATTCTGACACGCTAAGCACATATTATGCAGTGAAAGTCAGTGGCACTGGCAGCCCAAGTACTGCTTGCCTCCCCACCCACATCAATAAAATAATGTGCCACGATTGTGCAGCAGATCAGATTCTAATTAAAGTTCAGTTGTAAAACTGTGCCATTGCTGTGCCTTAAACACAGGCGCTACATAAACAACCCGAATCACTGGCCCACAATTATAAATGATAGGAGTACATACAGCAAGGCATACCCTACTCACAATTTATTTTGATGCTCCATGTGTTCAGCTTTGTTATTATTTCCCTTCAATTTTCTCTTGCTTTCCTCCACTTTTCCTCTTTTTTGTTCATTCTTTCATCATCATTTCTGTGCATCATTTTCTTCACATCCCAGATATTCTTCATTTTTAAACTCTTATTTTTTACTCTTCTTTCACTTCTGGCCAAGACTGCAGTTACAAAACATGGAGAGCCATGCTACTTAGCTGCCAGGGGCCCCAGGGGGGCCACAGTTAAATTTTATTCCTGGTTAATCCTGTCCCATTACACCCAAATAATGCTTACAATGTAGACAATCCCCACTCACTTTAAATGCCTTGTCCCCTTTGCAGTCTGTGAATTTGCACCTCTCAGGGGCCCCCCACACTGCCCCTGACTGAACTCCCCCATGAAAGCCCTGCTTCTGCCTAGGTATCAACTCCACTCCAATTTATTTTATCTCCCTTCCTGTATCTCCCATTCACTATTGCTCTCCTATTCTCCGTATCCCTGATCCCAATTACTTTGACTGCCCTTTTTTATCTCTTTTCAATACTGAGTTCCACCACTATTCCCTATAACCTTCTATAATTGTGTGTTTTCCCCATTGGCTTTTAGTGTACCACTCCTGCAGTACAAACACTCAGCCTACAGCCTTCCATGCTGCTGGTTACAGCCACGCAGGTATTGGCTGGAGGGAGGTTCAAAGTTCATCCTCCAGCCAATCGTATCAGAATGGTTTGCAAAGACTTAGCCTTTCCAAGCCTTAATGAAGATCTGCCCATGTCAACTGCTATCTAGTTGCTGGGGCTTAATTACCCTAGTAACCAAGAAACAGTTCGGAAGCCAAAATGGAAGCAGAATAATGTAGGCCCTAAAAAAGAAACATAAGCAAAAAAATAAAGATAATGCAATTGAACCTTCATAGCTGATTTGTTTTTGGCAGCTGGAGTCAACCACAACAATTAGATAGCTTTTCTGTTGCAGGCTGGAAAAAGGCAGAATAGTAAGTCTGATAAATCAAGAACCACAAAAGACAATAAAAACCAATTAAGAAGTTGCATGGTTAAATATGGCAGGATGGCTCACCCCACCCAATGTTCATTTATCAATTGTTTCTGAAGTCAGACAAACTGTTGCTTATTCAGTTGTTGGAGAATAGAGGCCACCTCAGATTTGAAGGATGTCTATTTGCATCTTCCGCTCTTCCAGGTCACAGAAGGTTCCAGAGGACTGCAGCTTTTAGTCAATTTCTGTTTTCATTTCTTCCCATTTCTTTCATATTGGAACAACTGGCTTCTGAGCTGTGCCCACTTCATTTCTTCATGTCAGCTTCAAAGAACCCAGGAAAGATCATTCCTCTCTATTTCCATCCTGACAAAAATTATTGGAATCTGGAAAATTTTTCTAACACCCAAAGAAATCTCTCTATTGAGTCTGCCCTGAGATAACTGTTCATTCATGTTTAAAGTTCTAGGTCTCATGACTGATGACAGCAGGAGACAATATTCTCCATATAGGACAGAGAAATTGTTCTATATGGAGAATAGTCTGAACCGGAAATTGCTTTGCATGTAGGGAATTCCAATTAAAGAACTGATGGCTGTTTCTAGAGCTTTGGTTCCTGATGCAGGTAAGATCACCGCTGGGCTGTAGAGGTATTATCTGTGAGATTCTCATTTTGACTTCCATTCGTTGGTTTCTCTCCTAACCAACCATTTGTAGGGATTTCTAGATTCTTCCACAGACCAAAGTGCATCTTTCACTAAAGGGATGTCAAAGATTAATCTACAGTTTTAGAACAAATTGTGATTTCCTTTTTGGAACTTTGGAGAAAGCGGATTTCATTTTTTGCTTTATTTATGTTGCCCTTTGTACTGTCATTAGGCCACGACAGTGAGTTACCCCCAGTCATATATATCAGAACCACGTGGTCTTAAGAACGAATCCACATTTCAGCCCTAAGGTTGCTTCTTTGTCCAACATTAATCAAGAAATGACGTTCTGTCCCTTTTCCGCACTCTGTAACTTCAGAGATCAGACCCAATTCTCTGCATGTTTGTAGAGTGCCCCCAAATAGTACATTAAAAGGATGCAGCCTATCATTTTTTTTTGTCTAAAAACAAGATTCCGACTGTCTCTAAGATGAGCCTTACAAGGTGGTTTGAAGAAACAGTCATGACCTGCTAGACTGCAGAAAACTGATCTCCTCCTATTTTTAACAAAGAATAAGCAAGATAAACAACAATAAAAGGAACAGGAAGGAATCAAAGGGTAAAAAGGGGCATCACAAGAACAAGGTATCTCATAGAGAAAATAAAGCTGCAAACAGACAACGCTACTCTATTATAGTGACCCTTTAAGAGGAGGTGGTATCAGCATTATATAAGGGGCCATACAATACATTTTCTGGGTGCATTACCCACACATCTTCCCATAGGACACATACATGTACATTCATTTACCAAAGTGCTAAAATCTGGCACAATTTGTCCCTGTTTCTAATTATAGGATGTTGCCTCTGAGAGTGCGTATTTACTCACATTAGTGTCTCATTATTGGCTTTAGTTACAACACTTTCCTTTGCTTTTCAATAAACAGCTTAATAATAACCCAGCTGAGTGCAGCCAACTTTACGTCAAGTTGGATAAAAACAATGGCTATTAAATAAAAGCTTATAACAAAGTGCAGCCCGAGACCTCACTGGCCCCAAGTTGTATTAGGGCCAAGCATTAAAAATTAGGGGGGCAGAATCAAGTGAGAGGCGTTGAATGGAGCATCAGGGTTTTCTCACCCACTAGGCAGTTTTTTTTACCCAGCATTCTAGTGTATAGCACAGTCCATAAATCAAATCTTATTTTTATTGGTATGGACTGGAATAAGATTTCCTCTTTTGTACAGAAAATATTAATGATGATACTAACAATAACAGTACATAACATCAATTGAATCAATACTTTTACTGAGGGCATATTCAGGCATGGAGGTGGCACATCTGTATCCTACTCTAACACTGACCCAGAAGCAGTAACAGTAATTACACAAGGATTTGTGATTGTAGCAGTGTGATAACATAGTAACAAAAAAAAGACTAATGTGACAGTGTAAGCATAATGATTTGGTGTGACTAGTTCTGTAAAGACGTGTGAATGTGCCCTAAACAGCGCACCATACTGTAACACTGCAGCTATACAGCAGCAAAGTGACAAAAACAGTTTAGCCAAAGTGAAGTGATCGCACGTTCGTCTTTTTCTCTCTCTATAACAATTTGTTTTCTTTCCTGACTGGGGGTAATGCAGACGTATTAACTAGGGCAGTGCTGTCCAACTGGCGACCCCCCTCTGTGTGGCCCCCCACCTGTCTGGCTGCTTTGATGACTTACCTTTGAGTAAGCATTAAATGGTATCAGTACTGAGATTAACTGGCCCCCTGCATGGTTCTCACCTCAGATTCAGGCTGTAATCAGGCCCGGATTTGCGGGGAGGCCGCAAAGGCCCGGGCCTAGGGCGGCACAAATTTAGGGGCGGCATGCCGCCCCGCCGCAACGAAATTTTGCTCCGATACGGAGCAGTGTGGATTTCTCCCCACTGCTCCGTGTGGGAGCTAAATGCCTGCACATGCGCGCTTGCGTTGACGTGGCGCGGCATTGGGGGGAGGGGGGGCTTGTTCGCGCATGCGCAGGGGGCGCAAATGGGGGACGGCCTAGGGGCGGCTGCTTTTGAAATCCGGCGCTGGCTGTAATCCCTCTGTATTGTTTGAAAATGTAATCCCCTGTGTTTTTCACACCTTTTAATACCTGCATTGTTCACCCCCTGCAGTGTTCACACCTCAGGCTCAGACTGTAATCACCCACATTGTTCACTTCTTCACACCTCAGACATAGGTACTGTAGGCAGAGTATGGCACATACAGCCAGCATAGGGCAGGTAGAGTATGGCACACACAGGCAGCATAGGTCAGGGAGGGTATGGCACACACAGGAAGGAAAGGGCAGGCAGAGTATGGCACACACAGGCAGGGTAGGGCAGGCAGAGTATGGCACACAGAGGCAGCATAGGACAGGCATAGTGCTGCCTGTGTGTGCCATACTCTGCTTGCCCTATGCTGCTTGTGGGAGGTGAACCTGGCAGGGGTTTATTGTGGGAGTTTGTTAGCAGTTGGAAATAGCCATTAAATGGTCCCCTAAGGTGTGTAATTATGTACTGGGGGTTACTGTGCTATCCACAGGGGAGGAGGAGGCATATGGAATTTAAGGGTATATCTTAATATGACATAATTCTTTCACATATGAATGACGGTTGATATCCCCACAGTAAGGACCAAGCATTTGGGATTTTGCTGCACTACCACCATTGTGATAAAATAGGTGTGGTTTGAAGTGGGTGTGGTTTCAAAAAGGGGAGTGGCCAAAACTGGCTTCCATTAGCAGCCCTCCACCATGTATGCTAGAGAAATTCCGGCCCTGGCCACTGTAGAAGTTGGACAGCACTGAACTAGGGTATTGTGTGTATGGTCCCTGGTCATTCATTTTAGCCACATAGCAGCAGATGGCACAGTTTTAGCAATACACTGTAACTGAGCTACTATATTGTCTTTAATGCCGTGTGACTTTTGTAATGTTTTTCTTTCACTAAAGGATATATTTGTGGCCTAACTCCAGGCTTGGACAGTGATACAAAATAGGCCCTGGCATTTCCAGTACACAGAGGCGACCATGCCGCCATTAATAAAGGTTGGAGAGGGGCTGGGAAGGGGGGGGACTACTGTACAGCAGACGCGGGGTCTGCTGTACAGTAGTACAGTCCAGCCCCCCCCACAACTGTGCTGTATACATAGTTATACTACTGCCCAGCAGCCCAATACTATGGCAGTGATTCCCAACCAGTGGCTCGTGAACAACATGTTGCTCCCCAACCCCTTGGATGTTGCTCCCAGTGGCTTCAAAGCAGGGGCTTATTTTTGAATTCCAGGCTTTTGGGCAAGTTTTGGTTGCATATAAACCAGGGGTACTGCCAAACAGAGCCTCTTGTAGGCTGCCAATCCACATAGGGGCTATCAAATAGCCAATCACAACCTATATTTGGCACCTCCATAAACTTTGTTATGCTTGTGTTGCTCCCCAACTCTCATTTGAATGTGGCTCACAGGTAAAAAAGGTTGGGGATCCCTGGTCTATGGCATCTTACAGCAGCCCCTGGGGCATTTGCCAGAACCCACAGATTGCCAGTCTGGGCCTGCCTCACTCTATGCTGCTAGTTTGGTTAAGGAATAAGGAAAGAAATATATCAGTGACTCCCCAATTGCTTTAATATTTTACTCACATTTTAGGGCTTATTTTTTCTAGAGAAAAAAAAATGACTCCCCTTTTTCTAATGAACTATAATACTCTAACATTTTTAAAGTAACTAATTACAGGTTAAGGTTGAATTATTTATCATACTGGTTGACAGCCAATTTCTAAATATAATCATTTAAAAAAAAATTCCATTCTCATTCTGAATGATCCAGTTACACTTACGCTATCCCTTCTCTCGGGATCTGTATCTCTATATGAGAGTATTTGTGATGGACGTTTAACTCTAATACATGATTGGCCTGTGCTCCCTCGTATTAGAGTTAATTATCTTTCAAAAAAAAAAAACAAAACTCCGACACAAAGCCTACATGCAGCAAGACTGATGGCTGAGAGGGAGATGTGACAAGTGAAGAGTAACTTGATTAGAAATGGTATGGAATTAGTAATTGATTATACAGTATTTAGAATGTTTCTTATCTCTAGGAAAACATTACAATTACAGTTTCTCTTACTAGAAGGGGTGCAGTACAGGTATGGGATCCCTTATCCGGAAACCTGTTATCCAGAAAGCTCAGAATTACGGAAAGCCCGTCTCCAATAGACTCCATTTGAATTAAATAATTCAGAATTTTAAAACTGATTTCCTTTTTCTCTGTAGTAATACAACAGTACCTTGTAATTGATCCCAACTTAGATATGGAAATACCAAATAAGGTATGGAGATTCAAATTACAGAAAGACCCCTTATTCGGAATTCATTTGGTCCCGAGCATTCTGGATAACGGGTCATATACCTGTACATATGGGCCAGCATACAGTAGCCAATGAACTGCCATGATCATGAGGGTTTTGTGTTTCTATAGGAATGGTGTTTGCAGGCTTTTCACCCATCCCATGTTCACTCTGCTCTAAAAACATCTATTTAACTTCTATTTGCAACTACCCTGCCCAAAGTATAGCACTTATACTCAGCACAGAGCTAAACAACCAATTGAAAAGGATTAAATGAGGAATTTGGCAGTGGCAATTTATATGCTGTAACATATACTGGCAATAAAATACCCTGTGATATGGATATTATAAGTCTCCATGGAGTTTAATGATCATATAAAGGCGCAAGGCCACACGCTAAGTGTCTTCACAGAGGTCTTAGAACTCCAATTGGCTTTTAATATCCTCATTTTTTACAACATATTTGACATTATATTTTAGAAGACATACGTTTCAGTTAGTCTTGTGGCATAAGGGCCATCTATAAACACCAATATTATATGATTACTGAGCAACATTTACAAAATTGTATTTTACAGGTTACTCGTGGCAGTTATTGCTGTTCTAAACATATAAACTTATATATAATGCAAGCAAACAAAAATAGCTTTTATTGACACCTGAAAATAAAGTCAGTTCTTGAGAAAATGAGACTACTGGAAAAAATTGCTTTATGTTATTTTTATTCATGGACTTTAATAACGTAAGAGAAAAGCTTCCCAGTTGTAGGATTCCAGGACATACTGTAGGCGTGATACGTTATACAGTATAAATCAGCCAATATGAGGCTGGGAGATAAGAGAAGGGAAAGGGATACTATAATCATATGCTTTTTGTTCGCTTTCTTATCTCTTCCACTTTGTTTTGTGTTATTCAGTCATTAGGCTGAATGGTTGTTATATAAGAAACAAAGGGAAATGAAAATACCGACACTTTAGGGAAATGGCACGCTGGCTGTATTTCGGGCAATTTAGTGCCTGGTGTTCATCAGAATGTGACAATCCAAAGACTTCGGTCTCCAGAGGAAAGCAACCTATTAGTAAAAGTGCTGGAGCTCCAGGCCATTTTCAGCACTCTCTGGACCTATTAGATCTGGCTGACTGGACAGGCTACTGTACAATGGAACTATGCAGCCCACCTAGAGGATCTAATAGGTGATTTATTTTGTCCTGACACTAAATATCCCAGAGCTGTGTGTCACAAGCTGGATGCCGTTAGAGCCCTATGGCACTACATCAGAAGGAGTTAAGGCTCAAGGAGTTATTAGGGCCAATTCTGGAATCATTACTGGATGGACTCTCACCAGTCGCAGATCCAATCACTCAATGATCCTCTGTGGGTGCAGCTAGGAAGTTGCTAAGGACTATGGTAGCTTCTTTAAAGCCATTTATTATTAATAGGTCTATTTCAGGTTACTTCAATGGGCAATTCTGACAAAGTCAGGCTTGGACAGAAGGATGCTGACAGGTCTCCTGCTACCTCAACCCTATTCAGGCTCTTCAGGGGAAGCCCCTTACCTCGAAATTATGGATGTCAGTCTCTGATGATTACCTGGTGTTCATGAGAATCTAGAAAGGACTTTGGTCTCCAGAGGAAAGCAACCTACTGATACACGTGCTGAAGCTCTTGGCCATTTTCAGCACATTTTTGGTCTGTTAGATTTGGCTGTCTGGCCAACCTCTCATTATTCAGTTGGATAATGCCATACCACCTAGACGACCTGATGGTTATATTATTATTTCATTATTACGATACTAAACATCTCAGAGCTGTGTGTCACTAACTGGATGTCATTAGAACCCTATAGAACAAATTTCCTACTTGTCATTCCAGAGCCATCTAAACCTACCCATGCTGTATACATATGCTATTTATCCATGACAGAGGAGGCAACCCCTATAAATGACAGCTCATTCCGCTCCTGGGTGGGCAACGCCAAGCATCAGTAGAACGCATATTAAGGGCACCCATTTGGTCCTCTATTCATACATATATAGTATATAGTGGTTTTGACAGTCCCAACTCGCCTCATATCTTGGCACAGATGGTCAGACTGTATAAACTATCTAAACAAACCCTTTTTGGCAAGAGGTGAATGAGGAAATGATTGTTATTTGAATCTTGTACTATGTGAGATACAAACCCACATCACGCACAGCAGCGAGTTAGAGAAATCCCTTCTTCACGTATCTCTGCAGCTCATTTAATATCCACCCCCACTTCATGGCACCCTTCTCTGCAGTCACACGAGGAACCCATTCTGGGCAGTGCTGTGTTTTACCAGATTATTGCTCACCATTATAGGTAATGATGGCCCATAACGTCTCTTTGGATATCATTCTTCAACCTGGGATTAAACTAGCATTGAAAGAGAATTGCAAATGAAGTCAGGCTGTAGTAGCAGGGAGCTAAAGAATAGGAGGAAAAGGCAAAACATGTTGTGGTGCATGCAGTAATAGAGAGTGGTGCAGTAAGGTGAGCTTTAGTGCCAGCCCATTGTAACAGAGCAGGTATTACAGCTTTCCCACTGCAGAGTAACATACGGATACAGCAGCACGGGGGGGTGGGATATAGAAGTACTGCACTGCAGTAACACATAGTAATATGGTGCAACCTCAGGACAGGTAACTGCAAGGCTCTGAGTAAATTCCCCATAAGATGCTGTATCCAATATTACCAGAGGGTGGCACTGCATTGCAAAAAGTAATAAATGTGTGTTTCATATCTCTCCATGCGAGCTCCATGCAGCCATACGCACACACAGACATTCTGCCCGTAACAGTATTGCCAGTGCCTAATGATGGGCAGCACCAGTATAGTTACTATGGCACTGTTTGCCTTTCACATAATTGGCACTCAAAGCATTTTTTCTTGTGCTGATTTTTGTATGAACTTGAGACAAACGTATAGGATTTCCCATGGGAACGGCGTCACATAAATCATAAGCCGACTCTCATATTTGTAACTGGGGCTGCAGATACTCATGCAGTGAAATATGTTCCGCTACACTAGAGTATACATATTGTTATTATAAGTATATGCAGCGGTCACACTGGTACAACTGGGGTGTTTGCTACAGAAACCCTACTATAGTTTATATAAATACCCTGCTGTGTAGCCCCGGGGGCAGCCATTCCTGCACTGGTACAGCTGGGGTGTTTGCTACAGAAACCCTACTATAGTTTATATAAATACCCTGCTGTGTAGCCCCGGGGGCAGCCATTCCTGCACTGGTACAGCTGGGGTGTTTGCTACAGAAACCCTACTATAGTTTATATAAATACCCCGCTGTGTAGCCCCGGGGGCAGCCATTCCTGCACTGGTACAGCTGGGGTGTTTGCTACAGAAACCCTACTATAG